>NC_064928.1:131552180-132185271 GCF_023897955.1 Schistocerca gregaria
AATCTAGAATAACGTGCCTACCTCATGTTGATTTATCATATGTGCAGGAAAAAGAAAAAGAAGAAGATTAAAATATCTAAAATACTTGCATATAATAATAAAATGTTTGCTTACAATAAAATATATAATTTTTTAATATAACAATAAAATTTTGTTTACATCAGTGCTTGGTACATCATTTTAGAATAACATCCAAAAAATTGGAGCTCAGAGAAATATAGCATTTAAAAAACAGTCATCCAAAAATTTGACACGTACTTGTATCTTGCAGTTAGTTTAAGAACTATAGTAACAACAACCTCTCACAACACTGGCAACACCAAAATTTATACACTATAAAGTTTTATATCCCCCCCATGAACCATGGACCTTGCCGTTGGTGGGGAGGCTTGCGTGCCTCAGCGATACAGATGGCCGTACCGTAGGTGCAACCACAACGGAGGGGTATCTGTTGAGAGGCCAGACAAACGTGTGGTTCCTGAAGAGGGGCAGCAGCCTTTTCAGTAGTTGCAGGGGCAACAGTCCGGATGATTGACTGATCTGGCCTTGCAACATTAACCAAAACGGCCTTGCTGTGCTGGTACTGCGAACGGCTGAAAGCAAGGGGAAACTACAGCCGTAATTTTTCCCGAGGACATGCAGCTTTACTGTATGATTAAATGATGATGGCATCCTCTTGGGTAAAATATTCCGGAGGTAAAATAGTCCCCCATTCGGATCTCCGGGCGGGGACTACTCAGGAGGATGTCGTTATCAGGAGAAAGAAAACTGGCGTTCTACGGATCGGAGCGTGGAATGTCAGATCCCTTAATCGGGCAGGTAGGTTAGAAAATTTAAAAAGGGAAATGGATAGGTTAAAGTTAGATATAGTGGGAATTAGTGAAGTTCGGTGGCAGGAGGAACAAGACTTCTGGTCAGGTGACTACAGGGTTATAAACACAAAATCAAATAGGGGTAATGCAGGAGTACGTTTAATAATGAATAGGAAAATAGGAATGCGGGTAAGCTACTACAAACAGCATAGTGAACGCATTATTGTGGCCAAGATAGATACGAAGCCCACACCTACTACAGTAGTACAAGTTTATATGCCAACTAGCTCTGCAGATGATGAAGAAATTGAAGAAATGTACGATGAAATAAATGAAATTATTCAGATAGTGAATGGAGACGAAAATTTAATAGTAATGGGTGACTGGAATTCGAGTGTAGGAAAAGGGAGAGAAGGAAACATAGTAGGTGAATATGGATTGGGGCTAAGAAATGAAAGAGGAAGCCGCCTAGTAGAATTTTGCACAGAGCACAACTTAATCATAGCTAACACTTGGTTTAAGAATCATGAAAGAAGGTTGTATACGTGGAAGAACCCTGGAGATACCAAAAGGTATCAGATAGATTATATAATGGTAAGACAGAGATTTAGGAACCAGGTTTTAAGTTGTAAGACATTTCCAGGGGCAGATGTGGACTCCGACCACAATCTATTGGTTATGACCTGTAGATTAAAACTGAAGAAACTGCAAAAATGTGGGAAATTAAGGAGATGGGACCTGGATAAACTGAAAGAACCAGAGGTTGTACAGAGTTTCAGGGAGAGCATAAGGGAACAATTGACAGGAATAGGGGAAAGAAATACAGTAGAAGAAGAATGGGTAGCTCTGAGGGATGTAGTAGTGAAGGCAGCAGAGGATAAAGTAGGTACAAAGACGAGGGCTGCTAGAAATCCTTGGGTAACAGAAGAAATATTGAATTTAATTGATGAAAGGAGAAAATATAAAAATGCAGTAAATGAAGCAGGCAAAAAGGAATACAAACGTCTCAAAAATGAGATCGACAGGAAGTGCAAAATGGCTAAACAGGGATGGCTAGAGGACAAATGTAAGGATGTAGAAGCTTATCTCACTAGGGGTAAGATAGATACTGCCTACAGGAAAATTAAAGAGACCTTTGGAGAGAAGAGAACCACGTGTATGAATATCAAGAGCTCAGATGGCAGCCCAGTTCTAAGCAAAGAAGGGAAGGCAGAAAGGTGGAAGGAGTATATAGAAGGTTTATACAAGGGCGATGTACTTGAGGACAATATTATGGAAATGGAAGAGGATGTAGATGAAGACGAAATGGGAGATACGATACTGTGTGAAGAGTTTGACAGAGCACTGCAAGACCTGAGTCGAAACAAGGCCCCCGGAGTAGACAACATTCCATTAGAACTACTGACAGCCTTGGGAGAGCCAGTCCTGACAAAACTTTACCAGCTGGTGAGCAAGATGTATGAGACAGGCGAAATACCCTCAGACTTCAAGAAGAATATAATAATTCCAATCCCAAAGAAAGCAGGTGCTGACAGATGTGAAAATTACCGAACTATCAGTTTAATAAGCCACGGCTGCAAAATACTAACGCGAATTCTTTACAGACGAATGGAAAAACTGGTAGATGCAGACCTCGGGGAGGATCAGTTTGGATTCCGTCGAAATGTTGGAACACGTGAGGCAATACTGACCTTACGACTTATCTTAGAAGAAAGATTAAGAAAAGGCAAACCTATGTTTCTAGCATTTGTAGACTTAGAGAAAGCTTTTGACAATGTTGACTGGAATACTCTTTTTCAAATTCTAAAGGTGGCAGGGGTAAGATACAGGGAGCGAAAGGCTATTTATAATTTGTACAGAAACCAGATGGCAGTCATAAGAGTCGAGGGGCATGAAAGGGAAGCAGTGGTTGGGAAAGGAGTGAGACAGGGTTGTAGCCTCTCCCCGATGTTATTCAATCTGTATATTGAGCAAGCAGTAAAGGAAACAAAAGAAAAATTTGGAGTAGGTATTAAAATTCATGGAGACGAAGTAAAAACTTTGAGGTTCGCCGATGACATTGTAATTCTGTCAGAGACGGCAAAGGACTTGGAAGTGCAGTTGAACGGAATGGACAGTGTCTTGAAAGGAGGATATAAGATGAACGTTAACAAAAGCAAAACGAGGATAATGGAATGTAGTCAAATTAAATCGGGTGATGCTGAGGGAATTAGATTAGGAAATGAGACACTTAAAGTAGTAAAGGAGTTTTGCTATTTAGGAAGTAAAATAACTGATGATGGTCGAAGTAGAGAGGATATAAAATGTAGACTGGCAATGGCAAGGAAAGCGTTTCTGAAGAAGAGAAATTTATTAACATCGAATATAGATTTATGTATCAGGAAGTCGTTTCTGAAAGTATTTGTTTGGAGTGTAGCCATGTATGGAAGTGAAACGTGGACGATAACTAGTATGGACAAGAAGAGAATAGAAGCTTTCGAAATGTGGTGCTACAGAAGAATACTGAAGATAAGGTGGATAGATCACGTAACTAATGAGGAGGTATTGAATAGGATTGGGGAGAAGAGAAGTTTGTGGTACAACTTGACTAGAAGAAGGGATCGGTTGGTAGGACATGTTTTGAGGCATCAAGGGATCACAAATTTAGCATTGGAGGGCAGCGTGGAGGGTAAAAATCGTAGAGGGAGACCGAGAGATGAGTACACTAAGCAGATTCAGAAGGATGTAGGTTGCAGTAGGTACTGGGAGATGAAGCAGCTTGCACAGGATAGAGTAGCATGGAGAGCTGCATCAAACCAGTCTCAGGACTGAAGACAACAACAACAACAACAAAGTTTTATATACTATAAGTTTTTAACTTAGCACTATGATTACAAAAACAAGTCCAAGCACTATGCCTGTGTGAGTGCGTAAAAGAGGGATATACTGTTTTTGTCTGCTTACATTTGGGAAGACAGTTTTTCTCGTTGTGTTTAATTTTTTCCTCATGGAGGGTCCTCCCTTTCTGTCTTTCCATACTCAACTGCATATGCTTTGCTGGTTCTACCTCTAGACTCACAAACCATGTCAGATTTATTGTCGACCACAGGTATACAGTCGGCCTATGAATTTGTGCATCTGCCTGCTTGAAATGGTACATTCACATGGACAGGCCTTTGTGCAAGTTAACTGATAAGTGTTAAATGATGCTTGTAATTTCTAGAATTGCTTGCCATTTTGGAAACAGTTATGATACTTTATCTGAAAGTTACTGGTAGAATCTGATGAAAATTGATAGTACATGAAAATATAAGCAAACATATGTACTACGATTTTTTGGATGGGGTTGGGGCAGGGGAGGGGGGGGACTTAGAGAAGGGCAATGCCCCTCACTCCTTTGGGTCTGCAATTGAACAGTTTTATGAAGTGTTCCTTCACAGGCAAGTTCACAGTTACTTGCTATTTGTAAAACTTCTCCCAAATGATCCAACACCTCCTCCTAACATTCTATTGTGCAAACAGTTCTTTGTTGAAAACCTAGTTTGGCTCTCTGTGGCTTTAACAGTCAAACTTTCCTTGAGTTTCTGTCCTGGCTCTGTACATTCATTCTGATTTCCTGGCTCTTTTTCCCCACACATACGAACTGTTGACAATTGGCCAGTTTTCGGTGGTAGTGATAACAATCTGTTATTCAGTGTCCTATTAAGCCATTAGTTCTCCTTTCCACCTTACAACAAAAAGTTTTCCCTCTCTGCCTCAGTCACCTCTTGCTTTTCTCCTAGTAGTAGGAGTGGAAGTTTTATCCTTCCATGGACCACTCTTACAATATACTAGCTGTGTTATGTTTTTACAGTTTAAGGACAAAAAATATAGTTCATATATAAGGTATTTACTTACTTATAGGTCTACTTTAATAAGGACCAGTTGTTGTTGCTATGTGGTGAAAATCACAAAATGAAAAAAATAAATGGAGCCATCTGATTTCTTTTTTTTTAATAATTCATTTATGTTTAGTGCGTATGATGTTTTAATCTGGAAATAAATAAGTGTAGATTAAACATCTTTGAAGTTTGTATTTAGAATTAAGATGTAATTTAATCTTTGTTTACATAAATAGTTTAAACAAAACAAGTTCTTAAGGAAAATTACTTTAATAAAGCTGATCTCTATTTACAGAATGCACGTATGGAGCAAAGAACGCAAGGAATGCTTGATGACTTTGAACATCACTGAAATGCTTGCTTCCTTGGAACTTAGCGAGTACTCAGGTATGACATATATATATTTGAGAGAGATAGGTAGGTAGAGAGTGAGAGAGAGAGAGAGAGAGAGAGAGAGATGATGGGAGGGAATTAATGTATGGTTTGTCCTAAACTATTTGCAGAATGGTAAAAGGTTAAATAATTTGATAAATAAAATCAATGGCCTCAGTGAATGGACATAATTGAATTCTTTAAAATTCTAATCTTTTCTGTCCTATCCTTATTTTAAGCAATTCGTATTTTCATTTTAACATTGGATTATGGTTACATGTTTAGCAGAAACTCTGTGCATGGCAAGTGGGTGGTGTTGACAGCCAGTCCAGCAGTGGCTTGTGGTGAAGGTGGTGTCAGTTGAAGAGCAGACACTGGCCCCGATGCCTGGCTAGTGGTATGAGGCAATGACAGTTACTAAGCCATCGGTGAACAGTAGGGTCTCAGTATGACCCTTCAGTCTGTTGATGCTAGAAGCAGGAACATATTGCAATTAGTCTTGTTGAACAGGATGTTGATTGCTGCACTGGAAACTGGTGACTGAGTTTTTAGGACAATGTGTTCTGCTCTAGAGCACACTGCAATGCACGCCTGGCTAACTGGCGTTTCCCTACAGGGAGCATTCATCTCAGAAAGGGATGAAATATTTACAGAAATGTGTTAGGGTAGGTAATAGATACTAAACGTATTATCTCCATCACCTGGTAGATAACATAAGTTATTCTCTGAGGCTATTCATGTGCGATATAGATTTTAACTATTAACAAACTGTCAGAAAATACTAGAAGACCTCAAGATGACGTACAATTTGTGTAAAGATTGACAGCTGATCTTTTTCCATAATTGTGTGTAACATAGTTCATGCAATTAAGCAAAATGATGTGAAGATGTTCAATTGTGTCATCACAAATCAATCACTGAAATGATATAAAACCATCAAATCTTTAGGAGTACCCATCTGGAGAGATTTAAGGTGGGAGGACTGCATATATTTACTTGAAATAATCCTCGTGAAGTGGAATTTATTCATTAATCAGGTCATTTACAAATCCTTCACCTGATCACTTTTTGAATGTTGCTCATTAACCTGGGAGTCTAAGCTAGCTGGATTAGTGGGAGAGGTAGAGAAGACCTGCACGATTAATCAATTGTTTCGTTAAGTCAGTGTGTGAGCATCACAATAATGTTCAACCATCTTTATTGGAAATGCTACAAGAAAGGTTTTGAGCAACACTTAAATTTTTTACTTTTAAATTCCAATAGGCATGCTTTCCAAGGTAGACAAGAAATACATTGCTTCCTTTAGGATACACATTGCAAACTGACTGTGACAGTATATCAGAAGACTTTGGTCTTGTAAAAAAGTATAATGACAGTTGTTCTTCACTTGCCACATCCTCAACGACCATAGATACGATCCATCACACAATACACTGGACTTACAGAGTACTTGTATATTTACAGCTATATTATTAGAAACAGAGTACTTGAGTGACTTTGATGAGCTTTGGTGAAGGAACTGTGAGAAGAGATTTGAGTCATATTGTAACTTCAGATCAAAATTCTGTCATCAGATGCTTTACTGTATGGATTAACATGCAGAATATCTTGTTACAGTATCTGTATCTATTTAGGAGAAAGCTTTTTAATTTTGTTCTGCTGGTGAGTAGGCTGCAGACTAGATTGCCTCTGTATAAATGCAGCTGTGTTCAGATACGGTATGGCTTCAGGTCACAACTCGTATTTAGAGAACTCTGATGACGCAATAGTATGTTACAGAAGTCCTGCATCCTCATGTGTTATCTCTTATGCAACTGTATCGTGGTGCCATTTTTCAATTGGATAATGTTCATCCAGATGACACGTGTCTGTGTGAGTCCGTTTAATGTCGAGCTACTCTGTGGCCAGAAAGACCCCACATCTGTCCCCTGCGGAACACGCGTGTGACCAGCTCGGATGGCAACTCCGTTCCAGTGGTAGTATCCAGGATACCGAGGACTAGTTACAGTGGTTATGGGCAAGCTTGCCTCAGAAGAGTATTCAGATATAAAATACAGACAGGATGATAGCTAATGCTGCCAGCTGCAGTAGGATTTTCCACCTCGAATACACACTTGCGAGCTGCAGGGCGTCTGTGGGCAGTGGTGGGCAAGCACGTGATGTGGGCAGTCAGGCAACAGGTCTGTGTCACACCAGACTGTAACACCCTGACCTTGTGCCCACGGGCATGGCTGGTTGAGTGATGCACGTATGAGCACAGTGTGTGCAATACGGTTACCTGTCAGGCAGCCTACACTAGCCCCACCTGTGCGCAAGCGGGCTGGCGGGTGCCCCCAGCACCGATGCCACACTGGATAGTGTTGGAACAGCCTAAGCTAGAGTTTATCATCAAAACTTGAATCTGTGATGACTCTCATAGCATACCAGGCAATACGGCAACTCGTGATTCAGCATCACAGCAGCCCAACTGATTTTAAAATGATTTAGCTAAACTGTCAGCAAAGAAACAGCATCTGTCTACAAACTGTGCTCTCTTCTGCTCTCCTCCAACATTCAGAAATATCCTACGGGGTGGGACGATTCTTCTCATGTGAAAACAATGTTTGTGTTGGGTAGGAGATGGGCAGGGGGAACAGGGGGTAACAAGCAGAGGCTCATGCTACTGTTCAAAGAACTAAAAATACTAACTGTAGCCTCCCTCTATATTAAAGCCTGCCTCCTCTTCATGAAAAAGCAACCAGAGACTCTAACTTGTAGGAGTGCTGTCCACAATTATTAAATGAGGAACAGAAATTATTTATGTTTGAAATACATTAAACACATAAGTGCCAAAATAATTTTGAATAAACTGAGACAACACTGCATAATAAATTCCCCCTGACAGTGAGAGACCTGCCATACAATTGCTTTGAAGGTTATCTACAGAATCTATTAATTGACAGATGTGTTTATGAGGTAGAAGAATTGTGTAATAACACGTCACGCAAACTGTACACCTTCATAAGTGCTGTTATCAAAATCCATAACACATACACATTTAGGAATGGAACCATCACCAGTATGTGAAAGATGTTTATCCAGTATTAAAATTGAACTTCCGACAATTTAGCAGATTGTGGGAATGTAGTAATGCAACTTCTCAGAAAGCAAAATAACTGCTGGTCTGCATTTCTGTATCCTCCATACTTACTGTTGTTTTCCCACACATCTACTGATCTTGCTATTGTGAAAAATCACTGTTGACTGCGTATTCGAAGATACTTAATAAAAAAATGGAAATTCCTGAATGTAAAAATATGTAAAATAAGGGAAAGGCAACCACATACCTATAGAGCATTAGTGTGTGGAGCACAGGAACACATAATAGAAAACAGTTAACACTAACTTTCAAGCTCTTCTAATCGGATTGTGCGCATGTGCTTGCCACCCCCCCCCCCCCCCCCCCTGCACACACACACACACACACACACACACACACACACACACACACACACACACACACACACACACACACAAATGAAGCAATTATCTTCTGCTTTTATCTTATTGGTCCCTGTGGGAGTATATACTGTGGGCTGATAGATTCCAGTCTGGAAACTGATTCTTGGAATTTTCTACACAGGTTTTCATGAATTTTTTTTAAAAAATTACGTTTCTTCGATTGTCTTGCAGTTAATGTTTTGTGGTGTTTCTGTTATATTCTTTCTTGAGTGAAATGTCCTTGTGACTATTTACGATAACATTCTTTGTTGCCTTCCCTTGGTCCAACCTGGTATGGATCTGATGTACATAAGTAACTTTCCAATGAAGGTTGTTGAAGTAATATATGAGCATTCTCTTTTAAATATGAAAAACAGATTCCTAGTATAGGCTACTACCAATTAATCTAAGCCTGTTTCACCACAATCTTCCACTACACATGAACAAGCACAATTACTTCCATGTATTTCTATGACAGTACTAATCCCAGTTGTGATTGATTAACTGCAGTATTTTACAGTTAACTTAATGCCTGAAAAACATTTAAAACTGCTACTCAAGTTAAGCGATTGGAATCAGTTGGACTGAAAATTTTGTGTTCATTTTTACAGAGAAACTTTCAAAGGAGGACCAGAAGGTGTTTGTTGGTGTTGTAATAGCGGGCATCACTGTAGTTATCCTAGGTGCCATACTAACTTTCATCTGCATTTTTTATGGCTGCTGTCTTTATGAATGGTGAGTAAGCTGTGTCATGGATCAATATATGCTATACATTTCTCGTATAGTCATGTGAATAACTGAGCATGTGGCTTTTAGTAGACACTCATCCTAGTTGGTCCATTTTACAGAAAAAAATTTCTCATGGTGAGGCTCACTATAGACAGGGAGTCAGTTAGATGTATCCAATAGATTTTAGGTACTAAGAAGTTAAGGAAGTCAAACACTTTGGAGAAATCTGACTTATATTGTTTGAGAAAACATTTGTATGCACCCATACCAAAAAACCAATGTCTACAGCATCATGGCTAGGGTCATGAGTGCCCCTGCAATTATTTTGCCTCTCCCCCAAGACTTTATTTCTATTAAGAGAAGTAACACAATAACTCTGATAGTACTCCCCCCCCCGCCCCCCCCCCCCCACCCCGATACCCTAGCGACAGAGGGTCACACCCCTGGCAATCACACGCCTGGCCAGCCCTAGCTACAAAACTGGTTGTACACTTCAATTAATACTCCACTTTTCTTGTGGAAGAGGAGGATTCCTTCATACTATTTTGACAATGTATCTAGTTTACTTGGAATTAGTTGTCAGTAGAAAATGAGAACAAAATTACAGAACTATACTGTGCCTTCTTTTAAACCCATTAAAATGTGAGTGGCAGGTTTGGTATTATTGCAACATAGAAATAAACAGCCAACCACTTGTGCATAAACATTGACCTACATTTTGACACCTACTAGGGGTGTCTTCATCAGAATAAATGTTGCCAAATTTAAAATTACATTGCTAAAAAGTAGCAGTCAGAATTTGGAGCAGCTCTGCTCCTGTCAAAAGTAAAATATAATGTTCTAGCCTTTGCCACGTGTGCCCAGCTGGGAACAATGTCAGACTTTTAACATTATCAGACTTATGACAGTAGCATAGTTGCTCCAGATCCTGATTATTGCGTTTTAGCAATGTAATTTTACGATTTAGCAACATTTAACAATTGTTTTGTGTTATTCATAATTGCGTATCAATTTAAGAAATATCGCCATTTTACTAATGATAGCACCATCAGTACTTCAGAAAAAAATATGATTGGAAGACCCACACCTCTCATCAATCTCACTTTTAAATTTGTATCTTTGAAATGGCCAAGTTTCAAGATATGCTGCTAAATCAGTTTACAAAAATCGCTGAAAACATTTGTATTTACTGAAAAATGTAACTTTCACAAAATAGTTCTAATGTGAAGGAATGTTGCTACTCATTTGCCACAAGACATAGTAAGCTATGAAGAAATTCCACTGAAGGAAACTATGCCTTGAAATTTCAAACTATGGCAGACATTTCTGTTCCCTATTTTATGCTGACTAGAAATAACTGAACAGTTCAGAGATTCAGGACTGACATCATGGTTAGTTCTGTTGCTATTTTCTTTAAATTCAACCAGGAAAAGAGCGCTACTGCAATAGGCCACAGTCAGTTTCTTGCACCATTGTCATAACAGATTAAGGGTAATATTCACAGCAACACTGATACGTATAATATGTTAAAAATGCAGCGAAAATAAGAAATACATTTGAAGTACTACAGGTGGGGCTTGGGGTTACGGTGACATGTTGTGCACACATTGTTAACTGTTTATTTGAAATGAATAAATTTTGTTTCAGTGTTGACAAATGGCAGATACTGGAAACTGGTGAAGTGCCGAAACAATCAAAGTGTGGTCCTTCTTGTCCAGAATTTGTAAAATCCACAGCGCCAAAATCTGGCTTCACGTGACACATACAAAAAATAAAAGAAGAAATAACGATCCTCTCGCATTGGCATTGGAGGCCGCTCTGTGAAAATATTTTTCTGTGAAGATGTCAAGGAACGATGTTTTATATTGCCCTTTTCATGGTGTAAACTGAAAAAGATAACAGTGTGGCATGTTGTGCGAGCCTCAGAAATGTCTGCGGACTCAGTGGCTTAATACTTCCGTAATTCTAAAAAAAAAAAAAAAAAAAAAAAAAAAAAAAAAAAAAAAAAAAAAATAAAATCACAGTGCGGTGAACAATCAGATCCAAGTGAAGGAACGAATATGTTTTTTTTTATTTGTCTTAGCCATCTGTGTGAACTTGTGTACAAAAGAAACTCTCCTCGAATCGCCGGTTTGCAACGAGTTGAGAGCAATTGAACGAATCTTGCGTCGATACTGAAATCGCGCCTTGCAATCAAAAAAACAGTGAACGAGCGACCACCAAAGCTGTCATGGCTGACACGAGAGGTCAGGTGTCGTAGGGAGGAGGGGTCGGCGCGATTAATACGAGAAAAGAATTTGAAGCTCGCATGTTCAGTGCGTTTACAACGTTCGGTCCGTCGTACAATGCTGATGAGAATGCCTGCCTTCCGTACGGGAACTGTGAGTGATCGCTTCTTCTCGTCTGATTGCGTTTAGGAGAAACGTTCGCTATACCGACGAATGTTTTGCAGCGACGATGAAGTTTACGATTTTCAGTGTCCTCTTACACATACTGGTGAGTGCTAGCCAGCAAGACGATGGCCATCGACAGGACAGAAAAGCAGGGTGAGTATCTCGTTCTCAGTGCTTTTAGTTTTGCACGATCTTCTGTCACGTTCGATTGTGAGCTAGGCAAATGCTGTCATTGTAGACATGGTTAATGACATTATTCGGCGTTCATATTAATTTGTTGTCCGAGTTGCCTCTCAGCGTGCTGTACATTTATGTAGCGATTTTCTGTTTCTGTGTGTAATCAATTCTGTTGTAAAAATAGTAAAGGAAAAAAGAATAAGCAAGACTGTAAATAAAACAATTTTGGAATAAATATACATTTAATTTACATGTTCATGGTAGTATTTACAGATATATTTTACATGACTTCGATAACTGCACGAAATAAATCCATTTTGTGTTTTAAGCTGACAAATAAACAGACATATCCTTATAATTCTTTTTCTATTAACCTGGCATAATCCCTTGATCACCAAAGAAAATTTTGAATGGTAAACCATTGTTACACTCTTCGGAAACCCATGTAATGAACTGACATTTCACTGTAAATAATATTTGTTCTGTTATCATAAAACTACAGTTCTTTGGGAACAAATATATAATCGTTAGTAGAGAACTTTTGAAATACTGTAGCATCAAATACTTAGAGCTAGCCACAAAGGATGTGATATATTCATAAATGAGGGCAGGATTGATGAGTATTATATTCTTCAGGTGAACACTTCACACTCAGTAAAAATAGCCAACTATTTTTGAGGGTGTGCACTTGTAGCAATAGTAATAAAAATATAACAGGACACACAAGTTATAATACAATTACAGATTGCATTGTATAATAGAAAGAACAGCTGGAAAATAATCTAATGTTTAGTAACAGAATATGAAATTTCTTTTTATATTGAAATGTTGATGGTGCCTTTTCCACACACCTCAAGGAGAACAAGCCAACTATAGCTACTGTCAGTAACACTTATGAACAACGTATAACTTGCATTTGCAACACTTCATAGACAGTCAGAAGAAATAAATACAAATGTCACTAAAAGGTAGAATACCTAAACCTAGCACAGGTGCTGCCATGCTATTCAGTCATTGTTTGTTTGTCCAGATATGCTAATAAATAAAACACATTATGTGTCAGTAGATTACAAAGCTTGGTAATAAAAAAACAAAAAACTGAATATATTTAATAAATGTTCGGAATTATAACAAGTTGTATTATGTCTATGATGCAAGTTGGTTAGAGGAAGCACAATGGGTGATAGAATCACTCATTCCATATAAATAAGCTTTAAAGCAAGTGCATTCAAGGTATTTTATTTCCATATAAACATGAACATGGTCTTTACTCTGACAACACAGCTCCTTCATGATGTGACTGTCCTTATACAGATTCTCATCTTCTGCCCTGAATATGATTGCCCATTAATAAATGGCTCAATTAATTTTGTGGATTGGCCTTTAGACACTAAAAAATGGAAAATAATGAAAGAAATTTGTTGCAGCAAGAGAATAAATTGGCTGGCCCCTCTTCCAAACAAATGTGCTACATATTTTATGAGTGTACTTTAAAAACAACTTGCAGCTATATGATACTCCAAGATCACTTGTTTTGTGTAATCTTTTAAGAAAAAAAAATTAACTTGTACTTGCAGGTAAGAGGAGTATAACAATGAAAGTTTTATGGTGAGTGAAAAATTGTAGCCACTTACTATGTATGAGTGAGAGTAATATTATAGATCTGACTGTGGCAAGTTTCTCTAGCATGTACAGGTAAATGTAAAAATTCATCTGTATGTTTAGTCTTGTTTCCAGGAGGAGTGACAAGGTCATGTGACATATTTCTATGACACTGCTTCACAACTGATTGATTATATATACTTCAATTCTTAACAGACAGAGAAACAATCTGGATACGTGGTTGCTCGTTTTTCAGAGCACATATTGCTATTTGGACCACTGTTTTGTGTTTAGATTACTGTGGGTCTCTTTCCACGTCAGTTTGTCAATATGTTTGTTTAAAACTGTATTAAAAGAGATAGTGTGGCTGTAGTTAGTAAATAACACCCGATGCTTACAGTAAAAAAGTTAATATTATCAAAAGTGTTGGTTTTCAAGTAGAAATGTGGATGATTCTTGCACCTTCCTTCCCCATTAAACTGTCATTGTGTATGTATGAACTTAGCTTATAGATTTTCAGACAGGTTCTGCTTGTACAAAGAGGACAGCAAACTGCTGATCTCACAAAATACAACATTTAATCTGCAACTAACTTGTGCAACTTGCTAGTCAGTTATGGGTGTTTGTTGTACAAAACTTTGTATCAGCTTGTAGTACAAGTTACATTTCTGAAGACACTGATAAGGTAAGGATAGTTTGAAAATGAAATGATGGGAGATGCTGATGGAAATGAGCATTTAAGCACAAAATCTTCTAAGTCCAGAACATACAGAGTAAATTTTGAGATTATTTCCAAGATAACCTGTGGACAACCTTTCCTCTTCAGGAATTGTTACTGTTCTGCTAAACTGTATTGCAATTCCACCAAACCAATTGTTGCAATGGAAATATTTGTGATGAGTAGAGGTCAGTGTGTACTCTCACAGATAACTTTTTGTTAAGAAATGTATATCTGTGTGAAGATGCTGTGCTATAAATGCTCACATACTTGGGTTACATGCATTTGTCAAGTGTGTTGCACTTCCAGGAAAGAAAAATGCCTTTATTCTAAAATCACTGCCAAAGAAGTAAAATTTATTGCAGTGAAATGTGCACCATGGGAAGTCAACAGAAGAGACTGGAGGCATTTGGAATGTGGTACCATAGAAGTACATTAAAAATGGCACGGATAGGTAAAGAACGAAGTGTGGAAGTGCAGAAAGGAATATTTTAGCAAACAGTTTTGTGGGAAAACTGTTATGGGACATTGTAATAACTAACATGTATTAAAAGGGACAGTGGAAGAGATTTGGGGGGGAGGGGTGGAGATTGTTAGGGTAGACATAATGTGTATAAATGTAGGGGTGGCAATATACAAGGCTAAATTAAGGCTGGAATGAAATCATTTGAAATACTGAGAGGTGTAGGTGAAGTAATTTAAGAAAGAATGGGGAAGCAGTACCACATACAGAAATGATTGTTACTCATCCCTGTCTCCAGGCGGGGGTTCCAAGGTTCTGTTACTTCAGTGCTTGGCTCCTCATGGCGAACATTGAGTTCATCTCCTCAATGGCGTATAACAATAGCACTACGGCATTAGTGTGTGCATTTGTAGTTTGATAGTCGCTATGTTAATTATTTCGTTTATATCATAATGCAGATGTTAATGTCACATTTAGAGGATTTTTGTATGGGTATTTTAAGATGAAATACGTGTTTGTTAACTCGTCAACTTATCTTTACTATTTAGCAAAGTGATATTATCTGTCAACAGCAAGACCGGATCGTGGCAGCACTATGGTTCATTGTAGCTGCATTCGCATCGCATATCCCTGTGTACCCGGCTTTCAGAACTCAGAAGTGTGCCATTAACTTCGGCCCGTGTTACATCTTCGACAAAACTCTTATGAAAGCAAGGTCGACGGTTCATTTATAAAATCTATTGTAAAAGTAACTCAGACACAGTCAGATACATTATAAAACATATTTTATGAAAGACCTTTGACTAAGTTCTTTTGCAGTGATTGGGTCGTAATCTCTCGCCTGACCTGACCTCTGCCTGGGTTGGTATCGCCTGTCGTACACTTTCTTTCCCTTTTTTTCCCCTTTTACCTCGTGTATCGCGAAGCGCATTCATGTAGATTTTTCATATTTGCTCACTAGACGAAACAGCGCCAGCATAAGCGTCGCAGTCGTTCCGGTTCGAATTGTTGTCTTAATTAATTTCTGATAGCTTTAGAGTACACTGTTTACTGATCGTACTGTTGAATAGCGAGAAACATCGTGTTTTTTGGGCTGCCGCCAAGGAGGTACAGGTTGGGATGTGCTGTTATTGATTGGTCTGTAGCAGCGCGCTTGAACGTCCGCAGTTAGAGATGTTTATAATTGACGACTTTCGCCGTATTGATCCTCGGGGTACTTGCCGCACGGTCGGATGAGCTTTCTGTAAGACATGTTTTACGTTTTCTTAAGCCAGATGCCTGGGGACCTATAAAGGCATAAACTGAAAGAATGCAGAAGTCGTTAGCCAGGGCTGTTGGAGAAATTAAACGCCAGACTTTCTGGAAGGTTTTTGATACCATTCCTCATAAGCGGCTTCTAATCGAATGTTCCGCCTTCGGAATGTTTTCTCAGCTATACGATTCGAGTCGTGATTCGCCATCAGGGAAGTGGCAATGTATAGTAATTGATGGCACCTTACCTACTGAGACCTAGGTTATTTACGGTATTCCCTAAGGAAGTGTGATAGGACCTTTGTTCTTGATCAATATAGATGATTTAGGAGACATGAGCATCCATCTTAGGTTTTTTTTAGTAGATGAGTCTGTCGTTTACCGTGCAACTTAACAGAAGTTCAAAAGAATTACAAAATAATTTTGACGAGGACTTGAATTGGGCGAGTAGTGGATTTTTTATAACAGAAGTGCGATGCCCTCTACATGAATACTAAGGGAATTCCACTGCATTACTGGCATATGATAAACGACATAAATTTTGAGGTTGTCGAGTCAGCTTGCTACGGATTAGAGTTAGGAGCAGCCTAAATTGGAGCGACCATATACGACATGTTGTAGGGATAGTGATTCAGAGACTGCGTTTTATTGTAAGAACATTTAAAATGTGCCCTTCTTTGTTGCTGCGCAGGGGTGATCTACACAGGACATCGAAAAAGTTCAAAAAAGGGTAGCATGTTTTGTGGTGTCGCGAAAGATGGGTCAGACTATCGTGGATATAATAAGCAAGTTTGGATGGCAGTTATTATAGCCAAGTCATTTTTCATGCTTGCGAAATGATTCCATGAAATTTCGATCAACAACTTTCTCTTTAGAGTCGTAAACTATTTTGTTGCGTTTGAGCTACATAGGATAACGAAAATCCGGGGTCACACGGAGAGAAGTAGATGTTCAGTTGTTCCAACGCGCTGTTAGAGGGGGGAAAGGTATAGAAATAGTGATGTGTAGCACTCTCTACTAAGCACTTCAGGATGAATTGCAGATTAATCGTGTAGCTACAGACGTGGATGCTACTCATAAATGTTTAGCAAATTGTGTTAAAGATGAAGAAAACATGTGGGGAAGTTTTAGGGTTTAACTTCTCGTTGAGAGACGGAGTGGCTAGATCGGTGAGAAATAAGAAAAAAAAGGGGTAGGGTTACGTGAGGCGGCCTGGATTTGGACTACGGTGGTTCTGGGAAACCGAATGTGACAAGATAGGCGTCCAAAAGTCACTGTTTCAGTCCTCGATCGATGATATTACGTATCGCGTCTTTCACTTAAGTCAGTCATTTTCGTATGTGCAATATCTGATGTGGCGTGGTTCGGAGTTCACGTTAAACGGTATGTTACCCAGCAGTTGGCTATTTCTGTGAGATCAGTAGCCAGGCGAAGGAAACTGGATAACACCTACCGTACAACAAGGCCGTGCTTCTTAATTGCGACCGGGAGATTCAGTTCGCTGCTTGGTAGATGCATGTTACTGTAAGATACTTTGAAGACTTCTTCAAAGAAAGGTATTCGAGTATTATGTCGTACGTTGTTCTTTGGAGTTTCCCATGATGTACATCTAAGTCACTGCTCTGTAATTCACAATTAACTACTTGCCAGGCGTTTTCCAGAAGCACTTTGAGATCGCTTCTCCATCGCTCCACTCTTGAATAGCTCGAGGGAAAAATGAACAACTAAATCTTTCTGTGCGAGCTTTGATTTTATCATATTTTATTGTGATGGACATGTCTTCTTATGTAGAACGGAGCAAACAAAATGTTCTCATTCGGAGGAGCAAGTTGGTGACATTAAGTTTTCGCGAGAATACGAAACAAGCTACCCTTTCTTGCTTCTTTGAACTTTTTCGATGTTCTCGGTCAGTCAAATCTGGCAAGTAACGATTTCCACGCAACAGGATTCCAGAAGGCACAAGGATAGTTTAGATAGCCTCTTTAGTAGATTTATTGCTTCTTATAGGTGTTTTGACAATAAAATGCAGTTTATGGTTTACCTTCCCCAGGAGTTTCTGTGTGATGGTTCCGATTTAAGCTGTTAGTAGTTGTAATTCATAGATATTTACTAAAATCGACAGCTTTTAAATTTGTATGATTCATCGTGCAACCGAAATTTTTGTACTTATGTAGAGGGACTCACGTTTTGTATTGTTAAGGTTAAATTGCCACTTGTCATACCATGGAAACACCAGTCTAAATACTAATGGGATTCGTTTTGGTCTTCTGATGACTGTACTTGGCGCAGAAAATGGAAGTGGGCTGCTGAGATTGTCTCCTGAATCATTTACGTAGACTAGAAACTAAAGAGGGCAAGTAACATTTCCTTGGGAAATCTCAGATGTCACTTCTGTTTCATTAGAGGACTTTCTGTTAATTTGTGGCATATATAATATATGTACAACTGAGGCGAAACTCCATAGGCACGCAATTTGGTTAGAAGCCACTTGGGAAGAAGTGTGTCGAAGACCTTCTGTATATCTAGAAATATGGAATCAATGTGAGATTCCCTATCAATGGCACTCATTACTTCGAGTGAATAAGAGCTATTTGTGTTTTACAAGAACGATATTGTCAGAATCCGTGCTTGTTATGTACTAGTAGATTGTTTTCTTAGGGGTATTTCATAGTGTTTGAACTCAGTATATTTTCCAAAATCCTAGAAAAAGGTGTAGGAAATGAGTTCTAACACGAAATTTAGCTTTTCCGGATTCGTCTTCTTTTATCATATTATAAAAGCTATGCACAAGTTTTATGGGTAACTGAAGGAATAGTATTAGAGTTGTAAATGAATCGGTAACTTATTGGTGGCAGATAACATTTCATCCCCATTGCAAGGTAGGTGGTTGGCCTTACGAATGGTCATTTGTTTGTTAGCTGGGTAATAACCGCCTGGTCGACTGGATATTCGATGTGGGTGAGTGGATGTATTTGATGTATTGGTAAGTTGATCATCTTAGTTAATAGTTCTCTTAGTGTGGTGTACCACCTTATATGCCAATTTACTTACTACTGGGGTACTTTTCTTTGGCCTTTGCTTCTACAGTGAATAGTTCCTCTGGAAGCGACATATATTAACAATGTTACTGGTTCAGCGATTTTCCTGGAGAGCTGCATACATGATAGTAGCAGGAGTGCATGTACTTAGTGACGAACACTGTTTTTGCCTACTCTTTTTCACAGATTGCAGGTGGCACTTACCGGCAATGGAATATGGCACTGCAGTCACTATAAGTGGCTGCGTACTGATCAGTGGTAGATCCGACAATTAGTCGAACGTGATTGTTGTTTTAAGATTCTGTGTCATGACAGATCTTCGTAGAGGTTGTTAGTCTGTACTCAGGGTTGTTGGCTCACTGGTGTATCTTCTTTAAGAGAACAACAAGCCACATTTAACTGATTTTTTTGTTTGTTGTTGCGCATCACCCAGACCAATTCGTCTGTGCATTTGAACAAAATGTAAACGGAACAGAAATTTCGAAAAAGCTTTTAAAGTTCTGAGAGAAGATACAAAGGCATTTATGGGATTACTGATGACTGTCAGAAAGACTTGACAAAATGACCGTTGAGTCGAACTTAAGTGTTTTTAAAATGGATCGTAACATGAACACAAAGGTATTGGGGTGTTGTCGAACTACGTTTGGTGGTATTGAGAGAATTGGAGTAGGAAATGAGACGCTGAAAGTAGTAGATGCGTTTTGTTATTTGGACAGCAGAGTAACTGACAACGGCAGAAGTATAGAGAATATAAACTATATACTTTAGGGATTGGCAATAGCGAGAAAAACCGTCGTGAGTAAGAAAAATTTGCTAACATCGAATAAAAATTTGAATCTTAAAGGGTGTATAACGAAAGTTTTTTTTCCAGTGTAGTCGGTTACGGCAGTGAAACATGGAGATAAGCGAATAGAAGATTTTCAAATGTGCTGCTACAGAAAAATGCTGAAGATTAGATGAGTATTCCGAATAAGTAATGAAAAGGTGCTAAAAGGATTTGCAAGAAAAGAAAGTTGTGGCATAACTTGACTAAAAGAAGGGATAGGACACGCCATGAAGCATCAAGCAATAGTTAATTTGCTAATGGAGAGGAGTGTGGGATGCATATGTTGTAAAAGGAGACAAAGACTTGAATAAACTAAGTAGGTCATGCCCGATAATATATTATTTTTTAATAGACGATTTCAAATCGAACGTAACATTAACGTTCTAGAGCAGAGGCTTTTACCAATTGCATTAGCACAATTCTGACGAAAAACAGTGTAAACACAATACTCACATACACTAAGAATGCGCAAAATATTTAAATAGTGAAAGGCTTCCGTTCTCTTGTAGCCAGTCAGGTGTACATTGGATCCGCTAAAGAGAGCATCGGTTCTCACTTCGGGAAACACAACAGCAATTGTTACCTAGGAAACGCAGCAGGCATTGCTGCCAGCGTAAATAATTACGACGGTAGAGTGTGTGTGGGGTCACAGTAATTAATAAACATGAGAATAACTACAACTGGAAGAGAGGCTCACAATAGACAAGTTATTGATCTTGGCCATGAATAAACGAAACAGCGCTGTTTTCTCTGCCAAGTGAGCTCCGTGGCTTAGTTTTGCTCTGCCAGTCCACTTTGGATAGCGTTCGGATGACGTCATAATGCCGTGGCTGGTTCATGGATAGGTAAATCCCACTACGCTACACTGGCTCCTTCTAGCAGTTGGTGTGGGCACATGAAGGTCCTTTTCTTGGAGAGGCGCCATTGTAAATTCCACCGAGAATGACAAACTTGTAATGCACATGACGAACTTCGAGGAAACTAGTTTGCAACTGGTGGAATTGCTGCACGAAAAGTGGACTCTCATCACCGAGAGTGATGCAGAATATTCAGAATTCGTGTATAACTCAATTCGCATGTGGAAGCCACCTTTGACTTCATTTGTGGACTTGTATAGCACACTTTGAGATACGTTTTGCAGTGATAAAACACGTGACCTTTCCTCGGTCTCTGCAATGGAAGTGTTCCAGCAAAACATAAGGAAAGAGTAGTCTTCAAGAAGTTTATTAAATACATTCCATATAAGTATGTGCAGTTGTGAAAGTAACCTGACAGTCCTTGTGGAAGAGGACTAGTGTCTCAGACCAAAACATTTTTATATGAAGTGCACATACCAGCTGCAGTTACATATGCCGATGGTACGCCATCTGCATAGTAAACACATAATACATGTTCTTCTGATACTCCAGTGCGTATTTCTGGTTGTACAAAGTTAAATGAGTGAGTTATCAACCGGTTTCCGAAATCATTGCTAAAAGACCATTACTTCACATAATTCAAGTATTGCACTGTAAAAACTATTTTGTTGGTGAATAGATTCGTCGCTGTTCACTCCTGACAAAAAAAAAAAAAACCCCTCAGACCAACTGTCTTAAAACTCATATTTAAATTTTTATCGAAACTAGTCTGTATAAACATGTGACCTTTTAGAAATGAGCGATTCATTTTTATTTTTAATAATTTTGCCACATTTGTCTTAGCACGTTTCAGTAAGGACGCTGGTGAACACTAAACTACAATCATTATCAGTCGTCAGGGGAGTTGACTTCATCTTGCACACACGGTTTCCTAGTTTTGATTCGGAATAGTCAGGAAGGGGGACCAATTAATGTTACCAGAAGTACCTGCCGCCATACGCCGCTACGTGGCTTGCAAAGTGTTGATGTAGAAGTAGGGACTTAGGTACGCTCGTGTTTTTATCTCCAGTCGCCACCAACCTTAGCAATAAAACAATGCTGTGTGAAGTAGCAGCTGGCTGTGACGAGCGGTCATACCTGATCTCAGCCTGACAACAGGAAGGATTGCTTGAGAATGATGCTGCAACACCTTAACTAGTTATAGTGACTGAAAGGTAAATAAGTAAAATAAAATCCAAGAATAACTGTGGAATGTCTGTTTCCAAAACAATGACGTAGCCGTGTTGTCTCTCTGTATTGAAATGAGTGGTGGTAGCGGTCTAAAGAAAAGAAAAGATGGTTGCTGCAATTAGTGCTGTAGACGCTCGATTTGAAGCATAAATCGCAGGCATAGGGGCTGTACTTTACAGTGGAGGGGGCTTTCAAACTGTTCTTCTCACTGCAATATGAGATGGGAAGGCCTCGTTCGCTGCGCAGCTCCTTAGCGCGAACACACGGTAATCCATCTTATTATAATTATTGGCTGACGTAATAACCATTTAAATGTGGTGGACCGCCACAGCGGCCAAAGTGACTTGAGCCCTGAGTGCGGTTGACAACAGCATCTCAGTGATGCAGATTGACTCCTGTGGAAATTCTGACACATGCATTTGTTTCTCTCTATGAGATAAATTTGATTGCAGCACTATTGGCAGACTTGAACCACACCTTATCATTTTCTCTAAAGCCAACAGTAGTTCCGTTATATACTGCACACGACCTAATTGCCAGTTCCCTGTCAGCCCCTTCGGAGGAATTTCACCATCATAGTTTCCTGTAAATCCAACAGATGGCATTTCAATGGAGACCAAGTGATTTCCATAAACACTGCGTTTGGTGCTTTGCTGTGTGACTACTGTTGCAATAGGCTGCAGTTTTGAATAAACTGAGTGGCGAAAAGTCAGGAGAAAGGTTGTCAGATCTGAGGACGCCCCATGTATGAAGTCCTAATGTTACTGTTAGATGCAGCATATGGCGCTAGTGTAGACGTGCAGTCTGTTAGAGACAGGTGTGCGACGAACATGGCGGCACATCTCGAAATTTAAACGTAGAATGCTAATCGGTGGAAAATACATGCCTCCTAATGAATCGGACAATTAGACAAGAATTAGGGTTCCTGACGCCAAAAGGGTTTCCGTTCAATATCGCGAGAAAAATATTATAGGTGTTTGTAAACTGCAGCTCTGGAAGACAAGAGCGTCGCCGGTGCAGACACACATGGGGTGATAGTCGGCCGGGTATGAGTCAGGTAGCTGGTGACATGGATGTGGGTCGTCAGAAATCCATTTGTATCGGGACTGTACGGAGACAAAGGCACCGCATAGGCTTCGCCAGGCGACGACCGAAGACCACATCCAGTGCCTTTCCACGACTTTTGGCCACTCAGTATAAATACTCCTTGCTCTCTCGGTGTCAGTCCAGAGCTTGGAAACAGTACAAAAAAGCTAGGAAATGGCGGGTGCGTCGGCAGTAATTCAGCACGCAGTGCACAGCGAAAGACCTGCCGACGCAGCCCTACCGCCGAGTCTTAGCGAGCAGCAGTCATACGCGGCACCTGTCGAATGGGGTGTTCCCCACCCAAGTGTCCATTTTTGAGAGGAGCAGCTGGACCCGTTTGGAACGTTGTCTGTTGGACTTGGTCCCATCCATTCGGCCTAGGGCACGGTGATGGGGAGGAAGTTCCGTGGGTTGCCCGCCCTGGGTGAGAAGCGCAGGTTGACGCGCGGGTTGTCCTCCTCGCCGACCCTGAGGAAGGAGTTCCAGTCGAAGAGGAAGTAGAGCCCGTTGGGCCTCTGGACCGCCTGCTCACCGCCACCCTCCTTCTCATCGTAGTCTGAGTCGCCGATGTCGCCGCCGCCGATGTCTCCACCGAACGACTCCGAGAGTGCCTGCACGCGCGCCTCGTCCTCCGCGGTGCGGTTGGCGCGATCTGGAAAAGCAGTTCCTTGATTTGAAAATATCTGCGACATTAAGTCCGCCCTAGCTACCATTTGGTGAGCAAGATGTATGAGACAGGCGAAATACCCTCAGACTTCAAGAAGAATATAATAATTCAAAATCCCAAAGAAAGCAGGTGTTGACAGATGTGAAAATTACCGAACTATCAGTTTAATAAGTCACAGCTGCAAAATACTAACGCGAATTCTTTACAGACGAATGGAAAAACTGGTAGAAACCGACCTCGGCGAAGATCAGTTTGGATTCCGTAGAAATACTGGAACACGTGAGGCAATACTGACCTTATTACTTATCTTAGAAGAAAGATTAAGGAAAGGCAAACCTAAGTTTCTAGCATTTGTGGACTTAGAGAGAAAAAAAATGGTTCAAATGGCTCTGAGCACTATTGGACTTAACATCTGTGGTCATCAGTCCCCTAGAACTTAGAACTACTTAAACCTAACTATCCTAAAGGACATCACACACATCCATGCCCGAGGCAGGATTCAAACCTGCGACCGCAGCAGTCGCGAGGTTCTGGACTGAGCGCCTAGAACCGCTAGACCACACCCTCACTTAGAGAAAGCTTTTGACAATGTTGACAGCATACTCTTTCAAATTCTAAAGGTGGCAGGGGAAAAATACAGGGAGCAAAAGGGGCTATTTACAATTTGTTCAGAAACCAGATGGCAGTCTAGGGCATGAGAGGGAAGCAGTGGTTGGGAAGGGAGTGAGACAGGGTTGTAGCCTCTCCACGATGTTATTCAATCTGTATATTGAGCAAGCAGTAAAGGAAATAAAAGAAAAATTCGGAGTAGGTATTAAAATCCATGGAGAAGAAATAAAAACGTTGAGGTGTGCCGATGACATTGTAGTTCTGTCAGAGACAGCAAAGGACTTGGAAGAGCAGTTGAACGGAATGGACAGTGTCTTGAAAGGAGGATATGAGATGAACATCAACAAAAGCAAAAGGAGGATAATGGAATGCAGTCGAATAAAGTCGCGTGATGCTGAGGGAATTAGATTAGGAAATGAGACACATAAAGTAGTAAAGGAGTTTTGCTATTTGGGGAGCAAAATAACTGATGATGGTCGAAGTAGAGAAGATATAAAATGTAGACTGGCAATGGCAAGGAATGCATTTTTGAAGAACACAAATTTGTTAACATCGAGTATAGATTTAAGTGTCAGGAAGTCGTTTCTGAAAGGATTTGTGTGGAGTGTAGCCATGTATGGAAGTGAAACATGGACGATAAATATTTTAGACAAGAAGAGAATAGAAGCTTTCGTAATGTGGTGCTACAGAAGAATTCTGAAGATTAGATGGGTAGATCACATGACTAATGAGGAGGTATTGAACAGAATTGGGGAGAAGAGGAGTTTTTGGTACAACTTGACAAGAAGAAGGGACCGGTTGGTAGGACATGTTCTGAGGCATCAAAGGATCACAAATTTAGCATTGACAGCGTGAAGGGTAAAAATCGTAGAGGGAGACCAAGAGGTGAATACACAAAGCAGATTCAGAAGGATGTAGGTTGCAGTAAGTACTGGGAGGTGAAGAAGCTTGCAGAGGACAGAATAGCAAGGAGAGCTGCATCAAACCAGTCTCAGGACTGAAGACCACAACAACAACAGGTGCATCTACATTGCCGAGAAGATAAATTAATACAATTTTCTCTGACATTCAGCTTTATTTTCTTTCACGGCGCATTTCATAAGCGTACAACCTCATCTTCAGGTGGATCAGTGGGTTACGAAGTCTGTTCAAATATTTCGGAACTTTGTACTTTCTGTGAAGTTTGAAAGGTAGGAGGCGAGGTACTGGCGGAAGTAAAGTTCTGAGGATGGGGCGTGAGTCATGCTTGGGTAGCTCAGTTGGTAGATCCCTTGCCCGCAAAAGACAAAGGTCCCGAGTTCGAGTCTCTGTCCGGCACACAGTTTTAATATGCCAGAAAGTTTCATATCAGCGCACACTCCGCTGCAAAGTGAAAATCTCATTCTTTGTACACAAATTTTTCTGTGCGTGATTTTTACTTATTGTGCATGGTCCCCCTTCGAAATACTCTATTCCACTATTGATACACTGCAGCCAGCCGGAGGGGCCGTGTGGTTCTAGGCGCTAGAGTCTGGGGCCGAGCGACGGCTACGGTCGCAGGTTCGAATGCTGCCTCGGGCATGGATGTGTGTGATGTCTTTAGGTATGTTAGGTTTAAGTAGTTCTAAGTTCTAGGCGACTGATGACCTCAGAAGTTGAGTCGCATAGTGCTCAGAGCCATTTTGAACCATTTGATACACTGCAACCGATGCCTTTGCCACTCCTGAAAGTAGTACGCCTTCTTGCTGCATTGCAGCGCCGTCTGCGAGTTTTCTTTTATCTCGTCTACCGTTGCAAATATTCCTTTCAACGGGGTTGTCAGCTTCGGAAATTAAAAATAATCAGCAGGGGTCAGCTCTGGAGAATCGGAGGCTGAGGAAGCAGAGTGGTTTCGTTTTTTGTGCAATAGTCACGCTCCAACAGGGATGAATGTGCGGGTGCGTTATCGTGATGCAAGAGTCATGAACTGACATGCAACATTTCAGGCCGTTTCTTTCTCACATATTCTCTCAGGCGTCGCAACACATCCCGGTAGTATTATCGATTAACAGTTTGTCCCTGTGGCACGAATTCATGACCAATTAATCCTTCAAAGAAAACTGTCAGAATATCTTTGATATTTGGCCTGACCTGACGAGCTCTTTGTGGTCGTGGACAACTTTTCCTGACCCATTGTGAAGATTGATTGACCTTGGTCTTAACATCATAACCGTAGACCCACGCCTCATCGCTAGTTAAGATTCTCTCATGGAACATTTTACAAGGGAACCTCCACATCGCACCCCCCTCAGATTTAGTTATAGGTTGGCACAGTGGATAGGCCTTGAAAAACTGAACACAGATCAATCGAGAAAACAGGAAGAAGTTGTGTAGAAATATGAAAAAAATAAGTAAAATATACAAACTGAGTATTCCATGCGCGACATATGCAACATCGAGGATAGTGTGAGTTCAGGAGCGCCGTGGTCCCGTGGTTAGCGTGAGCAGCTGCGGAACGAGAGGTTCAACACGTCTGATATATTCTATACGACACTGGTGACGGTATGTGCGTCACATGACAGGAACATGTTGTCGACCCACCTAACTTGTACATTTGGCGAATGGGTTAAAAAGATTCTTCTACCTTGCCCGATTTAGGTTTTGTTGTGGATGTGATAATCACTGCCAAAAAAGTGATGAAAACATAAGTTTGTCACATAAACCGAAAAAAACTTTTCACTTGAGTGGGGACTTGAACCAAGGACCTCTCGTTCGGCAGTTGCTCACGCTAACCACGGCAACACGGCGCTCCTTAGCTCACGTTGTCCTTGATGTTCCTTATCTTACGCATAGACTACTCAGTTTATATATTTTGCTTATTTTTTCATAGTTCCACACAACTTCTTCCTGTTTTCTCGATTGATCTGTGTTAAGTTTTTCAAGGCCTATCCACTGTGCCAGCTTCTAACTAAATCTGAGGGGGGTGCGATGGGGAGGTTCCCTTGTTAGTCTCATTTGCGCGATCCAAAAGCTCTAAACAGATTCCGATGCGAATGTCTTTCTGGTCTTGATCGTGAGCCGTGGGACGAACTTCGTGGCAACACGATGCTTTCCGAGATTCTGTATCAGGATCCCGTGACATGATCCAACTGAAACGTTACATTCTTCTGCAATCTCTTGGACAGTCAGATTGGCACGCACAGTTTCGTTGATGCTTCTGACACGAGCATCGTCGGTAGACGTCGTAGGGCGTCCTGCACGAGGGACACCTTTAACTTCCGTCCGACCATTTTTAAACCGTATGAACCATTCGTAACACCGAGTACGGCTTAAGCACTCGTCACCGTAGGCTTTCTGCATCATTTGGCATTTTTCTGTAAAGGTTTTCCTGTATTTGACGTAAAATTTAATACAGACGCTTTGCTCCACTAACTCAGCCATCTCGAATTTCGGAAACTGTGTGACACAACGTTTTATTCAATACAGCACTAAACAATAACTAACAGACATACAACAGACTTGCGGGAATTACACACTAAACACAGGCGTGTGCAGGGATGCCAACGGCATTTCGCTCCATCACACCATTGGTGCGAAATTACGATTTCGGAATTTTTTTGAACAGACCTTGTATATCATAACTTCATTTGCAGGTTCTAGCAAGTTGTCTGTTTTGAACTTGATTTCGCTACAAGTATGACTTATTTTGTCATGTCTTATCTTCATTGTGAAATTATAAATTTTAAATAATAATAATAATAATAATAAAGCCACGTGTGAGACAGAGCTTGTCTCGACGTATACAATGTTCAAATAACTTATGGAATGCAGTCGGGTGACGCCGTCAACCTCAGATATTTCGACAGCAGCACATCCCGCCATTTTCATGGCAAAACTGCACCACTTAGGGCTGGGCAAACGATACTCGCGTTCGAACGGCCTCGAGATTTCCCCTTATGCCGCAGCGTTCGCTTCAATATCGAGCTTTTTCGATCAATCACTTTGAAATTTAGCTTGCGCGGCGCGAGTGTAAGGAGTAAGCAAAAAACTATGAACTAGCCGAAACAATCAGCTTTGGCAATTTCGTGAAACAATGGAAGAAATAGCATTAAATCCTACCACTGCACAAACTTCTATGGTGTTTGAACAAAACTGCAATATGAGTTCTCATAGAGTACCGGAGTATGGATGTATAAACTTTAAAGCTGATATTTTTTTTAAAAAAAAAAAAAAAGTAACAGACAAAGACGAAAATATCGCCCTCCAGATAATGTTACTTGACTGAACCCAGTATAATATTTGATTTGATTATGAGAGATGGCAATGATAGGTTGCAAATGAGCAATTCAATCCCTGTTCATATATTAGAATAACATACAAACATTACCAGATTATTATCAGTTTGAACACATGACAGCAACATTTCAGATGAAACAATAGATATGATTAATCAAGGATTAAATTCCGAAAAAAAAAAACGAAATGTATAGTAATAAAGTGGCTCTAATCTTTATCCCAAGAATGAATTACAAAGATAACACTCGTCTTGGCGATCAGACCTCACTAGATCGCGGGACGAGTGAAGGCTCGAGAATTGGACAGAATCATGATTAGGGTCTTTTATTTATTAAGTAGTTGTTGTCACACATGAACTACACCCTAGAAGATTTTTCAGTCCGTGTTTCACAGTTATTTTTATTATTAAAATCCATAGTGAATGAACAGAGACAACACAGGTCGTTGTGGTAGTACCAACAAAGGTCACTAGAGTTGCGCAAGGCAGTTTAAAACCCTGGTTCCCAGAGAAACTCCAGAAAGATAACATTCACACGTGCTGCAGACACTAGCGCCATTACAAACCAGGTGAGCGGCGTTAGAAGTTGTCGATAGTGAAATTAATAATCAATGGATGAGGTAATATAAACTCTGTCTCTCTGTTTTTTGACAAGTGAGAGATCAAGATTCCACGCAGAATTCAAACAAAACCCACCATCTCTATTTATAAGGCTACTTGTTTATACAGTCACCAGTAGTAGAACAAAGTTTGTATGGCCCCACTCTCCACTGTTGCCAAATTTATTCAAGATGGCGGCGATAGATATGGCAATGGTGGAAGTTCAAATTTTGGCGAAAAATAGGTCAATTGGGCTACCTCCAATAACCTAACCCCCTCCCCTCCTCCAGAACAATGCAACACACCACGACTGCCTCCACTAACCAAAGAAAATGGCGCGAGAATAGCTCACTTAGGCTACCTCCACTAACCTAAGTCATCCAACCCACCACCTCCTCCTAGGAATTGGCAGCAAAAGGACTCAGCCTGTGCTGGATAGGATGGATGTAAGTCTTTATTTAATCCATTTGAGGCTGTGGTCCCTCCTGTGATGTAATCCAAGATGGCAGTCAGGAGGGTAAAAAGGCAGGAAAAGGACAGCCTGTTCTGGGCTGAGGGGGGGGGGGGGGGGGAGAAGTGTACTTTATTGACTCCAGAACAATTTAGGGAAAAATTTGACATGGTATATTTGTTACACTGATACAAAACACATACTCTGGAGTGCTTGAGGTCACAGTAAATAGGCTACAGACCTGCAAACTACTCATAAATAATGCAGTACACTGATGAGCAGAGACACAAACAACTCGTAAATTACCGAAATAATGCAGTACATAGCTTACAGATGTGCAAACTACTCGTAGATCACCTAAATAATGCATGTGCAACACTATGCAAATATGCTCATGACACTTAAACAGCCCAAAATAATGCAGTACACTCATGTGCAGAGACGCAAACAAGCCGTAAATTATCAAAATAATTCTCTGCAAATACGCTTGCTAATTGTAAACTGTCGAAATATTTCATTGAACAGCCTACAGAACTGCAAACTACTAGTAAATCACTGAAATAATGCAGTACACTTTTGTACAGGCACGAAATCAACTCGTAAACTGTCAGAATAATGCATACAGTTTATTTAGGGAGGGATTTCATGTAGTTTATTTATTACACTGGTACGAAACACTCACCCTCGTGTGCTTGAGGTCACAGTAGATAGTCTACAGACGTGCAATGTAATCGTAAATCACCAAAATAATGCAGTACACTGATGTGCAGAGATGTGAACAACTCCTCCATTTTCAAAATAATGCTGTAACACACTTGCTAATCGTCAACTGTCGAATTCATGCATTGGACAGCCTGCTCACCTGTTTGCAAAATAATGCAACAGACACGAAAACAACTCGAGAACTGCAAAAAAAATGCATCTTTAACGCTATTCAAACATTCTCACAACGCTTAAACACACACACTCAGTGCACGTAAAATATGCAATGTATCAGCGAACTGTTCCAACACACTCATGCGCTCTGCAGGGCCAGCCAGAAGCAAGCCAGAACGCGAACCATCGCAGCCACCTACAGCCAGCAGGTGAAAGTCGCTTCTACAGTTCTTTGAGTGTTATTCTGATGTCAAATGTCTATGTAAATAAACTCCAAGTCAGCATGTGGACTGGGCACACATGTTCACCACTGCTGGCGCGATCCCTCTCTCTGCCTGCAGTTCAGTGAAGACCTAAATGCCGAGCGACTCACCCTCACAGACACTGCAGAATAGCACCGACTGCATATTTTGCTAGGAATCCTAATGGGACACGCAAACTGCATCTTGCTGTGCACGTGTTACCAGCCAAGCATGGCTGATGCATCGCTGCGAAATGCTCGCATAGCTACACAGCATCGCAAAAGCATCTAAAAGTTTCTCAGTGTTATGTCACATGGCTATGTAAAATAAGAGCCAAGCCAACCTCACGGCAATTGTATTGTGTCCCAGAAATAGTTAATGGTCGCTTCTTGTGTAAGCTTTCGTGATCTCTCACAGCTCATCCGCATAGAAAATTCCTGTCCTAACAGAACCTGTATAAGAAAAACAGCGCAGAATAACCCTGAATGCATTCCTCCTGATGGTCCTAACGTGACACCCCATCCATCACGTGTTACCCTTCCTGGAAAACGTTAAGTCCTGCTTTCAATACACGCAAACGTTCTCACCTCACTGTAGGGATTCCTATGTCCCAGCAAAAAGGGATGTCTTGTGAATTCTGATTGGATCTTACTGAATTTACCCTCCAAATTACTGATGCTGCCAGTGTGGAAGCACTGTCTGCCTTTTTTTTTTTCTTTTAGTGGTAAAACTATTTTGAACAGGTAACCATATTGGACTGACAATTAAACACTGCAAAGTGGCCAACACATTGTCAAATACTGAAAGACTCTTACTCAATTACAGTGCTCTGCCACTGAGGATGGAAGTTTGAATTATAGAGAGTGAAACTGATCACCAAACCGACAATATATCACTGCATACTGTGTCGATGTAATAAACATACAATTCGTATCCTGTGCCATACAAAATCGCCTCTTTTTGCATCATGCATCGACTGCCAGACACTCGTACATGTACCACAAAGGCAGACATCATTAGCATATGCACCATAGGTACTCTTCTTGTTGCACTAGATATTTCCTGTGAGGTCATCCTCGCCCTCCTCCAAATGCATGACCAGAGTGCACTCAGCAGACCGAAGTCACTCTCAGAACCTGTACAGAGGCTGGATCGGCGTCACCATTTCCGGTCCTGACCTGCTTGCTTGCTTTCTACACCAATTACATGTGTTCTTGTAATCCCAGTGTAATGTTTCTTCTAAAAAGGGAACAGTTTATTTTTTGTCCATCCTGGACCCATATGAGTTTGTAATCAATCTCTAATGAACCTGCCATCCACGGAACTTTAAAACCATAAGCTTCTTTTCATTTTCAAGGGTGCTCTAAGTCAATCCGTAGATACGGAACCCTTATAAAATCTCTTCATTGTCCGTCTGTTGAGACCCCTTTTTATCAGGAATGGGTAGAGGCATCAAGTTGCAATTTATGTCCAATATTAAAATCTACAGGTCCCTTTGCAATCTACACAATGTAGACTTCTAAATGAATGCAGTCAAACGATACGGCCATTTATGTCACATTTTGACACTTGCAAACACACTCATCAATAACTACGGATGAACTAGCTATACGCATAATAAAAGTTGTATGGAACAATCAGAGCGCCATTACTATTCGCACTTGTCCGATTTTGTTCATCCCAACGCCAAATACGTATATTTCAGTATCGCTCGTTTGTGAGTGTGTGCTGTGGCCATACAAAGGCATCATAGCGGTATCCCCAAACGCGAATAAATTTTTAAATGTGTCAATTAATATTTCATAATAAACGTAAACATAGTCCATAATAGACTGTAATGCGATGTTTATTTAATCGCACGATTGTCTACTTTCGACTAAGCTCATTGCCAAACACATTAGTAACATCTGCATTTCATATCATTTTCAAATCACGCGTAATTAGAAGTAAAAAGTAGCCGTATGTACATGTTGTTGTAGATAAAGTTCAGAATACGATCTCAAAAGGTGTCACTGTAGTGTGGAGCCTTTCGTAAAATAACGGAATGTGGCTACTTCTTACTCATAGTTAGGAGGCATTTGCAGACGACATGATGTTACAAATGTGCTTCACAAGCCGGCTGGGGTGGCCAAGCGGTTATAGGCGCTTCAATCTGGAGCCGCTACGGTCGCAGATTCGAATCCTGCTTCGGGCATGGATGTGTGTGATGTCTTTAGGGTAGTTAGGTTTAAGTAGTTCAAAGTTCTAGGGGACTGATGACCTCAGCAGTTAAGGCCAATAGTGCTCAGAGCCATTTGAACCATTTTTTTTGGTGCTTGACAATGACGCCTAGTCGAAATTAACTAATCGCTCGATTAAGTAAAGATCACATTACAGCCTACTACGAACGTTGTTTACGTCTATTAAGCATATGGAGATTGTGGAACCCCGTAAATACAAAATCTGAGTCATATGTCGGCTTTGCTCTCTCTCTCTCTCTCTCTCTCTCTCTCTCTCTCTCTCTCTCTCTCTCTCTCTGCTGTGTGTGTGTGTGTGTGTGTGTGTGTGTGTGTGTGTGTGTGTGTGTGTGAGTGAGGGAGAGAGAGAGAGAGAGAGAGAGAGAGAGAGAGAGAGAGAGAGAGAGAGAGGTTAATTTCGATATATAGAAAGTATCTCAAGAGAAACAGTAAACATTGTAGGAGGTGGTGGTATAGACTAATTAGGGTAAAAAATTCCACATAACTTGTGCCCAGTGTTTGATAAGTTTTCATTTCGCGTATTTGTACTCCAGTTGATATGGATTTATTTACCAATTGTCAATTTTATTTTTAAGTGTGAAAATGTGCTTGATTTAACATGAATCAGTTTTTCAGCCGACATTGCGTTTCCGATTTGTTGTCCAATTTACCGTATTCCTTAAGCATGATGCACGTATTTACAAAAGCTCAGTACTCCAGTATCGTGTTTGTGTACGGATTTTGTGACGGAAACGCGGCAGACGATTTCCTAACCGCAGAGCACCAGATTCTGGAGAGTGTACTCGAGTTTTCAATGAACTGCGTGAGACTGGCGGAGTTACAAGCAGTCATATCTCACCTGAATGCAAAAATCAACAAAATGTGACTGAGGTAGAAGGCATTACTCTGTTGGTATGAACGTACTCCTTCAGTACACACACACACACACACACACACACACACACACACACACACACACACACACTCCTAACAAGAACACTTTCGGAGAATACGTATGGACGGGCTCTATCCATAACATTTGCAAGGGATTCGTCGTTGAGTAGTTGCAAATCACCGAGTAATTCCATTAATACTCATAACTTCCCCGGGTGGGGCCTCCCGGCCAACGATGCCATACGCTCATTTCATGTTTTCATTAATACTGTTTACTTATGAAGCCACTTGCACTACTGACGGCATCAATAGCACTGTTACCTAACACGGAGGTCCAACGAAAACCTATATGCTTTCGTGGAGACACATCTTTAAGAAGGCTGCACTTCATAGATCGTTGTAACTCACAATGGGACGCTAAACACGTTCTTATTCCCCCCCCCCCCCCCTCCACCCCCTCAGTTGTGATCGGTGAAAGTCGGAGGGACGTAGTGTATTGCCGTGCCGCCCTGAGACCTTTTCAGTTTTCCATCAGAGTTCTTTGTCATTCACTAGGACATGATGCAGATGCTTTGCGAAATCCATTTGATTTCAAAAGTACATTGAAAGCTTCAAAGAGATTGAGAGCCGGCATTAAGCGTAGAATTTCTGTATGGAAACGTATGCTGGCGGGAACTAATGCAGTAAGTAATATCAGCCTGCTGTTGCAAGAGACCAGCAATAACTGATAACCGGATGCTGGCAGGCTGGCTATCCGCATTGAATATTCACAGCGTTTGAAACCAAAAACGATGAAACGATAGTGGTGATGAGAGAAATCTGTTCGTCGAAAAATCTGCATCAATCGATTGAGCAGTACAGGGCCAGAGGGAACTAAGCGCATACATGGAAAAAGGTGTTTTCGCTCACTCCTTTTTGTCAACAAGTTTTAATACCTGCAGTAAGTGGTCTATAACATCTTTTATATGTAACTATTTATGTAAAGCCACTCATTTTAAGTTGGTAAGGCTCTCAGTACTAGAGGCTGTTATCCCACATCTAAAGATGTCTGGATTGTTTATGTACCTGCGGAGTACAGAATGACGTTTGAAGCTATTTATTTTCAATTATGTATAACAAAAATTTGCAGTGTATGTCACACTTTCTTGATCTCAAAATCATTTTAGAGCCTTATAGTATCAAATCAACTTAAATCTGTTCGTGTCTTTGATCATAATTATGAAAGTTTCAGCATTGTAACTTTAGAAAGCATGAGGTTAACGATAACGTGAATAGGAAATGGAAGTAAATGCTACAGCTAGTGTTGGAAAGAAATATAAACGGGAAGAACTGTTTTGGAAAACAGCGAACTTTACTGAATAAAATACCACCGCAGAAGTGTTAGAATGTAAAAAAAGTTCACGAGAACTTCCATCCTACAAGTTTTCCACAAATTTCATGGTGATTTTACACAGTGCAGATCCCAGTGAACATGCTGAATAAATTCAATATTGGGCATATTACTTGCACTTTCCCACTATTTCAAATGATTTAATGATTGTGCTTTGAAATTATATGATTTCACATTTTTATTAGAAAACCGTTATATTTCCCAAACTTGGCCATGTTTGGGATAGCACCCTCTGACTACAGGCCCATCAGTTCACTCTGATTTATGGCGAATAGAAACGAATTGGACCTCCATCATATCAGTATATTAGGAAAGGCTGTAATGAGATCAGAAAGGGGCCCTGCACGTTATTAGTTAGGTGTCTGGCATCCTTTGGAGCGAATAGTAAGCAGCCCGTGGTCTCGTGCATTGCTGACTCTGTCACGGGTCCCCAGGTCTGATTCCCATGTAAGTTGGGGATTTTCTCTGCTTGGAACTGGTTGTGTGTCGTCATCCTCATAAATGCGCAAGTCGCCGAAGTGGAATCAAGTAAAAGGTATAGCACTAGGCGCCAAACTCTCCAAAAGGGGATGCCCAGCTAAATATGTAATAGAATATTTTATTTCATTTTGAAGAGATCAGTGATTAACAAGTGGAGATTGCTGAGAACGTATACTATTTATTAAAGAGGTTGAGACCTGAGAGATTGTGAAGAGATGGTTAAGACTGTTGATTTAATAAGGATACTAGAGAAAGCAGGTACTCTGCTGCACACTTACTGGTGACTTCTTCAGTTTCCTTCGCTGGAGCGCCAGTCGGAGCAGTGCTGTTGGTATCGGTGTCTGTGGGCTGTTGGCGCTTCACCTCGTTCTTCCTGGACTCCTCGCTGTTGATCTCCGCCAACAGCTCGTCGAATGAGAGTGGGTCTGGCCCCGCAGCCAGTGGGGATGCGCTGGTGGTCGGCTGGAGGCCCCTACTGTCCCGGATCGCTTCAGTGGTGCCACTGCCATTGGCGGGGTACGTCACGTTGAGGTGTGTGGCGGCAAACTGGCGAACCGAGTCCAGCACCGCCTGCAGCCTTGCCGTTTCCTCTTCCGAATGCTTCAGGGACGTCGGGCTGAACACATGCTCTGGCCCTGTGAGCACAGCATAAGCAGCCTCCATGTAACACTGGCTCAAACGAAGAAGACACATCAACTCTTTCAGGGTTATTGCTCGGTTCGGACCCCGGTGGACCACCCCAGGGAACGTCTCACACCAGTGTAACCTCTGTTTGTGTGGTAGAGTAATAGTGGTGTGTGCATACGTGGAGAACTTGTTTGCACAGAAATCGTCGACATAGTGTAGCTGAGGCGGAATAAGGGTAACCAGCCCGCATTCGCCGATTACTAGTGTGTAAGAAAGGTGTATTCTATTGTATTGTATGTTAAGCGGGGACCTATAAACGACAGAGAGACTCCATCCCCGCCATAGCCGCAGTCATCCACAACCCCACGATGACTACCGCAGTCCACTTCACCCCCCTGCTGCCCTATACCGAACCACTCTTTCAGGGTTATTGCTCGGTTCGGACCCCGGTGGACCACCCCAGGGAACGTCTCACACCAGTGTAACCTCTGTTTGTGTGGTAGAGTAATAGTGGTGTGTGCATACGTGGAGAACTTGTTTGCACAGCAATCGTCGACATAGTGTAGCTGAGGCGGAATAAGGGGAACCAGCCCGCAGTCGCCGATGCAGATGGAAAACCGCCTAAGAACCATCCACAGACTGGCTGGCTCACCGGACCTCGATACAAGTCCGCCAGGCAGATTCGTGCTGGGGACCAGGCACTCCTTCCAAATACGGAAAGCCGTGCATTAGACAGCACGGCTAATTGGGCAGGCGGTAAGAAAGGAGTATACTCACATACACTGCTAAACCAAAATGTTATGAGCACTGCTCGCTTTGTGATTGGCGGAATTACGATCAAATGAGGTGGTAAGGAAAGTGTATAAGTGGAGAAAAGACACACGGGGAACCATTCTAGCGACGATACGCTCTGGGAAAGGGGACGGCCACTTACAAATGCGATTTTAACAAAGGGCAAATTATTATAGCCCAGCGACCGGCAGCTCCTGGGAACGAGCGATACTGGTTGGGTCCTCATGTGCTACTGTCATGAGTGTGTGGAAAGTGGTTGAAGGATGGTGAAATTATGAGTAGGTGACGAGATGTTAGAGGAGAATGTGGTCAGTGGCTTGCCTGTTCTGTAAAGAACCATATGCAGCGATCTGTGGCACATCAGAAGACCTCTGTGCTCAACGCACAAGTGTTTTGGAGCACATCATTCAACGCACATTGACCAACATGGGACTCTGCAGGTGATGAACCCCATGTATTGTGAGACTAGCACACACATTACGGCACCGTTTCAATGCATTCTCTTAATGCCTCTGGCCGACTCTGAACGACAACCACAACTGCAGCGCTGCGCGCTCAAAACGTCAAATCTGACTGTCGTAATCATATTTTAACAATCATGGAGTTTTAACCACGCATTACCGCATCACACAAAGCCTATAGTTATTCTACAAACGATTGAGACGCAGAAATGGTAAACTCAAAGCAAAGACCATCACCCAACCATTTGTAAACCAAAGGTTTATTTAGTCCTTGATCCTTGACCTTGGTTTCTATATTTCTAAAAATAACATCTTCAGAAGGAGTGGACCTTGTTACTTCACATAGTGGCATAATACCCTACTGGCCATTAAAATTGCTACACTACGAAGATGCCGTGCTACAGACGCGAAATTTAACCGACAGGAAGAAGATGCTGTGATGTGCAAATGATTAGCTTTTCAGAGCATTCACACAAGGTTGGCGCTGTGTGGCGACACCTACAACTTGCTGACATGAGGAAAGTGTCCGACCGATTTCTCATACACAAACAGCAGTTGACCGGCGTTGCCTGGTGAAACGTTGTTGTGATGCCTCGTGTAAGGAGGAGAAATGCGTACCATCACGTTTCTGACTTTGATAAAGGTCGGATTGTAGCCTATCGCGATTGCGGTTTATCGTATCGCGACATTGCTGCTCACGTTGGTCGAGATCCAATGACTTAGCAGAATATGGAATCGGTGGGTTCAGGAGGGTGACATGCAACGCCGTACTGGATCCCAAGGGCCTCGTATCACCAGCAGTCGAGATGACAGGCATCTTATCCGTATGGCTGTAACGTATCGTGCAGCCACGTCTCGATCCCTGAGTCAACAGATGGGGACGTTTGCAAGACAACAACCACCTGCACGAACAGTTCGACGACGTTTGCAGCAGCAAGGATTATCAGCTCGGAGACTGTGGCTGCGGTTACCCTTGACACTGCATCACAGACAGGAGCGCCTGCGATGGTGTACTCAACGACGAACCTGGGTGCACGAATGGCAAAACGTCATTTTTTGGATGAATCCAGGTTCTGTTTACAGCATCACGATGGTCACATCCGTGTTTGGCGACATCGCAGTGAACGCACATTGGGAGCCTGTATTCGTCATCGCCATACTGGCGTGTCACCCGGCGTGTCACCCGGCGTGATGGTAAGGGGTGTCATTGGTTACACGTCTCGGTCACTTCTTGTTCGCATTGACGGCACTTCGAACAGTGGACGTTACATTTCAGATGTGTTACGACCCGTGGCTCTACCCTTCATTCGATCCCTGCAAAACCCTACATTTCAGCAGGATAATGCACGGCCGCATGTTGCAGGTCCTGTACGGGCCTTTCTGGATACAGAAAATGTTCGACTGCTGCCCTGGCCAGCACATTCTCCAGATCTCTCACCAATAGATAACGTCTGGTCAATGGTGGTAGAGCAACTGGCTCATTGCAATACGCCAGTCACTACTACTGATGAACTGTGGTACCGTGTTGAAGCTGCATGGGCAGCTGTAACTGTACACGGCATCCAAGCTCTGTTCGACTAAATGCCCAGGCTTATCAAGGCCGTTGTTACGGCCAGAGGTGGTTGTTCTGGGTACTGATTTCCCAGGAGCTTTGCACCCAAAGTGCGTGAAAATGTAGGCCTATTCACATGTCAGTTCTAGTATAATATATTTGTCCAATAAATACCCGTTTATCATCTGCATTTCTTGGTGTAGCAATTTTAATGGTCAGTAGTGTATATAAAACAGATATAAAAACCAGAAACACCACATGGCATGGCTTGCAACCAGATTATATTCAGCATACTTCAGAATAAATGTACAAATGTATTCGTCCACTGGTAAAGGCTCTTGGCTTCATAATATTGTAACAGCAGTCCAAAGAATAAAATATTTGCATAACGTAAGTATTCACCATGCGAGAGACAATGGACACAGCAACATTTAAGATATTTTAAGCTCAAAGGGTTCCCATGTTAATCTAACAATATCGTCAATTAGGAGGTACGGGGTTGTCGAGATTGGACTGTGGATCAGTGGAAACGTGTCACATGGTCGGATGAATCACGTTTGTCGTTACACAAGGTCGAATATCGTGTCCGGTTACACTGTCATCCAGGCGAACAGTTGCTCGAAACATGTCCCATGTCAGGGACACAGGACTGTGGGGGCAGTATTGAGCTAAGGGAGACATTCAGCTGGGTTTCCATGGGGCCTGTGGTAGTAATCGAAGGTACCATGACAGATGTGTACCACATGTTTTTCCCAATGGCGATAGCATCTACCACCACATCAACTGTGCTGTAATAGTTTCAGGAGCAAGATAGTGAACTGACGTTTATGTCTTGGCCACCAAATTCGTCTGATCTGAACTCGATGGAAGACATCTGGGACACTATTGGGTGCCGGCTCTTTGCCCACAAACCACTGGCCAGTAATACACTGGAAGTGCGTGATCTGCACATAACACCTGGTGCCAAAAACCTCCAGAAACCTAATAAAGATTTGTCGAATCCTTGCCATGCAAAGAATTAGTTTTCGAAGGTGGACAAACATGCTACCGAGCAGGCTCCTCAGTGTATTTTAACCGAGTGTGTTGGTGCATAGTGCTGGGCTACAAATCCAAAGATCTGGACAAATGGAAAATGCCGACTCGCACTGTGGATCTGCTGCAGGTTAAAATGTGGGGCCTGTGGGTCTGCAATTGGGGAATCGTCACCTTAGAGGGTGCGAGTAATGAGTGGAGGGCAAATATCTTTTAGGTAATCAAAATATCCACGGGTGTACTGCCGGTCTATAGTGTCCAACGGGCACAATATTTTGGCGATCAAACATGTCGCCATCATCAGGTGAACTGACGGACTGAGCTCCTGTGAACGCGCCGGCACGGAGATCCGTACGCTATGGCTGCTCAGGGGGAACTGGGTTCGGTCGTCTCGTCTCGTCTCGCTTAAATCACGGACATCCTCTGTCCGGGGATGATGGAGGCTAAGCAGCGGTGCTGCTGTTCCTCCTTTATCCTCTATGTTGTCGTATGGATGGCCTCACGATTCGAATGGGCCTCTGGCTACCCCGCTGAGTTTAAACTAGCGAGGTAGTTGATCGCTGGCATGTCCTCTGGGGCAGGCTTACGCCTGCCGGAGCGCCACTCCTCTTTCAACCACTTCTCTGCGACCTGGTAGATGTGTTCCCAGTCGGAGGGGGTGAAGATGGGGCGGCTGTTGAGCAGTATCAGCTCCTTCCTCGTTACCACCTCACGCAACATGCCTCGCGTGTGGCGAAGGTCGCACGGTTGGTGAGGCAGTGATGGTTTTGCGTGCGCCGGCGTGAAGGGGTACGGGTTGTCCCCACGAGGATACGTCCCGTCCTTCAGCGACGCCACGATCTTTTTCAGGAAGGGCTGCACGCTCCGCTCGTCCGGAAGCGGAAGGGGCAGTTCTTCGACGGTTTCCTCTTCTTCGGCTTGCGAAGAAGCCGGCGGCATCTCTTCCTCGGATTGTGCTGCTTCTTCCACGTCTGTCTCCGAGGGAGTAGACAGCGCAGGCGTCCAGACGTCGACTTCCATGCTCGAAGCCGCCTGCATCGTTGCAGGAGGCGAGTCAGTGGACGTCTGTGTGGCGGCGTCTACCCCCACTGGCCGCCTCACGGGGGCGGCGGGAGCAGGGACAGGCGGCGCCTTCTTGAAAAGTCGCAGCTCCTCTCGCAACTCTTGCAGCTGCCGGTCTAGACCGACGATCTCCTTCTGCATGACCGCTCTCTCTGCCGCCATCGCGGTTTTGAGGGCTGCCACGGCGTCGTCGGTAGCGGCGCTGGGCGAGATTGCGGCCGCCCTGTTGTCCCCCTTGGGCGGGGGTGGCGGAACGGCCGCCTCTTCTTCGTGTACCGCTTTCTTGGCGGTTGTTGTTGTTGGTCTCCGCTGCTTCAGGTATGCGCACCTGCGTGCGTTTGCGGCGTGCGAGCCGCCGCAGTTTACGCACGTCGCGGCGGCGGCCGATTTAAATACCCTCCGCCCGCGGCGCGCTCCCTCCGCCATCCGCGCCCCGCGCCAAGGTAGCGCGGTGGAACAGATTGCGACGGCGTCTGAGATGACGTCGGTGTGATGGCTCTGTCCGCCGTGGTCGTCACAACTATGCGTTTGCTCGATTTACTCTTGATTAACCCGCCGCCGCGACCGAACCCAGTTCCCCCTGAGCCGCCATAGCGTACGGATCTCCGTGCCGGCGCGTTCACAGGAGCTCAGTCCGTCAGTTCACCTGATGATGGCGACATGTTTGATCGCCGAAATATTGTGCCCGTTGGACACTATAGACCGGCAGTACACCCGTGGATATTTTGATTATCAAATACGCCGGGAGAAACTCAAGAATCACATCTTTTAGGTACATTACGTGTGTAGACTGTGGACAGTTGGGAATGTGGGTCTCACGGGGAGAGTGCAAGGGATAAGTCCCTGCAGTCGCGGTATTCACCTGTGTCCTCGGTGGCTCTGATGGACAGAGTGTCTGCCATGTAAGCAGGAGATCCCGGGTTTGAGTCCTGGTCGAGCTCCACAATTTCAACTATCATCATCGAGGTATATCAACAACACCTGTCGGCAGCTGAGGGTTTCAATTAATTATCATTGTTTCATAATCATCTAGATATAGATGTATAATACTGTGAACAGGAACAGTTACTTCGAGTAATCCAAGAAAAGAGTAAATATTGATTTGCATCCATCACATCGTTGTGCACATACGAAGCTTGGGCGATATGCAGTCGCAAAGAGCAGTGTACCAACTGATAACCCAGCCAATAGCGTCATTCTGCCACATCCATCTGGAGCGTGTGTTTTGGGGTGCGCATTGATCACTTGGCGTTGATTTTCATGTTACTTCAGGTATAGTAAGGGTACTTCGCCAGTGTGGTGTTCACTATGGGTGACATAAAGCAAACACTACATTAAGAAGCTATACTGACAGTTTTCCGAGTATATAAATTGTATAGGGAGAGTGAGAAAGAGAAACGGCAGAGTGTGACACTTACCCAGACTTACCGGTTACCGGTGTAGGTAACAGTTGGAACATGTAGCGTGCAGCAGATACACAGAGCACACTGGCGATGCAGCAACACATTCTTAAGCGCACTCTGCGTAGAAAACGTCACGCAGTCACCTTCTTACAATGGCTCATTACAAAAGTAAATCACCCAGAAGACAGAGCTCGTGTACATATACACTGTCGGCAGGTACGGAAATGGTTAGAGTTGCAATTCTCTGTGACAGTTAGAATGATCACCAGAGCATATCAGTATTGTTCGTGTTTAGTGTTGTTACCACATCTGCTTGGCTATATGAGGTCTGATTGGAAAGTTTTAATAATGGATCTGTTACTGCTTACTGGTTTGGTGGGCAGGTACACGGAGGGTGGGGAGTAAGTCATTGCCTTGCCCTTGAATGCCCTCTGGCAGGAAACTGCATGGTCTTAATTCAGTTTGTTGAGGCAGCTGGTTGAGTTAGGGCTTGTTCCAGGTTTCTGTCTGCGTGAAAATAGACGTAAAAACGGAGCAACGGGTTTGTGTGAAATTTTGTTTTAAAACTGGGAAATCAGCTTCTGAGACTTATGAACTATAATAGACAGCTTTTGGATATAATTGTATGAGCCAGTCAAATGTTTTTGTCTGGTTCAACAGATTTAAAAATGACCGCAATCATTTGCAACCAAAATGCAGTCTTCTCAGTGGAAGGCTTCAGGTTCACCACGAGCGAAAAAAGCATGGCAAAGTCGGTCGAAAGTGAAGACAACGTTGGTGATTTTTTTCGATTCTAATGGTATTGTGCATCATGACAGACAACTAACCAGGAATACTGCAAACGTTGAGCGTTTGCGCGAAATGCGGAAGAAAAGGCCTGCATTGTAGAAAGACGGGGTGTTGGGTGCTACACCATGACAATGCACCGGCTCATCGTGCCTTCTCCATCGTTGAATTTTTGACCAAATTCAAAATTCCTGTGCTTCCACAACCGACATATTTCCCTGATTTGGCCCCTCCGGCTTCTACCTGTTTCCTAAACTGACATTTTCACTGAAAGAGAAACGATTTGACTCAATTGAAGACATCCAGGCAAATACGGAGAGCATCCTTTACGCACTTCAGGAAAAAAATTCCAGGAATGTTTTCATAAGTGGAAACGCGTTGGAGTCGGTGTGTTCAGTCAGAAGGGAACTATTTTGAAGGAGATGGATCACAGTAGCATGTAAGTATTACCGTTGTACAATTACAAGCCTATTCTTAAAACTTTTTAATCACAACTCGTGTGAGGGTCGTGAGAAGCGTCAAATGTTTAGTGATCACTGTGAAGAAAACGAGACATGTGAAACTGCGTTATCAGCACCTGACAGTGTTTGAAAGGGGCATCATTATGGCTCTCCATTTGGTCGGCTGATCAAACTGTGCGGCATCCAGTTTTTTTGGGACATTCAGAGGTGGCATGGGCCCAAAGCTCTACGCATGGAAACATGAGGTCAGGCATACTCACTGTCATGGTTTCCATTGACCATATCTGAGCACAAGGGAAGATCACTAAATTGGGCATGTAGCACTGTAATCTATTGATTATTCCTTGCTACTGTAGTGTTATCTTGAAGATGTGAGAAAGGAGGACAGACGCGGAAGCAGAGATGATGCTGAGGGCAGAGGAAACTAGGAGAGATATTGTTACATGGAGTAAACCGTAAGGGGACAGCCTTGCAAAAATGCAGACGCCCCCAGACGAGGTGCCAGGGCGCTAGTTACTCTTCAAGGTATTAAAATGTGACTTCATGTGTCGTCAAGACGCTGTGGTAGGTTGCCACCGTAGAACTTTGTAACCTACAGGAACGTATTAGCGATAAAGCCAGCTTGATACCAGCCCTGAGAACAGCAACCTCAGTAGGCTCACAAGGGTTAGAATTAGAGTGAAAACGCCAAAAAACTGTTGACCTAGTAGTTCCTACTCCGGGGCGGAGCTAAATGACGTATAACAATAATGTTGCAAGCCTTATTTGGCAGAGCAGTTACGTTTCTGAACAATTTTAATACCAAATACGGACTTAGTGCCACTGCATTAACATCCTCGCCTTAGGAGCAGTAGAGGAGACCTAAATAAACCGTGATTGGCAGGGGCTTGCAAGAAATCTGCGGGATTGGCTGGGTGGCTTTAAGTGGGAAAAACAGTGTCCCGCGCGACTCTTTAAAACTCCGCATTTTGGCGGAGTTCTCAGTCAGACGATCTGGGCGCCGAATCCGCGTCCGTCGACACCACTCTCGGTCCAGCTCCGCGTAAGTCTGCTCTCTCTCTGAGTGCCTCAGTGAACAGTGTCACATTCAGTATGTTTTGTTTTGCAACTAAGTTGTTGCCTTAAGAAGCTGCTAGTGTTTGCTACTGTGGTTAGCATCCACTCCTGGGACCTCTGCACTGGCTTCGGTTGTAACAGTGTTATTCATGCTTTTTCTAACTCTAGAACTAGCCTCCAGTGTATTAGTTACTCCTGTCTGGAATAAACAACTATTTCAAAACCCTGTTTGTCCAAGAGTCTCCACAACGAGTTCCCTACCGCGCCTCACCACCTACATTTATAGTAAATTCCTGTACCACTGTTGGCTTAGATAGAAGAACAACAATCAAATGCCTTCACTGTGAATTGTCCTTCTGCTCTGTACCGCTCGGGAGCGCAGACTGACCAATAACCACATTTCTCCGTCTCCCGCTACGGTCGCAGCTACGAATCCTGCCTCGGGCATGGATGTTTGTGATGCCCTTAGGTTAGTTAGGTTTAAGTAGTTCTAAGTTCTAGGGGACTGATGACCTCAGAAGTTAAGTCCCATAGTGCTCAGAGCCATTTGAACCATTTTTGAACCATTCTTGAACCATTCTTGAGCAATCCATGGATGGAGTGTTTTGGTTCCGCGCCAAGCAGCTCTGGTTCGCAAGTGTTTGTTACTCTATCCGCCAACGTTTTTATGATGACTTGCTTTTGTTGTGGGTGGTGGTTAGAATCTCTGTGTCGGTTGCGGTCCGTGTGCACAGATTTGCGGTAAACTGTGTGGTCTCAGCTACCAACTTCTTTCTGGAAAACTAGCGCGTTAAGGAAATTTAATCTTCCACCTCCCTCCTCCTCCTGAAAAACTGCATCTTCGGTAGCTTGGGCCACATAGTTTACAGAAAAACGCCGGGATTCTAACCACGATCCACAACAAAAGCGAAGAAACGGTGGCGGATATATCAAGTAAATCTACAAACCACAGTTGCTTCACGCGGAATTAAAAGACCTCACCAAAGCATTGTTCAAGAATGCTGAGGTAAAAAGAGCTTTAAGACCGCCGGGCAAAAATCGTAGGGATGCACAAACGCCTGTGAAATCGAAAGTTTTCTTATCTTTCATAAAGGTCGTTACTGAACACATAGGAAATTTTTTTGACAAAACGGAATATCGGGGTAATCTACAAACCCACCAGGAAGACTAAGGATGACCGAAGACCGACCAAAAATGCTCCTAAACCACTAGAAAAAGCAGGAATTTATGGGATTTTGTGTAGTTGTGGGAAGGTGTACGTAGCTACTAAGAAAAGGACGGTCAAAAAACGACTAGGAGAGCACAAAGACAAATATAGGAGGGAAGAGACTGACAGATCAGCTGCTGTGGAACATGCTTTGCTGCGGGGAGAGCACCAGATTCATTTTGATAAGAAATACTGGCAGCCACAAGCGGAAACCATGAAAAGCTACACACAGAGGGCACAGTTAAACAGCCCAGGGCCGCCCGGTGTCGCCGAGCGGTTCTAGACGCTTCAGTCTGGAACCGCGCGACCGCTACGGTCGCAGGTTCGAATTCTGCCTCGGACATGGATGTGTGTGATGTCCTTAGGTTAGTTAGGCTTAAGTAGTTCTACGTTCTAGTGGACTGATGACCTCAGACGTCAAGTCCCATAGTGCTCAGAGCCACTTGAACCATTTGCCAAACACCCCAGGAATAGGAAGGCAGAGGGTGTGAAATCGAATATTTGGATCGCAGTACTGAAGAAGGCAGTTGGGTGGTTGATTTGGGAGAGGGGAGCAAACAGCGAGGTCATCGGTTCCATCGGATTAGCAAAGGATGGGGAAGGAAATCGGCCGTGCTCTTTTAAAGAAACCATTCCGGTATTTGCCTGAAGCGATTTAGGGAAATCGGAAAAATCGAAATCCGGATGGCTGGACGCGGGTTTGAACCATCATCCTCCCGAATGCCGCTCCAGTGTGCTTCCCCCTACTTATACCAACCGAGGAGATCACGAATGTAAAATTAGAGAGATTCGAGCGTGCACGGAGGCTTTCCGGCAGTCGTTCTTCCCGCGAACCATACGCGACTGGAATAGGAAAGGGAGGTAATGACAGTGGCACGTTAAGTGCCCTCCGCCACAAACCATTGGGTGGCTTGCGCAGAATAAATGTAGATGTAGAACCACTCTGCCACCTCGTTGGGCATAAAGGATGTGTACCGGTTTTCCACCAAGGGATGATAGCAACAGAATGCGACGGTAGCTGACAATGGCCAATTGCACTCGAATAGCCAAAGGAAGTAACATAACGCCACTGGGCGGGAGTACACATAACGGAATTTTGCTATGGTCGGTTCAGGGTGTGAACAGGACACTCAAAGAAGCTATGATCCCCCTTGAAAATGTAGTACAGATGGAGACGAAACGTTGGGTTTTAATGCGGAATCCATCCGACAACGGCATAATAGCACGTAATATTTTGCTACATGTGACTAACGGCAGCGAAAATTTACTTATCACAATGTCATAACGTGATGTAAGCTATTAAGTCATGAAATGTAATTTCTTTTTCTGCTGGTTTCGTGGGTGCCTTCACTTTTTTTGTCAGGTGCTCTAGTTGCACATCACTATGGTTCGTTATCTATTCCCTGTGTTCGTTATCTACTCCTTCTCTGTAGCTGAGAACAATAATGCAAGCCTGTGTCATAGGGGTATGCGGTTAGACTCATGGCATTGCAAGAAATTTTCATTTTGAGTATTTGGCCAGCAAGGGGAGAAGAGGTCTCAGACTTGGCGCAAGTGTTCTGGATTAAATCTGAAACCCTTCCACATTCTCCTATGGAGTAAGGATATGTCACACTGCTGGATGTGGTCCTCACTTTGGATGGAGACATAATGATTGGCAGCTGTGGGTGGCAGCACCTCATTTCATAAGCGTTCTTCCTTCTTTATCATCATCAGCTTCCGGAAAGCTTTTGACACCGTTCCTCAGAAGCGACTTTTAATCAAGCTGCTGGCCTATGGGGTATTGTCTCATTTGTGCGACTGGATTCGTGATTTCCTGTCAGGAAGGTCACAATTCGAGACGGCAAGTAATCGAGTAAAACTGAAGTGATATCAGGTGTTCCCCAGGGAAGCGTCCTGGGACCTCTGCTGTTCCTGATCTATATAAATGACCTGGGTGACAATATGAGCAGTTCTCTTAGGTTGTTCGCAGATGATGCTGTAATTTACCGTCTAGTAAGGTCATCCGAAGACGTATCAGTTGCAAAGCGATTTAGAAAAGATTTCTGTATGGTTTGGCAGGTGGCAGTTGACGTTAAATAACGAAAATTGTGAGGTGATCCACGTGAGTTCCAAAAGAAATCCGTTGGAATTCGATTACTCGATAAATAGTACAATTCTCAAGGCTGTCAATTCAACTAAGTACCTGGGTGTTAAAATTACGAACAACTTCAGTTGGAAGGACCACATAGATAATATTGTGGGGAAGGCGAGCCAAAGGTTGCGTTTCATTGGCAGGACACTTAGAAGATGCAACAAGTCCACTAAAGAGACAGCTTACACTACACTCGTTTGTCCTCTGTTAGAATATTGCTGCGCAGTGTGGGATCCTTACCAGGTGGGATTGACAGAGGACATCGAAAGGGTGCAAAAAAGGGCAGCTCGTTTTTTATTATCACGTAATAGGGTAGAAAGTGTGGCAGATATGATACACGAGTTGGGATGGAAGTCATTACAGCAAAGACGTTTTTCGTCGCGGCAAGACCTTTTTACGAAATTTCAGTCACCAACTTTCTCTTCCGAATGCGAAAATATTTTGTTGAGCCCAACCTACATAGGTAGGAATGATCATCAAAATAAAATAAGAGAAATCAGAGCTCGAACAGAAAGGTTTAGGTGTTCGTTTTTCATGCACGCTGTTCGGGAGTGGAATGGTAGAGAGATAGTATGATTGTGGTTCTGTGAACCTTCTGCCAAGCACTTAAATGTGAATTGCAGAGGAATCATGTAGATGTAGATGTAGATCATCATCAAAAACACCATCCTATCACTACCACTATCCACACACACATTTCTGCCTTCTACACATGGCAGCTATACTTAAGACGTAACTCTGACACTTTGCACAGGAAAGATACCACTGTACACCAAGGAAGCAAACCTGTGGCAATTGGATGGCTAAACCTACCCCTGTGAGGGTCACTAAGCCAGAAATCCTTTAATGGTTTCTTCCTTAGCTCCTTACCACAAAGTTCCCAGTTTAGAATCTTGTGCAGTTGTGAAGTTCTGATCCTAATGGGTTGGGCTGCACTGTAAACAAACGGTGGAGAGGATGCTGCCCAATCATTGGCCAGTCTAAAGTTGTTTTGGCCACCTACGGTATGAGGAAGTTGCACGGGGTCCAGAGCGGGTGGATGTACCTTGTCGGACTGTGGAGTCGTCGGTGCCATTCCCACCGTCAGTCGTCGGCTCCCAAACAGTGGTGTGGGACGCCACTGGCGGCTGTGTCGTCGGCCGCTCGTCGACGCGGCCAGTTCCGGGCACGATGCCCAGGTTGTGCAGCACGGCGCGCATCTCGTCCGTCAGCATGCTCGTGTCTATGGCTTCCAGCGTCAGCGGGGTCGACGAGGTAGTCGTGCTGCCGCCAGAGGCGCTGCCGTCACCAGTCCTCTCTGTCCGCGTCAACACAAAAGGCAGGTTGTCATTTAGTCCAGCTGTTAATCCTGATTCTTATGTCACAAATGTTCGTCTCCTTTAAATATCTGATCAATTCTTCAATCTCTTCATCATCTGCAGAGCTAGTTGGCATGTAAACTTGTGCTACTGTGGTGGGTGTGGGCTTCGTGCCTGTCTTGGCTACGATAAATCGTTAGGAATTCAGTATTGCGAGATCAGCAGTGTCAAGAATGTGATGAGAATACCAAATTTCAGGCAGTATTAAGTCGGGTGATGCTGAGGGGGAAATGAGACACTTAAAGTAGTAAAGGAGTTTTGCTATTTGGGGAGCACAATAACTGATGATGGTCGAAGCAGAGAGGATGTAAAATGTAGACTGGCAATGGCAACGAAAGCGTTTCTGAAGAAGAGAAATTTGTTAACATCGAGTATTGATTTAAGTGTCAGGAAGTCGTTTCTGAAAGGATTTGTATGGAGTGTACCCATGTATGGAAGTGAAACATGGATGATAACTAGTTTGGACAAGAAGAGAATAGAAGCTTTCGAAATGTGGTGCTAATGAAGAATGTTGTAGATGGGTATATCACATAACTAATGAGGAGGTATTGAATAGAATTGGGAAGGAGTTTGTTGCACAACTTGACTAGAAGAAGGGATCGGTTGGTAGGTCATGTTCTAAGGCATCAAGGGATCACCAATTTAGTATTGGAGGGCAACGTGGAGGTTAAAAATCGTAGAGGGAGAGCGAGAGATGAAAACACTAAACAGGTTGAGAAGGATGTAGGTTGCAGTAGGTACTGGGAGATGAAGAAGAATGCACAGGATAGAGTAGCATGGAGAGTTGCATCAAACCAGTCTCAGGACTGAAGACCACAACAACAACAACAACAACAACAACCTGTCACCACAGCCAGCGCAGTGGTCGACGTCCGTCACTTGAAGACCGAGAGCAGCGACGTTTGTGTAGAGTAGTCAGTGTTAACAGACAAGCAACACTGGAGTTAGGATTGGAGTGTGGCGCAGACGGCAAGAAGCCATGGGCAGAAGCTGTCAACGAGGCATTGTGCAAGCTCTATTATAGTGGTGGCTATGTTTACATGGGATTGCCAACCAGTGTGGCCGAGCGGTTCTAGGCGCTTCAGTCTCGAACCGCGCGACCGCTACGGTCGCAGGCTAGAATCCTGCCTCATGCAAGGATGTGTGTGATGTCCTTAGGTTAGTTAGGTTTAAGTAATTCTAAGTTCTAGGGGACTCATGACCTCAGAGCCATTTGAACCATTTTTGAATACGTGGGATTGACTGAGTCCTCTGGTCCAACTGAACCGATCATTGACTGAAAATGGCTACTTGGAGACCATTTCTTCCCCAACGACGATGGAATTTGTATGGATGGCAATGCGCATGTCACTGGGTGACATTTGTTTATGATTGGTTTGAAGAACATTCTGGAAAGTTCATCTGAATGATATGGCCACCCACATCACCTGACATGGACCCCATTGAGTTTTTATAGGACATAATGGAGAGGACAGCTCAGGCACAAACAGCTTCACCTGCAACATTTCACAATTGTGGTGGTTATGGATTCAGCATGGCTCAATAGTTATGTCGAGGACTTCCAACGACTTGTTGAGTCCACGCCACGTCGAGCTGTTGCTCTACTCTGCCCCAAGAAAAGTCCGACAAGTTATTAGGAGCTATCCCATGACTTGTGTCACAGTGTAGATACCACCACCAGTCGATTGATTGGAGACGTTGATTTCAGTAGAACGACATCGTTTAGGGTCTATACCATGTATGGTCTAAGAGGAAAAGTCACATGGCGTGAAGTCTTATTACTTTCTCCTTCGACACATGAAGTAGTTCTGTGCTTTGGATATAATTTAGCTGGGTACGTCATACCTCTGGGCTTTCGAGAACGAGTAACTGTATCGATTGGAAGAAGGGGCTGTGGGAGTGACTCACCGTTGCCTGCAGATTGAGGGGGCTGGGCGAGCGTCTTCTGGCGGCGCCGGCCGTGCGTGGGCGGCGCCGGGTCGAGCAGTCCGAAGCGGTGCAGCAGGTGGCGCATGTCCTGCTCCTCGGGCTCGGAGCGCGACTGCGGCAGCGGCTTGAAGGCGCGGTACGGCGCCGGGTCCGGGGGCGGCGGGCCCATTGGCGGGTGGGCGGCGGTGGGCGGCGGCTGGGGCGGCGGGTCCAGCAGCCCCAGCGATTGCAGCAGTTCGCGCACCGCCGGCGAAAGCGCGTCCGCCGCCGCGGACAGGTCGGGCGTCACTGTGGAGGCGATGGTCGGGGCGGCGGTGGTAGTGGTGGGCTGTGGGTGGGCGCCGCCGCTCAGGGGCGCCCGCGGAACGAGGCTGTCGAGCACGCCGGGGTCCAGCGGCCGGAACGGCTGCACAGCCACCACAATGTCAGCTTACTTCGTCCTCGTTGTACCATCCCACAAACGCAGAAAGACAGAGTGACCTTGTGGCAGGGTATACTGTGTCCTCACATACCGGGACCCAACCTAAATTTTTTGTTTTTCTTTTCTCTGGCGTATTTTGTGACGTTATGTACTGGGTGATCAAAAAGTCAATAACATTTGAAAACTTAAACCACGGAATAATGTAGATGGAGAGGTAAAAATTGACACACATGCTTGGAATGACATCGGGTTTATCAGAAAAAAAACACCCCGTATTGCTAGACGCGTGAGAGATGACTTGCGCGCGTCGTTTGGTGATGATCGTGTGTCACTTTTGTCATGCTTGGCCTCCCAGGTCCCCAGACCTCAGTCCGTGCGATTATTGGCTTTGGGGTTACCTGAAGTCGCAAGTGTATCGTGATTGACCGACATCCCTAGGGATGCTGAAAGACAACATCCGGCGCCAATGCCTCACCATAACTCCGAACATGCTTTACAGTGCTGTTCACAACATTATTCCTCGACTACAGCTATTGTTGTGGAATGATGGTGGTGGACATATTGAGCATTTCCTGTAAAGAACATCATCTTTACTTTGTCTTACTTTTTAACGCTAATTATTGCTATTCAGCGCCATCTGTCGGACATTTTTGAACGTATTTTTTTGTTCTAATAAAGCCCCATGTTATTCCAAGCATGTGTGTCAATTTGTACCTCTCTATCAACATTATTCCGTGATTTATTCAGTTTTCAAATTTATACTGACTTTTTGATCACCTGGTATATTATAAATAAGATTCAATTTTTTCCATATAATGGCAATGAATGACAAATTGTTCAAGAGGTTCCAGAACAGTTTAAATATTTTTTTTAAATTATTATTACAGCCTCAGTTGCACATATGCACACTTTATTACTGGTTTCGATCAAAATCATTGATAATCTTCATATCTGAAAATAAAATAAATGAAATACTAATAAATAACTATGTGTTTAGATCCTCTTGTTTTTCTTTATTGTTATTTCATACCCTTACCCTTTGTCGGCAGGGGTGATCTGGCAGCAGCACAGTTCCCCGCTTTTGAGCCAAGAGACAGTATAAAATTTCACAGAAGAAACAAATATACAAAAGACAGGAATGAAAGATGAAGTTGACACAAGAGAAGGGGAAACAGTGGGAGTTAAAAACTACAAAAAAGGAGTAGTCTGACGAGGCATGTTTACATAAGTCCACATATAGATAAAACGGCACTCAACGTGTGCACAGCACATAGACACTGGCAGCGCAGAGAGCATGACTGAAACGGTGTTCACAGTATGAAAACCACACAGTACGATGACACTTAAAATAGACTGCACTTATGTAATGGATATGGCAAACACCAAAACACACTAGAGTGTAACTGTGTTAAAACTGGAAGGACTTGCCAAGTGAGGGGAGGCGAGGAAAGAGAGAAAGAGGAGGGAGAGGAGGGGGTCAGTGTAGGAGTGGGGGAAGGAAGCACTAGGAGCCAGTAGCACACCAAAGGGCAGGAGACACTGAGGAAGAGAGCAATCGAGGAAGGAGGGTAAGGACTGGTAAAGAAGAAGCACGGGTGGGGGGGGGGGCGGAGGAGGGAGGGAAGGAGAGAGAGAGGAGAGAGAGCCCTAGGGAGAATGGGAGACGGAGGATAATTATTTTAATTATTTGGGCAAAGCACTTCATCTGGGAAAGGGAGATGCTAGACGTTTCTTTGGGAGAGGATGTGGCATGTGGAGGGTGTGGAGAAGGTGGGACACATCGGCAACAGGTGGGGTGTGGAGAGGAAAGGAGACACCAAGGAGTGAGGGGGATCGAGTCGGCGATTGGTGTAGAGGGTACGGATGTGTTCAATGAAAAGGATATGCGGGAAAGGGATGAGTTCATAGACGATCCTCGTGGGGGACGGGAGACGGTCAGGGAAAGCGAGGTGGAGTGCATGATGTTCAAGGATTTGGAGGGTTTTGTAGAATTTAGGCGGGGCAGAGATCCAGGAGACACTGGAGTAACAAAGGATGGGGCTGATCAAGGATTTATAGGTATGGAGGATAGTGGAAGGAGGCAATCCGCATGTCCAGATTTCTTTACACATGGTTAATTATAAATATTACATTTTATTTTATTTTTAGATATGACATCATTGTCTATGAACGAAACTAGTAATCGTGAATATGAGCTGCTAAGGATGTTATAATATTTTAATTTTTTTTTGTATCTAACTAGATCCTTTTAGGGTATAAAACTCCGCCATGGAAGTGGCCGTTCGACATGGGGTGTTATTATGATGCAGCATCCCCTTGTCTGCAATGTCTGGTATCACTCGATGTACCCATTTTCTGAACTTTTCAAGGACATCTTTGTAAAACACTTGGTTGACACTTTGTTCTGAGGGACAAATAGTGCAGTTCATGACTTGAGTTCGTGGCTTGTAGAAAATAAACTAACGCTACGTCACAGTAAGACTCAGTTTTAAAAGTTTCTAACTCATAATTCAACAAAACCTTGAGTTTTAATTTCACAGAATGGGCATATGATTAGTGAAACTGAACAGTTCAAATTTCTAGGTGGTCATATAGATAGTAAACTGTCTTGGAAAGCCCACGTTGAAGATATTGTTCAAAGACTTAATGCTGCCATTTTTACTGTTCGAACGGTATCTGAAGCGAGTGATCGACACGAAAATTAGTCTGCTTTGCTTTTTTCCATTCGCTTATGTTGTATGGTATAATATTTTGGGGTAACTCTTCCCACTCTAAAAGGATATTTTTGGCTCAGAAATGGGCGGTTCGGACAGTAAGTGGTGTAAGTTCACAAACATCTTGTCGACCCCTGTCCACGAGTCTGGGTATTTTGACATTGGCCTCTCAATATATGTATTCCTTACTGTCATTTCTTGTTAACAATATTGGCTTATTCGCAAGAAGTAGCAGCTTTCGCTCAGTTAATAATCGGCAGAAATCAAATCTGCATTTCGATCGGACTTCCTTAACTCTTGTGCAGAAAGGCGTGCAGTGTACTGCTGCATTCATTTTCAATATGTTACCACTAGAATTCAGAAATCTGAGCAGTAATGCACGCGCATTCAAATCGAAACTGAAAAGTTTCCTTAAGGCTCACTCTTTCTATTCTGTCGATGAGTTGTTGTATTGTTGATTGCTTTTACTTAAACTTATGGCTTGACTTTTTTCGAGCTCATAAACATTTTATTTTTCTGTTATTACTTTTATATTGTGATTTCATGTACTGGAGACCTTGGAGATTTGCTCCTCAATTTGGTCCTACGGAACTTTACGCGTAAACAAATAAAATAGTAAATTCTTTAGACACGATTCCCTTACTTTGATTTTCTCATTCGAGAAGATCAAAAGACACGTTTCTTCGGTTGTCCTGTTGAGTTCTCAGTTTCTTCGACACCAGTTTGGCACAAATCCTTCGCATGAGCAAAATTTAGGTCAAAATTTGACGGGTGGTGAAAGTGTTTAAGTTTATAACGGGTCACCAAATGTCATTGTTGTTAAACGCCGGTGAAATGAAATGTCGTGTGGCTAGGGTCCTCCCGTCGGGTAGACCGTTCGCCTGGTGCAGGTCTTTCGAGTTGACGCCACTTCGGCGACCTGCGCGTCGATAGGGATGAAATGATGATTAGGACAACACAACACCCGGTCCCTGAGCGGAGAAAATCTCCGACCCCCGGGAATCGAACCCGGGCCCTTAGGATTGAACGCCGGTCTGATCCCATAAGAGTACGCACACGCTCGACATTTTCGTCGGTTTTTGAAGTTGAAGATCTGCCGGAGCGAATTTCATCTTCAACGTGTTCTCGGCCATCCAAGCCGCCCGGGGTAGACGCGATGTATAGGGCGACTTGCGAAGGTTCGCGCGGCTCCCCTCGTCGGAAGTTCGAATCCTCCCTCGGGCATGGGTGTGTGTGTGTTGTCCTTACCATAAGTTAGTGTAAGTTAGCTTAAGTAGTGTGTAAGCCTAGGGATCGATGACCTCAGCAGTTTGGTCCCTCAGGTACTTACCACAACTTTCTAAATTTTCGGCCATCCAACAATGATTTGTGCCAGTGGAAAACTTGTGCTCTTATAAGAGGTGTTGCCCATAGGCCTGTTTCAACTTTTCATCTGCTACAGTCACAGATTCATCAAGTGTGTCACAAAAATTGTTTGCATAACGTTGCTCTAAATATTTTAGTAACACACAACGAAAACACACCTTCGTTGATGGCGCTCTCAGAAACTGTTAGCTGTAGAAGGGGTGAACACATTGGTCTACACAAGTAGAACAACGCAGCGTTGCCAGATCGCATTGTTACCGGGCTTATTACTTTTCTCACACACCTCGCATTTCCTAAAAAGCGCATCTCAGCTACTTAACGCCAGGAAAAATGTCCTCACTGTAACGAATCAGTGGAAGAAAACAAACGCTTTTCAGGCAAAGAATATTCAGTATTGAGAGCCCTACGCTATTAACGTGATAGTGACATGTAGGTTAGGAATATTTTCGTTACTAGTACACCGTCTTCAGTCACAATACCTTTTCTTTCCTGTTTCAGTCCGAGCATGTCACATAGACACACAGTATGATGGTAAGCATCACAAATAATTTTTAATTGGCTCTAGTTGGAATTAGTCCGCAGCTCGTGGTCTTGCGGTAGCGTTCTCGCTTCCGGCCCACGGGGTCCCGGGTTCGATTCCCGGCGGGGTCAGCGATTTTCCCTGCCTCGAGATAACTGGGTGTTCTCGTGTCGTCTTCATCATCATCATTTATCCCCATTACGGTCGGAGGAAGGCAATGGCAAACCACCTCCGCTAGGACCTTGCCTAGTCGGCGGTACGGGTTTCCCGCATCGTCCCCTACGCTCATCGGAGTGTGGGACCTCATCACTTGGAATAAATGGATGTGTTAGTATAAGCGACAATAATATGAACAATACTTCTTTATCCTATATTTACGAATTAAAGTGTCGCATTTGAACGGGGTGGTGATGTCGCAAACGTGTTACGATGCACAATTTGAAGTTAAAGTATAACTGTGTATCAGCGATACACTTAATGAACATTTCGTGGCCAAATGGATGAAACCATTAATAGCACTGTATTTATTTCGTTTATCTCTTCTGAAATTGTTTTTCGTGTGAAGCAGTAGTTTGAGTCACAAACGATGGTGGTTGAATTTAGGCTCGGTTTGCGCACCTACATCACGCATTCTCCGACACCCTGTGAGCGTTCGATAGTGCTCTGGACGCTCTGCTGAGAATGTCGTACGAAATACGAGCACTAAACGTAATCGTACCGAGATATTTCATTAATTTTTATTTCATTTATTGCGAGCAGGTAGTGATAAGCGAAAGATTCTACACATGCAAGTGTATTTGCAGAATACACGCTTTCATCGAGTACAAAGCACGTGTATGCGCGTACAGCAACTGTCGCTTGGAGCAGGCAACAGTGCAACACACGTCTTTTTCTAGACCTGCGCAAACAGCCACCTTTCGTGAATCGGACTGTAATGAATACACTTTGTCATCAATAGAATGCGGACACCTGGCTGAAAATCACTTACAAGTTCCTACCCGCTACATCGGTAATGCTGGAATTCAACATGGTGTTGGTCCACCCTTCTTAGCCTTGATGACAGCTTCCACTCTCGCAGTACGTTCAATCAGGTGCTGGAAGGTTTCTTGGGGAATGGCAGCCCTTTCTCCACGGAGTGCTGCACTGAGGAGGTATCGATGTTGGTTGGTGAGGCCTGGCACGAAGTCGGCATTCCAAAAGATCCCATAGGTGTTCTCTAGGATTCAGGACTCTGTGCAGGCCAGTCCTTCCAGTCCTTTACATGGATATTATTGTCGTGTAACTACCCCGACACAGGCCGTGCATTATGAGCAGGTGCTCGATCGTGTTGAAGGACGCAATCGCCATCCCCGAATTGCTCTTCAACAGTCGGAAGAAAAGAAGGTGCTTAAAACATCAGTGTAGGCCTGTGCTGTGATAGTGCCACGCAAAAAAATAAGGGGTGCATGCCCCCTCCATGAAAAACACAATCACATCATAATATCACCGCCTCCTAATTTTACTGTTGGCACAACACACGCTGGCAGATGACGTTCACCGGGCATTCGCCATACCCACACCCTGACATCGTGTCGCCACATTGTGTATCGTGATTCGTCACTCCACACAACGTTTTTTCTCTGTTCAATCGTCTAATGTTTACGCTCTTTACAACAAGCGTGGTGTCGTTTGGCATTTACCGGCATGATGTGTACCTAATGAGCAGCCGCTCGACCATGAAATCCAAGTTTTCTCACCTCCCGCGTATCTGTCATAGTACTTGCAGTGGATCCTGACGCAGTTTGGGATTCGTGTGTAGTGGTCTGGATAGATGTTTGCCTATTACACATTACGACCCTCTTCAACTCATGTACGCTTTTGTGCTGTACGTGGCCCTTCACGCTTCCACTTCACTATTACATCGGAAACAGGGGACCTAAGGATGTTTAGGAGTGTGGAAATCTCGCGTACAGACGTATGACAAGTGACACCCAATAACATGGCCACGTTCGAAGTCCGTGAGTTCCGCGGAGCGCTCCATTCTGCTCTCTCACGATGTCTAATGACTGCTGAGGTCGCTGTTACGGAGTACGTGGCAGTATGTGGCAGCATAATGGACCTAAAATTAAAAACGTATGTTTTTGGGGTGTTCGGATACTTTTGATCACATAGTGTGTGTCCTTCATTTAATGCTATGCCCCGAACTAAATCAAGTGTTGCCTCAGTGTATGCATTGAGACTTGAGTTTTAGTTCCGAGACGCGTTGGACTACAACAAGAAAAAAAAGTGTTACTGGATCAGGCACGCTACTAACAAAAATTTTCGTATGCCTTGAGAGCTTTGTTCAGCTGTCCCCAATATTCACTATCTTGCCAATCGAATTACTTGAAGCCGACTTCGTGTCTTCCAGCAGATTCAAACTAACATGTTGCTCACGTTTAAATTCATCTTTATACGTAGGTTTGTCTAAAACGTAAAAAGCTAGGAGACACGATTTCGAGAAAATGAGCTTATGTGAAAGGGTCCCGAAGATGCTGTAGATGTTTAAAGCCTTGAAATGGCGAGAGTCAGTACTCTGAAAAAACTTGGAAAGTATGTCGCTGCTGCTTCGTATCTCTCAAGGGAGGGTCATGGGTCGACGCAAAGAGATTACAGAGCACACACTCAAATAAGTTCTGTCTGCATTAAAAGGGAGCCGGCCATATTGCTTCACCGCATGTTGTACACAGAGCGATGTGCTTGGTAAACAGTGTAACAAATAGGTTATTGTTTTTCGTTCCGATTAAGTATCTCGTATTTTTTCCACCTTTCAACGAGGCTAGAAATTATATCGCAAGTTTTGGATAAAATATCAAGCAGTAATTCAATGAGTAACCTTGGTCTGAGATTGCGTAAAGTCGAAAGAAAAGGTAAATTCCTGCCTACTGTCTTATTACGATTACTCATCCGCAGAGGAAGACGACGTGTATCAATCTTTTTGCAGAGTTCGAGTCCGCATTTAGACAGAATCACACGAAAACGGTCTCCAGTTACCATTGTACCAAAGTGTAGAGTTACTGATTAAATTAATTATGAGCAGATCTAGAATTGTAAGAGATTGAAGATGTTATTTTGTTATTTGATAATTAGGCGTCGCGTATTCACTTTGTTCTGTCAGGCTTGGAGAACAATGAAAAGGAAAATGTATATACACTACTGGCCATTAAAATTGTTACAACATGAAGAAATGCAGATGATAAACGGGTATTCATTGTACAAATATATTATACTAGAACTGACATGTGATTACATTTTTAGCAATTTGGGCACATAGATCCGAAGAAATCAGTACCCACAACAACCACCTCTGGCCGTAATAACGAGCTTGATACGCCTGGGCATTGAGTCAAAGACAGCTTGGATGGCGTGTACAGGTACAGCTGCCCACGCAGCTTCAACACGATACCACAGTTCATCAAGATTAGTGACTGGCGTATTGTGACGAGCCAACTGCTCGGCCACCATTGACCAGACGTTTTCAATTGGTGGGAGATCTTGAGAATGTGCTGGCCAGGGCAGCAGTCAAACATTTCCTGTATCCAGAAAGGCCCGTACAGGACCTACAACATTCGGTAGTGCATTATCCTTATGAAATGTAGGGTTTTGAAGGGATAGAATGAAGGGTAGAGCCACGGGTCGTAACACATCTGAAATGTAACGTCCACTGTTCGAAGTGCCGTCAATGCGCACAAGAAGTGACCGAGGCGTGTAACCAATGGCACCCCTTACCATCACGCCGGGTGACACGCCAGTATGGCGATGACGAATACAGGCTCCCAATGTGCGTTCACTGTGATGTCGCCAAACACGGATGTGACCATCGTGATGCTGTAAACGGAACCTGGATTCATCCAAAAAATGACGTTTTGCCATTCGTGCACCCAGGTTCGTCGTTGAGTGCACCATCGCAGGCGCTCCGGTCTGTGATGCAGCGTCAAGGGTAACCGCAGCCACGGTCTCCGAGCTGATAGTCCATCCTGCTGCAAACGTCGTCAAACTGTTCGTGCAGATGGTTGTTGTCTTGCAAACGTCCCCATCTGTTGACTCAGAGATCGAGACGTGGCTGCACGAGCCGTTACAGCCATGCGGATAAGATGCCTGTCATCTCGACTGCTAGTGATACAAGGCTGTTGGGATCCATCACGGCGTTCAGTGTTACCCTCCTGAACCCAACGATTCCATATTCTGTTAACAGTCATTGGATCTCGACCAACGCGAGCAGCAATGTCGCGATACGATAAACCACATTCGCGATAGACTACAAACCGACCTTTATCAAAGTCGGAAACGTGATGGTACGCATTTCTCCTCCTTACACAAGGCAATATAGCAATGTTTCACCAGGAAACGTTCCCGGGTTCGAATCCCGGCGGGGTCAGGGATTTTCTCTGCCTCGTTATGACTGGGTGTTATGTGCTGTCCTTAGGTTAGTTAGGTTTAAGTAGTTCTAAGTTCTAGGGGACTGATGACCATAGATGTTAAGTCCCATTGTGCTCAGAGCCATTTGAACAATTTTTTTGAACCAGGAAACGCCGGTGTATTGCTGTTTGTGTATGAGAAATCGGTTGGAAACTTTTCATGTTAGCACGTTGTAAGTGTTGCCACCACGCCAACCTTGTGTGAATGCTCTAAAAACCTTATCATTTGCATATCACAGCATCTTCTTCCTGTCTGTTTAATTCCACGTCTGTAACACATCATCTTCGTGGTGTAGCAATTTTAATAACCAAGATTGTAAATCTTTGCTGTTATTATGGCCCCGTGGTCTAGGGGTAGCGTCTCTGATTGATAATAAAAAAAAAAAAGGGTAGCGTCTCTGATTGATAATCAAAACGTCTTCGGTCCCGGGTTCGATCCCCGCTACTGCCTAAATTTTGATAAATAATCAGCTTTGGTGGCCGAAGACTTCCGGCATAAGAAGTCAGCCTCATTCTGCCAACGGCCTTGTCAAAGATGGCGGAGGAGCGGGTAGAGGTTCAGGGCACTCTCTTGTCCTAGCGGTGGGAAATTGCCCCTAAAGGCAATCAGCAATGATCAACGACATGAGGATGCAGAAGGCAATGGAAACCACTGCATTAAAGACACGTGTATCCGCAGGACATGTGGCCTGTAGTTGAAGAATTGTCATGATGATCTCTCCATTGGCATAAGATTCCGGAATAGTCCCCCATTCGGATCTCCGGGAGGGGACTGCCAAGGGGGAGGTTACCATGAGAAAAAGATTGAATAATCAACGAAAGGATAATGTTCTACGAATCGGGGCGTGGAATGTCAGAAGTTTGAACGTGGTAGGGAAACTAGAAAATCTGAAAAGGGAAATGCAAAGGCTGAATCTAGATATAGTAGGGGTCAGTGAAGTGAAGTGGAAGGAAGACAAGGATTTCTGGTCAGATGAGTATCGGGTAGTATCAACAGCAGCAGAAAATGGTATAACAGGTGTAGGATTCGTTATGAATAGGAAGGTAGGGCAGAGGGTCTGTTACTGTGAACAGTTCAGTGACCGGGTTGTTCTAATCAGAATCGACAGCAGACCAACACCGACAACGATAGTTCAGGTATACATGCCGACGTCGCAAGCTGAATATAAACAGATAGAGAAAGTGTACGAGGATATTGACAGGGTAATGCACTATGTAAAGGGGGACGAAAATCTAATAGTCATGGGCGACTGGAATGCAGTTGTAGGGGAAGGAGTAGAAGAGAAGGTTACAGGAGAATATGGGCTTGGGACAAGGAATGAAAGAGGAGAAAGACTAATTGAGTTCTGTAACAAGTTTCAGCTAGTAATAGCGAATACCCTGTTCAAGAATCACAAGAGGAGGAGGTATACTTGGAAAAGGCCGGGAGATACGGGAAGATTTCAATTAGATTACATCATGGTCAGACAGAGATTCCGAAATCAGTATCAGTATCTGTACCCAGGAGCAGATATAGACTCAGATCACAATATAGTAGTGATGAAGAGCAGGCTGAAGTTCAAGACAGTTGGTGAAAGGAGGAAGTACAAACATGTTCCGGGAAAATCAGGAATACAAAAATACAAGAAGTGAAATAAATAGGAAGTGCAGGGAAGCTAAGACGAAATGGCTGCAGGAAAAATGTGAAGACATCGAAAAAGATATGCTTGTCAGAAGGACAGACTCAGCATACAGGAAAGTCAAAACAACCCTTGGTGACATTAAAAGCAACGGTGGTAACATTAAGAGTGCAACGGAAATTCCACTGTTAAATGCAGAGGAGAGAGCAGATAGGTGGAAAGAATACATTGAAAGCCTCTATGAGGGTAAAGATTTGTCTGATGTGATAGAAGAAGAAACAGGAGTTGATTTAGAAGAGATAGGGGATCCAGTATTAGAATCGGAATTTAAAAGAGCTTTGGAGGACTTACGGTCAAATAAGTCAGAAGGGATAGATAACATTCCATCAGAATTTCTAAAATCATTAGGGGAAGTGGCAACAAAACGACTATTCACGTTGATGTGTAGAATATATGAGTCTGGCGACATACCATCTGACATTCGGAAAAGCATCGTCCACACAATTCCGAAGACGGCAAGAGCTGACAAGTGCGAGAATTATCGCACAATCAGCTTAACAGCTCATGCATCGAAGCTGCTTACAAGAATAATATACAGAAGAATGGAAAAGAAAATTGAGAATGCGCTAGGTGACGATCAGTTTGGCTTTAGGAAAAGTAAAGGCACAAGAGAGGCAATTCTGACGTTACGGCTAATAATGGAAACAAGGCTGAAGAAAAATCAAGACACGTTCATAGGATTTGTCGACCTGGAAAAAGCGTTCGACAATATAAAATGGTGCAAGCTGTTCGAGATTCTGAAAAAAGTAGGGGTAATCTATAGCGAGAGACGGGTCATATACAATATGTACAACAACCAAGAGGGAATAATAAGAGTGGACGATCAAGAACGAAGTGCTCGTAATAAGAAGGGTGTAAGACAAGGCTGTAGCCTTTCGCTCCTACTCTTCAATCTGTACATCAAGGAAGCAATGATGGAAATAATAGAAAGGTTCAGGAGTGGAATTAAAATACAAGGTGATAGGATATCAATGATACAATTCCCTGATGACATGGCTATCCTGAGTCAAAGTGAAGAAGAATTAAATGATCTGCTGAACGGAATGAACAGTCTAATGAATACACAGTATGGTTTGAGAGTAAATCGGAGAAAGACGAAGGTAATGAGAAGTAGTAGAAATGAGAAAAGCGAGAAACTTAACATCAGGATTGATGGTCACGAAATCAATGAAGTTAAGGAATTCTGCTACCTAGGCAGTAAAATAACCAATGACGGACGAAGGAGGACATCAAAAGCAGACTCGCTATGGCAAGAAAGGCATTTCTGGCCAAGAGAAGTCTACTAATATCAAATACCGGACTTAATTTGAGGAAGAAATTTCTGAGGATGTACGTCTGGAGTACAGCATTGTATGGTAGTGAAACATGGACTGTGGGAAAACCGGAACAGAAGAGAATCGAAGCATTTGAGATGTGGTGCTATAGACGAATGTTGAAAATTAGGTGGACTGATAAGGTAAGGAATGAGGAGATTCTACGCAGAATCGGAGAGGAAAGGAATATGTGGAAAACACTGATAAGGAGAAGGGACAGGATGATAGGACATCTGCTAAGATATGGTACTAGAGGGAGCTGTAGAGGGCAAAAACTGTAGAGGAAGACTGAGATGGGAATACGTCAAGCAAATAATTGAGGACGTAGGTTGCAAGTGCTACTCTGAGATGAAGAGGTTAGCACAGGAAAGGAATTCGTGGCGGGCCGCATCAAACCAGTCAGTAGACTGGTGACCCAAAAAAAAAAAAAAATATTACGAATGGTACTAATCTCATTTAATACCATGGTCCCAGATCCTTTCGGTACTCCGTGGTTCAAATTACTCTTAATAAGACCTACCCCACATTTCTTTCCTGACGCGGAGATATTGCAAATAATGATATTTCATGCTAGCTGCGATGCATCCTATAGGTCATTACAGATGGGTTGCTAACCAAGTTAGATTTCTTTATTTTAATCTTGTTTCTGCTAGCCTTCTGGTACATGCTGTGAATCGGTAAAGTTGTCAGAATTATACACAGTATGATCAAAAGTATTTCGACATCTTCTGGTATATATATAGCTCTGAGCACTATGGGACGTAACATCTGAGGACATCAGTCCCCTACAACTTAGAACTACTTAAACCTAACTAACCTAAGTACATAACACAAATCCATGCGCGAGCCAGGATTCGAACCTGCGATCGTAGCAGTCGCGCGGTTCCGGACTGAAGCTCCTAGAACCGCTCGTCCACAGCGGCCGGGTGGTTAGCACACTGGACTCGCAATCGGGAGGACGACGGTTCAATCCGGTCTCCGGCAATCCTGATTTAGGTTTTCCGTGATTTCCCTAAATCGTTTCAGGCAAATGCTGGGATGGTTCCTTTGAAAGGGCACTGCCGACTTCCTTCCCTAATCCGATGAGACCGATGACCTCGCTGTTTCGTCTCTTCCCCCAAACAATCCAATCCAATCCACAGAGGCCGGCGGTATTTATAGACACACGCGTATTCAAATATAGCGTTGTGTCAATATTTCAAATCATTCGGTCAAATTTACGATCACGAATATTAACAGTTTCTATACAAGTAAATTTCTTGAAAACCTCAACTCTCCGAAAGTTCTCCACGAACTACTTTGAAATTTTAACACAACATTGTATTCAAATAGGCAAGTGGTTTTGTGTACCTACTGGAACGCAATCTGATGCGTATGTAATAAAAGGAGAATCGTTATAAACATGTAATTGCTGGTTTGTTCAAATTCGTTCATCTTCGAAAGTTCTTGACCGATTGCGTTGAAGTTTTGACACAACGTTTAACTCCAATGGCGCGTGTTATAGGCACGTAATTCTTTAAAATATGTATATTTTTAATACAGTTATTGTATAAACGTGTATATGTAATATATAAAGGGAAAACATCGTTACCAAATATGTCAAAACCTACCTTTCTGATTTACTTCATTTTTTTTACGTTCAAAAGAAGTTTTGCATCACCCCGGTTCCCAGAACACTGAAGATAGACGTTGACTGTGGACATCGTATCTCAGACACAGTCCCTTTGACTGTTCGGAGATGTCACTAAACCTGCCCAAAGTTATAAACAACCATGCATGAGCAGCGCCTATTTGACGGAGGGGGTCCAACAGCCGATCAATTTCTGTCATTCCACCAGGAAGGAGGTACACCTCTCGTGTTGTCTGTAGTTCAACCTTGCCTAGACGGTCAACACCGCGGTTGGATCGCTCCCGCGTTGTTATTTTGTGCCAGTCAGGGCTCACAACAACAGGCGTGTCGGAGTGAAGCAAAGCAATGTTGTTCGGACATGGAGGCCATACAGAGAGACAGGAACTGTCGATGTCATGCCTCGCTCAGGCTGCCGAAGGGCTACTACTGCAGTGGATGACTGCTACCTGCGGATTATGTCTCAGAGGAACCCTGACAGCAACGCGACAATGTTGAATAATGCTTTTCGAGCAGCCACAGGACGTCGTGTTACAACTGTGCGGAATAGCTTGCACAATGCGCAACTCCGCTCCAGACGTCCATTGCGAGGTCCATCTCTGCAACCACGACACCATGCAGTGGCGTACAGATGGGCCCAACAACATGCCGAATGGACCGTTCAGGACTGGCATCACGTTCTCTTCACCGATGAGTGTCGCATATGCCTTCAACCAGACAATTGTCGGAGACCCGTATGGAGGCATCCCGGTCACGCTGAACGCCTTACACACACTGTCCAGCGGGTTGAAGGTTCCGTGCTGTTTAGGGGTGCAATTATGTGGGGCCGACGTACGCCGCTGGTGGCCATAACAGCTGTACGATACGTGAATGCCATCCTGCGACCGATAGTGCAACCATATCGGCAGCATACTGGGGAGGATTCATCTTCATGGACGACAATTCCCGCCCCCATCGTGCACATCTCTGAATGACTTCCTTCAGGATAACGACATCGCTCGACTAGAGTGGCCAGCATTTTCTCCAGACATGAACGATATCGATCATGCCTGGGGTAGATTGAAAAGGCTACGACGTGTCCTACCAACCAATCGCCGTTGAGGAGTGGAACAATCTGGACCAACAGTGTCTTCATGAACTTCTGGATAGTATGAATACAGACATGCAGCAATGCAAGGGGACGTACAAGTGTGTACAGCAATCTGGACCACCACCTCTGAAGATATCGCTGTATGTTGGTATAACATGCAGTGTGTGGTTTCTATGAGCAATAAAACGGGCGAAAATGATGTTTAAGTTGATCTCTATTCCAATTATCTGTACAGGTTCCGGAACTCTCGGAACCGAGGTGATGCAAAACTTTTCTTGATGAGTGTACTTTAAACGAAACAACAAGTTTACTGTTACCAGTCACTGTTGATTTATCTCCACGACGCATTTCAAAGGCGTCTCCGTATTTGTTTGCAAAATATGACAGTATACACTTGATGTGTTACAACAGTGAAAGAAACCTGTGGCAACTGCAGACAGGCCACAAGTTCCTCCAAAAAGTCACAACTCAACACACACACAAATTTCATACTAACAAATGTAAATTTACCTAATGATAGGGGTTTAAACCTTTGAAACGCATCGTGGGGATAAATAAACAGTGTCTAGTAACAGTAACTTGTTATTTCATTTGATGTCAACAACAGTCACGGTAAAGCCTAATGTAAAATGTTCGCATTTAATGACTATATACTTTTCATTATATAAGAATAGTTTTCAGCAAACAGAAAAGTTGTATTTATGGCTTATTGATTAATCATTACATTACGACTACAAAATCTGACTTTGCAATAACATTAAACAAGTCTCAAGGTCAGAGAGATGGGGAAAAGTGTCTGATGGACGGGGAAAATGGACGTAGGAAACGGGGTGAAGGATAGAGCGAGGGCAGGAGAAGATGGAGAGAAAGAGGGTGGTGGAGAGGATGGGCGGAGAGAGGGGAGGAGGAGGGGATGGACAAAGAAAGGGGGAGGGGAGACGGACAGACACATAGGAGAGAAGGAGTTAAGGACATATCCAGTTACTTTACATATTAGAAACGTTTGCTTTCTCTTTTCTTTGTTTTCCTTTTAAGCAAAGCGTGGCCAGGTACACCTAGTAGTACACAGTCATTTAAAATGTGTCCATATCCTTCCGCGTTTAGAGTTTTCTTAACTGGAATAAGGCGACTACATCCTAACCACGGCGAACACCCTCATACTGTAACGTCACCACCTCCGAACTTCCATGTTGGCACTTCACGTGATGGCAGGTAAAGTTCTCCAGGCACCCCCTAAACTCCATCGGATTGCCGATTCAGGAGTGTCATTCGCTTCCAGCCGTCCACTACACAGTGGCGCCCCTCTGTGTACCACACCCTGTGTCACCTGCCAGTGATACAGAGGTGCGTGGCTTACGAGGAGCTCCCAGTCTACTCTACCCCATTTCTTTTAACTTCCTATGCACACTAATTGTTCTAGCTGAACTGCTGGTAGCACTTCGGAACTCTCGAGTGATTGCTACCTCTGTTTTCATGCAACTTCTTACAACGAGCCTCCGGAGCATTCTACGGGCCATGTCCGTCAGTACACACTATGTGATCAAAAGCACCCGGACACCTGGCTGAAAGTGACTTACAAGTTCGTGGCGCCCTCCATCGATAATGCTGGAGTTCAAAACATGTCCAAATATGTGTGAAATCTTATGGGACTTCAGTCCCTAAGCTTACGCACTACTTAACCTTATCCTAAGGACAAACAGACACACCCATGCCCGAGGGAGGACTCGAACCTCCGCCGGGACCAGCCGCACAGTCCATGACTGCAGCGCTGCTGGAGTTCAATATGGTGCGACCCACCCTTAGCCTTGATGACAACTTCCACTCTCGTAGGCATACCTTCAATCAGGTGCTGGAAGGTTTCTTGTGGAATGGCAGTGCCGCACTGAGGAGAGGTATCGATGTCGGTCGGTGAGGCCTGGCACGAAGTCGGTGTCTCAAAACAGCCCAAAGGTGTTCTATATGATTCTGGTCAGGACTTTGTGCGGGCCAGTCCATTACAGGACTGTTATTGTCGTGTAACCACTCCGCCACAGGTCGTGCATTATGAACAGGTGCTCGATCGTGTTGAAAGAAGCAATCGCCAGTCCCACACTGCTCTTCAACAGTGGGAAACAAGAGGGTGCTTAAAACATCAATGTAGCTCTGTGCTGTGATAGTGCCACGCAAACAAGGGGTGCTAGCCCCCTCCATAAAATCACGACCACACCTCAACACTACCGCCTTCGAATTTCTGTTAGCACTACACAGGGTGGCAGATGACGTTCACCGGGCATTCGCAATACCCACACCGTGCCATCGGATCGCCACATTGTGTACCGTGATTCGTCACTCCACACAACGTTTCTCCACTGTTCAGTCGTCCAATATTTACGCTCCTTACAGCAAGCGAGGCGTCGTTTGGCATTTGACGGCGTGATGTGTGGCTTATGAGCAGCCGCTTCACCATGAAATCCAAGTTTTCTCACCTTTTACTTAACTGACATGGTACTTGCAGTGGATCCTGATACAGTTTGCAATTCCTATGTAATGGTCTGGACAGATGTCTACCTATTACACATTACGACCCTCTTCAACTGTCAGCGGTCTCTGTCAGTCAACATACGAGGGCGGCCTGTACGCTTTTGTGGTTCAAATGGCTCTGAGCATTATGGGACTTAACATCTGAAGTCATCAGTCCCCTAGACTTAGAACTACTTAAACCGCACTAACCTAGGGACATCACACGCACCCATGCCCGAGGCAGGATTCGAATTTGCGACCGTAGCAGCAGCACGGTTACGGACTGATGCGCCTAGAAACGCTCGGCCACAACGGCCTGCTACGCTTTTGTGCTGTATGTGTCCCTTCACATCACTATCGCATCGGAAAAAGTGGGCCCAGGGATGGTTATAAATGTGGAAATCTCGCGTCAGACGTATGACGCAAGTGACACCCAATCACCTGACCACGTTCGATGTCCGCGAGTTCCGCGGAGCGTCCCGTTCTGCTGTCTAACCATGACTAATGACGACTGAGATCGCTGATATAGAGTACTTGGCTGTAGGTGGCAGCACGATGCACCTAATTTGAAAAGCATATGCACTTATAAAAGTCGAGGGGCATGAAAGGGAATCAGTCGTTGGGAAGAGAGTGAGACAGGGTTGTAGCCTGTCCCCGATGTTATTCAATCTGTATATTGAGCAAGCAGTAAAGGACACAAAAGAAAAGTTCGGAGTAGGTATTAAAGTCCATGGAGAAGAAATAAAAACGTTGAGTTTCGCCGATGACATTGTAATTCTGTCAGAGACAACAAGGGACTTGGAAGAGCAGTTGAACGGAATGGACAGTGTCTTGAAAGGAGGATATAATATGAACATCAACAAAAGCAAAACGAGGATAATGGAATGTAGTCAAATTAAGTCGATGCTGAGGGAATTAGATTAGGAAATGAGACACTTAAAGTAGTAAAGGAGCCATTTGGGGAGCAAAATAACTGATGATGGTCGAGGTAGAGAGGATATAAAATGTAGACTGGCAATGGCAAGGAAAGCGTTTCTGAAGAAGAGAAATTTGTTAACATCGATTATAGATTTCAGTGTCAGGAAGTCGTTTCTGAAAGTATTTGTATGGAGTGTAGCCATGTATGGAAGTGAAACATGGACGATAAATAGTTTAGACAAGAAGAGAACAGAAGCTTTCGAAATGTGATGCTGAAGATTAGATGGGTAGATCACATAACTAATGAGGAGGTATTGAATAGAATTGGGGAGAAGAGGAGTTTGTGGCACAACTTGACAAGAAGAAGGGACCGGTTGGTAGGACATGTTCCGAGGCATCAAGGGATCACAAATTTAGCATTGGAGGGCAGCGTGGAGGGTAAAAATCGTAGAGGGAGACCAAGAGATGAATACACCAAGCAGATTCAGAAAGATGTAGGTAGCAGTAGGTACTGGGAGATGAAGAAGCTTGCACAGGATAGAGTAGCATGGAGAGCTGCATCAAACCAGTCTCAGGACTGAAGACAACAACAACAACAACAATATGTTTTTAGGAGTGTCCGGATACTATTGATCGCATAGTGTATGTGCTCTGTCTGGTCTTGGTTTAACTGTGGTTATTTCGTCGCGTCTCCACTGCACAATCATATCGCGATCTGTCAATTTGAAGACATTTAAAATGTCCCCAACGGCTTTGTTACTCAGGTGACCTCCGATGACTGGTTTACGTTTGAAATCACTGAGCTCTCCTGAACGACCCATTCTGCTGTTACTGCTTCTATACTGACAACACAATAGAACTTAAATAATGATGACAAAACCAGCGGCTGTATTTGTATCTGTTCTTTTTTTTTCTTTTTATCATATGCTACCAGTTTCGAGACCACATGGCGTCACCGTCAGATGTAGTCTGGCCATGCTGGGCTTGTTGCCACGGAAGGCATGGGATCCAGTTAATTTCGGCCCCCTGCATACGATTCTGTTCACTGCCATTGAAAACGATTGTGGATGGCAGGTGACACTTGGGGGCTGGTGTCGAAACTGGTTGCATCTGTTAAAAAGAATAAACGACGTTAGATTCAGTCTGGCTTCCCTTAATGGATTGCCAGAGACAACAGAATACTCCCTGCCTCCTTTTATACTGGGTGTTCCGCCTCTCATTACATCTAGTTTTCTGCATTACACAGGGGTGTCCCGATACTTTTGGTGAGATTGTGCAGTTTCGTGTGACCAACACAGTGTTCCTTCTCTTTCGATCCTTCTATGCGAGCCGCCGTGAGATGCAACAGTCCACACAGAATGAAAGTTGCATCACCATAAATGATAAATGTGATTCGTGTTCCACCTCGTCTGCGTTCCCCACTTCCCCTAAGACTTGGCACCGAAAAAGATGTTGACGTGCCGTGCGCCTTTGGAAGTATCTGACTCGATCCTCCTCACCGGCATAAATCAAGCAATCAGTTGATTAATCAAAACTTATCATGGAGATGTAAGTGAACAGGAAGAGCTGTAGCACAAACATATCAATAGGATCGGTCCAAATTTTACTTATGTATTCCGCACTTAAGATTTATAAACAGGAAAACGAATATTAGGCACTGAAATCTGGAGGAAATAGAGCCAGAAATAGAGACCAGATTTCACATGTCATCAAGCACCATTAAAAAATGTTACAAATCAATACCAAGGAAGCCACTATAGATTGAGACAAGCGAGAGAGAAATAGTAGCAATGAGGAGCGACTTTGGAGCACGACAGCATGTCACCTACCCTGTAGGCTGTAGCATCTCGTCGTGTTATGCACATTGCTGCTGGCAGTTTCCTTCTGATCGCGTGGATCACGTACATCATTTTCATTTCGTGAACAGTAACCATCATACTCGAATTTCGAATGCTCTCAATACTTCTATGAGGCCTTGAGGCTTTAGAATCAGACTCTCCTCAACACAGTGCCTTACGACGAGGCCCTCTGTTCTGGACACTACATGGACGCTACATGTTAACTGCTCCAGGACACCGATAAAATCGAGACTGAGTGACTTGGCTATGTGCTATTAAAAATATGGTTTCAGCAAAAAAATAGCAGATTGCCAGGATAAACTCTTAAATGTGAGTCCCAAAGGAACTTTCCAGGTCTGTTAGGTTGGTATTACTGGGCTGGTTCTAAACGCCACACACCTCCCAGGAACGTATCCCTTCACTCGTAGCGTCGTTTTTCAAACCAAGCAGCCTCCCTACCGGTCACCGCCATCTTGGTGAGCAATAAACGTATTGACTGAAAGGCGCTGAATTAAGATTAATCTCACCCAAAATTACTCCTTTTCAGAGTGAACTGTGATACGTGATTTCTAGCAGACGAAGTTTGGTTTAAATTGTTAAAAATTTTCTTGAGGTATGCGTACCGGTAAATGTCACAGGTTTCAAGCCTCACGCCACTAGGGGCATCTTACCCAATGGTCATTGCCTCCATGTACTAAATTTAGCTGAAATTGCTCCCGGTGTTCCAGACCTACGCTGAAATACACACACACACACACACACACACACACACACACACACACACACACACACACACACACACACAGATATATATATGAATAGATCCAGAAGGTTGAGAAAACTGTAGTTCCCATGTAGCATCTACAAAGAGAAGAGAAGGAACAGATGATAAGAGTGCTCATAGGTAGTCCTCATCATGCATCCACCATCGATTTTCACAGTTGAGTTGCAGTTGGAAAGAGTACACAGAGGAAGAAGTCTGTAGTGCTGCAGAGAACAGTCAGTTCAAGTCATACGCTGCTCGACTTTGAGCCTCACCTTGACACTGTCTCCTTGAGCTGCACTGTCCCGTATGTATGACGCCTCGACTGTGGCCACCACATTGGCTGAGTCGTGAGGCACTGGTCTCTTCCTGTGGATGGGCCGCCGCCGCTTGCCGCTGGAGGTTCCAGGTCGCCTCTGGACAAGGCCTGAAGACGGCGTCGAGGCTACCCTACTGTCCACTGGACCATCTGTCTGGCTGTGTCCATGTTGGGTAGGGTGGGTACTGACCTCGAGCAAAACTGGTCGGCTGCCACTGTCCACCAGTGCTAAGGCTGATGATGGTCCACTTCCCTGTGGTGTATAAGGGTGTCTTCCTGGAGGTCTGGCATCGCCTCCACCATGATGAGAAATGGGCCCATTATTTGTGATGAAAGGCAAATTTCCTTCAAGTTGACCTCCTGTAGTGAGGATGCTTTCTGAAGTGATGTATGATGGCTTTTTCCTAGTGTAAAATGGCTGTGCTTCAACAGCCTGGAAAGGTCTTTGGGTATTGCTACTAGCCCTGGAAGTGGTAGTCTGGGACTGTCTAATGTGTCCAGAGAGCTCCTCGGTAATGGGCTCTTCACTGTGTGGCTTGATAGCAAGAGGTGGTCTCCAGTCTTCACTATAAATAATATCTGCTGCAGGCGATTCTGCATTCAGATTCCCCTTCTGAAATGTAATCCTTGGTTTCGTGTTATAACTTCCAACAGTTATTTCAAAGTTCTCTGGTACAGCTGGTCTCACAGTTTGTGATGTTACATCTTCTGTGATGTTAATTTGTCGCTTTGCATCTTCATTCCATGTATCTGTCGTTGTTGGAGTCAGTGTTGAAGTTTCCCTGTATCTAAAATGATTTTCTGAAGGTGTTTGGTCAATACTGGTCTGATCTGTTGTAACACCAAAACTGTATTGGCTGGTGCTTGACTGAACTGGTTTCTTTCTTCTCATTGATCCTCTCAAGGGCGAGTGTCTTTGTTGATTCTTATATCCACTCAATCTATTCGGCTTGCTTGGTGGCTTATTGATTATGGGCCGTTGGATGTCCTCTGTCGTGTATTCTGCAGCATGATTCTGGGTTGTAGCATCTTCAGTTGTCTCTGGATATTGTGTCGTCCGTTGGTCTAGAAGTATGTTGTTCGTGGTCGATGTCTGAGGTTCAGTGGTTGGTACAAGGGGTGGTCTCGTAGAGCCAGTAAAGTCATCGTCTTCAAAAAAGTTGAAGAGCAGCGGTCGTTCAGTCTGAAAACCACATGTTAGACTCCTAGACTCTTCCAAACAACAAAGAAACATGATTTAAACAACAGGAATATATTAAACGATTATCTGTGGAGTGGATGCTCTGAAAAGTCCTTACACATTCACAATATTGGATCACGTTTGTACTATGCAATAGAGTTGTATTTTTAATATCTGTCGAGATATGGAAGAAAGAACTATTACTGCCGCAGTAAAGCTTCTGAAAAGAGATAGCTTTGGATTTTAAAACAAAAATTATCTTTCTCATAATGTCATAGCGCACTGTGTGGCATAACTGAAACAAAGAAACATGGTTTAACATTGTTCCACGAGTAATAAACAGTACAAATAGCTAGTTCAAACCCTAACAATATACACATTTCTTAAATGTTTTCCATTGTAAGTATATTTAATACCAAATGTGAATTGAGTTTCACATAGAATGTTGGTTCATTACCCATCAGCATTAATTAGTAAGACATAAAAAGTGGTTTTACATTTCAGTACTATTATATGGTCCATAGCCAAGGTCAGTAACGCACGCTTGTGCGGTGGCACTCGGATCAGAGTTAAGCAGGTTCGAGTCCTAGAAGTGGCTGGCAAGGGCTGGAGGGGTGGTCACCATCTTTGTGTGTGTGTGTGTGTCCTGCACTAAATAATTCGAAGCATGTCTACAGTTTCAGGTGACATTGTTGATGGTAAACCATCAATCAGATGGGGCTTCAAGGCCTTGGTGCTCGAGGGAGGGGGGCTTGGTGCTCACTAGGGATAGAGCATTGGTGCTCTGGGGGGGGGGGGGGGGGGGGAGCGAGTGGTAGCTTGGCGCTCAGGGGGCGTAATGCCTTGGTGCTCGGGGCAGTGCCTTGGTGCTCTGAGGTGTGTCTTGGTGCACAGTGGACTGTACCTTGGTGTTCTGTGTTGGGGGGTTGGTGATCAGGGGGAAGGGGGCTTGGTACTCATTGGGGATGGGGCGCTGGTGATGGGGGAGGGGGCAAGTGGTAGCCTGGTGCTTTCTCTGAGAAGTGTCCTGGTGCACAGTGGATGGTACCTTGTTGTTCTGTAGGGGGAAGGGGGTTGGTGCTCACTGGGGATGGGGCCTTGGTGCTGGGGGAGGGGGTGAGAGGTAGCTTGGTGCTCAGGGGGTGTAATGCCTTGGTGCTCGGGGCAGTGGCTTGGTGCTCTGGGAAGTGTCTTGGTGCACAGTGGACAGTACCTTTGTGTTCTGTAGGGGGTAGGGGGTTGGTGCTCACTGGGGATGGGGCCTTGGGGGAGGGGGCGAGAGTTAGCTTGGTGCTCAGGGGGTGTAATGTCTTGGTGCTCGGGGCAGTGCCTTGGTGCTCTGGGGAGTGTCTTGGTGCACAGTGGACGGTACCTTGGTGTTCTGTAGGGGGAGGGGGGGCCTTGGTAATCGAGGGGCGAGGTCTTAGTGCGTAAGGGGGATTGGGGCCTTGGTGTTCGGAGGGCGCATGCTTGGAGCTCTTTTATCATCATCCAACATGACACTACAGCACACATATACACACCCATTACAGTCACCTACTGTTGTCAGGTACACTTCATCGTGGAAGATAGGTGACTCTGCACGAAGGACAGAAAGAAAGTTTTGAACACGGCTGCGCTGTCAACGACCGTTTACAATGTAAAATGAATGCAATAACAGCCCTCGGTCGCAAAGAAGTCTTTTGACCAAGGTTTCGGCAACTACCAAGTGTCCCTTCATCGGAAGTAAAACACTGAAACTGTCATGTCATGCATAAAATAAATATCAAGCGATAAAGCTTTAGTCACAGAATTTTAAAAGAGATATCATAGAAGGCAAGCCACTATGGGCTGCTCACACATTTCGAGTCCGATGCTGCCGTAGCTTGACATGTGTGAGCAGCCCATAGTGGCTTGCCTTCTGTGTTTTCTCTTTTAAAATTCTGTGACTAAAGCTTTGTCGCTTGATATTTATTTTATATGCGACATGTCAGTTTCAGTGTTTTACTTCTGATGAAGGCACTCTTAGTAGTTGCAAAAACCTAGGTCAAAAAACTTCATTTTTGAGACTGAGGGCTGTTATTGCTTTAATTTGACAGTAAAAAGCATTCCGTTAAGGTGGCTGAACCGGCCATTCTGGGCCTCACAGTCAACAATGTCATTCGACTATACGTTCTTTCCCTTCGTTTTACCGTTGTTATCCAAGCTGACAATGAGTGGTGTGGGAGAGTAAGGTGTCGAGGCAAATATCTCTTAAAAAAAGCTGCTGCAGAAAAAGGACAATGTTCAAGCGAGCTTCACCTGACCCTTTTGGACCAGTCATCAACGGCTCCTTCTGTAATAATTAACGTAACGTCTTTTCTTTACAAATACATAACATGATTTCGCCACTTAAGGAAAATAAAGATGTTCACTATCTGAAGGATGGTTTAAGTACTGAACTGCTTTAGTAGATTCTATCTCATTGGAGGTTAACTTCTTCCAAACTATGAACTGACTAATCTAGCCAGGGGGCCTTCAGTTTAATGAGAGGCGCGAACCGAGGAACAGCATAGCGTGTTTTACATATACGAAACAGTGACAGCGAAATGAGTGGCGGAATAATTTTGTTTTGGAGCACATAGGATAGTTTTAAACTCAGCTGTGTTTTCGTTAGTTTTGTTATTAATCGCTTCGGAGCCTTTTATAGCTTCATCCTAATTCACAGTTATTGAAATGAGATAGACCCTCAAATATATGTTATTACTGTGCCACAGCGATTACTAATCTAGTAAATAGTCGGTCTGAAGCCAGCAACGAACGGATGCGAAAATTTGGCGAAAATATTCGTCAAAACCGGCGCAGACTTGGCTTTAAGCTACTTCCACCTCCTCATCCATGTGTAAATGTAGTTTCTCAGTGCTTCGATTCCGACGAAGCATTGCCACAATGTTTTCACGTAGTGACGGCAGAATGTTGTGCAGAGGAAATTTGTAAACCCGTGATAAATGCTTAATTCCGGATGGTAATCATGTAGGGAACACCGTATTGTATGTTCAGTACCCGCAGAAATTTATTTCACTTCTCAATGTGAACAATGCACAAGTTCTTTTAGGGGCCGTTAAATTCATATCGAGAAGCAATTTTACTGTTAGAAATTGAGGGTAAATTGGGAGATGATATTCCATATTGTTATAATGTTTCGGACGAGGTGTTTTAACATTCTATCAAAACTTATTGATCATTGTTGCTGATTCACTGAAAGATGTTTGTTCTGAACACCTGATCTTAAAAATTTGATATTGATCATTTTAAACATAAGAACACAAATTGTAATATCCAGGTGTCAACAGTCAAATAGAACGAATGTGAGGTGTTATCGACCAACTGTCAGTAAAATAAATAATAAAGAATAAATGTAGAGAAGTTATGCAAGATGGTTTATCGAATAAATTTGCCTTAATAATTTCAATATTTTATGCACAACGTGACAGAGATTAGTTTCTGGATTGCTCTCGTGTATTGCACATGATGTGGTTACAGTTTTGCCACGACTTTCATGCTGATCAGCTTTCAGTATAAGTACAGCAATTTTTGAATTCGGGTGCCCTATTTTAAACGTTGAAAAAGTGTTCACCAACTTTGGATTTACTTGTAAGTTTTCACATATCTACTGTGGAAAACGATCTGATAGCGACCTATCTGCCGCTCCTCAGCCATGGACAAGGACAGTTTACACACATAAACTAACACATATTGTGAAACGGCGATGTTCAAGTGCTCATCATTCTATAAAATTGTCATTGCATATCTCGTGTGTCATTCTGTGATTGTTGGGAATGATTGTGGTGAGGTCTGCTGATAACTGTAGGTCAACAAATACTGATGATAGCACTGAAAAGAATATTATGTAGAAAGGAGGGGGACGTATGAAAGCGAATGTTGTAACAGGTTGGACTTGGGTGTTGGATGGTGAATAGGACGATAGTTAGGAGATAGATGTGTTGGGGCCTTTGTCTCAGAAGAGTCGAATAGGGTATGTTCATAAGATGGGTAGTTTTGAGGAATAATTTCAAGGTATGGCCAACAAAGGCGATTAAAAACACCGTAGGAAACCAACTTTGGATGAATTCCCATCAGTGATAAACCGTCCAGAAGAAAAAAAAAATAACAGCAGCGTATAAGGGCTATGGAGTGTGATCGAATTAAATCAGGCAAAGTTGAGAGGAGTAGTTTAGGAAATGAGACACTGAAACTGTAGATGAGATTTTCTACATCAGCCCATACACTATTTAATAATAATCCCAGGCCACATTCCTGTGTTTGTTGCTTTGAATGGAACATAATCAACATAATTATTTTACGAAGCCATATAATCAAAGTTACTTTTCAGATCAAGTTGATACTTTAGTTAAATCATTGTGCGTCATGTGCCATAGTAACAAAAACAAAATTTTGTGGATATCAAATCCATCTGTTTTAAGCCTAATAATTTTCAACTTCTCATGAATGAGTTGATCTACACCTCAGCGAAGACTAGTGAAGTGACGCAGGAGTACTGTAGTACCTGCTTGGCTGGTAGTTGCTCCTTCCACTCGAGGCCCTGCACGTGCTCCGGCTCATCATAGGATGGCCGGTGGTTGGGTGGCACAGTGGTAGCTGGTCTGCTGCGGACAGGTCCAGCTGTCACCCTCTGGATGTCCTGAGCTGGTCGCGGAGGTGCTGCACAGACAAGACCGCCGGTCACCTTGTGGTGAACAACTTGTTACACCTGTGCACACAGGCTATTTTATATTGTGATACTTAAGTGCAATTTGTCCTGAAAGATTTAGTATTCTATCCAGCTCACTGACCTACTTGTTAATCACACTTGTTAATTACAAATAATGAACATGGTTGTGGCAAATTGCCATTGGAGAAATTAAAGGACTGGATGTGCTCTCTGCAGAAATTTAAAGTTCATTATAACTGCCTCTATTTCCACATAAATTATCCATTTTGGACGATGGCTAAATTGGTGGTATTTACTGTATACCTCATTCTAAAGCAGTGGTCCTCAAACTGCGGCCATGGGCCATGTGAGTCGAAGTCAGGTATTTGTGTGGCCCACAGTTCCCAGCCATATTTAAAATATCCGTACAGCAACTAACGTTGGTTGACTGGTAGGCTGGATGATTAAAGGGACAAAACTAGTAGGTCATCAGTCCCTTTTTCCCTGAAGAGACCATCTACATGGCTGTCCATGAGGGATGGCCGACTGTGCAACCGAGGGAAAAAAACCTCGAGATCTACCAAAGGTCAACGAAGGCTAGATAAGGCACAAAAAAGAAGAAAAGGAGACATAGAAAAATATGCAGACAAGGTGCCCTATGTAGGGAAAAGCTGGAAGCCCCAGAGAGCAGAGTGCAATGAGGGGACTAACATCCCCCTCCCTCATCACTTGCTGGAGATACTCCAACCACAAACTGCCTAGGAAAGATAGGGCAAGAGAAGCACAGGCAGAAGATGAACAAGTCAAACAGACCATGTAAGAGGGGTACGAAAAGTAAAAGAGCAGGTAGGGTGAGGGCTGGGGTGGACCACCAAGCCCAGACAGCCATAGCCCAGTCTTGGCAGAGGAAGCAATAAAGTGTCTTCCAATCCCTCAATTGGCCAATAAAGTTAAGTGGCCCTTCCTTGAAGAGAGTAGTAAAAGCCCACATCACAAATAGAATGTAAAACTAAGTCAGACGCTGTGACATCATCTCTTAGCACCAGGAATAGCGAACCAGGGTGCCGATGAGTCCGCCACAGGGCTGCTAGGTTGGGGCAGCCTTGCAAAATGTGGATCAACATCAAATGACAGTGAGGTGGGTTCTCATGACGGAGGAGATGACTGCGATCCAAGTATGGTCGATGCAGAGCCTGGCAAAGGATGGTATAGTGGTAGAGTCTTTGCGAGAGGCCTACATGGAAGACCTGCAGAGATTCGTGGTTTCTTTTAGCAACAAACGTCAAGAGATTTTTAAGGGTGTGGTTTTCCTGCTTAGTCTTTCTTCTTTTCCTTACGCCATTATCCCGCCGGGGTGCAGGGTAGGCATTATTAGAAACGGATTTGGCAAGGTTAAGTCAAGGGGTGGTCGGATGCCCTTCCTGCCACCACCCCGTATCCTCTGGGACAGAATAAGTGTACCCCAGCTGTCTGCGTCTAGTGTAATCCATGGAATGGTGCGAACGTGTTCCGATATCTGCGAGTTGTGTAACTGAGGTGGGACATGGGGACCAGCCCGGTATTCACCTCGTGGTATGTGGAAAACCTTCTAAAAACCGCATCCAGGCTGGCCAGCACACCGGCCCTCTCTGTTATCCGCCGGGCGGATTCAATCTGGGGTCGGCGCGTCTACCCAAGTCCAGGAAGCAGCGCATTAGTGCTCTCAGCTAACTTGGCCGATCAGTTTTCCTGCTCAGTAACAAACAAAAATACTTACCGGTACTGTGATATTTTAACATATGTTGAATTTTTTGACACTGGTGAATTTGACCACAAGCTAAGTAAAATTGGCTGCTTGCCTCTGTAGCAGAGGTGTAAGTAGGGCTGCGACTGCGGGCTTAAAGAATGTGAGAGAGGGAATGTTTTATTGCTTGTTTTCCATTACTAATAGCTCATGGCTAAGCATGACTTGTACCAATCACAGCTGTGGTACAAAGTTTGTCACTGAAGTAACCTCGGATTTCTGAATGCGCATTTCAGTGATGATTATCTTCAAATGCTGTATTTAATTGCAGCGAGGAATATGTACCTACAGATTGGAAAATTGCGCAGGTCGCACCAGTGTTCAAGAAGGGCAGTAGGAGTAATCCATTTAACTACAGACCTATATCATTGACGTCGGTTTGCAGTAGGGTTTTGGAGCATATACTGTATTCAAACATTATGAATCACCTCGAAGGGAACGATCTATTGACACGTAATCAGCATGGCTTCAGAAAACATCGCTCTTGTGCAACGCAGCTAGCTCTTTATTCGCACGAAGTAATGGCCGCTATCGACAGGGGATCTCAAGTTGATTCCGTATTTCTAGATTTCTGGAAAGCATTTGACACCGTTCCTCACAAGCGACTTCTAATCAAGCTGCGGAGCTATGGGGTATCGTCTCAGTTGTGCGACTGGATTCGTGATTTCCTGTCAGGAAGGTCGCAGTTCGTAGTAATAGACGGCAAATCATCGAGTAAAACTGAAGTGATATCAGGTGTTCCCCAGGGAAGCGTCCTGGGACCTCTACTGTTCCTGATCTATATAAATGACCTGGGTGACAATCTGAGCAGTTCTCTTAGACTGTTCGCAGATGATGCTGTAATTTACCGTCTAGTAAGGTCATCCGAAGACCAGTATCAGCTGCAAAGCGATTTAGAAAAGATTGCTGTATGGCGTGTCAGGTGGCAGTTGACCTAAATAACGAAAAGTGTGAGATGATCCACATGAGTTCCAAAAGAAATCCGTTGGAATTCGATTACTCGATAAATAGTACAATTCTCAAGGCTGTCAATTCAACTAATTACCTGGGTGTTAAAATTACGAACAACTTCAGTTGGAAGGACCACATAGATAATATTGTCGGGAAGGCGAGCCAAAGGTTGCGTTTCATTGGCAGGACACTTAGAAGATGCAACAAGTCCACTAAAGAGACAGCTTACACTACACTCGTTCGTCCTCTGTTAGAATATTGCTGCGCGGTGTGGGATCCTTACCAAGTGGGATTGACGGAGGACATCGAAAGGGTGCAAAAAAGGGCAGCTCGTTTTGTATTATCGCGTTATAGGGGAGAGAGTGTGGCAGATATGATACACGAGTTGGGATGGAAGTCATTACAGCATAGACGTTTTTCGTCGCGGCGAGACCTTTTTACGAAATTTCAGTCACCAACTTTCTCTTCCGAATGCGAAAATATTTTGTTGAGCCCAACCTACATAGGTAGGAATGATCATCAAAATAAAATAAGAGAAATCAGAGCTCGAACAGAAAGGTTTAGGTGTTCGTTTTTCCCGCTTGCTGTTCGGGAGTGGAATTGTAGAGAGATAGTATGATTGTGGTTCGATGAACCCTCTGCCAAGCACTTAAATGTGAATTGCAGAGTAGTAATGTAGATGTAGATATGAAATTAAACTGATGCTCTGGTAATACAGTCACTGAGCAGGAGAAAAAGGACTTGCAAAACATTTAGCAAACATTTCTGATTGTGTCTCTTATTGCATAATGCATTTAAACACAAGTTCAGTTACTGTTATTAGTTTATTAATCACGAACTCCCACAAACAATATGACAACACTTCATCAGGGAACTACATTTTCAAAACTTTAGGGTATCTAATGGCGCCCAATCTGAAACAGAGAATACTTGGCATGAAGTGCTCTAAATGGTGCCTGCTTTTAACGATCAGTCTTTGTGGGCTAGTGGCCAATTTATTGCGCCCTTACTATAGCTCAGTGGTGGCCAGGAATTCGACTCACGAGCCGTGCTGTGCTCAGCTTGCCTGCACGCTTGCTCCACCACCACAACATGCTGTCTGAGGCAGTGGAGGGAGAACAGGCGGGAAACTGCGAACCCGTCATATTTGATAGCTGCGAATGACTTGGTTTCATGTTTCTCAACAACGCAGATAACAAACTAAACTGATTTTTAGTATTATTTAATTATTTCTTCTATGCTCAAGACAATACCATTTTTATCTGGGGTATGAACTATTAGCATACAGACATACAATTTCACAGGTTTTACACTCAAGATGACACGAAATCATGGCTTACTTAATTTCATAATAAGAGTAGGTCTTTCCTCCTCCCCCCACCGCAGAGGACATCATCAGGTTCGTCACAATAGTGCTCCAGAACGTCCATCCCTTTCAGCGTCCCCACACCCTCCACCAGATTTCCCTCGCTGCCCGTTCCGTGTTCCACCTCAACACCTACGCCACCTATTCCCACAACCAGGCCCATTTCACCTTCTCCCGTCTCGACACCCTCGTTTAAATTCCCATTATGGCACGACAGCACCGTATCCTGTTCAATAACATCCGCTCCCTTCCCACCAACAAGCACCTCCTTATGCATACCCTTACGACCCACCGTGTGGATGCCTTCCTTCTGAACGAAACCTTTCTTCAGCCCCACCACACCGTCCACATCTCGCCCTACCTCCTTCACCGGTCTGACAATCCACTCCAGATAGCGCGTGGCGGAGTTGCCATTGGCCACCACCGCCAGATCCCTGTCCGGCTCCAACCCCTCCTTCCTGACCCCACAGAACACTTGATCCTTAGTCTCTTCTTCCCCGGCCTTACCCTTACCTGTGCCACCATCTATGTCCGCCCCGCTGCACCTATTCCTTTCGACTTCCTTTCCCACATCGACCGTACCTTCTCCTCCTACGTGATCGCCGCCGACCTTAACATCCATAGTCGTTCTGCCGCCCAGTTACGGCGGTGGCATCGGTTCCTTGCCACCCTCCAAGGCGACGTCCTTCCAATTCCCCAACACACCCGCCCTGAATCCAATACCACTCCCGATGTCGTCCTAGCCTCCCCCACCCTGCTTGGCCGCATAGCGGTGGACGTCCTTGATCCCATTGGCAGTGACCATCTCCCTGTCCTCCTCACTGTATCAGACGGTCGTCGCCCCCGTCCCGACCCGCGCCATGACCCTCCCCCGAAATATGTCCATGACTACTCCCGTGCCAACTGGAATGCCTACCGGGACTCCCTTGCTCTCCAGGTCGATAGCCACCCCCTCACCTACCACCAACCTGATGACGTTACCCGTGCTGCCTCCTTTCTCCAGCAGACCTTGTCTGAGGCCGTGGAGGCCCACGTCCCTACCATTGCCATCCATCCGCACCGCCCCACCTTACCCCCACAGGCCGTCCTTCTCCTGCGTGAATCCCGCCGGCTCTACCGTGCCTTCCTTCACACACGTGACCAGGACACACTACGACGCCACCGGCAACTACAGCGACACATCAGGAACTTACTCACGGCAAAGAAACGCCGGGACTGGCGACAGACATGCACCCGTCTTAATGCCACCTTACCTATCAACTCGTCCAAGTACTGGTCAGCCTTCCGCCGCCTTACCGGATCTAAACCCTCTCCCTACTACCCTCTCCTTCATGATGACCACCCCTTCCCTGATGCCCTTAGTAAGGCCAACCATTTCGCCTCCTACCTCTCCGATATCCTTACCATCCCTGACGATCCCCAGTTCGATTATTCCCTCTTTCCTGATGTCCGTGATCGAACTGATACCTCTGTCCCCCCGCTTGCTCCTGGCTTCCAGTACTTGGACAACATCACACACACAGAACTAAATACCCCAATCACCACTCAAGATATCATTGCTACACTTCGCCCTAAACGCAACACTGCTCCCGGTCACGATCGTGTTACTTACCGTCACCTCCGTGAAGCTCCTGCCTCCTTCCTCTCCACATTGGCCAGGCTCTACAATGTGGTCCTGTCCACCGGCTTCTACCCCGACCTGTGGAAAACCTCCCGGATCCTGATGTTCCTCAAGCCCGACAAACCGCCTTCCGCTGTCTCCTCCTACCGTCCCATCAGCCTTACCTCGGTCTTCAGCAAGGTCCTGGAATCCATTCTTACCCGCCGCCTACACAAGCACCTTCACCAACACCGCCTCCTCCCCCCTACCCAATGTGGCTTTCGGCCGTCCTTCTCAGCCGATGACCTCCTCCTTCACCTCACTCACCACCTCTCCGAACAACTCAATTCCCGTCGTTCCGCCATCTTCCTTTCCCTCGACCTCGAACGCGCATATGACCGTGTGTGGCATTCCGGTCTCCTTTTCAAGCTCCAAACCTTTGCTCTTCCTCTCAACTATGTCCGTCTGGTCGCTTCCTTCCTTTCCCACCGTCCTTCCTATGTCACCATCCACAACACTGATTCCTACACCTTCTACCCCTCCGCCGGTGTGCCCCAAGGTTCCGTCCTTTCCCCTCTTCTCTACCTCCTTTACACGGCAGACATGCCTCCACCTGCACCTCCCCTACACCTTCTCCAGTACGCCGATGACACTGCCTTCCTTGCCCTCGCTCCCACCCTGCAACGCTCCCAGCACCTTCTCCAATCCTATCTTGACCGGTTCACCACTTGGTGTAACCAGTGGTTGCTCAAGGTCAATCCTTCCAAGACCCAGGCGATCATTGTAGGCAAAACCACTCGTTCCTTCCGTCTCCTTGATTTCTATCTTACTATTTATGGCCGTCCCATCACCCTCACACCTACTCTCAAGTACCTTGGTGTCACCCTCGACCGTCGCCTCTCCTGGAACCCACATCTCCGGACGATCCAAGCCAAGGCACGCTCCCGCCTCCGCCTCCTTAAGCTCCTTTCTGGCCGTACATGGGGTCTGGACCCTTCCACCATCCTCTACACCTACAAGTCCCTCATCCGTCCTATCCTTTGCTATGCTCATCCCGCCTGGATCTCTGCCCCTCCTACCTTCTACAAGTCCATTCAGATCCTAGAACGCCATGCGCTCCGCCTCGCCTATCGCATCCGTCTCCCTTCCCCCACGCGGATCCTCTATGACCTGATTCCCTTCCCGCACCTCCTCCTTTTCCTCGAACGGTTACGGATCCTCTACACCTCCCGCAAGCTTGATCCTCCACACCCTCTTGTCTCTCCCATCCTCTCCCACCCCAACCCGCTGCCGCGCCTGCATTCCTATATCCCACCTGCTCTCCATCTTTACACCCTCCACACCCTCTCCCTCGGTGGCTTCCGTCAACTCCCCCTCCCTGATGATGCCCTCCTCCCCTCCATCTACCCCTCCTACCAACTTTGAGCCTTACCTTCCCTCTCCTCTCCTTTTCCTGTGGGCACCCTCTCTCCCTTCTCTCCCTCCCTCCCCTCCCCTTTCTCCTTGGGCTTCCACTCCCCCTACCCTCCCCCTTCTCCTCCATCCCTCTCCTCCACTGGCATCTTCCCCTCTCTCTCCTCTTCCCCACACCTTTTCCCCTTGGCAGGCCACGACTCTGCTGTCTTCCATCAGTTACTTTCATCGTCCTACGCCGAAGACCATCGCATGTGTTTGTGCCTCGACTCTCCTGCAGTGTGTTTGTGTTTCGTCGTTTGTGCTCCGCTGGTTCACGTGTGGCCATCTGCCATCTGCGTTTGTGCACCGTGTTTCTCCGCTTTTATCCATTGTACTACGCACGTGACCGACTCCGTTTTAACTCTGTTTTGTCTACTGTTTGTACCCCGCCGTCTTGATTGTTTTTATATCTCACTCATCTCTGTTCTGTGTATACTCTGAGGCCGAAGAGCGGCATACTTGGTCCGCTGCCGGCCTACCTGTTTGTCACAGGTATTAAAATCACAATAAAGAAAAAAAAAAAAAAAAAAAAAAAAATAGGTCTTTCCTACACATATGTTGCTTGGAGTATTGTAGCATTTTTGCAACGTCATTATGGAGATCTGGAAACTGTACCTGACAATTTAGATGTCCTGAACAATTTTAACATAAAGGGATTTGTCTTTAAAATAGGAATTACATTGCAGATGAATCAGTTCGTCATGCACATGCACAACATCGCTTTCAACTGAAATGGCAAACAGTCTCGAAAATAGGTGTAAGTTTGGTAGAGTCCTAAAAAGTTTAGAAAAGTATCCTAATTCCTTCAAGGTCACAATGACTTCTTCAACCTTGCGTTTTTTAACGCCAGTGAGGTTAGGGAACTGGAATGCGTTTGTCAGAATGTCCCGTCTAGAAAGCGATTTCTTTTTAAATTCATCCTCGACAAATCAGAAGCAATTTATTTCTGACCTTCCAGTGTCTTACTCAGGGCAGTATGCAGTCAAGTTTGCTCAAATTTTGAGGTCTGTGATCCATTTCAGATGTTGTAATTTCCGTTCCTGCTCTCCTTTTTCCTTCGAAAATTGAACATAATGGGGCTAAAAACGAAAAAATGATCGAGGCATGCGCCTTGTCTTAATAAACGTACTTTGCAGTAATATATACTGACGGAAAATACAATTGCAGCAGCAAAAAAAAATTAATGTCAGTTAATGAAATTTCGGGAATACCTTTGTAACACATCTAAGTAATTAAAATTAAAATATCACAGGCTAATGTGAGTGTGAGATAAGCCATCGCAAATGTGAAATGTTGGTACATTAATAACCAGTGTAACAGCCAGAATGTTGAATGCAGGCGTTCAGATGTACGTGCATTGTGTTATGTAGTCTGGCGTCAGCTTGTGGGATGGAGTTCCATTCCTATTGCACTTGGTCTGTCAGTACAGGGATGGTTAACGCTAGCTGTGTATGGCGCTGGATGATGTCCCAAATGTGCTCAATTGGAGACATATCTGGTGATCGACCAGGCCAAGGCAACATGTCGATTCTCTGTATAGCATGTTGGGTTACAACAGCAGTATTCAGGCGAGTATTATTCTATTGGAAAACATCCCCTCGAATGCAGTTCAGGAACGGGCTCAGCACAACAGGTCGAATCGCCAGACTCATGGACAGTTTTGCAGTCAGGGTGTGTGGGATAACCATGAGAGTGCTCCCGCTGTCATACGAAATCACACCCCAGACTATAGCTCCAGATGTAGGTCCAGTTTGTCTAGCACGCAGACAGGTTGGCTGCATGCCCTCAGTGTGGTTTCCTTCTAACCACAACCCTGGCACCGAGGCAGAACCGGCATTAAATGGAAAACAAAACAGACCTCCACCCTGCTCTCCAATGAGCTCTCGGTCAACGCCACTAAAGTAATGGTGTCTCTGTTGCCTTAAAAGCGTTCTTAGTCAGCACCAACTCACCACGTCCAATTTCAAAGGTAAATAACGCTCATGACCGTTTTATTTTATTTATTCGTATGTCAAGGGCCCCTCGTCGGGCAGACCGTTCGCCGGGTGCCGGTCTTTCAATCTGACCCCACTTCGGCGACCTGCAGTCGATGAGGATGATAAGATGATGATGAGGACAGCATCCTCCCTGGGCGGAGAAACTTCCCCACCCAAGCTGGGAATCGAACCCAGGCCCAGGGGATTGACAGTCCTTGTGACACTACTGGAACCACTCGTATGTGACTGTCGCGAAATATACGTAGACATCATCTTTCATGTGTACTAGCATGACTGCCATTTTCGTTTATGTCGCGCAACTTCTTCTTGTCCCTGTAGATCCAAGTGGCCAGGGGAAATCGGCTGGTACGTACCTTTCAATTCAATAATCTCTACCAACAGCCGTACACTTTAAGACACAATAAATGCCTTCTCTGCGCGATAGCAATGGAGATACTATTGAAGACAGTGCTGCCAAAGCAGTGTTAGTAAAAACATCCTTCCGATATACTTTCACAAACGAAGGCAAAGTAAATATTCCAGAATTTGAATCGAGAACAGCTGCCAACATGAGCGACGTAGAAGTAAATACCCACGGAGTAGTGAAGCAACTTAAAACACTTCATAAAAGTAAGTCTTCTGGTCCAGACTGTATACCAATTAGTGTTGTGTACATAGTTCCGCGTAGTCAGCGCGTACACAACTTTCCCACTAGAGTGCGCCCCCCTGATCACAACAGCGCAGGCTCAGCGCTTGTCTGTGTCCACACTACGAGATGGCGCTGCCATAGAGACGGACCAAATTCTGCTTCCGCAGATCCGCATATTAACATGTAACGCAGCCAATGAGGTTGCTACTAATGAAGAACCTTTTCTCCTCACGGATCACTCTCGCGCAGTGATACATGAATGCGCGAGCTATTATAACGAGTGTACAGACCTCCGATTAGACAGTCTGCATTTGTCTGCAACAGTCTGTACGAGTCCTACATTTGTCTGTACCAGTCTATAGTCAAGTTTCAGTCTGCACCCAACAGGATTTTCATATTCCTGCTCATAGCCATGAAGATAAATGTATAGACACTTTTGTCAAGTATCAGAGATATATATTGAGAATAAGATTAACGTACCAATACCAAAGGAACTTTAGATTGTCAATTGTAAATAGCATCCAGAACCAATTTCAGTAATTTTTATGCTTGTTATTATTCTAATAAATGTGTGTTAAAATTAATCAAGTTCTTTTTAAAAGTGGTCACCGTCAATCTGCTACTCTAAGCGTGCAAGTGGCATTTCTATCATCTGACCTAACGGCAGAAGATAAACACGCCATGATAAGACCACGAGACATACTGCTGACACTCGCGTACTTCGTTAGAGTGGCAAGTCAAATAATCTGATGGTGTGTGTACTGAAGGTCTCACAGAACGCTCACCAAAATTAGGTTCCTTTCGAAGTATGTTGATGCATTACCTCCATACTTAACAATCATATACAACCGTTCGCTCGACAAAAGATCTGTAACCGAAGACTGGAAGGTTGCACAGGTCACACCAATATTTAAGAAAGTTAGTAGGAGTAATCCACTAAATTACAGGCCCATATCGTTAACGTCGATATGCGACAGGATTTTGGAACATATATTGTGTTCGAACTTTATGAATTACCTCGAAGAAAACGATCTATTGAGACACAGTCAACATGGGTTTAGAAAATGGTTCAAAGGCTTTGAGCACTATGGGACTTAACATCTCAGGTCATCAGTCCCCTAGAACTTAGAACTACTTAAACCTAACTAACCTAAGGACATCACACACATCCATGCTCGAGGCAGGATTCAAATCTGCGACCGTAGCACTCCCGCGGTCCCGGACTGAAGCGCCTAGAACCGCACGGCCACAGCGGCCGGCTTGAGTTTAGAAAACATCGTTCCTCTGAATCACAAATAGCTCTTTATTCACATGAAGTGTTGAGTGCTATTGACAAGGGATTTCAGATCGATTCTGTATTTCTGGATTTCCGGAAGGCTTTTGATACTGTACCACCCAAGCGGCTCGTAGTGAAATTTCGTGCTTATGGAATATCGTCTCAGTTATGTGACTGGATTTATGATTTCGTGTCAGATACGTCACAGTTCGTAGTAACTGAAGGAAAGTCCTCGAGTAAAACAGAAGTGATTCTTGGCGTTCCCCCAGGTAGTGTTATAGGCCTTTGCTGTTCCTTGTCTATGTAAACGATTTGGGAGACAATCTGAGTAGCCGTCTTAGGTTGTTTGCAGATGACGCTGTTGTTTATCGACTAATAAAGTCGGCAAACGGCAAAACGATTTAGAAAAGATATCTGAATGGTGTGAAAAGTGGCAGTTGACCCTAAATAACGAAAAGTGTGAGGTCATCCACATGAGTGCTAAAAGGAACTCGTTAAACTTCGGTTACCCGATAAATCATCCTAATCTAAAAGCCGTAAATTCAACTAAATATCTAGGTGTTACAATTACGTACAAAAATTGGAAGGAACACATAGAAAATGTAACAGACCTACTAAGGAGACTGCCTGCACTACGCTTGTCCGTCCTCTTTTCGAATACTGCTGCGCGGTGTGGGATCCTTACCAGATAGGACTGACGGAGTACATGGAAAAAGTTCAAAGAAAGACAGCACGTTTTGTATTATCGCGAAATATGGGAGAGAGTGTCACAGAAATGATACAGGATTTTGGCTGAACATCATTAAAATCAAGACGTTTTTCGTTGCGACGGAATCTTCTCACGAAATTCCAATCACCAACTTTCTTCTCGAATGCGAAAATATTTTGTCGACCTCGACCTACATAGGAGGAACGATCACCACGATAAAATTAGGGAAATTAGAGCTCGTGCGGAAAGATACAGGTGTTCATTCTTTCCGAGCGCTGTACGAGATTGGAATAATAGAGTATTGTGAAGGTCGTTCGATCAACCCTCTGCTAGGCACTTAAATGTAATTTGCAGAGTATCCATGTAGATGTAGGTTTTATTTTATAAATAAAATATTGTAAAGTGTACGGCTGTTGGTAAAGTTTACTGAATTGAAAAAACTCCTTCTTGTTGTAGTGATTTTTTCAGTCTGTGTGTGAAGTCTTTAGACTCTTCTTTTCGTTTCTTCAGAAGCTGTTGAAACTGACGGTGGAATAGTGCACGCGATTTCAGAAATCCTACTATTCATACCAACAATTTTCTTCACGTGCTCATGTTTGCAAATTTAGCACAAAGTGCTTCTTGATGTACAGAACAATGTACCCTGTCAGTCGATCATGGTAGTTTTTTGCTCTTTCATTGTCAACTAAACCTTTAAATTCTTTCTTTGTGGTATTTTAATGGCGTTTCACAGCAAATTTGTAATAGCCATCCATCATACGATTGCATAACAGATAATGAGAATTCTCGTCGCTCTCCTCTGTCACTTACATTCATTTTTAAAGAGTTGTAACGACACATGACTAGATCACCACTTTTTGTGCAAACAGTGACTGGACCTGTGAATGTCCTTGATGCTACGAACAAACAGGGAAGGGTTCACAGTGCTGACGCCACGATTATGCGAAATGAAGAGAGCTGTGCGAACTGAAAAATGCCACACCACAACACTAAATGAACGTAGCGAAGTTCCGGGTACTTCCGAGAAGGTCCGAGCATAGCCGAAATAGGCCGAGCTTAAGCCCCAACCACTGCTCTGAAGTGTTTAGACAAAAATGTTAATATCGTTCCGTGATAAAGAACATAAAATATAACAATTACATCTGTAGTCCGCAAGCCTAGTGGTGTGTGGCGGAGAGTGTGTACCGCAGTCACTTCCCTGCTTCCCTGTTCTAGTCGCGAATGATCTGCAGGATGAGCAATTGCTGATAAACCAGCACATGTGCTCGAATCTCTATAATTTTATTTTTGTGCTATTTTCGGGAAATATACGCAGGAGAAAGTAAAATGTTGCTCGAGTCTTCTAGAAACGTACGCACTCTGAATTTTAACACTAGACTACACCATGACTGACTACACGTTTCTTTCAGTGTCTAACACTGGAGATGCCTGAGACTCTCCACAATGCTTTCGTGATTAATAAACTAACCTGTAACGAAATGCGCTGCTCCTCTTTGGATTTCTCTATTTCGTCCATCAGTCCTATCTCGTACGGATTCCAGACTCACGAGCAGTATTTAAATATTGTCAGCAAGGGGTCTGTTAACTACCCACTTTGTAGATGAACTACATTTCTTGATTACAATGAATTTCAGTCTGGCATCTGCCTTACCTAACTGTGGCTAGTTTTATGTGGTCGTTTCCACTTTAAATCGCTCCTAAAGCCTATTAATAGATTTTATTAATTGATGCGACTGCCTCCAGTGATTGTTATAAAATAGTGTAATGATGCGTCTTTAGCCTTACCTACCTGCGGTTTTATTTGGTCGTTTCCACTTTAAATGGCTCCTGAAGCCCATTCCTAGATTTTAATTGATGTGACTGCCTCCAATGATCGTTATAAAATCGTGTAATTATTCAATAATGCGTCTTTAGCCTTTTGAAGCATAATAAATTTGTATTTTGAGGGCCAAGTGTCGATCCCTGCATCAGGGGTAGATCTTTTGCAGGTCATCCTGCATTTCGCTACAAAAATGGTTCAAATGGCTCTGAGCACTATGGGATCGGAGGTCATCAGTCCCCTAGAACGTAGAACTACTTAAACCTAACTAAGCAAAGTACTTCACACACATCCATGCCCGAGGCAGGATTCGAATCTACGACTGTAGCATTTCGCTACAATGTTCTAGCATTACGACTTCTCTGTGTAGAACTCCATCATCTACGAAGAGCCTCATGGAACTATCAACATTATCCACGAGGTCATTTACATACTGTGAAAAGTAATGATCCTGCAACACATCTTTATGGTGCAGCCGTAGTTACTTTTATATCTGAAGGTTACTCTCCATTAAGAGTGACGTGGTTTGTGTTCAGAATGAAATTTTCGCTCTGCAGTGGAGGGTGCGCTGATATGAAACTCTCTCGGAGACTAAAACTGTGTGCCAGACAGGGCCTCGAACTCGGGACCTTTCCTTTCGAATCTCATAGTTTTAATCTGCCAGGGAGTGTCATATCAGCGCACACTCCGCTGCATAATGAAAATTTCATTCGGAAAAATATCCCCCACACTCTGATTAAGCCATGTATCCGCAATACTCTTTCTTCCAGGAGTGCTAGTCTTGCAAGCTTTGCAGAAGAGGTTCTGTGAAGTTTGGGACGAGACGATGCACTGCCGGAAGTAAGGCTGTGAGGACGGGTCGTGAGTCGTGCTTGGGTAGCTCAGTCGGTAGAGCACTTGCCGCGAAAGGCAAAGGTCCCGATTTCGAGTCTCGATCCGGCACACATCTCCTATCTGCCAGGGTGTTTCATGCTGGGTTTTGTTTTCTAGCAAGATCTAATTACAAACCTGATATGCTCATATCTTATTCATTAGGTAAAAGTGCGAAACTGTGTCGAACGCCTTTTACACTGAAGAGCCAAAGAAACTGTTACACCTGCCTAATATCGTGTAGGGCCCTTGCGAGTTCGCAGACGTGCCGCAACATTTCGTGGCATGGACTCGACTAAAGTGTGAATTAATGGTGGAGGGAACTGACACCATGAATCCTGCTGGGATCTCCATAAATCCGTAAGAGTACGAGGGGATGGAGATCTCTTCTGAACAGCGCATTGTTAGGCGTCTCGGATAAGCTCAATAGTGTTCATGTCGGGGTAGTTTGGTGGTCAGAGGAAGTGTTTAAACTCAGAAGAGTGTTCCTGGAGCTACTCTGCAGCAATTCTGGACGTGTTGGGTGTCGCATTGTCCTGCTGGAATTGCCCACGTCCGTCGGAATGCACAATCGACATGAATGGCTGCAGGTGATCAGACAGGGTGCTTACATACGTGTCACCTGTCAGAGTCGTATCTAGACGTATCAGGGATCCAATATCTCTCCAACTGCACATGTCCCACACCATTACGGAGCTTCCACCAGCTTCAACAGTACCCTGCTGACACGGAGGGTCCGTGGATACATGAGGTTTTCTCCACACCCGTACACGTTCACCTGTTCGATAGAATTTGGAACGAAACTAGTCCGACCAAGCAATATGTCTGCAGTCATCGACAGTCCAACGTCGGTGTTGACGGGCCCAGACGTAAAGCTTTGTGTCGTGCAGTCATCAAGAGTACACGAGTGGGCCTTCGGCTCCAAAAGCCCATATCATTAATGTTTCGTTGAATGGCACTTTTTGATAGCCCAGCATTAAAAAAAAAAATGCAGAAATTTGCTGAAGGGTTGCACTTCTGCCGCATTTAACGATTCTCTTCAGTCATCGTCGGTCCCTTTTCTTGCAGCATCTTTTTCCGGCCGCAACGATGTTGGAAATCTGATTTTTTATCGGATTCCTGATAATAACGGAACATTCGTGAAATGGTCGTACGAGAAAATCAACACTTCACCGCTACCTCGGAGATCCTGTGTCCTATCGCTCGTGCGCGTCTATAACATCACTGTCAGACTCACTTGAATCTCGTTGACCTGCTCTTGTGGCAGCAGTAAGCGATGCTGTGATATGCAAATGATTAGCTTTTCAGAGTATTCACACAAGGTTGGCGCCGGTGGCGACACCTACAACGTGCTGCATGAGGAAAGTTCCCAACCGATTTCTCATACGCAAACAGTAGTTGACCGGCGTTGCCTGGTGAAACGTTGTTGTGATGCCTCGTGTAAGGAGGAGAAATGCGTACCGTCACGTTTCCGACTTTGATAAAGGTCGGATTGTAGCCTATCGCTATTACGGTTTATCGTATCGCGACATTGCTGCTCGCGTTGGTCGATATCCAATAACTGTTAGCAGAATATGGAATCGGTGGGTTCAGGAGGGTAATACGGAACGCCGTGCTGGATCCCAACGGAGCAGTCGAGATGACAGGCATCTTATCCGCATGGCTGTAACGGATCGTGCAGCCATGTCTCGATCCCTGAGTTAACAGATGGAGACGTTTACAATACAACAACCATCTGCACGAACAGTTCGACGACGTTTGCAGCAGCATGGGTTACCATTGACGCTGCAGCATAGACAGGAGCGCCTGCAATGGTGTACTCAACGACGAACCTGGCTGCACGAATGGCAAAACGTCATTTTTTCGGATGAATCCAGGTTCTGTTTACAGCATAATGATGGTCGCATCCGTGTTTGGCGACATCGCGCTGAACGCACATTGGAAGCGTGTATACGTCATCACCATACTGGCGTATCACCCGGCTTGATGGTATGGGGTGCCATTGGTTACATGTCTCGGACACCTCTTGTTCACATTGACGGCACTTTGAACAGTGGAGGTTACATTTCAGATGTGTTACGACCCCTGCAAAACCCTACATTTCAGTAGGATTATGCACGACGGCATGTTGCAGGTCCTGTACAGGCATTTCTGGATACAGAAAATGTTCGACTGCTGCCCTGGCCAGCACATTCTCCAGACCTCTCATCAATTGAAAACGTCTGGTTAATGGTGGGCGAGAAACTGGCTCGTCACAATACGCCAGTCAATACTATCGATGAACTGTGATATCGTGTTGAAGCTGCATGGGCAGCTGTACCCGTACACGCCATCCAAGGTCTGCCGTATCAAGGCCGTTATTACGGCCAGAGGTGGTTGTTCTGGGTACTGATTTCTCAGGATCTATGCACCCAAATTGCGTGAAAATGTAATCACATGTCAGTTCTAGTATAATATATTTATCGAATGAATCATCTGCATTTCTTCTTGGTGTAGCAATTTTAATGGCAGGTAGTGGATATCTGTATTTGAATACGGATGCTTGTACCAGTTTCTTTGGCGCTCCGGTGTACTTTGTATAATTATAGTTGCTTAACCCAGCAATTTAGTCTCATCTTGTGTCATATTGTAAAGCTGTATTTCTTTACGACAAAATTATATTGTTTGGTCACGCTCTAGAAGCATATCGCCAAAGTCTACTGCGTCTTGATAATTTTTGGTATATTAACTACTGTTGTGATTTATTTACTAAGCGTGACATATACTTTACCTAAGCTAAATAAGTTTTACTTTATATTTTTGTCGAAATAATTCTTCTCACTTTAGTGTCATATCGAAGATTAATAGCTGTCACCTCTGTCGGCCAATCGAGAGACCCTTTCGATGGGTCTTGTTTACAAATTCACAGCTAGAGATATTTGTGTGGTGTCACCGCCAGCCACCACACTTGCTAAGTAAGTGGTAGCCTTAAATCGGCCGCGGCCCGTTAGTATACTCCATATTCAGTTACTAGAATGTATTCTGAACAAATAATATTGTGAATCATGTACAGTCGAGAGCGACATTCCTCATTAATGGATTAACGTTAAGGATCAAACTAATTACGTCCGCTTTCTGAATTCTAATTCCTTGTCACGTTCGAGACCTCACGTCAGTATAGTTCTTCCCTCCTCACGCCAGCCTGCCGGAGCTAAAGCGCGTGCATTTCGGCCTCCTCTAGTAACACGCTGTTGGCTCATCTGCCAACAGAAAAATTTGTATTTCTATCTAACTAAAATAAGGAAACCGATTAGTCAAATAACAAGGATTGTAAAATATTGCACAGATATGTCGCGTGTTTTTCATTCATAAAGTAGGCATAAAATATTTGACCAGCAACCGACGGAAGTCAGTTAACGCAAAGAGTAATCACTTTCGCGCACAGGTATGCTCTTCAGCGTGGTGGAAATTGTAAATTTTGTCCTGTTATCCGGCGTGTGCGGCAGGTGGTGTATAATTAACTGCTAGCATCGAACACAATGCGAGGCGTTGTGAGGCGCTGGCTACCGTCGTTGTAGGACTGCCAGCAACTGTGCATTGGCCGCCATACAGCGAACCCCTGTCCGAGCCACCGTCGCGCGTACAAAAAACTGGCGACCCTGTGAAATGTTGTTTCGGAAAACACATTTTTGGACTGTGAGATGAAAGAGATTTTTGAAGCTTTGCCGGCAAATGATAAGCTATGTTAGTAAAAGTTTCCCCACTGTTTAAATACGTCGTTTTGTTGCCACGTAGTAAGTAAGCTAACCGGAGAGACACTGGTCGCTCTACAGCGCTGTAAAAGTTGTAAATAAAAGAAAGATTTAAGACTGGAATTAAAACTAAAGGTGAAAGGCTATCAGTGATTACATTCGTTGATGACTGTGGTGTGCGTACTGTAAGACCTTCGGTACACTCACCATCAGATTATTTGACTTTTCGCTCTAACGAAGTAAGTGAGTGTCAGCAATATGTCTCGGGGTCTTACATTGGCGTGTTTACCTTCTGACGTTAGGTCAGATGATAGAAATGCCACTTGCACACTTAGAGTAGCAGATTGACGGTGACCAACTTTAAACAGAACTTGATTAATTTTCACACACGTTTATTAAAATAATAACAATCATAAACCTTGCTTAACTTGATTCTGGATCCTATTTGCAACTGACAATCTGAAGTTCCTTTGGTCTTGGTACGTTAATCTTATTCTCACATATCTCTGATACAGGAATATGATAATCTTATTAGGTGCAGACTGAAACGTGACTATAGACTGGTACAGACAAATGCAGACTAATGCAGACTGACTAATCGGAGGTCTGTACTCTTGTTATAATCCCTCACGTGTTCAGGTATCACTGCACGAGTGTAATCCGCAAGGAGAAAAGGTTCTACGTTAGCAGCAATCTCATTGGCTGCATTACATATTAATACGCGGATCGGCGGAAGCAGAATTTGGTGCGTCTCTAAGACAGCGCCATCTCGTAGTGTGGAGACGGACGAGTGCTGCGCCCGCGCTGTTGTGCTTAGCGGCGCGCACTCTAGTGGGGAAGTTGTGTACGTACCGACTACGCGGAACTATGTACACAACAATGACATTGCTATCTTCAGTGAAAGTGAAGAAGGCATGCGTAAAGGATCTGCTGTATGGTATGGACAGTATAATGAGTACATAATGTGGATTGAGAGTAAGTAGAAGAAAGAGGAAAGTAATGAGAAGTAGCAGAAATAAGAACAGCTATAAAACATCAGGATTCGTGATCACGAAGTAGCCAAAGTTGAGGAAGTTTGCCTCGAAGAAACAGATTAGCACTGGCAAAAAGGCATTCGTGGTCAAGAGAAATCTACTAGTATCAAGAATAGGGCATAATCTGAGGAAGAAAAATCTGAGAATGAACGTCTGGAACACAGCATTGTATGGTAGTGAAACATGGTCTGTGGGAAAACAGCAACAGAAAAGAATCGAAGCTTGTGAGGTGTGGTGCTACAGCCCACATCTCGTGGTCGTGCGGTAGCGTTCTCGCTTCCCACGCCTGGGTTCGATTCCTGGCGGGGTCAGGGATTTTCTCTGCCTCGTGATGGCTGGGTGTTATGTGACGTCCTTAGGTTAGTTAGGTTTAAGTAGTTCTAAGTTCTAGGGGACTGATGACCATAGATGTTAAGTCCTATAGTGCTCAGAGCCATTTGATTTTTTGTGGTGCTACAGAAGAATGTTGAAAATTAGGTGGACTGATTTAAGGAATGAGAAGACCCGACAGGGTTGCCGAGAGCGTTAACGCGCTGCTTCCTGGACTTGGGGTAGGCGCGCCGGCCCCTGATCCAATCCGCCCGGTGGATTAACGACGAGGGCCGATGTGCCGGCCAGCCTGGATGTGGTTTTCTGTCGGTTTTTCCCCATCCCGCTAGGTGAATACTGGGCTGGTCCCCATGTTTCGCCTCAGTTACACGGCTCGCAGACATCTGAACACTTCCGCACTATTCGATGGATTACACTCGACGCAGACAGTTGTGGTACCTACACTAATTCTGTCGGGGGGGGGGGAGGTGTATGGGGTTTCGGCAGGAAGGGCATCTCTCCACCCCTTGAACATTAACATACCACATCCGATTAACGATGGCTGACCCTGCGTAACTGCAGGACAAGGCTCAACCGATAGATAGAAGGATAGAATGTAAGGAATCAGGAGGTTCACACGAGAATTAGCTAGGAAAGAAATATACAGAAAATACTGACAAGTAGAAGGGACAGGATGGTTGGATATGTCTTAAGAGATCGAGGTACTAGAAGGAGCTACAGAGGGTAAAAACTGTAGAGGGAGACAGAGATTGGAACACATGCAGCAAATAATTCAGGTTGCAAGTGCTACTCGGAGATCATGAGTTTGGCACAGGTGATGAATTTGTGGCGGCAGCACCAAACCAATCAGAAGACACTGGTGGAAAGAGAGAGAGAGAGAGAGAGAGAGAGAGAGAGAGAGAGAGAGAGAGAGAGAGAGGGAGGGAGGGAGAAAGTGAGAAAAGATCGTGACCCTCCACGCAAGTCACACCACTCGGGTGGTATGTATGTAGCAGTCAGACCACGGCAGGTTTAAAAAAGAGAGTTAGAGAGGGTGAGATATGTGCGCGTGTGATAAACCCCTTCCCTCGAAAATTTCTCTCCTTCCTCTGTGTTACCACAGATGACGTTTCAATGATTTCATTTGTATTGAGATTTCAATACACACGCTAGGTTCCTACCTGCTTCCCCCGCCCTGAGGTGAATGCATAAGTTCTAATTAATGTTCACCACCCTGCAGACTTCTATAGTTGTTGCCCCCTGCGCAGAAAATAGCCCGTAGTTCGGGAATCCGTTATCTTCAGATTGTAATATCCTCTTAGAAGCAGAGGTCCCCATCGGTGCGGTCTATTTTTTGAAACTATCTATACATTAATGTAGGTTAAGATCCCATGAGTTACACACTATAGTCATTCATCCTGGTGGGCCCACATTTACGTAGATGAAAAAAATTCTAAATTTTGTGTGACACTGAATAGCGTTAAAAAGTGAAATTGGTTGCGTGTTGTAACGGATAAGATAACAGCTTTGCGTGCAAAAGTTTTTTTTTAATCCTTATCGGAATGACTTTGATCAACATTTTTGCTCAGTTAATTCCTTTAAATGTAATTTTTGAATTCCACTTCTTCCTCACATGATTCTAATCATATCAACTACTTCATTTGCTCTCATTTTTCTTCCCATCATTCTTTCTCCACTTGAAACCTTTATTTATGTGTTTTTAATTAATTTTGTGCATTAATTTCGATTTAATTACTATTGGTTTATCATCGTGTTTTTTCGACAACATTATTGCGTTCATTACATCTATTTCACATGTTGCTTGAATTTAGTTTTACTTAGCAACCTTTCTTTCATTTAAATTTTCATCTGTGCTACTTTTTCCATAGTGGAATAGGTATTTACGTTATATTTGAAATGTTTGTATGACTATTACCGTGTAAAAAAAATACCACATCTGATAACAAAAATAAATTTTTCACGTCACTGAGAAATATAAATGGATTATTTCGTCTTTTAACTGATAGATCGTGATTTTCACATAACTGAATATGATAACAGATAAATATCATTAAATTTACTTTCACAAAAATTCTGATTGGAAAGAGAATGATATAAAGAATAATGAAAGAAAAGAACAAGATCATACGGCGATGAAAACGATGTGACAAAGGAAGAGGAATTAAAAAAATTGCATTTAAACCAAGTTGAAGAATAAAAATGATGATCAAAGTCTTTTCCAAAAAGATTTGAAAATAAAAAAAATATGCATCTCATGATATTCGAACCCACGTCCTCCTGCATGCACAGCTGTTATTCTATCCATTATACCACACAACCACTCTCAACAATCAACTTTTATAACGCCGTTGACTATCACACAAAATTCTGAATTTTATTTTTTCGTCAAACAGTCGCAAACGAGGATCTGCCAGGGTGAATGGCTGCAGTGTGTGATACCTCGGATCTTAACATACATCAGCGTACAGATAGTTTCAAAAAAGTCGATCGTACTGCTGGGACTTTACCTTGTTAGCGAGTTTCTGATGCAGTATGAATAATAAAGTTTTAAATTTGTTTTTACGGTATGCCACTCGCTTTTTATTAGCGGAATACGAGAAACTACACTCTATAAATCACAAATAATCTCAATACTTCAGATGCTCATAAAAAATAAACTTAGCCATTCACTGTTTTAAAATCGTTTTGCATCATGCTGTGTAGAAGGACACGGGGGACAGCCTACAATGACGACCACGGATTTGTCTACCACTGAGATGCAACGGCGACATATTTAAAGTGACACTACAGATCGGCCACACACAATAACGACTATGTTTTGCTTCTTGCCTTACGTCACGCAAATACTTGCAGTTCCCAACTGGAGGTCCATCCGCCAAATCCGCAGACACACGGCTGCACTGAGCTCTTAGATAGTTAGTTAGTGCCTCGGGACAGTGTCTCGGCGAGTGTCTCACGACTCATCTACAATTACCGCCAAGAACAGCCATACTGGCCACTGTACAAGTGATGTTAGTTATCGTTCACTGTATGTAGGACTGTACTAGAGTTAACGACAGATCCGTACAAGTGAAAATTGGAACTGTTTTGCTACATACAAATTTTATAGCCCTATTAAGTATCGTGCAAACATCTACTAATAAGTCACTGTAAACTCTTGCTAATCTATATTGCCATCTTCTTTTGCAACAGCTCTTGCCTAACCCTATTTGTCCGTGTGACGAAACTGTATAGTTGCAGCGTCAGAACAGAAACTACTTTCAATGGAAGGGGTTCTCGTTGCATGTATGTGTTTGACACGGAGTGCATTTGGTGAACACAACATACACTCATGCTCATAAATTAAGGATAATTCTGATACCTAGTGAAGCAACGATCTGGTGGTCGGTTTGCGGGTTTAAACCACCTCGGGATATGACCATGCGGTGTCACACGGTGGCGCTGGCAGCAGAGGTGTGTTGGCGCATGTCAGAGTACGCTGCGGCGAGTAATTGTGCAGACGCTTCAGACGTGCTAATGGTAACTGTGGGTTGAAAATGGCTCAATGAACACATATTGAAGTTATTAGGGGCAGAGTACTGGGGCGACTGGACGCTGATCAAACACAGCAGGTCGTAACACGGGCTCTCCATGTGCCACAAAGTGTGATCCCAAGATTATGACAACGATTCCAGCAGACAGGAAACGTGTCCAGGCGCTACAGTACGGTACGTACAACACCACAAGAAGACTGATATATCACCATCAGTTCCGCATACGGCCACGGAGTGCTGCAGGTCGCCTTGCTCGGGATCTTACCGCAGCCACTGCAACTATTGTCTCCAGACACACAGAGTACAGACGACTGAAGAGACATGGTTTATTCGTCCGAAGACCTGCAAGGTGCATCCCACTGACCCCTGGTCACAGTAGAGCCCGTAAAGCCTGGTGTCAAGAACACAGTGCATGGTCATTGGAACAGTGGTCCCAGGTTATGTTCACGGACGAGTCCAGGTATAGTCTGAACAGTGATTCACGCTGGATTTTCATCTGGCATGAACCAGGAACCAGATACCAACCCCTTAATATCCTTGAAAGGGACCTGTGTGGAGGTCGTGGTTTGATGGTGTGGGGTGGGATAATGATTGGTGCACGTACAACCCTCCATGTCTTTGGCAGAGGCACTGTAACAGGTCAGATGTATCAGGACGTCATTTTCCAGCAGTATGTTTGCCTTTTCAAGGGTGTAGTGTGTCCCACCTTCCTCCTGATGGGTGATAACGCACGGCCCCACCGAGCTGCCAAAGTGGAGGAGTACCTTGAAACAGAAGATATCAGGCGAATGGAGTGGCCTGCCTGTTCTCCAGACCTAAACCTCACCGAGCACATCTGGGATGCTCTCGGTGGACGTATCGGTGCACGTCTTCAAATCCCTACGACACTTCAGGAGCTCCGACAGACACTGGTGCAAGAATGGGAGGCTATACCCCAGCAGCTGCTCGACCATTTGATCCAGAGTATGCCAACTAGTTGAGCGGCCTCTATACATGTGCATGGTGATCATATCCCATACTGATGTCGGATTACATGTGCAGGAAACAGTGGCGTTTTGTAGCACATGTGTTCCGGACGGTTTTCTCAACTTATCACTAATAATGTGGACTTACAGATCTGTGTCGTGTATGTTCCCTATGTGCCTATGCTATTAGCGCCAGTTTTGTGTAGTGCCACGTTGTGTGGCACCACATTCTGCAAATTATCCATAATTTATGAGCATGAGTGTAGATGCGCGCCTTCCCCATTCTACAGCTCTCTGATACTACGTGCACCGTGCGTGAGTCTGACTTGCAGTCATTCCTCGCCTGGACGGGTTTATATCAGCGGTAGGTCAGTGGTCGTAATGTTCTGTCTGATCAGTGTACACAACTTGTAGCTTTAACGCTCGTCTTATTGTGTTATCCTCTAACATAAGATTACACCTCTTAATGAGGATACCAGCATTTTAAATTTTTTAAATCGCATGCATATTATAAATGCGAAAGTTCCAGCCATTCAAGTTGAATCGTTGATTGTCTTGCAAGTCTCTCCTTTCCCTACCCAAATGAGGAGAGCGGTCTGTTTTAGAACTTGGCGCTGCGTCGGACTTTGTTCTCTTCAGCCAGACCTCAGCAAATTGGTGTGGGAATGGGTCAAGGTGGTTTCCCATTGGGAGCACCTGTGCTCCCGCAAACACACACTGAATGTTTCTGCCAAAGTGAGATATTCGAAACCTGGATAGAATCTCTCACAGCCGGCCGCTGTGGCCGAGCGGTTCTAGGCGCTTCAGTCCGGAACCCCGCTGCTGCTACGGTCGCAGGTTCGAATGCTGCCTCGGGCGTGGATGTGTGCTATGTCTTTAGGTTAGTTAGGTTTAAGTAGTTCTAAGTGTAGGGGACAGATGACCTCAGGTGTTAAGTCTCATAGTGCTAAGAGCCATTTGAACCAACACTCGTCCACCAGCTGTGGTACGCAAAGGTGTGTGGTCGCTGGTTCCACCTGGCAGAAGACCATAAAGAACAACGACGGACAGTCTGTGCAGAACTGACTGTGCGGGAAGCAGTACGCCGATGACAGTACATTTACTTTTACAGTACATTTACTCAGTAACTAAATTTTTTCTCAATAACATGGACCAGTTTAAAATCAACAGCGACATTCATGACTGCAATACCAGAAAAAAAGAAAGACCTACACTATACTTTGCTTAACTTATATCTGACACAGAACGGGGTAAAATATGCTGCTATAAAACTTTTTGATAAATTACCAGATGAAATAAAACGTCTGACATCAGCAGTTAACAAATTGAATTCATACCTCCTTGAGAACTCCTTCTATACCATAAATGAATTCTTGAATATGAGTAAATAAATCTGGACATATATTATATGCGTTTTGTTCCATTTAAGGGAATGCGATAGATAATAGAAATATTTAGGTATAACACTACGACAGCTACGGTCGCAGGTTCGAATCCTGCCTCGGGCATGGATGTGTGTGATGTCTTTAGTTAAGTTTAATTAGTTCTAAGTTCTAGGCGACTGATGACCTCAGAAGTTAAGTTGCATAGTGCTCAGAGCCATTTGAACCACTTGTAAACAAGAAAAAAAACTTGTTTCCAGTGCGCACTTCTTGTGCATTTGGCACGTTCCACATCATAACGGTTTTCCGTGCTATTGATCAATGGAACCCGTAACTTACTAACAAACTACCTTACTAACTAACTGACGGGGAGGTTATTGATGCAGGAAGATGCTGGCTCCAATTTCGAACAATAGACTGGTACCATGAGAGCATATAGCCCCCCCCCCCCCCCCGCCCCTATTAATGTGGCGAGAGGACATCGGAATAAACAGTACCCGATTTTAGGAAAAAAAACAACAAAGTGTTGCATTACTTATTCGTATGTAGTGTAGTTGATTTGCACACAATGATTTACGATGCCTCAAGGCATCTACGCAATTTCTAACACCTTCATTGGATTCAGCCTTTGAAGTTAGATAATACGTCTTCATGAGCAGATTATGACAGCATTTTAAATTTTTAAATTCTATCAGTAATTAAGTGAAATGTCGAAAATCAAACTTTTGTTGCCCATGGAATCCGTCATACGGGTGACCCACCAGTCCTGTGCGCCGTTTCAGGTTGATATGTTCGCCACGGGGGAATAAATTTTCTATTAAAAGAAATGAAAAGTCAAAATTCAGCTCCTCAGTCTTTGTATTATAATCATTATGGAACATGCTTCCAGAATGAGATTTTCGCCCTGTAGCGGAGTGTGCGCTAATATGAAAGTTCCTGGCAGATTAAAACTGTGTGCCGCAGAAGAACTTCTGTAAAGTTTGGAAGGTGGGAGACGAGGTGCTGGCAGAATTAAAGCTCTGAGGACAGGGCGTGAGTCTTGCTTGGGTAGCTCAGTTGTTAGAGCACTTGCCCGCGAAATGCAAAGGTCCCGAGTTCGAGTCTCGGTCCGGCACACAGTTTTAATCTGCCAGGAAGTTCTACATCTACATCTACATCCATACTCCGCAAGCCACCTGACGGTGTGTGGCGGAGGGTACCCTGAGTACCCCTATCGGTTCTCCCTTCTATTCCAGTCTCGTATTGTACGTGGAAAGAAGGATTGCCGGTATGCTTCTGTGTGGGCTCTAATCTCTCTGATTTTATCCTCATGGTCTCTTCGCGAGATATACGTAGGAGGGAGCAATATACTGCTTGGCTCTTCGGTGAAGGTATGTTCTCGAAACTTTAACAAAAGCCCGTACCGAGCTACTGAGCGTCTCTCCTGCAGAGTCTTCCACCGGAGTTTATCTATCAAGTTTCATTATTTAACATTCTTTAGTAAACACTGCTGTATTGTTTTTATTATACAACGACGACAAAAATTGTAACACTAAGAAGGAGTTGTTCAACGTTAACCAAAGCTGGTAGTCATGGTTTCTACATCTGGAAGATGAGGTCTATTTAAATTTCACGCCAGGCGCTAGTGGCGCCGCTATGAGGCGGCAAATCAGGTTTCCTTTACATACGCGCTGTAACTGTCGTAAGGGTTAGTTACCTTTGAGATTGGACGTGTCGAGTTTATGTTAGTCAAGAAAGCCTTGTAAGGCGACAAAGACTCCATGATCAACACCTCACTGAGTTTGAACTGTGAGAAGGGCTGTGAGAAGCTGGATGTACCTTCTGCAATACTGCAGAGACTTGGCAGAACTGTAGCGGTGGTTACAAGAATTTACCGTGGCAAGAAGACTGGGGCTCCAGGCGGTGAAGCGGCGCTACCGAGACGGAAGATAATCGCTTCCGGTTTATGGCTCTGGTGCATTGTAGTACATTTGCAATAGCAGTCTAAGCAGCAGTTGGCACCACAGTGACACAAGGAACTACATTCACACTCATAAATTAAGGATATTTGCAGAATGTGATGCCACACAAAACTGGCACTAATAGCATGGGTACTCAGGGAACACACACGACACAGATCTGTAGTAATGATAAGTTGAGGAGACCGTCCCGAAACACAGGTGCTACAAAACGCCACTGTTTCCTGCGCACGTACCCTGACATCAGTATGGTATATGATCACCATGTACATGTACACAGGCCGCTCAACGGGTTGGCATATTCTGGATCAGGTGGTATAGCAGCTACTGGGGTATAGCCTCCCATTCTTGCACCAGTGCCTGTCGGAGCTCCTGAAGTGTCGTAGGGGTTTGAAGACGTGCAGCGATACGTCCACAGAGAGCATACCAGACGTTTTCGATTGGGTTTAGGTCTGGAGAACAGGCAGGGCACTCCATTCGCCTGATATCTTCTGTTTCAAGGTACTCCTCCACGATGGCAGCTCGGTGGCGCCGTGCGTTATGACCTATCAGGAGGAAAGTGGGACCCACTTCACCCCTGAAAAGGTGGACACACTGGTGCAAAATGACGTCCCGAAACACATGACCTGTTACAGTTCCTCTGACAAAGACATGCACGGGTGTACATGCACCAATCATAATCCCACTTCACACCATCAAACCACGACCTCCATACAGGTACCTTTCAAGGACATTAAGGGGTTGGTATCTGGTTCCTGGTTCATGCCAGATGAAAATCCAGCGTGAATCACTGTCCAGAGTATACCTGGACTCGTCCGTGAACATAACCTGGGACCACTGTTCCGATGGCCATGTACTGTGTTCTTGACAGCTGTCTTTACGGTCTCTCCTCTGACCAGGAGTCAGTGGAATGCACCTTGCAGGTCTCTGGGCGAATAAACCATGTCTGTTCGCTCGTCTGTGTGTCTGGAGACAGCTGTTGCAGTGGCTGCGGTCAGGTCCCGAGGAAGGATGCCTGCAGTTCTCCGTGACCGTGTGCGGGAACTGATGGTGAGATACCGGCCTTCTTGTGGTATTGTGCACTTTGGACGTCCCGTACTGTAGCGCCTGGACACGTCTGCTGGAGTCGTTGTCATAGTCTTGAGATCCCACTTTGTGGCTCACGGGGGGCCCTGCTGTGTTTGACCAGCCTCCAGTCGCCCCAGTATTCTACCCCTCATAACGTCATCAATATATGTTCTTTGAGCCGTTTTCAACCCACAGTCGCCATTAGCACGTCTGAAAACGTCTGCACACTTACTAGCTGCACCGTACTCTTACATGCACCAACACACGTGGACTGCTGCCAGCGCCACAGCGCGACCACCGCTGGGCAGTTGCTCGGCATGGCCACACCCCGAGGTGATTTAAACTCGCAAACCGCCCACCAGAGCGTTGTTTCACCATGTATCAGCATTACCCTTATGAGCATGAGTGTACAATGCGGTTACGTTAAGGAAAGGTCCGAGCCAGACGCACTGTAGCGTTTATATTTTTTTTTTTGTCATCAGTCTACTGACTGGTTTGATGCGGCCCGCCACGAATTCCTTTCCTGTGCTAACCTCTTCATCTCAGAGTAGCACTTGCAACCTACGTCCTCAATTATTTGCTTAACGTATTCCAATCTCTGTCTACCTCTACAGTTTCTGCCCTCTACAGCTCCCTCTAGTACCATGGAAGTCATTCCCTCATGTCTTAGCAGATGTCCTATCATCCTATCCCTTCTCCTTATCAGTGTTTTCCACATATTCCTTTCCTCTTCAGTTCTGCGTAGAACCTCCTCATTCCTTATCTTATCAGTCTACCTCATTTTCAACATTCGTCTATAGCACCACATCTCAAATGCTTCGATTCTCTTCTGTTCCGGTTTTCCCACAGTCCATGTTTCACTACACTACAATGCTATACTCCAGACGAACATCTTCAGAAATTTCTTCCTCAAATTAAGGCCGGTATTGGATATTAGTAGACTTCTCTTGGCCAGAAATGCCTTTTTTGGCATAGCGAGTCTGCTTTTGATGTCCTCCTTCGTCCGTCATTGGTTATTTTACTGCCTAGGTAGCAGAATTCCTTAACTTCATTGATTTCGTGACCATCAATCCTGATGTTAAGTTTCTCGCTTTTCTCATTTCTACTACTTCTCATTACCTTCGTCTTTCTCCGATTTACTCTCAAACCATACTGTGTACTCATTAGACTGTTCATTCCGTTCAGCAGATCATTTAATTCTTCTTCACTTTCACTCAGGATAGCAATGTCATCAACGAATCGTATCATTGATATCATTTCACCTTGTATTTTAATTCCACTCCTGGACCTTTGTTTTATTTCCGTCATTGCTTCCTCGATGTACAGATTGAAGAGTAGGGGCGAAAGGCTACAGCCTTGTCTTACACCCTTCTTAATACGAGCACTTCGTTCTTGATCGTCCACTCTTATTATTCCCTCTTGGTTGTTGTACATATTGTATATGACCCGTCTCTCCCTATAGCTTACCCCTACTTTTTTCAGAATCTCGAACAGCTTGCACCATTTTATATTGTCGAACGCTTTTTCCAGGTCGACAAATTCTATGAACGTGTCTTGATTTTTCTTCAGCCTTGCTTCCATTACTAGCCGCATCGTCAGAATTGCCTCTCTTGTGCCTTTACTTTTCCTAAAGCCAAACTGATCGTCACCTAGCGCATTCTCAATTTTCTTTTCCATTCTTCCGTATATTATTCTTGTAAGCAGCTTCGATGCATGAGCTGTTAAGCTGATTGTGCGATAATTCTCGCACTTGTCAGCTCTTGCCGTCTTCGGAATTGTGTGGATGATGCTTTTCCGAAAGTCAGATGGTATGTCGTCAGACTCATATATTCTACACACCAACGTGAATAGTCGTTTTGTTGCCACTTCCCGTAATGATTTTAGAAATTCTGATGGAATGTTATTTATCCCTTCTGCTTTATTTGACCGTAAGTCCTCAAAAGCTCTTTTAAATTCTGTTTATCTTACTGACCCCATACTTCAGCAGTTTGCGACTTCAGTGATAGTCAAACGAGACCTGATTGGAGGGAAGTGTGGATGTGGAGGTCTGTTGTGTTTTCTGACTAAAGCTGGCTCTGTCTCGGTGCCAGCGATGGCCGGGTGTTGGGTAGAAGGAGACCAGTTGGCAGCCTGGAACCAAACTGCGTGCCAAACAACCTGGACCTATACCCGGGGCTATATTCTGGGGCGTGATTTCGCATGGCAGCGGGAGCAGTCTTGTGGTTATCCCACACAGCCTGGCTGCTAAACTGTCCATGATTCTGGTGACTGGACCTGTTTTGCTGCCATTCGTAAACAGCAGTCATCTGAGGTCATCAGTCCCCTAGAACTAAGAACTACTTAAACCTAACTAACGTAAAGACAGCACACACACTGCGCGAAGCAGGATTAGAACCTGCCACCTTAGTGGTCGCGCGGATCCAAACTGAAGCGCCTAGAACCGCTTGGCCACACCGGCCGGCTAAACAGCAGTCCTAGGGGTGTTTTCCAACAGGAAAATGCTCGACCACATACCGCTGTTTCAGTCCAACATGCTCTACAGAATGTTGACATGTTGCGTTGGCCTGCTCGATCACCAGATCTGTCTCCAATCCAGCATATATGGGACGTCATCGACGACAGTTCGTTATCCACAAGCAGCATTACGCGTCCCTGTATTGACAGATCAAGTGCAACAGGCGTGGATCTCGATCCCGAAAACTGACATCCGGCACCTGTACAGCACAATGGATGCACGATTGCATGCTTGCGTTCAGCCTTCTGTCGGTTACTTGGGTTATGAATGTACCAGCTTGTAAGTAGGTTGTTTAGATTTTTATGGCAACTGGTAACGCCACGTAGTGCTCTGTAGGAAAATCGCTGACTGCGCTGTGTGCAGTCTGTGGCTGGTTGGGCTCATTGTTGGAATATTCGCTTGTGTTCATTGTTTGTTCTATACCAAGATCTTTCATTTTGTTATGCCTATCAGTAGTTAGTGCCTTCAGTAGTTAGGATCTTTTATTCAGCTGGCAGTATTGGCGCTCGCTGTATTGCAGTAGTTCGAGTAACGAAGATTTTTGTGAGGTTAGTGATTTTGAACCATGGACCTTGCCGTTCGTGGGGAGGCTTGCGTGCCTCAGCGATACAGATAGCCGTACCGTAGGTGCAACCACAACGGAGGGGTATCTGTTGAGAGGCCAGACAAACGCGTGGTTCCTGAAGAGGGGCAGCAGCCTTCTCAGTAGTTGCAGGGGCAACAGTCTGGATGATTGACTGATCTGGCCTTGTAACAATAACCAAAACAGCCTGGCTGTGCTGGTACTGCGAACGGCTGAAAGCAAGGGCCGTAATTTTTCCCGAGGGCATGCAGCTTTACTGTATGCTTAAATGATGATGGCGTCCTGTTGGGTAAAATATTCCGGAGGTAAAATAGTCCCCCATTCGGATCTCCGGGCGGGGACTACTCAAGAGGACGTTGTTAAAAGGAGAAAGAAAACTGGTGTTCTACGGGTCGGAGCGTGAAATGTCAGATCCCTTAATCGGGCAGGTAGGTTAGAAAATTTAAAAAGGGAAGTGGATAGGTTAAAGTTAGATATAGTGGGAATTAGTGAAGTTCGGTGGCAGGAGGAACAAGACTTCTGGTCAGGTGACTACAGGGTTATAAACACAAAATCAAATAGGGGTAATGCAGGAGTAGGTTTAATAATGATTAGGAAAATAGGAATGCGGGTAAGCTACTACAAACAGCATAGTGAACGCATTATTGTGGCCAAGATAGATACGAAGCCCACACCCACTACAGTAGTACAAGTTTATATGCCAACTAGCTCTGCAGATGATGAAGAAATTGAAGAAATGTATGATGAAGTAAAAGAAATTATTCTCACAGTGAAGGGTGACGAAAATTTAATAATCGTGGGTGACTGGAATTCTTTAGTAGGAAAAGAGAGAGAAGGAAACGTAGTAGGTGAATATGGATTGGGGCTAAGAAATGAAAGAGGAAGCCGCCTGGTAGAATTTTGCACAGAGCACAACTTAATCATAGCTAACACTTGGTTCAAGAATCATAAAAGGCTGTATACACGGAAGAAGCCTGGAGATACTGATAGGTTTCAGATAGATTATATAATGGTAAGACAGAGATTTAGGAACCAGATTTTAAATTGTAAAACATTTCCAGGGGCAGATGTGGACTCTGACCACAATCTATTAGTTATGACCTGTAGATTGAAACTGAAGAAACTGCAAAAAGGTGGGAATTTAAGGAGTTGGGACCCGGTAAAACTGGAAGAATCAGAGGTTGTACACAGTTTCAGGGAGAGCATAAGGGAACAATTGACAGGAATGGGGGAAAGAAATACAGTAGAAGAAGAATGGGTAGCTTTGAGGGATGAAGTAGTGAAGGCAGCAGAGGATCAAGTAGATAAAACGACGAGAGCTAGTAGAAATCCTTGGGTAACAGAAGAAATATTGAATTTAATTGATGAAAGCAGAAAATATAAAAATGCTGTAAATGAAGTAGGAAAAAAGGAATACAAACGACTCAAAAATGAGATGGACAGGAAGTGCAAAATGGCTAAGCAGGCATGGCTACAGGACAAATGTAAGGATGTAGAGGCTTATCTCACTAGGGGTAAGATAGATACTGCCTACAGGAAAATTAGAAAGACCTTTGGAGAAAAGAGAACGACTTGTATGAACATCAAGAGCTCAGATGGAAACCCAGTTCTAAGCAAAGAAGGAAAAGCAGAAAGGTGGAAGGAGTATATAGAGGGTCTATACAGGGGTGATGTTCTTGAGGACAATATTATGGAAATGGAAGAGGATCTAGATGAAGATGAAATGGGAGATATGATACTGCATGAAGAGTTTGACAGAGCACTGAAATACCTGAGTCGTACCAAGGCCCCAGGTGTAGACAAATTACAATAGAACTACTGACAGCCTTGGGAGAGCCAGTCCTGACAAAACTCTACCATCTGGTGAGCAAGATGTATGAAACAGGCGAAATACCCTCAGACTTCAAGAAGAATATAATAATTCCAATCCCAGAGAAAGCAGGTGTTGACAGATGTGAAAATTACCGAACTATCAGTTTAATAAGTCACAGCTGCAAAATACTAATGCGAATTCTTTACAAACGAATGGAATAACTGGTAGATGCGGACCTCGGGGAAGATCAGTTTGGATTCCGTAGAAATGTTGGAACACGTGAGGCAATACTGACCCTACGACTTATCTTAGAAGCTAGATTAAGGAAGGGCAAACCTACGTTTCTAGCATTTGTAGACTTAGAGAAAGCTTTGGACAATGTTGACTGGAATACTCTCTTTCAAATTCTGAAGGTGGCAGGGGTAAAATGCAGGGAGCGAAAGGCTATTTACAATTTGTTCAGAAACCAGATGGCAGTTATAAGGGTCGAGGGACATGAAAGGGAAGCAGTGTTTGGGAAGGGAGTGAGACAGGGTTGTAGTCTCTCCCCGATGTTATTCAATCTGTATATTGAGCAAGCAGTGAAGGAAACAAAAGAAAAATTCAGAGTAGGTATTAAAATTCATGGAGAAGAAATAAAAACTTTGAGGTTCACCGATGACATTGTAATTCTGTCAGAGACAGCAAAGGACTTGGAAGAGCAGTTGAACGGAATGGATATCGTCTTGAAAGGAGGATATAAGATGAACATCAACAAAAGCAAAACGAGGATAATGGAATGTAGTCGAATTAAGTCGGGTGATGCTGAGGGAATTAGATTAGGAAATGAGACACTGAAAGTAGTAAAGGAATTTTGCTATTTGGGGAGCAAAATAACTGATGATGGTCGAAGTAGAGAAGATATAAAATGTAGACTGGCAATGGCAAGGAAAGCGTTTCTGAAGAAGAGAAATTTGTTAACATCGAGTATAGATTTAAGTGTGAAGAAGTCATTTGTGAAAATATTTGTATGGAGTGTAGCCATGTATGGAAGTGAAACATGGACGATAAATAGTTTGGTCAAGAAGAGAATAGAAGCTTTCGAAGTGTGGTGCTACAGAAGAATGCTGAAGATTAGATGGGTAGATCACATAACTAATGAGGAAATGTTGAATAGGATTGGGGAGAAGAGAAGTTTGTGGCACAACTTGACTAGAAGAAGGGATCGGTTGGTAGTACATGTTCTGAGGCATCAAGGAATCACCAATTTAGTATTGGAGGGCAGCGTGGAGAGTAAAAATCGTAGAGGGAGACCAAGAGACGAATACACTAAGCAGATTCAGAAGGATGTAGGTTGCAGTAGGGAGATGAAGAAGCTTGCACAGGACAGAGTAGCATGGAGAGCTGCATCAAACCAGTCTCAGGACTGAAGACCACAACAACATAGGTTATTTGTAGTCAGGGCCATTCTTTTGTAGGGATTACTGAAAGATTGCGTTGCGCTACAAACATTGTGTGTCAGTTTAGTGATGATCAGAAAACTGTCTGAGTACGTTTAGTTTTACTCAGCTGTTTCTCTATCATATAACGTAAGAGTTTTTCCAGCACTGTCATTCATTAATTTTTCCAAGGGGACGTTTCAAGCTATACACATTCGCAGTGGCTTATCTCGTGCTTACATTAACTGTGATCTTGTAATGTTAGTGACTTAAATAAGTTGCGTAGACAAATGTATTCCAGAAACGTCATTAGTCTACACTGATTATTTTTTGGTGTTGTGATTTTTTTCTGTCAGTGTATGTTTCCACAATTACGAAGAGGTATGATTTTTACCCGCATTCGTGATACGAGGTCTGTTCCGATTCTGGGAACATGACGAAATATTTGAATACGTAGAAGTACCTTTAAAAATACAGTAACAAGTAGTTTTGTGGTGATGCGTTACGCTGGCTAAGTTTCGAGTAAGCATAGCTCTTGGTGTGCGCAACTCCCGCCCCCACATCTGCCCCAAAGCGCGCCGCGGAGAGGTACATGCAGAGGGGCGTGACCAAAACCGCGCATCCTCGCATCGTACTATTGAAGCACCCGTATATTATACAACGCGTGCAGTGTGCAACATATTTAAGAAACTTAATTATTTTTCCAACGTGGTTTGTGGTCACTGAAGTAAGAAAACATTCACCCTGTTAGGGCTCGATTTTCTTTTAACTTTCTAAAGTAGCCATTATTCTTTCTCAGGGTGCAAGCCATCTCCATACCAGATTTCTTCAAAATGAGTCCAGCACTTTAGTCGTGAAAACGTAGCAGAGTTAGCCGGCCGCGGTGTTCGAGCAGTTGTAGGAGCTTCAGTCCAGAACCGCGCTGCTGCTACGGCCGCAGGTTCGAATCCAGCCTCGGGGATGGATGTGTGTGTTGTCCTTAGGTTAGTTAGGTTTAAGGAGTTCTAAGTTCTGGGGGACTGATGACCACAGATGTTGAGTCCCATAGTGTTCAGATCCATCTGAACCAGACGTAACAGAGTTACTTTCACATTTAATGATATTACTTTTGAATTATGGATTTCGTAAAGGCATTGTGTTCATTACCCTGAATTGTGCAAAGTAGAACATATCAAGCAATAAAAGCATTTTCACAAATAACTGCCGCAGTAGGACGTGGCATGGACTCGACTAATGTCTGAAGTAGTGCTGGAGGGAACTGACACCATGAATCCTGCAGGGCTGTCCATAAATCCGTAAGTGTAAGAGGGGGTGGAGATCAGTTCTGAACAGCACCTTGCAAGACATCCCAGACATGGTCAATAATGTTCATGTCCGGGGAGCTTCGTGGCCAGCGGAAGTGTTAAAGCTCAGGAGTTTTCCTGGAGCCACTATGTAGCAATTCTCTACTCGTGGGGTGTCGCATTGTCCTGCTGGAATTGCCCAAGTCCGTCGGAATGCACAATGGACATGAACGGATGCAGGTGATGAGACAGAATACGTGCGTACGTGTCACCTGTCAGAGGCGTATCAGGGGTCCCATATCACTGCAGCTGTACACGCTCCACACTTTTACAGAGCCTCCTCCAGCTTCAACAGTCACCTGTTGATATGCAGGCTACATAGATTCATGAGGTTGTTTCCATGCCCGTACATGTCCATCCGCTCGATACAATTGAAACGAGACTCGTCCGACCAGGCAACATGTTTCCAGTCATCAACAGTCCATTGTCGATGTTGACGGACCCTGGCAAGGCATAAAGCTTCATCAAGGGTACACCTGTGGACCTTCGGTTCCGAAAGCCCATATCGATGATGTTTCGTTGGATGGCTCGCACGCTGACTGTTGTTGATGACTCGGTATTGAAATCCGCAGCAATTTGCGAAACGGTTGCACTTCCGTCACGTTGAACGGTTTCTCTTCAATCGTCGTTGGTCCCGTTGTTGCAGGATGTTTTTCCGGACGCAGCGATGTTGGAGATTTGACGTTTTACCGGACTCGTGATATTCACGGTACACTCGTGAAACGGTCGTACGGGAAAATCTCCATCACTACCTCGGAGATGCCGTATCACATCACTCGTGCGCCGACTACAATATCACGTTGAGACACTTAAATCAACCTGCCACTGCCTGCAGCAGTAACCGATCTAACAATTGAGCCAGGCACTTGACTAATATAGGCGTTTCCGGATGCAGCACCGTATTCTGCTTGTTTACATACCTCTGCATTTGAATATGCATATCTGTACAAGTTTCTTTGACGCTTCAGTGTATGATACAGGTCAAATGTCAAAGAGAAAATAACTTTTTCGAAGAGTAAATTGTTTCCCTAAAAATGTTCAGATGTGTGTGAAATGGGACTTAACTGCTAAGGTCATCAGTCCCTAATCTTACACACTACTTAGCCTAAATTATCCTAAGGACGAACACACACACCCATGCCAGAGGGACGACTCGAACCTCCGCCGGGACCAGCCGCACAGTGCATGACTGCAACGCCTGAGACCGCTCAACTTGTTTCCCTAATTCACCATATATTCATTAAAGCAAAAGAAATGTTGTGCAAATCACTTCATAAAGCAGTATTATGTTCTTCCTCAGGGTTCATGTTATCTCCATAGAGAAATTCAAGAAATCGATTCAGCAGTTTAGTCGCGGAAACGTAACATACAGAGTTACTTTCCGATTTATTATATTGGTATGGTTGAATAAGCTGGGATTAGCATTCCGTCGACGATGGGGTCATTTGAGACGGATTCGGGATCGACATAGGTCGTGCCCTTCTCAAGACAACCGCCCCGGGATTTCCCTCGAGCGATCTAGGGACGCCGCGGTGACAGTCGGGCGGGAGTTCAACCGGTGCGGGTCAGGTGACCACTCTTACCCGGTCAATCGCAGCGCGAGTGCCGTTCTTTCCTGCGTTGTTACACAGGCATTAGCAGCCAGTCAGCGGGCTAAGCGCCGCTTTGATCTGCTCCACATTGCCGGCGCGTCCTGCGGTGTGAGCGTTTTATTGGCGCGCCAGCTAACTCTGCCAATTAGTCCCGAGCGTACGGAGAGCTCACCAAGTGGACGTCTGCCAGCCCCGTAATGAAGAATATGCGCAACTGCTCTGACCCCCGTAACTCACACGGTTCATCAACAGCTCACATGGCGTACACACTAGAACACGTTCTCGTCGACTGAGATACCGAATCGCCTGTAAGCCCGTAACAGCAGGCAGTTTGACTTATTAATACAAGCTTCTCCGACTTTAATTCAGCACAGAATACTGTACATTTCAATACGTAAATGAAAAAAATCACTAAAAGAAGAATATTTACGAGGGACACCCCAAAAAAATCCGGAATAACTTTTCCGTGGACGGAGCTTGTTTAGTACGCATTTCTGCCGCTAGGCGTGTAGTATGTATTTCTGCCGCTAACCGTGCATAGCGCAACTCATTGCCAGTTAAAAGGCCGCCTGTGTTGTCGACCTGGCTTGCCCTGTTCACCCGCAGTGATCGTATTTGCTAGCTGTATTTTGTTTCGTTTTTTATTATGGCAAGTTTAAGTGAACAACGCGCAGCTGTGAAATTATATTTTCTACTCGGTCAAAATGCTGCTGAAACTGTTTTAATGTTGAAAACAGCTTACCAAGATGACGCTATGTGAAAAACTCAAGTGTACGAGTGGTTTGCTCAGTTTAAAAATGGCAACATGTCAGTTGGTAACAAACCTCGTTCCGGACGCATATCAACTGCCGGAATCGACGAAAATATTTAAACAATTCGAGAGCTTGTTCTCGCATTCATCGACAAACAATTGATCAAATGTCAGGGATCAGTAGGCTACTTGAAACTCGGTTCAGCGAATTTTAACGGAAGATTTGGGAGTGAAAAGGGTTGAAGCCAAGCATGTTTTTCGGGTTCTGACTGACAATCAAAAGGAACGTGGTGTTGAAACATGTGATGCTTTGAAACAACAGCTTAAAACTGATCCAGATTTCTGTCCAAGGTCATTACTGGTGATGAGTCAGACTGCTACGATAACGGCCCAGAAACAAAGCAAGCTGCCTCCAGACACACAGTTTACGGATGACTGAACAGACATGGTTTACTCACCCAGAGACCTGCAAGATACATTCCACTGATCCCTGGTCACAGGAGCGCCCCTAAAGTCTGGTGTCAAGAACACAGTACATAGTCATTAGAACAGTGGTCGCAGGCTATGTTCACAGACGACTCGATGTATGATAACGCAAGGCCCCACCGAGCTGCCATCATGGAGGAGTACCCTTGAAAGAAAAGATATCAGGCGAATGGAGTGGCGTGACTGTTCCCCAGACCTAAACCCCATCGAGAACGTCTGGACGCTTTCGGTCGACGTATCGCTGGACGTCTTCAAAGCTCTACAACACTTCAGGAACTCCGGCAGGCACTGGTGCAAGAATGGGAGGCTATACCCTAGTAGCTGCTCGACCACCTGATCCAGAGTATGCCAACCTAATGTGCGGCCTGTGTACGTGTGTATGGTGATCATATCCCATATTGATGTCTGGGTACATGCGCAGGAAACAGTGGCGTTTTGTAGCACATGGCCGGCCGGCGTTGCCGTGCGGTTCTAGGCGCTGCAGTCGGGAACCGAACGACCGTTACGGTCGCAGGTTCGAATCCTGCCTCTTGTATGGATGTGTGTGATGTCCTTAGGTTAGTTAGGTTTAATTAGTTCTAAGTTCTAGGCGACTGATGACCGCCGAAGTTAAGTCGCATAGTGCTCAGAGCCATCTGAACCATTTTTGTAGCACATGTGTTTCGGGACCGTTTTCTCAACTTATCACCGTGGACTTACAGATCTCTGTCGTGAGTGTTCCGTATGTGCCTATGCTATTAGAGCCAGTTTTGTGTAGTGCCACCACATTCTGCAATTATCCTTAATTTATGAGCGTGAGTGTATGTATGAGGGAGCAGTGCCACATCTCAATAATCGTAATTCACTGTGCGGCTGGCAGTACAGCTAAAGGAAGAAGGGTCCACACAGAAAATTAATCATATTGTGTATGACGCATTAGTGAGGCTAAACAATAGGCTCTGATTTAGCTAAAGCATCCGGTTGTATGGAGAAAGCAATGCTTTTGCATAAGTTGGAACATCACGGGATTAGGGAGGAAGTTGAACAATGATTCACATGATATCTGAAAAGCAGTGATCAGAAGGGTATGCTTCAGAGTCAACACTCAGCAAACAAATTGGAATCTGACTGGGGTCATGTAAAATGGAAGGGGCGGCGTCTACCACTCGTTACTGCAATGGATCCAGTGCCTTTCTTTATATAGAGGGTGTTTGAAAACGAACTAACTAGTTTTAATTATAAATTTAATGGCGAAATTAATGAAAAATTACATCAATGATTACATATCATAAAATAGAATTCCTTCAAGTTTTGTTTAATGTTAGTAGACGTCAACGTGGGATCCATTCGTTGTCCTGCACACGTCGAGACGATATTCCACTTTTCGCCACGTGTTCACCAACATTTCAGGTGTCACTGTCCCAACCGCCGCGACGATTCTTTCCCATAAATGACTGATGTCTCTGATCTTTTTTCTGTAGACAACATTTTTATGCGGCCCCAAAAGAAAAAGTCCAGTGGGGTTAAGTGTGGGCTTCGTGGTGTCCAAGGTATTGGGCCAACCATGCCTATCCATGCTCCTAGACAGCGAGTGTCAAGAGCGGTACGGATTGGATTGTTTGGGGGAAGAGACCAAACACCGAGGTCATCGGTCTCATCAGATTAGGCAAGGATGGCCGGACGCGGGATTGAACCGTCGTCCCCCCGAATGCGAGTCCAGTGCGCTACCACTGCGCCACCTCGCTCGGTAGAGCCGTACGCACATGGGTACTGTAATGAGGTGGGGCGCCATTTTGTTGGAAATTCACAAGCCCCTTTTCCTCCTCAATATCGTCCATTTGGGGAAAGACGTGCTCTGTCAATATGTCACAGTAAACGTTCCTATTTATTGTTTTTTCTTCAAAAGTGAAAGGACCAATCACACGATCTCCCATAAAACCGCACAACACATTAAGTTTGGAGGGGGGGGGGGGGCACGTTGAAGCTCAGTAACTTCATGTAGATGCTCTGCCTCCCAAATTCTGCAGTTATGGCGATTAACTGTTCCACTGACTGAAATGTAGCTCATCAGAAAAGAGAATCTTTTTTAAAAAATTGACATCATCATCAGTTCTGTGTAGAAAGTCAACAGCAAATTCATACCTTTTGATTTTATCAGTAGGTTTTATTTCATGTAATAGTTGCAATTTGTAGGCACGCAACTCACACAACATGATACACAGCGTCTTTAGGTACTCCTAATTGTAGACTATGTCCGGCTAATGAGCTCGTCGGGCTCTGAACACACGAAACACGGCCCTGTTCAACATCTTCAGTTCTTGGTCTACCTGGTAAAAATGGAAATGCACTGTGGCTCGGGCCTCCCAGAGGGTAGACCATTCGCCTGGTGCAAGTCTTTCGATTTGACGCCACTTCAGCGACTTGCGCGTCGATGGGGATGAAATGATGATGATAAGGACAACACAACATCCAGTCCCTGAGTGGAGAAAATCTCTGACCCAGCCGGGAATCGAACCTGGGCCGTTAGGTATGACATTCCGTGTTGCTGACCACTCAGCTACCATGGGTGGACCAGGTCTACCTCGTGATTTTGCATTTAAAACACTACCGGTTTCCTTGAAAGACTTTAGCCAGTGACGGATAGTTTTTGCTGTAGGTGGTTCACCACCACACTGACGTCTAAAAGTACATTGCATTATGACTCAGCTTTCACAAGCCAAATAACACAGTGTGCTTACTGTTATGGAGTACACATTGTTACTGAGTTGCTCTGCACTGCACTGCATGCACACCTGGGCTGAACTGAGGAACCAGGAAAAAAACAGCACTGGTGCCGTCTCAAGGTCAAGCAGACCTGCCAACTGCAAGGGTGCATGCACACCTGGACCGAACTGAGGAAACAGGAAAAAAACAGCACTGGTGCCATCTCAAGGTCAAGCAGACCTGCCAACTGCAGGGGTGCCAAACTTGGAGACTTGATAAATCAAACGCCACAAACTACAATAGTGTATGTCACTTTGTACTGATTCTAGCACACATGAAAAGTAGGGAGTACTTTTTCAAACATTATATATTATTGAGCCTACCTGGTGGCTGGTACTGATGCTGGGCCCCTGGTGACTGGTGCAGCAGCTCATCGGGCACCACCCTGGTAACTGGTGGCTGCGTGAACAGAGACTGCAGGCGCTCGCCGCTCATGTTGGCAGCACTGTGGCTCATCACCAGCACCAGCGAGCGGTCGCCGCGGTCAGAGCTGCGGAACAACGCCGGATTGGACCGTTACTGCTGTTTTATTCCTCTGACTACAAGGAAAGAAAGAAATGAACATATCTGCAAGTCCACAGTACACTTTCTAAAGCAAGAGTAAACTACATCTACATCTACAAGATTACTCTGCAACTCACATTTTAGTGCTTGGCAGAGGGTTCATCGAACCACAATCATACTATCTCTCTACCATTCCACTCCCGAACAGCGCGCTGGAAAAACGAACACCTAAACCTTTCTGTTCGAGCTATGGTTTCTCTTATTTTATTTTGATGGTCATTCCTACCTATGAAGGTTGGGCTCAACAAAATATTTTCACATTCGGAAGAGAAAGTTGGTGACTGAAATTTCGTAAATATATCCCGCCGTGACGAAAAACGTCTTAGCTTTAATGACTTCCATCCCGACTCGAGTATCATATCTGGCACACTCTCTCTCCTATTACGAGCTGCTTTTCTTTCACCCTTTCGATGTCCTCCGTCAATTCCACCTGGTAAGGATCCCACACCGCACAGCAATATTCTAACAGAGGACGAACGAGTGTAGTGCAAGGTGTCTCTTTAGTGGACTTGTTGCATCTTCTAGTGTCCTGCCAATGAAACGCAATCTTTGCCTCGCCTTCCCCACAATATTATCTATGTGGTTCTTCCAACTGACGTTGTTCGTAATTTTTACACACGGGTACTTAGTTGAATTGACAGCCTTGAGAATTGTACTGTTTAACGAGTAATCGAATTCCAACAGATTTCTTTTGGAACTCATGTGGATCACCTCACACTTTTCGTTATATAGCGTCAACTGCCACCTGCCACACCATACAGCAGTCTTTTCTAAATCGCTTTGCAATTGATACTGGTCTTCAGATGACCTTAATAGACGGTAAATTACAGCATCATCTGCAGACAACCTAAGAGAACAACTCAGATTGTCACCCAGGATATTTATATAGATCAGGAACAGCAGAGGTCCCAGAACGCTTCTCTGGAGAACACCCAATATTACTTCAGTTTTACTAAATGATTTGCCTTCTATTACTACGAACTGCGACCTTCCTGACAGGAAATCACGAATCCAGTCGCACAACTGAGACAATACCCTGTAGGCCCGCAGCTTGTGGTCAAAGGTGTCAAAAGCTTTCCGGAAATTATAAATACGGAATCAGCTTGAAATCCCGTGTCGATAGCGGCCATTAGTTTGTGCGAATAAAGAGCTAGTTGCGTTGCACAAGAACGATGTTTTCTGAAACCATGCTGATTATGTATCAATAGATCGTTCCCTTCGAGGTGATTTATAATGTTTGAATACAGTATATGCTCCAAAACGCTACTGCAAACCGACGTTAATGATATAGGTCTGTAGTTTGATGGATTACTCCTACTACCCTTCTTAAACACTGCTGCGAGCAGCGCAATTTTCCAATCTGTAGGTACAGATCTATCGGTGAGCTAAGTAGGGAGCTATTGTACGAGGTGCATTCAAGTTCTAAGGCCTTCGATTTTTTTACTCCTGACTGGAAAGAGATAGAAACATGCGCATTGTTTTAAAATGAGGCCGCATTCATTGTCAATACGTCCCAGAGATGGCAGCACCGTATGGCAGATGGAATTTTACCGCCAGCGGCGAGAATGAGAACTGTTTTAAATACTTAAAATGGTGATGTTTCCCTTACTCGAACAGCGTGCAATCATTCGTTTTCTGAATTTGCGTGGTGTGAAACCAATTGAAATTCATCGACAGTTGAAGGAGACATGAGGTGATGGAGTTATGGATGTGTCGAAAGTGCGTTCGTGGGTGCGACAGTTTAATGAAGGCAGAACATCGTGTGACAACAAACCGAAACAACCTCGGGCTCGCACAAGCCGATCTGACGACATGATCGAGAAAGTGGAGAGAATTGTTTTGGGGGATCGCCAAATGACTGTTGAACAGATCGCCTCCAGAGTTGGCATTTCTGTGGGTTCTGTGCACACAATCCTGCATGACGACCTGAAAATGCGAAAAGTGTCATCCAGGTGGGTGCCACGCAAGCTGGCGGACGACCACATGGCTGCCCGTGTGGCATGTTGCCAAGCAATGTTGACGCGCAACGACAGCATTAATGGGACTTTCTTTTCGTCGGTTGTGACAATGGATGAGATGTGGATGCCAGTTTCCAATCCAGATACAAAGCGCCAGTCAGCCCAATGGAAGCACACAGATTCACCGCCACCAAAAAAATTTCGGGTAACCGCCAGTGCTGAAAAAAAGATGGTGTCTATGTTCTGGGACAGCGAGGGCGTAATCCTTACCCATTGCGTTCCAAAGAGCACTACGGTAACAGGTGCATCCTACGAAAATGTTTGGAAGAACAAATTCATTCCTGCACTGCAACAAAAACGTCCGGGAAGGGCTGCGCGTGTGCTGTTTCACCAAGACAACGCACCCGCACATCGAGCTAACGTTACGCAACAGTTTCTTCGTGATAACAACTTTGAAGTGATTCCTCATGCTCCCTACTCACCTGACCTGGCTCCTATTGACTTTTGGCTTTTTCCAGCAAAGAAAGACACTCTCCGTGGCCGCACATTCACCAGCCGTGCTGCTATTGCCTCAGCGATTTTCCAGTGGTCATAACAGGCTCCTAAAGAAGCCTTCGCCGCTGCCATGGAATCAGGGCGTCAGCGTTGTGAAAAATGTGTACGTCTGCAGGGCGATTACGTCGAGAAGTAACGCCAGTTTCATCGATTTCAGGTGAGTAGTTAGTTAGGAAAAAAAAATCGGAGGCCTTAGAACTTGAATGCACCTCGTAACAGCGTAGTCTGAAAGGAACCTAATCGGCATACAATCTGGACCTGGCCAAAAGTTAAGCCTAATCAAAAATTTGGGGGATATATTCTGAACAGACTGCTAGATGGACGGTAGTCTTGTATCCTCGTCAGAAACTGAACCAGGAGTCTTCTTGCTTCCATAATGCTTGGAGATATCACCATGTCAGCTGTTACATTCATTGCTATAGCATGCACACAGTGTCTGAAGAATACCATACTGATGCTCCAGTATTTCCACGCCTGTTGGATATGTATGATTTGGGGCTGAAGTGACTTGTCAGTTGGTATTTAAAAATGACATTTTTGTTTTGTTTTCGCTGCTGCCGGTGGAGACCGTGAGAGATCGCTGATCTAGTACGGTCGACGTTTATTGAAGAACTCTGCCTGCAGTGCACTATCTTGGAGAATGTCGACACGTCATTCGACTTTGGTAGGAAAGACTGGGTTAAGCTCAACCGTATCCGGAGTTGTCGCAGTACATACGAGGCCACGCTCTATAAATGGGGATTCGTGGATAACCCAAGCTGTGACCGTGGAGCAGCTGAGCAAACTTTGGACCACATTACAAAAATGTGCCCTACTAGGGAATTCAGTGGATCAGAAGAGGACTTCATGGAAGCCACACCTCCAGCTATGAAGTGGATCCAAGACTTGGACATCGATGTGTAACCAATAACTTCTAGTCTCGCATGATACATGTCATATTTCTGTACATCATATCACATTGAGCACTTGCATATACCAGAAATATTTGATTCACTAGTTCCTTATTTTAAATATATTTTTATATACAGGGTGTCCCAACTATCTTGTCCACCCAGAATATCTCTGGAACAATAACAGCTATTGGAAAACGACTTCCACCGGTTTAAATGTAGGGCTGGGGCCCATGAATGTACATATTTGGAAACATTGTAAAACGAAAGCATATATGTTTTTTAACACGAACTTATGTTTTTTTTAATGGACCTCCTATATTTTTTCTTCGGCAATCCATAGCATGACAAAGCACATACTCAATGGCGTTGATTGCATCGCAATATTCCCATTACATCCCGAGATATTGAGACGCGAAGTTGACGCTTGAAACACCCGAATTGCGCTACTAGCGCACGTCCTGAGGCTCAGGCGTGAACGCCATGCTGCCTGTAATCGCGATGTGATTGACATGCGTAATCACACTTCCATACTTATCAAGAGGTCCGAAACGAATAATACGGTGTGCTGCATGGGGTTCACGCCTGAGCCTCAGGACGTGCGCTAGCAGCGCATGTCGGGTGTTTCAAGCGTCAACTTCGCGTCTTAATATCTCGGGATGTAGTGAGAATATAGCGATGCAATCAACGCCATTGTGTATGTGCTTTCTCATGCTATGGATTGCTGAAGAAAAAATATAGGAGGTTCATTTAAAAAAAACATAAGTTTGTGTTAAAAAACACATATGCTTTCGTTTTACAATGTTTCCAAATATGTACATTCATGGGCCCCAGCCCTACATTGATACCGGTGAAAGTCGTTTTCCAATAGCTGTTATTGTTCCAGAGATATTTTGGGTGGACAAGTTAGCTGGGACACCTTGTATATTGCTTTGCAATGTAATGATAATTTTTGTAAATATGCTCCTGGGCTGTATTACGATAGGCCGACAAAGTGGCCATGCGGTTCTAGGCGGTGCAGTCTGGAACCGCGAGACCGCTGCGGTCGCAGGTTCGAATCCTGCCTCGGGCATGGATGTGTGTGATGTCCTTACGTTAGTTAGGTTTAACTAGTTCTAAGTTCTAGGGGACTAATGACCTCCCATAGTGCTCAGAGCCATTTGAACCATTTTGTATTACGATAAATAACAATAAATGTGGGATACGTTGACTAACATTTCACCCTAATGGAAGTTGGTCTGCAGTATAGAAAAAAAAAACAGTAAGCATTTAATGCCTGTTGGGTGCCTTTGATATCACTGAAAATTTTCAGGTGGAGATTCCAACACGGAATGCCCAGAGCACGTCCATGTATAGCTTATAGCCATCTTTCAAATTGTGGAAATTTGTGGTAAGGTCTTATGGCACCAAACTGCTGAGGTCATCCGTCCCTAAGCTTACACACTACTTAATCCAACTTAGACTAACTTAATTTAAGGACGACACACACACACACACAAACACACACACACACACACACACACACACACACACACACACACCTATGACCGAGGGAGGATTCGAACCTCGGAGCCGGCCAGGGTGATCGAGCGGTTCTAGGCGCTACAATCTGGGACCGCGCGACCGCTACGTTCGCGGGTTCGAATCTTGTCTCGGGCATGGATGTGTGTGATGTCCTTAGGTTAGATAGGTTTAAGTAGTTCTAAGTTTCTAGGGGACTGATGACCTTAGAAGATAAGGCCCATAGTGCTCAGAGCCATTTGAACCATTTCGAACCTCCGACGAGGGGAGCCGCGCGGACCGTGGCAAGACGCCCACAGACCGCTCGGCTACCCCGCGCGGCAAATATAGGGAAAGCTCGAGTCATTGACATGACGGGCATGGGAGCATCTCAGAACGAGGGGTGAAGATATGGAGTCAGGATAACAATGTCGGAAGAAAAGTCGGCACTGGTCCTTCCAGAAATACTACACCAGGAGGAGATCATAGGAATGTTTGACTGGCTTCCACTAACTGACGGATGACACCAGCCGAAATCCGGGCAGAGGATACACGAAGAGTGTTTTTCCAGCATTCCAAAAAGTTTTCCGTTATGACTTTCAAAGGCTGTTTGCTTTCATGCCACAACGACTACTAGTATATATTCATGTTTACGGTTTTCACACGTGATACTGCTGCTGATGGACATTATTTCTGAATAGACTCGAAGTTTAATAATTTTAACACCCGTTAAATGCTGCACATATCCACAAACTTCGGTAACTGTTGGGGTGGTGCTTCATGGTGACTCCATTTCCGTTTCTGTCAATGTATCTTCTTACAGAGAGTAAAACTTGTATCCCTATTACAGGATGCTGTCATATGAGGTCCTTATGATGGTATCTTATGGTGAGTGAAGAAATGAACATCATTGACATGAAGAAGGGATATGATGATAGGACGTGTTAAAACATCAGGGAATGACCTCCTTACGCTACAGGGTAAAAAATTGTTGGGGAAAGACAGAGATTGGAATACAATCAACAGTCAAATACATCGATTACTATGCTATGTGCATCATTGAAATCAATTGCAATTAATCAAAATCGATATATATGGCTGGTTGGAGGTAAAAATAAGAACGAAAGATAAAATGTACTAGGGCATGGTGAAAAGTAATGCCTCCGAATTTTTTGCGCTGTTGGCAATATCAGATGAGGTATTACATGTCATGCATATTACTCAGTCAAGTTTCTCACTTCTCGTGCACAAGAGACCCCCAGAAAACTGAAAGCAGACTTTCGAAGAGTTTTTCCACACATGGATCTCCCGCTGCTTCAGCACGACAATGCTAGACGACATACGACTGCTGCGGCAGCTACAACAATGCGACGCCTTACGTTGGATAGTGATGAAGCGGTCCAGGCAGAGGTGAGATTGTTGCTCCATCAACAGAGTCAAACATCGTACAGCGAAAGTATCGACAACCCTGTCTCTCGTTGGGAGAAATATGTTAATTGCCACAGTGACTATGTTCAGAAATAAATATGTAGATGTGAAGAATAAAGATGTAGAATGTTAACGTTTGTTTTACTTAAAAATAGTTAAGAGTTTTCACAAAAAGAAGACGAATGTGTTACTTTTCAGCACAACTTCATAGTTTTCTTTCCCCACAATATGAACCAGGAGTAATTTCCGCACCTGCCTACAGTGCGGTTTTTGCAAAACTGTCCTGTGACTAGCATACAAGGTTTTTTATCCCGCCTGGATAGGCGATGCGTGGGTCTACTCCTGTGACCTGCTTCTGTAATATAGGCCGAGAGTGAAGGAGGCGAGTAGAGGTAGGAGAGGTGAAGCACTTCGGTGCTGCATGTAACACTTTTAAAAGAGTAAAAAAAACAAGTAAATATCAACTTCATATAATTCACAGCTGCAAAATACTAACACGAATTCTTTACAGACGAATGGAAAAACTGATAAAAGCCAACCTCGGGGAAGATCAGTTTCGATTCCGTAGAAATGTTGGAACACGTGAGGCAATACTGGCCCTACGACTTATCTTAGAAGCTAGATTACGGAAGGGCAAACCTACGTTTCTAGCATTTGTAGACTTAGAGAAAGCTTTTGACAACGTTGACTGGAATATTCTCTTTCAAATTCTGAAGGTGGCAGGGGCAAAATACAGGGAGCGAAAGGCTATTTACAATTTGTACAGAAACCAGGTGGCAGTTATAAGAGTCGAGGGGCATGAAAGGGAAGCAATGGTTGGGAAGGGAGTGAGATAGGGTTGTACCCTCTCCGCGATGTTATTCAATCTGTATATTGAGCAAGCAGTGAAGGAAACAAAAGAAAAATTCGGAGTAGGTATTAAAATCCATGGAGAAGAAATAAAAACTTTGAGGTTCGCCGATGACACTGTAATTCCGACAGAGACAGCAAAGAACCTGGTAAAACAGTTGAACGGAATGGACAGTGTCTTGAAAGGAGGGTATAAGATAAAAATCAACATAAGCAAAACAAGGATAATGGAATGTAGTCGAATTAAGTCGGGTGATGCTGAGGGAATTAGATTAGGAAATGAGACACTTAAAGTAGTAAAGGAGTTTTGCTATGTGGGGAGCAAAATAACTGATGATTTCGTAGAAGAGAGGATATAAAATGTTTATGAAGAAGAGAAATTTGCTAACATCGAGTATAGATTTAAGTGTCAGGAAGTCATTTCTGAAAGTATTTGTATGGAGTATAGCCATGTATGGAAGTGAATCATGGACGATAAATAGTTTGGACAAGAAGAGAATCGAAGCTTTCGAAATGTGGTGCTACAGAAGAATGCTGAAGATTAGATGGGTAGATCACATAGCTAATGAGGAAGTATTGAATCGGATTGGGGAGAAGAGAAGTTTGTGGCACAACTTGACCAGAAGAAGGGATCGGTTGGTAGGACATCAAGGGATCACCATTTTAGTATTGGAGGGCAGCGTGGAGGGTAAAAATCTTAGAGGGAGACCAAGAGATGACTACACTAAGCAGACTCAGAAGGATGTAGGTTGCAGTAGGTACTGGGAGATGAAGAAGCTGGCACAGGATAGATTAGCATGGAGAGCTGCATCAAACCAGTCTCAGGACTGAAGACCACAACAAGAACAAGATAACTTTGGCTAGGATGAGCATGGAGGTGTGAAGCCGTAGTCCATGTCTAATCTTGTGAAGTTAGGATGACTGTTCTGTATAATCTCAAAACTAACAGATACTCGTTGCTGTCCAAACTTAAACTGAACGTAACTAATACAAAGTCTCAATTGCAAGTTAGCCCATTCGGTAGTAGAAGCGATATTTCCAGGATGTCTGCTCTTGACGAAAATGGGCCGAAATCAAGACGGCACTCCCTGAGCTCCAGAGCGTCGGCCAGAGAGCGCTGTGGTCGGCGTCGTCAATCTTCTCCCGTAGTGCCGACTTACGAGAGCGTTCACCTACGTTGTGGCGTCGTAACTATCGACGCCACACAAGGTGTGTTCAGAACATTCCGGAACTTTGTCCACAAAGCTTTCCTACGCTTATCTGTTACTCAGTGTGGGTGGTCTCCTCTGAAATACTCTCCTCCACGCCGGCTGAAGTGGCCGACGGGTTCTAGGCGCTTCAGTCTGGAACCGCGCGACAGCTACGGTCGCAGGTTCGAATCCTGCCTCGGGCATGGATGTGTCTGATGTCCTTAGGTTGGTTAGGTTTAAGTAGTTCTAAGTTCTAGGGGACTGATAAGCAAGGCAGTTAAGTCCCATAGTGCTCGGAGCCATACTCTCCTGCACAATTGAAACACGGCTCCCAACGCCGTTTCTCATTCTGGAAGCAGTCTTGGTACGACTCGTGCTTGGTTGAGCGAAGTGCCGTTGGCGAATTTTCTTTTATCTCGTCTGTCGCTGCAAACCTTCGTTCTTTCAACGGAATTGTCAACTTTGGAAACAAAAAACAGTCTCCAGAGTCCTGGTCTGGACAATACGGAGGATAAGGCAACACTGTGAGTTCGTTTTTTCTCCAATAGTCACGCACCAACACGAATGTGGGTGTGCGTTATTGTGACGCAAGAGCTATGAAATGCGTCGCCATATTTCAGGCCGTTTCCATCTCACATTTTCTCGCGGGCGCCGCCACACGTCCCGATAATACCATCGATTAACAGTTTGTCCCTGTAGCACGAATTCATGATGAACTAATCCTGTAGAGTCGAAGAAAACTACCAGCATGGATTTGACATTTGACCTGACCCGAGGAGCTTTTGGTCTTGGAGAGCCTTTCTCTAGCATTGTGAAGAGTGAATCGAGGTCTCAACATCGTAGGCCCACGGCTCATCACCAGTTATCATGCTCTTAAGGAACATCTGGTTCTCATTTGAGCGATCCAAAAGCTCTTCAGAATGCGAGGTGATGGTCTTTCTGGTCTTCCCTAATGAGCTGTGGGACGAACTTGGTGGCAACACGATGCTTTCCAAGATACTGTGTCAGGATTTCGTGACATGATCCAACTGAAACGTTACATTCCTCTGCAATCTCTCGCACAGTCAGTCTTCGATGGGCATGCACAATTTCGTTGACGTTCCCGACACGAGCGTCGTCGGTAAACGTAGAAGAACGTTCTGAACGAGGGTCATCTGTAACTTCCGTGCGGCAATTTTTAAATTGCGTGAACCACTCGCAACACGCGAGTACGGCTCAAGCACTCATCACCGTAGGCTTCCTGTACCATTTGGCATCTCTCTGTAAAGGTTTTCTTGCGTTTCACGCAAAATGCAGATGTTGCTCCTTTAAGTCTGCCATCTCGAAATTCCCAATCTGTGCGACAGAACTTTCTACCCAATACAGCACTGAACAATAGCTAGCAAACGTAAAACAATGAAACTTCCTGCAGCTACACATTAAACGGAGACGTGTGAAGGGGTGCCAACGGCATTTCGCTCCAACACACCATTGGCGCGGAATTACGAATGTTCCGGAATTTTTTGAACAGACCTCGTAAACCAGAGTTAAAAAGAGGAATGAAATCGGAATAATTAATCCCCACGGAGAAATGAGATGTGTATCAGTATGAGCGATTGCCATAGAAAACAGAGGTTACGTTTTTATAGTAGACTGCATGGTTCATGTAAGTAAGAGGCAACTCTGGAAGCATATTGCCGTGAGCTGCAGGCGCACAGCGGGTAAATTAGCCGGACAGCGGAGCCCATCCCCAGGAGAATCCTCAGAAGCCACTAGCCGCCAGCTGCACATGCCAATGCCCTCTATTGGCCAGCTTTTCTTTCAGAAGTTACCGCTGAATCCACTATACAGATACGATCTTCTGTAGTGTAGGACCACCACCAGAGTGGGAGGGGGAGATATCCCGTTTTGGTGAGGTTCGCAGCGGCACTTTTACGAACAGAATGCATAAAACAGTTTCTCCAATATACATCGTCCCCAGCAGATAAAATCAGAAAGAGAAGGGAGAACGCAAAAATTAGGTCATATTTCACAACATGGGGCACCACCGAGTAGGGGCACTACAAAAACCGCACGTTTAATGCAGTGTAAGAAAAGCCATGACTATCTAGCTATCGCTTGCGCCGTGTCCGTGGCCGTATGGTCTTCCTGCCCCCGTACCCCCCCAGGACGGAATCAGTGTACCCCAGCTATCTGCCTCTAGTGTAAATCGTGAAATAGTGTGAATGTGATTTAAATGTCTTTGAGTCCAGTAACTGAGGCGAGACGTGGGAACCAGCCCAGTATTCACCTAGTAGGGTGTGGTAAACCGCCTAAAAGCCACATCGAGGCTGGCCGGCACACCGGATTCGATCCGGGGCCGGCGCGCCTACCTGTGTCCAGGAAGCAGCGCGTTAGCGCTCTCGGCTATCCTGGCGGGTTAAGAAAAGCCACACCTGACTAACATAAATAATTTAGAAGTTACAGACAGAAAAACTCTCGACTACTGTGTTGAGGTTCCACCTCTTGGGCCACAGACCGACACAGAAAGATATCAGGACACAGTTTTTCAGTGCCAAGTGTCAGAGAGTGTAGTACTGATTAGCCGCCTGAAACCAGAGCCAGAGAAACGGACCACTTATTTTAAGGCGGTTGTTCCCAAACTTTCTTAGACCATTACCCCTGGGAGCAGTCAGATATTAACTGGTACCCCCGACCTTCTCTCCCCCCCTTCCGGCTCCCCGCCCCCCCCCCCCTCCCCTGGACTCCCCCGCATTATCACCAACTTTAGCACCTAACTAAACTGTAGAATGAAAGACTTTTCTAGGAACACTTTTATTTTTAAAATGGTGAAACCTGTATGATATTTAGTTTGTGCGTCTGTTTGTGTGTGTGGGTGTATGTGTCGGGGGGGGGGGGGGGGGGGGAGGGGGGGAACGAAGGTGTTAGAATGCATGACGAAAGAAGTCGTGGAGCATCGCAAGTGCTACCCAAACGTCTTCTCGGGTAAGAAAACTTACTGTCGACAGTGAGGGTTGACATTTGTTACAAAACACGCTTCCCTTGCATTACGCGTCTCCATTGCGGCACTTGCAAGACCTGCAAACTGCAACCCCATTTAAAATTAACCAAGTTAAAATGTGTGCACTGTTCTTAATGTTCGTTAATCGCTTGATTTCTGCACTCCTGAACTGGCAGAAATTGGATGACTTCACGTTGTTAATGCCTTGTGTCTGACCAAAGGCACAAATAGTAATAGTAGTAGCAATAACAATACTAAGACCTTCGCAAACCTTAAAGGGTATAACCCTCAAAATGCTTGCTTCCGAAAACCTTATGGTAGTTTAGCACTACGCGATGAAGAAAATTGTGAAGTACTATCCGAATATTTTGAAACACTACTAAACTGTCCAGAACCAACAGACACCCTCCCAATATCCAACACCAAAGCCCTGCAACAAAACGATTCTACACCGCCAACAGAAGAATAAATTATCAAACACATAAGAAAACGTCCAAAATTGAGGAATATTCTAACGCAGAGACAGACATGAGGAAAATACGCCTCAAATTCTATGTCCACAAAATGAAGCTTCCCGAAGACAGACAAACAAAAAGAACAGCAAGCCCGCATCTCGTGGTCGTGCGGTAGCGTTCTCGCTTCCCACGCCCGGGTTCCCGGGTTCAGGGATTTTCTCTGCTTCGTGATGGCTGGGTGTTGTGTGATGTACTTAAGTTAGTTAGGTTCAAGTAGTTTTAAGTTCTAGGGGACTGATGACCATAGATGTTAAGTCCCATAGTGCTCAGAGCCATTTGAACCATTTTCAAGAACAGCAATATACGTAAATTACTTCGCTAATGGAGGAGAATGGATCCAAAATGTGAAAAATGACTTGGAATTAGCCAAAATTACCAAATAAGAAATAGACGTAAAGAACAATTTTAGAATAAAAGTAGAAAAATAGGAGGTTAAACCAGAGACAAAAGCCGAAGAACCGGAACAAAATGGCGCGAAGAAAGAAAAGCTAAATTCTCGCAAATGATAAAAACCGGCGGGCAAATAAAAAGAACTAGAAGAATAAGAAGAACAAAAAATGAACCATCTTTATTTTCCACTCTCTGAGCTTTGCAACTAATAATAATAATAATAATAATAATAACAATGTTTACAGCACAATAACACCCCTTATTTAGTTACTGCTGTGTCGTGCTGTCAATTACCCAGGTTGACAACCACTGTTTTAAGGCATCTTTTTACTGGTTGGCGTTCGAAATATCCATAGTTTAGCCAATTGAATTGGCGTGGCGAACGAAACCGAGAAAACGCGAGTCTTCCTTTCAGCAAGCATTCGATGCTCCACCGTCAGGCATACTTGTTCAAAACCGGTGGTAGGCAGATAACATCTTCCGAGATTGTCCTAAATTCTTTCTCCGAAAATTATTTCGAGCAGTTAGTCCACGAACCCACGCGAATTGTAAATGGTTGCGAAAACACACTTGACCTCTTAGCCACAAACAATCCAGAGCTGATAGAGAGCATCATGACTGATACAGGGATTAGTGATTACAAGGTCGTTGTAGCTAGGTTCAATATAGTTTCTTCCAAATCCATCAGAATCAAACGCAAAATAAACTTATTTAAAAAAGCGGATAAAGTGTCACTAGAAGCTTTCCTAAACGACAATTTCCATTCCTTCCGAACTGACTATGCAAATGTAGACGAGATGTGGCTCAAATTCAAAGATATAGTAGCAACAGCAATTGAGAGATTCATACCTCATAAATTGGTAAGAGATGGAACGGATCCCCCGTGGTACATAAAAAAGGTCCGAACGCTGTTGCAGAGGCAACGGAAAAAGCATGCGAAGTTCAGAAGAACGCGAAATCCTGAAGATTGGCTAAAATTCACAGACGTGCAAAATTTGGCACGGACTTCGATGCGAGATGCCTTTAATAGGTTCCACAACGAAACATTGTCTCGAAATTTGGTAGAAAATCCGAAGAAATTCTGGTCGTATGTAAAGTACACAAGCGGCAAGACGCAGTCAATACCTTCGCTGCGCAGTGCCGATGGTACTGTTACCGACGACCGTGCCGCTAAAGCGGAGTTATTGAACGCAGTTTTCCGAAATTCCTTCACCAGGGAAGACGAATGGAATATTCCAGAATTTGAAACACGAACAGCTGCTGGCATGAGTTTCTTAGAAGTAGACACCTTAGGGGTTGCGAAGCAACTCTGATCGCTTGATACGGGCAAGTCTTCAGGTCCAGATTGTATACCGATTAGGTTCCTTTCAGATTACGCTGATACTATAGCTCCCTACTTAGCACTCATATACAACCGCTCGCTCACCGATAGATCTGTACCTACATATTGGAAAATTGCGCAGGTCGCACCAGTGTTTAAGAAGGGTTGTAGGAGTAATCCATTTAACTACAGACCGATATCATTGACGTCGGTTTGCAGTAGGGTTCTGGAGCATATACTGTATTCAAACACTATGAATCACTTCGAAGGGAACGGTCTATTGACACGTAATCAGCATGGCTTCAGAAAACATTGCTCTTGTGCAACGCAGCTAGCTCTTTATTCGCACGAAGTAATGGCCGCTATCGACAGGGGATCTCAAGTTGATTCCGTATTTCTAGATTTCCGGAAAGCTTTTGATACCGTTCCTCGCAAGCGACTTCTAATCAAGCTGCGGACCTATGGGGTATTGTCTCAGTTGTGCGACTGGATTCGTGATTTCCTGTCAGGAAGGTCGCAGTTCGTAGTAATAGACGGCAAACCATCGAGTAAAGCTGAAGTGATATCAGGTGTTCCCCAGGGAAGCGTCCTGGGACCTCTGCTGTTCCTGATCTATATAAATGACCTGGGTGACAATCTGAGCAGTTCTCTTAGATTGTTCGCAGATGATGCTGTAATTTACCGTCTAGTAAGGTCATCCGAAGACCAGTATCAGCTGCAAAGCGATTTAGAAAAGATTGCTGTATGGTGTGTCAGGTGGCAGTTGACGCTAAATAACGAAAAGTGTGAGATGATCCACATGAGTTCCAAAAGAAATCCGTTGGAATTCGATTACTCGATAAATAGTACAATTCTCAAGGCTGTCAATTCAACTAAGTACCTGGGTGTTAAAATTACGAACAACTTCAGTTGGAAGGACCACATAGATAATATTGTGGGGAAGGCGAGGCAAAGATTGCGTTTCATTGGCAGGACACGTAGAAGATGCAACAAGTCCACTAAAGAGACAGCTTACACTACACTCGTTCGTCCTCTGTTAGAATATTGCTGCGCGGTGTGGGATCCTTACCAGGTGGAATTGACGGAGGACATCGAAAGGGTGAAAACAAGAGCAGCTCGTTTTGTATTATCACGTAATAGGGGAGAGAGTGTGGCAAATATGATACACGAGTTGGGATGGAAGTCATTACAGCAAAGACGTTTTTCGTCGCGGAGAGATCTTTTTACGAAATTTCAGTCACCAACTTTCTCTTCCGAATGCGAAAATATTTTGTTGAGCCCAACCTACAGAGGTAGGAATGATCATCAAAATAAAATAAGAGAAATCAGAGCTCGAACAGAAAGGTTTAGGTGTTCGTTTTTCCCGCGAGCTGTTCGGGAGTGGAATAGTCGAGAGATAGTATGATTGTGGTTCGATGAACCCTCTGCCAAGCACTTAAATGTGAATTGCAGAGTAGTCATGTAGATGAAGATGTAGATCTCCACCACCGGGACTCGTCACCACCAGATACTTCTCCACACCTCGTTAGCCGAGCAACCTCTCTGAATAGGTGACCTGGCGACTTGGAAAATTATCCTGCTGAGTTGAACCTAGTCGCCAACGCGACCAGCGACTGTTTTCGGAGCCACATCAGCCTCCATTTGCACATCAACATCATGAGACTATTGGTAGCCAGCCGGCCGCTACGGCCGAAAGGTTCTAGGCGCTTCAGTCCGGATCCGCGCTGCTGCTACGGTCGCAGGTTCGAATCCTGCCTCGTGTGATGTCCTTAGGTTGGTTAGGTTTAAGTAGTTCGAAGTCTAGGGAACTGATGACCTCAGATGTTTAGTCCCATAGTGCTCAGAGCCTTTTGTACCATTTGAACTGGTAGGCGAGACAGTCATGTGAGCTGTAGAGAGGCAGCCATATCATTTTTACCGAATTTCAGTAACTTCAAGCTTCGTCCGGAAGACGATTTTACGTTAACATACTTTCGACTCTGGCTACAGCTGCAGACACACATCCTTCTTTAGCGCTATCTAACGTTAGTCATGGTATGATTTCGTGAATGTAATCGTTCTGTATTTTTACGCGTTTATTACAATCAGATCGCAGATCCTTTAATCAGCATTGCCGAGGTATGGGTTTGATTGGTCAATCATTTTCATATGTTTTATCGTGCGTTTTAAATGCAATAAACTGAAGTAACTGTGATTCTTGTTTAATTTAATAAGCAAACGATTTCCTTACTCATTATTGTGGAGGCTAACGATTATGTCAGATTAACAGAGCGACTTTTCAAACCTCTAGTCAAAACACGTCCTGAATACCCTTGCAGCGGCTGTAACAAGGGCACTGCCGTCATTCAAGATGAAAGGAGTAAACGTGCACCTACTTCCAAGAAACATCAACAGCCTGTCCGCACTTACAGCCGTCAGACACACACACACCCTTAGTTCCAGCTGTTGAAGAACAGAAAACCGAGAGCAATGACAGTTCATCCGCTTCCCATATGACGTCACCAGTACGCCCTTTGGAGCGTCATGTGTGCAAAGCGAAGCCTCTCACACCGAGAGAGGTTGAAGACAATGTGATGCCACATTCGGTCATCGACCATAGCTGTCGATTACAACGCTTGTAAATGGAAATGTCTTACGTACACTGCACCCGACGAGCATATCATTGACTTCACTCTGTATATATATAAAAAATCCTTTTTGACATATTTTGTTTGAGACATATCGTTCGACGACGAAATTAATAGTAGTCCCCATGAATCAGTTCTGAACAGTGTTTTCAGGAGGTTTTCCTTGGTTTTAGAACCAGCGCCAGAACTCTAAATCCCCTCCCAAAAAATTCCCGATTGAAACTCCCTCTTGTCAGGTACCATCTCGGCTATTATTTTGCTGAAAAGACGCTGACGCTACAATGAGTCCTGAACGTGTGCAGATCTGCCCACACTTTGTTCAGGGACAGAAAATGAAATATAAAAAGAAAAGCTCCTAGTCACTCGTCTGGACTCTGATGGTTACAGCTCATTTCATTTCTTCTTTTGGACACTGGTTTAGAGTAGCAAAAGTGATGCCCTCTTGCCAGAATGGTATTTAATCGGCAAATTATCAGTAGAAACAGCAGAACAGTTTAGTCACAAGATCTGCAGCACGCAACAGTATCCAAAACGTGCAATCAGAAAACTTCTGAAACTGAAAATATACACAATCGTAGAGATGCTGAATGTAGTCCTGTGGAACGGCTTGCCATGCCATTTCCACCTGGCGCCTCAGTTGGACCAGCGTTCGTGCTTTACGTGCAGACCGCGTGAGACGACGCTTCATCCAGTCCCAAACATGCTCAATGGGGGACAGATCCGGAGATCTTGCTGGCCAGGGTAGTTGACTTACACCTTCTAGAGCACGTTGGATGGCACGGGATACATGCGGACGTGCATTGTCCTGTTGGAACAGCAAGTTCCCTTGCCGGTTAGGAATAGTAGAACGATGGGTTCGATGACGGTTTGGATGTACCGTGTGCTATTCAGTGTCCCCTCGACGATCACCAGAGGTGTACGACCAGTGTAGGAGATCGCTCCCCACACCATGATGCCGGGTGTTGGCCCTGTGTACCTCGGTCGTATGCAGTCCTGATTGTGGCGCTCACCTGCACGGCGCCAAACACGCATACGACCATCATTGGCACCAAGGCAGAAGCGACTCTCATCGCTGAAGACGACACGTCTCCATTCGTCCTTCCCTTCACGCCTGTCGCGACACCACTGGAGGCGGGCTGCACGATGTTGGGGCGTGAGCGGAAGACGGCCTAACGGTGTGCGGAACTGTAGCCCAGCTTCATGGAGACGGTTTCGAATGGTCCCCGCCGATACCCCAGGAGCAACAGTGTCCCTAATTTGCTGGGAAGTGGCGGTGCGGTCCCCTACGGCACTGCGTAGGATCCTACGGTCTTGGCGTGCATCCGTGCGTCGCTGCGGTCCGGTCCCAGGTCGACGGGCACGTGCACCTTCCGCCGACCACTGGCGACAACATCGATGTACTGTGGAGACCTCACGCCCCACGTGTTGAGCAATTCGGCGGTACGTCCACCCGGCCTCCCGCATGCCCACTATACGCCCTCGCTAAAAGTCCGTCAACTGCACATAGGGTTCACGTCCACGCTGTCGCGGCATGCTACCAGTGTTAAAGACTGCGATGGAGCTCCGTATGCCACGGCAAACTGGCTGACACTGAGGGCGGCGGTGCACAAATGCTGCGCAGCTAGCGCCATTCGACGGCCAACACCGCGGTTCCTGGTGTGTCCGCTGTGCCGTGCGTGTGATCATTGCTTGTACAGCCCTCTCGCAGTGTCTGGAGCAAGTATGGTGGGTCTGACACACCGGTGTCAATGTGTTCTTTTTTCCATTTCCAGGAGTGTACATAGATGCTACGCAAACCACCGTACGGCGCGTGGCGGAGGCTACCCTGTCACTAATTGTCATTTCCTTCCCTGTTACACTCGCTAATAGAGCGTATGAACCCACATTTCTCGTATCTCATCTTCGTGGTTCTTAGGAACAAGGCATTTTGGCGGCAGTCAGCTTCAAATGGCGATTCTCTAATTTTTCTCAATAGCGTTTCTCGAAAAGAACGTCGTCTTCCTCCAGAGATTCCCACTTGTTCCCGAAGCATCTCCAAAACATTTACATGTTGTTCGAACCTACCGAAAACAGATCCAGCAGCCCACTTCCGAATAGCTTCGATATTTTCCTCCATTTCGACCTGGTACGGATCTGCCAATATTGTCACGTAGAAGAAGGTGTAAGTAGATGAACGGTGAACACTGACTTCACTTAACGAAGGTTTATTCAGCACTTGCACATACAAGAGCGCGGAGCGAAATTCCTCCGGCCAGAACATATACGGTATTATACAGTTACAGAACATTCCAGTACCATGATTCTTGACATTTGTGGATACTTCTAGAATGTAATCGAACATACACTCCTGGAAATGGAAAAAAAGAACACATTGACACCCGTGTGTCAGACCCACCATACTTGCTCCGGACACTGCGAGAGGGCTGTACAAGCAATGATCACAAGCACGGCACAGCGGACCACCACTTCCCAGCAAATTAGGGACACTGTTGCTCCTGGGGTATCGGCGAGGACCATTCGCAACCGTCTCCATGAAGCTGGGCTACGGTCCCGCACACCGTTAGGCCGTCTTCCGCTCACGCCCCAACATCGTGCAGCCCGCCTCCAGTGGTGTCGCGACAGGCGTGAATGGAGGGACGAATGGAGACGTGTCGTCTTCAGCGATGAGAATCGCTTCTGCCTTGGTGCCAATGATGGTCGTATGCGTGTTTGGCGCCGTACAGGTGAGCGCCACAATCAGGACTGCATACGACCAAGGCACACAGGGCCAACACCCAGCATCATGGTGTGGGGAGCGATCTCCTACTGGCCGTACACCTCTGGTGATCGTCGAGGGGACACTGAATAGTGCACGGTACATCCAAACCGTCATCTAACCCACCGTTCTACCATTCCTAGACCGGCAAGGGAACTTGCTGTTCCAACAGGACAATGCACGTCCGCATGTATCCCGTGCCACCCAACGTGCTCTAGAAGGTGTAAGTCAACTACCCTGGCCAGCAAGAGCTCCGGATCTGTCCCCCATTGAGCTTGTTTGGGACTGGATGAAGCGTCGTCTCACGCGGTCTGCACGTCCAGCACGAACGCTGGTCCAACTGAGGCGCCAGGTGGAAATGGCATGGCAAGCCGTTCCACAGGACTACATCCAGCATCTCTACGATCGTCTCCATGGGAGAATAGCAGCCTGCATTGCTGCGAGAGGTGGATATACACTGTACTAGTGCCGACATTGTGCATGCTCTGTTGCCTGTGTCTATGTGCCTGTGGTTCTGTCAGTGTGATCATGTGATGTATCTGACCCCAGGAATGTGTCAATAAAGTTTCCCCTTCCTGGGACAATGAATTCACGGTGTTCTTATTTCAATTTCCAGGAGTGTAGATGTAGATACGAAACTCCCTTGGCAGCAATGTGATATGCTCTCTACAAAGTGGCACAAGAACTTTACTACCAGCTGAGTTGATACCTGAGTGTGTAAGGGGTTGTAGTGTATATGTAAGACAGGACCCAAGTGACTTGCACAGCGAAGCCAGTCGTTTGCTCTCATGTTGCTTCGTATCACATTTTTACCACTTGGAAATTTTGTACATGTGAATTTAATTAAATTTGTGTATAAAATATTGATTTAATTTTTCCTGAATTTCGTTTTGCTTATAAATCCAGTCTTTCTGCCTTATTTTGCTCGTAGCGCAATAGGAATTTATGCTTTAAATCTTTGTAAGGCAATTACTAGCCAACAAATACACATGTTGTAACAAAAGATACATTTTTGACATCACTACACAGTCAATAGCAATACATTCTTTCTCGTGGTTTTTTTTTTTTTTTTTTTTTTTTTTTTTTACCGACTGATCGGCATTTTCAAATGTTTCAATGTTATAGTAGATAAATATGAGAATATAAGATGAACATCAACAAAAGCAAAACGAGGATAATGGAATGTAGTCGAATTAAATCGGGTGATGCCGAAGGAATTAGATTAGGAAATGAGCTACTTACAGTAGTAATGGAGTTTCGCTATTTGGGGAGCAAAATAACTGATGATGGTCGAAGTAGAGAGGATATAAAATGTAGACTGGCAATGGCAAGGAAAGCGTTTCTGAAGAAGAGAAATTTGTTAACATCGAGTATAGATTTAAGTGTGAAGAAGTCTTTTATGAAAGTATTTGTATGGAGTGTAGCCATGTATGGAAGTGAAACATGGACGATAAATAGTTCAGACGAGAAGAGAATAGAAGCTTTTGAAATGTGGTGTTACAGAAGAATGCTGAAGATTAGATGGGTAGATCACATAACTAATGAGGAGGTACTGAATAGAATTGGGGAGAAGACAAATTTGTGTCATGAGTAGAGGAAGGGATTGGTTGGTAGGACACGTTCTGAAGCATCAAGGGATCACCAATTTAGTATTGGAGGGCGGCGTGGAGGGTAAAAGTCGTAGAGGGAGACCAAGAGATGAATACACTAAGCAGATTCAGAAGGATGTAGGCTGCAGTAGGTACTGGGAGATGAAGAAGCTTGCACAGGATGGAGTAGCATGGAGAGCTACCTCAAACAAGTCTCTGGGCTGAAGACCACAACAGCAACAACAAATATAAGTGCTGCAGCACTTTAGGACTTTGTTTTTATGAAACAAACCTGATGATGGTCATTAAAGATCGAAACCGGTAATCTGTTAACCAAAAGTTTGTGACCATAGGCGTAAATTAAAGGAAACTTATCACATATACGGGTCATCGTTTTTTTGTGACGATGTCGCAGCTTGTGGAACAACAAATATAATTGAATTCATATTCGCAGAATTTCCGAGTGGAAAAAGAGTGATACAAAGAGAAAAATGTAAAATAATAAAAAACTTCATTCGATGATTAAAAAAATGTGATAAAGGAATAGAAATAAAAAACTACATTTAAACCAATTAAGTGAATAAAAATAAAACATTACAATAAAGACTTAAAAATAAAAAAATGATCTAACAAGATTTGATCCCACACCCTTTTGAAAGTGAGACCCTTACTCTACCCATTCTGCTGTGCAACCAGGCCCGACAGGATTGCTTTTCTAAAGTTAATGGGCGTTGAGACGCGGTAAAATCTGCTGTTTTGAAGAGCGCGCCGCAGCGCGTAGTGTAAAGCAGTCGCCTTCCGTTTCTGGCGGTGGCGCCGCTGTGGCAATCGCAGCTTTGGTGTCTCCCTCTGGTGGGAAAGGGGAAAGGTTGCCAGTTCATGTGCATTTAAGGGGCGCTATGAGCACCAGCAGCCCCCTCCAAAGTCTGTCCATGACTACCACTGTACCAATTGGGATGCCTACCGGGAATCCATTGCGTTACAGGTCGAAAGCTACCCCGTCTCCTTTCACCACCCTGGTGACATCACCCATGCCTCTTCCTTCCTTCAGAAGACCATCACTGACGCTGTGGAGGCTCATGTCCGTACCAAACTCATTCACCCTCACCACCCTACGCTTCTTCCACAGGCCGTCCTTCTTCTGCATGAATCCCGCAGGCTCTACCGCTCCTTCCTCCGCACTCATGACCGGGATACTCTCACCCGCCACCGGCTATTACAGTGACATATGCGGAGGCTCCTTACAGCGAAGAAACGCCAGGACTGGCGCCAGACATTCACACGCCTCAACTCCACCCCCCCTGTGAACTCCTCCAAGTACTGGTCAGCCTTCCACCTCCTTACTGGCAGCCATCCCACCTCGCATTACCCCATCCTCCATGACGATCGACCCTTTCCTGACAACCTCAGTAAGGCTAACCATTTTGCTTCCCACCTAACCGAGGTATTCTCCATTCCTGACGATCCCCGATTTGATTACTCCCTCGTCCCCACCGTCCTTGACCGCGCTGACACCTCTGTCCCCCCGTTCGCCCCTAGTTTCCAGTATTTGGATCGGTTGCTCCCTTCAAACATCAGCACTCCCATCACCGCACAAGACATCGCACTTGTCCTCCGCTCCAAACGCAACACCGCCCCTGGTCATGATGGCGTCACCTACCGTCATCTCAAGGAATCCCCTCCATCCTTCCTGTCTGCCCTTGCTACCCTGTACAGTGTTCTCCTCTCCCCTGGATTTTATCCCGACCTGTGGAAGACTTCCTGTGTCCTGCTGTTCCCTAAACCTAACAAACCCCCCTCTGATACCTCTTCCTATCGTCCAATCTGCCTCACCTCCGTGTTCAGTAAGGTCTTAGAGGCCATCCTCTCTCGCCGTATTCACCGCCACCTTAACCAGCATCGCCTCCTTCCTCTTACCCATTGTGGCTTCTGGCCTTCCTTCTCCACCAACGACTAGCTCCTTAACCTTACCGATCTTCTTTCCCTCCAACTTAACTCCCGTCGCTCCGCTATCTTTGTTTCCCTTGATCTCCAGAACGCCTATGACTGTGTCTGGCATCCCGGGCTCCTCTTCAAACTTCACACCTATGCTCTCCCCATCAACTTCGTCCGTCTCGTTGCTTCCTTCCTCTCCTATCGTCCCTTCTATGTGACTATCCACAATTCCAACTCCCATACTTTCTACCCTTCTGCCGGCGTGCCCCAAGGTTCTGTCCTTTCCCCTCTCCTCTATCTCCTGTACACTGCTGATGTGCCCAAACCTCCCCCTCCTGTTCATCTTTCCAGTTCGCTAATGACACCGCCTTCCTAGCCCTTTATCCTACCCTGACATCTACCCTTCCTACCAACTCTAACCCCTTCTTCCTGCCCCCTCCTCTGAGCTCCCTTTCCTCCTCCTTTGAGCTCCCTTTCCTCCTCCTCCCTCCTCCTGAGCGGCTTCCCCCTCCTACTCGCCCTCCATCTGTTGTGCCTCCTTCCAGTGTCTCTGCACTCCCTCCTGCCCTGTCTTCCCTCTTCCTCTCCTGCCCCATGTGTCTCCTGCCTCTTCGTGAACCCACTGATGGCCCTCCTCTCTTCATCCCGCCGCTTCCCCAGCTGCCCCTCGCTCTCCCCTCTTTCCATACTCTCTGACCTTTTCCCTCGGCAGGTCCCACCTGGCAATTTTATTGTTTGTCGTGTGTGCTCCAAGTGGGTTTTAAGTGTGTTGTTCCAGAGTGTTTTTACTACTGTGGGCGACTTTTAACCTGTGCCTGCGCATTCAGTGTCTTCTCTGTGTTTTAAGAATCGCCAATTGTTTTTTAACTTTCTTTTTTTAACTGTCCCCCATGAACATCTCCATGTCAGTGTATATTTCACTTCCATTTTCTCCCCTTACTCTGCTTTATGTTCCCCTTTTTTATCTCCTTATGTATGTATCATTTTATTCTTGTTTTAGTTGTAGTGTCACTCGGCTGAAGAGCGGCGGATTGTGCCGCTGACAGCCCTCCCCTGCCCATATGGGGCAGGGGAATGGAATCACAATAAAGAAAAACAAAAACAAAAAAAACATCAGCAGTCGGTCAGTCTGGGAGAGCCTGGTCAGGTGGTCAGCCGGGTCAGTGTGGGGCAGTCAGTGTCTGTCGTCCAGAGTGCTAGTATGTGTTAGGCCGCCAGTCTTCTCGAGTTTGTTCAGGCAATGGTGATTGGAGGTTGGATCCTTCGGTTGATCGGTCGCGCACTTGGACACGTGATGACTTGTCCGCCTTGAGCATTGGCGCAGGTGAGGTCACCACGTCAGTCCAGTGGGCCACGCCGTATAGCGAGGGGTAGTGGCTTCGCGGCCGACACGAGAGCAACAGGAGTCAACCCATGACATCGGTCTGGCCGGTAAGAGCTGCGACGCCGTGAGACGGGAGATCGGCGCGCTTTCTTGCGTCCATTGAAGCGGCTGGCAGTGGACGGTTCGAGAGAGCGTTTTGGCGTGCTGCGCTAGGTCTTCGCCAGACATCGCAGTTTACTAGAAGTTAAGTGATTCGTGATATGTTGTTTCGTTTACTTGTTAAATTCTACTGGTTTTCTTGGTCAGTCTCTAGTCCCCAGCTTGCTCGTCTGTCTCCCGTCGGCATCTGTTAGGCAGTTAGTGTCTGTCTGTCTGTCGGTCGGTCTGCCGTTCGTTAATAGCTGCCTCTGTCATGTTTGTCGGATTTCTTGTTGACGAATTTATTGCTTAAGGTGTAAAGGCCGAATTCCTGAAATATGTTTTTATCTTGCCTATCATCTTGAGAGGCGCTATATGAGTAATGTAGAGCATGTTTGTACATTTTATGTAAGACTGCATTTCATGGCTTTTTATTTAATTGGTCGTTTTAGTACACAAAGTTGCCACCCTTCCACCGTAAGAGTTTTCCTTTAAAAACAAGTTGCACCATAGTGTATGTGTTTGTGTGAGTTGTTAAGACTTCTAGTTTAAAGTAATGTGGTGCGTTGCAGATTTGCACCAGTGTAGTCTTTCAGAGGTTGTGGTGAGCGGTCGTGACTACGGCCGTGTTAAAAGGGAGCGGCAAGCTTCTCAGCCCGAAACCTGATACTATATAAAAAATTGTTATTCCTGCCTTTGAATAAATTGTAACTCGATATTTAGAGGGTGCTTTCTGATTATAATTTTTAAATCTGTTTTTAAAAAAGGAATGGGTTTTTAGGAATAAAATTTCCGTTTGTTGGTTGAAAGAAATTTGTTTTCATCAGTTACCCACTGGTATTACTTCCACGCTCATTTAGTGTGATGAAATGTGTTAATGTTCGTGATGAGTCGCTAGTAAATACAGTAAATTCCTTAAGAAAATATTTAGAAAGTAAATCCACGGTTCAGGCGTGATGTAAAATTCCGAATTCTTATTTTTGTCGATAAACGAGGGCTGATCAGGGTGAATAGCAGCAGGATGTCATACTTGGGATCTTAACCTACCTCATTGTGTAGATGGTTTCAAAAAGTCCATCTCACCTCTGGCGACTGTTGGTAAGCCATCGTCTGCGCTCCAAACTCTCTCTCTTTGTGCCTTCACCATCTGTTAACGAGCTACAAGTAATTAAAAGCTTTAATTTGGCTGACTCATCTAGAAACGTGCCCTACTGGAATCTTAAGGTTCAAAATCGTTCAAATGGCTCTGAGCACTGTGGGACTGAACTTCTAAGACCATCAGTCCCCTGGAACTAAGAACTACTTAAACCCAACTAACCTAAGGACATTACATACATCCACGCCCGAGGCAGTATTCGAACCTGCGACCGTAGCAGTCGCGCGGTTCCAGACTGTAGCGCCTAAAACGCGAAAGAACTAGCTCCCCTTCTAACAGCCGTGTACCGCAAGTCTCTAGTGGAACAGAAGGTTCCAAATGATTGGAAAAGAGCACAGGTAGTAGACCTATATCTCTGACGTCGATCTGTTGTAGAATTTTAGAACATATTTTTGCTTGAGTATCATGTTGTTTTTAGAAACCCAGAATCTACTCTGTAGGAATCAACATGGATTCCGGAAACAGCGATCGTGTGAGACCCAACTCGCTTTATTTGTTCATGAGACCCAGTAAATATTAAATACAGGCAGCCCAGATAGATGCTATTTTCCTTGACTTCCGGAAGGCGTTCGATACAGTTCTGCACTGTCGCCTGATAAACAAAGTAAGGGCCTACGGAATATCAGACCAGCTGTGTGGCTGAAGAATTTTTAGCAAACAGAACATAGCATGTTGTTATCAATGGAGAGACGTCTACAGGCGTTAAAGTAACATCTGGCGTGGCACAGGGGAATGTTATGGGACCATTGCTTTTCACAATATATATAAATGACCTAGTAGATAGTGTCGGAAGTTCCATGCGGCTTTTCGCGGATGATGCTGTAGTATACAGAGAAGTTGCAGCATTAGAAAATTGCAGCGAAATGCAGGAAGATCTGCAGCGGATAGGCACTTGGTGCAGGGAGTGGTAACTGACCCTTAACATAGACAAATGTAATGTATTGCGAATACATAGAAAGAAGGATCCTTTATTGTATGATTATATGATAGCGGAACAAACAGTGGTAACAGTTACTTCTGTAAAATATCTGGGAGTATGCGTGCGGAACGATTTGAAGTGGAATGATCATATAAAATTACTTGTTGGTAAGGCGCGTACGAGGTTGAGATTTATTGGGAGAGTCCTGAGAAAATGTAGTCCATCAACAAAGGAGGTGGCTTACAAAACACTCGTTCGACCTATACTTGAGTATTGCTCATCAGTGTGGGATCCGTACCAGGAGTTGACGGAGGAGATAGAGAAGATCCAAAGAAGAGCGGCGCGTTTCGTCATAGGGTTATTTGGTAACCGTGATAGCGTTACGGAGATGTTTAGCAAACTCAAGTGACAGACTCTGCTGGAGATGCGCTCTGCATCGCGGTGTAGCTTGCTGTCCAGGTTTTGAGAGGGTGCGTTTCTGGATGAGGTATCGAATATATTGCTTCCTCCTACTTTTACCTCCCGAGGAGATCACGAATGTAAAATTAGAGAGATTAGAGCGCGCACGGAGGCTTTCAGACAGTCGTTCTTCCCGCGAACCATATGCGACTGGAACAGAAAAGGGAGGTAATGACAGTGGCACGTAAAGTGCTCTCCGCCACACACCGTTGGGTGGCTTGCGGAGTATAAATGCAGATGTAGATGTAGATGTAAAACCGCTCGGCCACCCCGGCCGGCGGAATCTTAAGAATAAGCGGTGCAATGATGCACAACGTCATGTCAATGTGTGGTCATATCATTTGTTTTTTGTTCATGGGAGTTTGAAGTGTCTGTTCATTGTGTTGTTGTTGTTGTTGTTGTTGTGTTCTACAGTCCTGAGACAGGTTTGATGCAGCTCTCCATGCTACTCTACCCTGTGCAAGCCTCTTCATCTCCCAGTACCTACTGCAACCTACATCTTTCTGAATCTGCTTAGTGTATTCATCTCTTGGTCTCCCTGTACGATTTTTACCCTTCACGCTGCCCTCCAATACTAAACTGGTGATCCCTTGATGTCCTACCAACCGATCCCTTCTTCTAGTCAAGTTGTGCCACAAACTTCTCTTCTCCCCAATCCTATTCAATACTTCCTCATTAGTTACGTGATCTACTCATCTAATCTTCAGCATTCTTCTGTAGCACCACATTTCGAAAGCTTCTATTCTCTTCTTGTCCAAACTATTTATCTTCCGTGTTTCACTTCCATACATGGCTACACTCCTTACGAATACTCACAGAAACGACTTCCTGACACTTAAATCTGTGCTCGATGTTAACAAATTTCTCTTCTTCAGAAACGCTTTCCTTGCCATTGCCAGTCTACATTTTATATCGTCTCTACTTCGACCATCATCAGTTATTTTTCTCTCCAAATAGCAAAACTCCTTTACTACTTTAAGTGTCTCATTTCCTAATCAGATTCGCTTGGAATCACCCGACTTAATTCGAATACATTGCATTATCCTCGTTTTTCTTTTGTTGATGTTTATCTTATGTCCTCCTTTCAAGACACTATCCATTCCGTTCAACTGCTCTTCCAAGTCCTTTGCTGTCTCTGACAGAACTACAATGTCATCGGCACACCTCAAAGTTTTTATTTCTTCTCCATGGATTTTAATACCTACTCCGAATTTTTCTTTTGTTTCCTACACTGCTTGCTCAATATAGAGATTGAATAACACCAGAACCACTGCAAATTTTATGTTTCACATAAACTCTCGTATATTGTGGGTAAATGTAGCTCGTGGTTATGAAAATGCTACAGATGATATTTTGGCCCCGACATGTGCACACTACCTGTTGGTGTCGCTATTGCTGCTAGCGGTCGTGGTGGTTGTGGTGGCAGCAGTGGCGGTAGTGGCGATGGCGTCGTCCGCTGGTTGCTCCGGCTGGCCCGTCTCGTTGGCGGTGATCTCGCGGATGAGCCCCTTAATCTCGTCGGGCGTGAGCCGTGGCAGGTGCGGGTTCTCCTTGAGCCGTCTCTGCACCTCGGCCACGGTCTCCTCCACGTCCACACCCAGCCCGGCGCCGTCCACGTCATTGTCGGCGGGGTCGGCCGTCGCTACCTCGGGCTGCTCGGCGCCACCGCCTTCCGGTCTGGCCGTGGCGTAGGGGAATCCCACCAGGGCTGCCAACATGGCCACCATCGCCACAGAGGCCAGTCGATGTCGATGCGTCCTCTGCAAAAGGGGCAGACGGAATACTTCTGTTAGCGAGGCTGCAACTCCTCTCCTCCTGCCATGACAGGATGCAGTGGTTGACAGAGAATACACACTACCAGTAACTGCAGGCTGGTCTATAGATGGGGAACTGTTGTGCACATAGTTGCGCATAGTCAGTGCGCACACAACTTTCCCAAAATAGAGCGCGCCCCGCTAGGCACAACAGCGCAGGCGCAGCTCTCGTCTGTCTCCGCACTACGAGATGGCGCTGTCTTAGAGACGGACCAAACTCTGCTTCCGCAGATCTGCGTATTAATATGTAACGCAGCCAATGAGATTGCTGCTAACGTAGAACCTTTACTCCTCGTGGATCACACTCGCGCAGTGATACCTGAACGCGCGAGGTATTATAACGAGTGTACAGATTGGTTAGTCTGCATTTGTCTGTACCAGTCTGCGTTAGTCTGTACCAGTGTATAGTCAAGTTTCACTCTGCGCCTAATAAGATTATCATATTCCTGTACATAGCCATGAAGAGAAATGTATAGACACTTTGTCAAGTATCAGAGGTATGTGAGAATAAGATTAATGTACCAAGACCAAAGGAACTTCAGAGTATCAATTGTAAATAGCATCCAGAATCAAGTTTAGTAATTCTATGCTAGTTATTATTTTAATAAATGTGTGTGAAAATTATTCAAGTTCTGTTTAAAGTTGGTCACCATCAATCTGCTACTCTAAGCGTGCAAGTGGCATTTCTATCGTCTGACCTAATGTCAGAAGATGAACACGCCACGACAAGACCACGAGACATATTGCTGACACTCTCCCACTTCATTAGAGCGACAAGTCAAATAATCTGATAGTGTGTGTACCGAAGGTCTTCCAGTACGCACACCACAGGAACTATCCTTCCAAAACCCCATGTGGATAAACAACTTTTAAAAACCTTCAACATCGCAGCGTGTCAGCATTCGTTGGTTAACATATTAAAAAACTAAAAATCCGCCTCGTTTGCGAAAAAAACCACCTAGTGTTAAGTGTTAACCCAGGTTTCGGCGTAGATAACTACACCTTCTTCAGGACAACAATAAAACCCACAAGTGCCTAAGATTAAAAGAACACCATAGCTATACATTTATAAACGAAATAGAAAAGTAAAACACAAACAGTACATATGTACAAAGTCAAAACCACTATTTAACTTAATGGTGTACGCTCCACCTCACACCGTCCTACGTTCGGTGGGCCATGACCCGCCATAAACTGCAGCTACAAACGGTCGCTCACTTACAAGCCTGACCCGCTTTGTACGCACATGCGCAAGACAAGGGCAGTTCCTTGAATGCGCATGCGCATATGAATACGAGAAAGTTTATAGATGGGCGGGGCTAAATAGCCCGTATATTCCCAACCGTGAATCAACGTATATGAAAAAATGAAATGCATAGAACAAGAGACGAGATAAATAGGAGAGGAAACCTAAAAAATAACCGCACACAGTTGCTTGTGCTGGTAAAGAAACTTATATACGTATGAAGGTACCTATGACAACAGGAGGAACTCTTAAGAACTATACCTAAAGCCAGTTCCCTTGTCCTGCTCAACTGCATAGGCAGCGGGTCAGGCTTGTGAGTGACTGACCGTTTGTAGCTGCAGTTTATGGCGGGTCATGGCCCATCGTACATAGGCCGCTGTGAGGTGGAGCGTACACCATCAAGTTAAGTAGTGGTTTTGTCTTTGGACGTATGATTGTTTGTGTTTTCCTTTTCTTTTTCGTTTATAAATGTATAGATATGGTGTTCTTTTAATCATTGACAGAGGTCTTCTTAGGCACGTGTGGGTTTTATTGTTGTTCTGAAGAAGGTGTAGTTATCTACGTCGAAACCTGGGTTAACGCTTAAAACTAGGTGCTTTTTCGGCAGTCGAGGCGGGTTTTTAGTTTTTTAATACAACTTTTAAAAACGAGCAACAGGTCGGTGCATAATTTCGTACCCTTTTTAACAATTCTAAAAACGCAGCTTTACCAGTAGATTTGTTTTCAACAGCAACAGTGAGCTGTCTTAGCTGTTGAGTATTTGTGGCAGCTTTTATCATTTCGTGTCTTGGTAGTAATTAACGGTGCAGAATGCCACTTTGGTTACACCAAACACACAACATGATATTGTGAGGGTGTGCACCATCCTAGCAAACGATGTTACTGGTTCCTGATTTCTCAGGATCTATGCACCCAAATTGCATGAAAATGTAATCACATGTCAGTACTAGTATAATACAAGGTGTTACAAAAAGGTACAGCCAAACTTTCAGGAAACATTCCTCACAAACAAAGAAAGAAAATGTGTTATGTTGTCATGTGTCCGGAAACGCTTACTTTCCGTGTTAGAGCTCATTTTATTACTTCTCTTCAAATCACATTAATCATGGAATGGAAACACACAGCAACAGGACGTACCAGCGTGACTTCACTTTGTTACAGGAAATGTTCAAAATGTCCTCCGTTAGCGAGGATGCATGCATCCACCCTCCGTCGTATGGAATCCCTGATGCGTTGATGCAGCCCTGGAGAATGGCGTATTGTGTCCACAATACGAGCACGAAGAGTCTCTACATTTGGTACCGGGGTTGCGTAGAGGTTGCGCAGACAAGAGCTTTCAAATGCCCGCATAAATGAAAGTCAAGAGGGTTGAGGTCAGGAGAGCGTGGAGGCCATGGAATTGGTCCGTCTCTACCAATCCATCGGTCACCGGATCTGTTGTTGAGAAGCGTACGAACACTTCGAATGAAATGTGCAGGAGATCCATCATTCATGAACCACATGTTGAGTCGTACTTTTAAAGGCACATGTTCTAGCAGCACATGACAACGTGCTCCATTGAGCTTAGGTGGAAGAACATGGGGCCCAATCAAGACATCACCAACAATGCCTGCCCAAACGTTCACAGAACATCTGTGTTGATGACGTGATAGCACAATCGCGTGCGGATTCTCGTCAGCCCACGCATGTTGAATGTGAAAATTTAGAATTTGATCACGTTGGAATGAAGCCTCGTCCGCAAAGAGAACATTTGCACTGAAATGAGGATTGACACATTGTTGGATGAACCATTCGCAGAAGTGTACCCCTGGAGGCCAATCAGCTGCTGATAGTGCCTGCACACACTGTACATGGTACGGAAACAAATGGTTCTCCCGTAGCACTCTCCATACAGTGACGTGGTCAACGTTACCTTGTACAGCAGCAACTTCTCTGACGCTGACATTAGGGTTATCGTCAACTGCACGAAGAACTGCCTCGTCCATTGCAGGTGTCCTCGTCGTTCTAGGTCTTCCCCAGTTGCGAGTCATAGGCTGGAATGTTCCGTGCTCCCTAAGACGCAGATGAATTGCTTCGAACGTCTTCCTGTCGGGACACCTTCGTTCTGGAAATCTGGCTCGATACAAATGTACCGCGCCACGGCTATTGCCCCGTGCTAATCCGTACATCAAATGGGCATCTGCCAACTTCGCATTTGTAAACATTGCACTGACTGCAAAACCACGTTCGTGATGAACACTAACCTGTTGATGCTACGTACTGTTGTGCTTGATGCTAGTACTGTAGAACAATGAGTCGCATGTCAACACAAGCACCGAAGTCAACATTACCTTCCTTCAATTGGGCCAACTGGCGGTGAATCGAGGAAGTACAGTACATACTGACGAAACTAAAATGAGCTCTGGCATGGAAATTAAGCGTTTCCGGACACATGCCCAGATAACATCTTATCTTTATTTGTGTGTGAGGAATGTTTCCTGAAAGGTTAGCCGTACCTTTTTGTAACACCCTGTATATCTGTCCAATGAATACCCGTTTATCATCTGCATTTCTTCTTGGTGTAGCAATTTTCATGGCCAGTAGTGTAAATTTCGTTTTTTTCCAGCAGTGTGGTTTCGTAACCTTGATATATTCTCGGTGGTTTGTCGTGCCTACTTCGCCCTGAGTAGTGGGTGCGGTACTTGAGAAAAATTTATTATTAGACTCAGAGGATGTACTAGTGCGTGACATATATGCGTGTCTCTTGTGAAGGGAGTAATCTGCAGCGGGAGAAATTAAAGCGCAACAAGCGAGCCGGAGTGCCACGACGGAGATGTATGGCGTACCTCAGGCCAGCCGCCCCGCCCTTACTCCTCATATCCGCGGTGCGGCCGCTCCGGCACCGGGCCAGCTTGCTGCAACCCCCACTAAAAATATGCGCCGTCCGCCAGTGCGGCATTCCCAGCCGCATACGTGACGCCGCGGTCCAAACACGAAACCGCGAACGGCACGGCACACTTCTTGCTCTCTCCCTCTCTCTCTCTCTACGGCGCAGAAATCTTTTTCTCCCGTGCCGAATTCCAGTCCACCAGTCAAGGTCAACTGCTTTCTGGTTCGTTTTAGGATTCTTGATAAAATCTCGACATATTTAAATACCGATACCTTTCCCAGAAAATATCGGTATTTACTGCCAACGTCACTTACTCCGAATATGTTGCTGTTGATGTGGTCTTCAGTCCTCAGACTGGTTTGATGCAGCTCTCCATGCTACTCTATCCTGCAACCTACATCCTTCTGAATCTGCTTGGTGTATTCATCTCTTGGTCCCCCTCTACGATTTTTACCCTCCACGCTGCCCTCCAGTGCTAAATTAGTGATCATTCGATGTCTCAGAACACGTTCTACCAACCGGTGCCTTCTTCTGGTCAAGTTGTACCACAAACTTCTCTTCTCCCCAATCCTATTCAATACTTCCTCATTAGTTATGTGATCTACCCACCTAATCTTCAGCATTCTTCTGTAGCACCACATTTCGAAAGCTTCTATTCTCTTCTTGTCCAAACTATTTATCGTCCATGTTTCACTTCCATACATGGCTACACTCCGTACAAATACTTTCAGAAATGACTTCCTGACACTTAAATCTATACTCGATGTTAACAAATTTCTCTTCTTCAGAAACGCTTTCCTTGACATTGCGTCTACATTTTATATCCTCTCTACTTCGACCATCATCAGTTATTTTGCACCACAAATAGCAAAACTCCTTCACTACTTTAAGTGTCTCATTTCCTAATCAAATTCCCTCAGCATCACCCGACTTAATTCGACTACATTGCGTTATCCTCGTTTTGCATTTGTTGATGTTCATCGTATATCCTCCTTTCAAGACACTGTCCATTCCGTTCAAACTCCGACTATATCGATATCGAAATGGTAATATCGAGTGCCAATATTTTTATTTTATCCTATATTTCTTTCTCAATTTTCGGTAAATATTAGAAAGTGTTCACTTGAAACTGTAGTAGAACATTATTTTACTTTCAATCTGTGAAGTAGTACTGTTTCACCTTTCATAACGTCCAGTCTCTCACTTCATCTATGTGAAAGCAAGTACAAGTGGCACAAACAAGTCCGATTCCGCTGGGGGATGGGGTTGTGAATGGAATAACAAGAGTTTCGATGTGAAGAAACGGCACATCAGTTGCCTTTAAAAAAAAATAACGCAACTAATGTGTTGTTTGCACACATCTTCGTTCTTCAAAAACAGCTGCTGAAAATGAGGAACAGAAATCTAAATGCTAAATGTCAACATTGGTCTTCATTGTGAGTCGAGACGCGTGGTAGAAATTACTGCCGTAATTGGCGCTTCGTGCTACCAAAAGAAACTGCACCGTTTAGTGTCAACACGCAGTTTTGACACTACAATTGCTAAGTCGCTGGCGTTTGCAGAAATGAAAAAACAGGAAAGTCGACATGAAGTGGTCCGGAAAAATCCGATATGTGACTAAACCGAGCGACGGACCTATCGGACATCTTTTACTGTGCCACTTACATGCAGTTAATCATTGTTAGCAAGGTGGTTATCGACAAGCGTGAACGTCTATCGTTTTCATTTCAATTCTTGCTCTAAGGGGGGCTGGCAGGCTGCTAGCTTGTTGTGTACAGAATATCTAACAATAAATCAGTACTTAAATATACATGTATAAAACTGGCAGTGTATTTACAATATGTAGCCGATATTTTGACATGTCGGTGCGTCGATATTTTGTCTTTCGATAAGTCGATAGACCAATATTTCTTCTCGATATATAGAGCACCGATAATGATGTTTTCTTAATCATCGATATATCGTATTTTTTAAAATATGAATAGCCCTAATTCTATTCCCAATGTAAGGAATTACCCATCGAAGCTGTTAAGTCTGCAATGTGGCGACTTTCACTTTTTCGTCACCAATTTGAGCATTAAAACGTGCGAGCTATGACATATATTGGCGAGTATCAAACAGATACTTCCGAACGTTGTAGAAGACTTGTAACTTAGTGTGGAATGCATAAACTGTCAGCTATTAAAACTGCAGCAAGAACGATATAGCAAATAACATTTTACGTGTGAAGAGTGTACAATATAGCACGAACAATACGTCATTTGTACCAGGTCCTCGGGCCACAAGGTACGTGCACCGCCGACTGTGCAATCCTCTGCCATTCGACGTAATGCAGAGGCTGTGGTTCAAATAGCTCTCAGCACTATGAGACTTAACTTCTGAGGTCATCAGTCCCATGGAACTACTTAAACCTAACTAACCTAAGGACATCACACACATTAACGCCCGAGGCAGGATTCGAACCTGCGACCGTAGCGGTCGCGCGGTTCCAGACTGAAGCGCCTAGAACCGCTCGGCCACTCCGGCCGGCCGCAGAGGCTGTATGGAGGGTGATATAGCGTTGCAAGGCGATATGAGAAGGATGTGAGAACTGTGGTAGAGAAGGCGAATGGTCGAGTTCCGTTAATTGGGTGAATTGTACTAAAGTGTGGTTCACCTGTAAAGGAAACCGGATATAGAAGGGACGTCGAACAGATGTGCACAACTATAGACCTATACCTCTAACGTCGATCAGTTGTAGAATTTTGGAACACGTATTATGTTCGAGTATAATGACTTTTCTGGAGATTAGAAATCTACTCTGTAGGAATCAGCATGGGTTTCGAAAAAGTCGTGTGAAACCCAGCTCGCGCTATTCGTCCACGAGACTAAGAGGGCCATAGACACGGGTTCACAGGTAGATGGCGCGTTTCTTCCGCAAGGCGTTCGATACAGTTCCCCACAATCGTTTAATGAACAAAGTAAGAGCATATGGACTATCAGACCAATTGTGTGATTGGATTGAGGAGTTCCTAGATAACAGAACGCAGCATGTCATTCTCAATGGAGAGAAGTCTTCCGAAGTAAGAGTGATTTCAGGTGTGCCGCAGGGGAGTGTCATAGGACCGTTGCTATTTACAATATACATAAATGACCTCGTGGATGACATCGGAAGTTCACTGAGGCTTTTTGCAGGTGATGCTCTGGTGTATCGAGAGGTTGTAACAATGGAAAATTGGACGGAAATGCAGGAGGATCTGCAACGATATGACACATGGTGCAGGGAATGGCAATTGAATCTCAATATAGACAAGTGTAATGTGCTGCGAATACATAGAAAGATAGATCCCTTGCCCGCGAAAGGCAAAGGTCCCGAGTTCGAGTCTCGGTCGGGCACACAGTTTTAATCTGCCAGGAAGTTTCATATCAGCGCACACTCCGCTGCAGAGTGAAAATCTCATTCTGGAAAGATCCCTTATCATTTAGCTACAATATAGCAGGTCAGCAACTGGAAGCAGTTAATTCCATAAATTATCTGGGAGTACGCATTAGGAGTGAATGATCATATACAGTTGATCGTCGGTAAAGCAGATGGCAGAGATTCATTGGAAGAATCCTAAGGAAATTCAATCAGAAAACAAAGGAAGTAGGTTACAGTACACTTGTTCGCCCACTGCTTGAATACTGCTCAACAGTGTGGGATCCGTACCAGATAGGGTTAATAGAAGAGATAGAGAATATCCAACGGAGAGCAGCGCGCTTCGTTACAGGATCATTTAGTAGTCGCGAAAGCGTTACGGAGATGATGGATAAACTCCAATGGAAGACATTGCAGGGGAGACGCTCAGTAGCTCGGTACGGGCTTTTGTTAAAGTTTCGAGAACATACCTTTACCGAAGAGTCAAGCAGTATATTGCTCCCTCCTACGTATATCTCGCGAAGAGACCATGAGGATAAAATCAGAGAGATTAGAGCCCACACAAAAGCATACTGACAATCCTTCTTTCCACGAACAATACGAGACTGGAATAGAAGGGAGAACCGATAGTGGTACTCAGGGTACCCTCCGCCACACACCGTCAGGTGGCTTGCGGAGTATGGATATAGATGTAGATGTAGATATTGCATCTGTCATCATCATACACGTCCAGCATTGCGAGTGATGGTATGGGGTGCCATTGGGTACACTGCATAATCACTTATAGTAGGCACAGCTGGTAATCTGGACTGCTGACCGCACATTTGTAGGTCTACGTCAAGTTTACTTTCAGCAAGATGATGGGAACGATAATATTTTGTAATTTCGCAACCAATTGTAATGATAGCGTCCGTAAACCCAGCAGTGACGTTGGATGTTGAAGCTGTTGTGTTGGCAGAAGAGCCAACACCGTGTTACTAGTGGAGCCCGAAATGCACGCGTTTAGCTCAAGCAGGCTGGCGTGAAGAGGGAAGGACTACACTGATGTGAGGTCTGGAGCATGACAAGGAATTAGAATTCAGAAAGCGGACGAAATTACTTTGATACTGAACTTTAATCCATTAATGATTAACGTCGCTTTTGACGGTACATGATTCACAATATTATCTGTTCAGAATACATTCATAGTAACTGAATATGGCGCCTTGCTAGGTCGTGGCAAATGACGTAGCTGAAGGCTATGCTAAACTGTCGTCTCTGCAAATGAGAGCGTTTGTAGACAGTGAACCAACGCTAGCAAAGTCGGCTGTACAACTGGGGCGAGTGCTAGGAAGTCTCTCTAGACCTGCCGTGTGGCGGCGCTCGGTCTCCAATCACTGATAGTGGCGACACGCGGGTCCGACGTATACTAACGGACCGCGGCCGATTTAAAAGCTACCGCCTAGCAAGTGTGATGTCTGGTGGTGACACCACAGAAGCCAACCATTCTAAACAGTCCAAGGCTGTAAACATCTCCTGACGGGTAGGTGGAATGGTATCTGTATTCTCTTCCTCCTCACTTTCTTCTGATGGCCCTTCTTGCACCTCGTTCACAGCTTTTGGAACATCCGATTCCACAGAAGCACACAAGGCAACATCGTCGTCTACACTAATGAATTCTTCGAAACTAATCCCAGGGTTCGCAACGTCCTGCAGAACTGTCCATTCATCAGGTGAAGTGGCATCTTCTAACTCGTGGACATCTTCAGTGTTGCTATGTCTCCAAGCTCTGTTAAAGCACTTCCCTATATGATGTGGCGATACTGAGTTCCAGGTTGCTGCGATGGCTTTCATTGCGTCAAGCAGATTCCAATTTGGGGTTGCACTATTGTTTTCAGCAGCACGAACTGCAGTTCCTACAAGTCGCTTACGATAAGCTCTCTTTATAAGAGAGATTGTGGCTTGCTCCAAAGGTTGAAGGTGGCTTGTGGCGTTGGGTGGAAAAAACTGAATCTTTATGTTGGATAGGTTCAGATCATGAACGTTATGGGCAGTACGTCTGTCCAATGTAAGTAGAACATGTCTATTTTGAGGAACCATTTGACTGTTGAAACGAAGAAGCCACTTGCGAAATGATGTGCCATCGATTCAAGCTTTCTTGTGGTGAGAGTAGGTGAAAGGTAAAGTGTCCATATTTATCTTTAAAAACAATGTGGTTTCTCGCATTTACCGATAACCCAGGGACGAAACTTCTCACTGCCATCAGCATTACAGAACAGTACAACAGTCACAGGTTGCTTGCTTCGTGCTCCACCGTGACACTTATCACCTTTTATCCCCGGGGTGTGATTTGGAAAAAGATTGTATAAAAATCCAGTTTCATCCATGTTAAACACATCACACGAGGCATACTTTTCCCTCACTCGGTTGAATTCATGCAACCAGCTGTTCGCACTTTCTTCATCAACTTTATTTGCTTCACCACAAATTTGTACAGATGAAATTGAATGTTTCTTTTGGAACCGATACAACCAACCAGCAGAACAACGGAAGTTTTCGATGCCCATATCTTTAGCAATCTCATTTGCTTTTGACTGAAACACAGGGCCTGTTAAAGGTATGTTCGATGCACGCGTATGATTGAACCATTCTAGCAGTAACGTCTCGATATCTTCATACTTGGCGATACGAAGTCTTTTAGATTTGCTTCCAGAGCCCCTATGCCGCAGTATCAATAATTTTTCCTCGGTTCTTAATAATCGTAGATAAAGTAGATTTTGGTATTCCAAACTGCTCTGCAATTTGCTGTATTCTTGGTCCCACGGCCCACTTCATCTAGAATTTTAAGATTTAACTGTACAATTAGAGCTCTCTGTTTCCTCTTTGCCATTTTCGCGTGCTACGGTACCGGTTGTAACTGTAGCTTTTATTTAGTATTCCAACTCGCTACGTCTACGACTAACAGAACACCTGTCTAATCTGGCACTGTCTATGTCCCTAAACACTGCTGCACACGTCATTGAATGTCTTACAATGTACAGCATACGCTGATTGTTGAGGTGATAATCGCGGCTACCGACCTACAGTACGTTAAAAACGAGTCAACAATAAGTATAATTCGCTTTGTAGCTACATTTCGTACATTCATTTCGAAAAAAAATTAGGTTTTAGAATACTCTAAGGTCGGAAGTTTGTGTTACAGTGAAGTTTAATTACGCTAGGAACTGAAACGGAGTTCGTAATTCGCTTTAACTGAAATTCACGTTAACCAATAAAACATACCATAAGAACTAATGTATTCCTGGTGGGACCAATATTTTTTTCGCGTTAACCGCGAGTTCGTCTTATGCGAGTTCGCGCTAACGAGGTTATACTGTATTTTGTTTGGTCTCTTTTGTAACACGTGTTTTTTTTGTACTTGTTACCAATAGCCAAAACATCAATTAGCCCTAGCGGTACTGCTAAAATTTTTCCTTTTTAAGTAAAAATTCTTTTAAAAGCAATGATTTCTATTCGTAAAATTTGCATTCCTTTGAAATGTTGCGTTATTATACAGCGAAGCGCCAAAGAAACTGGTACAGCCACGCGTATTCAAATACAGAGTTATGCAAACAGGCGGAATACGGCGCAGCGGTCGGCCACGTCTACATAACACAACAAGTGTCTGGCGCAGTTGTTAAGATCAGTTACTGCTGAGTTTCAACGTGGTATTGTAGTGCGCGCACGAGCGACGGGACGCACCATCTCCCATGTAGGGATGAAGTGGGGATTTGAATGTACCGTGAATATCAACAGTCCGGTAAAACATCAAATCTCCAACATCACTTTGGCCGAAAAAAGATCCTGCACGACCTGGACCAACGACGACTAAAGAGACTCGTTCGGGGCGACTGAATTGCAACCCTTCCGCAAATTGCTCCAGATTTCAATGCTCGGCCATTAACAAGTGCCGGCGTGCGACCTTTCATCGAAACGTAATCGATACGGCTTTCGGAGCCGAAGATATACTCGTGTGCCCTTGGTGACTGCAGGACACAAACCTTTACGCCTCGCCTGGGCCCCTCAACACCGACTTTGGACCGTTGATGAAACGAGTCTCGTTTCTAGTTTTATTGTGTGGATGGAGGTGTACGGGTACGGAGACAACCTCATGAATTCATGGATCTTTCATGTCAGCAACACTCTTATTTAAGTATATTGTACCTTTTACACATGAATGCCGGTCGAAGTGGCCGAGCGGTTCTAGGCGCTACAGTCTGGACCCGCGCGACCGCTACGGTCGCAGGTTCGAATCCTTCCTCGGACATGGATGTGTGTGATGTCCTTAGGTTAGGTTTAAGTAATTCTAAGTTCTAGGGGACTGATGACCTCAGAAGTTAAGTCCCATAGTGCTCAGAGCCATTTGAGCCATTTTTACACATAAAATTCGACATTTCGTCACTTTTTTGAATATGCGTCCACTGTTATGATCCATTTTAAGCGAAACAAGTTGATATATGCGAAATTAAAAACTGAAATAATTTTGTACCACGTATTATTTAAAAAAAACAAGGAACAAGAAAAGATATTCTTTCTCGCACATTTATAGATTCATCTACACTTCGTTCGATTGTGTGAACGAAAAATTGACACACAAAAAAATTTTAGTGTAGAGAAGATGTGAATCATAGCGTAGAAAGAGGGGCGAGCCACACTCAGACGCCCACACAAACTTTTTTAACATATTTCTACACAGAATTCGATTATGAAACCTTGCGATGTAAATCTTAAAGAATCAATCTAATAAACCACGCAATAAAAATATTTGAATTTTTTGGCAAGAAATTAAAATCAGTGATGAGAAGCGAGAGCTGCTATTGTACAATGACTAATGTGTCCATGAGCCGTCACCTCTCAACCGAAGTAGACTTAAGATGCTGCACATGCTCTACCTTAGCAGAGAGTTGCATCAAACCAGTCTCAGGACTGAAGGCCACAACAACAACAATGTCCTACCTTTTTCTATGGGGCTTAGACGAGGGCTTTGGCCGAGGCAACGAGTAAACGAGGGCATTTAAGACGTGGCAGTACAAGAGAATGCTAGGAGTACCGTGGACAGATAGAATTAGTAACAACGACACTCTCCGCGAAATGTGGAAAGAAGTCCTTAATACAGCAAAAGTCAGGAAAGTACAATATTTCGGCAGTGTGACGAACAATGGAAACAGATGTAAACTGCTGCAGAGAGTTCTTCGAGAAACGATACCTCGCAAAAAAAAAGGACAAGGAAGAAAAATAACATCTAGGCTCAGAAAGTTAAGGACATAGACTTCACAAAAAACAAAGCATCTTTCCTGAAGAAGCAAAGGTGAGTATATCAATAATGATCACCAATATACGAAACGGATATGCACTAGTAAAAGCAGGAGAAGAAGTAGAAGTAAACATTTCAGTACAACTGGTTAGTAAACATAGGAATGACGCCAACTACATTCTGGATATTAAGCAAGATTATAGTGCAAGTTTCTAAATCAGAAATTGCATTTCAACATTGGTTGTGAGAAGGTGGTGTACGGCGCGTATATGAAGAAATCTGGCACTAATGGCAGCATGGCATGTCTAGACTGTAGATTATCGTTCTGTGGTGTTGCTGCTGGCGTTGGTCAGTATCTTACGACTGTGATGCGAATATGGAATAGATGGGTGCTGTAAGACGATAACTTCGTTGTGGATCTTAACAGACGAGTACCCAAGAGGACAGATTCATTCGCCTGTGCAGGGTTATGCAGCCATTTCAGATGCTTTCAGTCATGAAATAGGCTTGTTTGCATCAAAAGCACCCACACGGACAGTCAGATAGAAGAGTGGGGCCCTGTTGTCTTCCCGCACGTCCCAGTTATGCATACAGCACTACGAGGGACGTATCGGTGTGTGGATCCTTCGACAAGAATTAGCGTTGTCGCTCCTACTCTGTAGGAATCAACATAGGTTCCGAAACCCAGCTCGCGCTATCCGTCCACGAGACTCAGAGGGCCATAGACACGGGTTCACAGGAAGATGCCGTGTTTGTTCCGCAAGGCGTTCGATACAGTTCCCCACAGTCGTTTAATGAACAAAGTAAGAGCATATGGACTATCAGACCCATTGTGTGATTGGATTGAAGACTTCCTAGATAACAGAACGCAGCATATCATTCTCAATGGAGAGAAGTGCGCCGCAGGGGAGTGTCGTAGGATCGTGAACCATGACCGATTTTTTTCCAAGAAAGTAACGTACATAATTTGTGAGTACTTGGATTTTACAATCACTTTATAGTGAAACTTCCTGTCAGATTAAAACTGTGAGCCGGACCGAGACTCGAATTCTGGACCTTTGCCTTTCGTGGGCAGGAGAGCTCCTGTGAAGTTTGGAAGGTAGGAGACGAGGTACTGGTGGAATTAAAGCTGCGAGGACGGGGCGTGAGTCGTGTAGCCGGCACTGTAGCTCAGCGTGTTCGGTCAGAGGGCTACGTGCTCCCTGTAATTAAAAAAAAAGAAACTGAGTCAAAGAATCAACGATCAACTTGCACGGATGTCTTGTGACGTCCGCCCAGACCAAACGCAACGAACTATATCGAACAAAACGAAAAAAAAAATGTACAAACGTTGGTAGACCACTTGCCCACGAAAGGCAGAGGTCCCGAGTTCGAGTCTCGGTCCGGCACACTTTTTAATCTGCCAGGAAGTTTCATATCAGCGCACACTCCGCTGCAGAGTGAAAATTTCATTCTAGAAACATCCCCCAGGCTGTGGCTAAGCCATGTCTCCGCAATATCCTTTCTTCCGGGAGTGCTAGTTCTGCAGGTTAGCAGGAGAGCTTCTGTGAAGTTTGGAAGGTAGGTGGCGAGGTACTGGCAGAAGTAAAGCTGTGAGGACGGAGCGTGAGTCGTGCACGGGTAGCTCAGATGGTAGAGCACTTGCCCGCGAAAGGCAAAGGTCCCGAGTTCGAGTCTCGGTCCGGCACACAGTTTTAATCTGCCAGGAAGTTTCATATCAGCGCACACTCCGCTGTAGAGTGAAAATTTCATTACTTTACAGTGTTATAAGTCTCCAATAACGTGAGTGATAGTGTAGTGTATTACACAGTAGTGTACTGTTGTACATGTATACTTTTTAAAATCTGTGTTTTTCACTTAAAACGAATTTATTTTAGCACGAACTCCTGATTTTTCGGTCCCTTCGGAGTCGTGTTAACGAAGTTTTACTGTACCGGGAAATACCAGTTATAAAGAATGAAAATGTCGGTTTCGGTTTTAACTGGACGGTTTTTTCCGAGCGCGGCGGCCGACAGACGGGACGGGTGCCAGGGGGCGGCGGCGGCGCTGGTTAATTTGGGAGGCGTCGGCGGGAGGCGCAACACAAAACAATAAAGGAAACACAAAAACAATAAGGGAAAGAGGCACAGTGCGGGACTCGGCGGGGGTGGGGCAGCCGGTGCCGGGCGGACCAACAGTGGCGCGGGATGCCATGCAGTCATAGCGCCCCCAGGACGATGTTCATCTTCCAGGCTGCTCTGCATTCTTCCGCAGGAACCGTTCACTGTTTCCACACTGAAGCGTCAAGGAAACTGGTATACGCACGCGTACTCAGAGAAATGTAAACAGGCAGGATACCGCGCTACGGTCGGCAACGATTGTACACTACTGGCCATTCAAATTGCTACACCAGGGAAGAAATGTAGATGATGGGTATTCACTGGACAAATATGTTATACTAGAACTGATATGTGATTACATTTTCATGCAATTTGAGTGCATAGATCCTGAGAAGTCAGTACCCAGAACAACCACCTCTGGCCGTAATAACGGCCTGGGCATTTAGTCAAACAGATCTTGGATGGCGTGTACAGGTACAGCTGCCCATGCTGCTTCAACACGATACCACAGTTCATCAAGGGTAGTGACTGGCGTATTGTGACGAGCCAGTTGCTCGTCAACCATTGACCAGACGTTTTCAGTTGGTGAGAGATCTGGAGAATGTGCTGGCCAGAGCAGCAGTCGAACATTTTCTGTATCCAGAAAGGCCCGTAGAGGACCTGCAACATGTGGTCGTGCATTATCCTACTGAAATGTAGGGTTTCGCAGGGTACAGCCACGGGTCGTAACACATCTGAAGTGTATCGTCCACTTTTCAAAGTACCGTCAATGCGAACAAGAGGTGACCGAGACGTGTAACCGATGGCACCCCATACCATTACGCCGGATGATACGCCAGTATGGCGATGAGGAATACACGCTTCCAATGTACGTTCACCGCACGGATACGACCATCATGATGCTGTAAACAGAACCTGGATTCATCCGAAAAAATGACGTTTTGCTATTCTGCACCCAGGTTCGTTGTTGAGCACACCATCGCAGGCGCTCCTGTCTGTGACGCAGCGTCAAGGGTAACCGCAGCCGTGGTCTCCGAGCTGATGGTCGATTCTGCTGGCCCGCATCTCGTGGTCGTGCGGTAGCGTTCTCGCTTCCCACGCCCGGTATCCCGGTTTCGATTCCCGGTGGGGTCGCGGATTTTCTCTGCCTCGTGATGGCTGGGTGTTGTGTGATGTCCCTAGGTTAGTTAGGTTTAAGTAGTTCTAAGTTTTAGGGGACTGATGACCATAGATGTTAAGTCCCATAGTGCTCAGAGCCATTTGAACCATTTTTTTTAACCATGCTGCTGCAAACGTCGTCGAACTGTTCGTCGAGATGGTTGTTGTCTTGCAAACGTCCCCATCTGTCGACTCAGGAATCGAGACGTGGCTGCACGATCCGTTACAGCCAAGCGGATAAGATGCCAGTCATCTCGACTGCTAGTGATACGAGGCCGTTGGGATCGACCACGGCGTTCCGTATTACCCTCCTGAACCCACCGATTCCATTTTCTGCTAACAGTCATTGGATCTCGACCAACTCGAGCAGCAATGTCGCGGTACGATAAGCCGCAATCGCGGTAGGCTACAATCCGGCTTTTATCAAAGTCGGAAACGTGATAGTATGCATTTCTTCTCCTAACACGAGGCATCACAACAACGTTTCACCAGGCAACGGCGGTCAACTGCTGTTTGTGTATGAGAAATCGGTTGGAAACTTTCGTTATGTCAGCACGTTGTAGGTGTCGCCACCGGCGCCGACCTTGTGTGAATGCTCTGAAAAGGTAATCAATCATTTGCATATCACAGCATCTTCTTCCTGTCGGTTAAATTTCGCGTCTGTAGCGCGTCATCTTCGTGGTGTAGCAATTTTAATGGCCAGTAGTGTACTTCATTGGTGCAGTTTTCCTTACATAGCTATAGTCGTCCCGTCCTTCCTTCACTACGCAACCGCGATTAAGCGCTGACTCGTAATATCCGACCAAAGTGCCTTCACTCGTGGGTGCAATACTCGTAGACGTGGACCTGATTAGTTTCTCCGTGTCGCTGTGAACCACACGGGGTCCAGATGTCAGCGAAGTGGCATAGTCGGGTGGCGCATTTCCCAGAGGGCTGGGAGCAGCCTAACGTTCCGGGCCGTGGTCCAAGCCGCGAGAGGCCGCCGACCGAGAAAAACAAACAAGCCAGGCGGCACAGCGAGGGTCGCGTGTCAGTGGCGCCTACACCGATGCTGATCAGGACCCACCAGTACGGAACCGAACTTAGCGTCCGTGTCAAATGCAGGTAAGACTTGCCGCCAACGTCATCAGTTATTTTCTGGACATATTCCAATCTCTGTCTTCCTGTTTTTGCCCTCTACAACTCCCTCTAGTACCATGGAAGTCATTCCCTCACGTCTTAGCAGATGTCCTATCATCCTGTCCCTTCTCCTTCTCAGTGTTGTCCACATAGTCTTTTCCTTTCCCACTGTGCGCAAAACCTCCTCATTCTTACCTTATCAATCCACCTAATCGGCAATATTCTTTTGTAGCACCCCATCTCGAATGCTTCGATTCTCTTCTGTTCCGGTTATCCCACAGTTTGTTTCGCTACCATACAATGCTGTGCTCGTAAAGTACATTGTCAGATGTTTCTTCCTCAAATTAAGCTTTGGCCAGGAATGCGTTTTCTTTCCAGTGCTAGTCTGCTTTTGATGCATCTCTTGCTCCGTCGTATTTTGGTTATTTTGCTGGTTAGATAGTAGAGTTCCTTAACTTCATCTGATTCGCGAACATTAATTCTGATATGTGACTGTAGGCTTTTCCGGCGTAAACTATTGAAGGAGACCCGAGAAACCTTCATCAATCAATCCTGGTCTTAAGTTTCTCGTCGTTCTCATTTCAGCTACTTCTAATTACTTTCGTATTTTTTTCCATTTTTACATCTACATTTCCATGGATACTCTGCAAAACACATTTAAGTGCCTGGCAGAGGGTTCATCGAACCACCTTCACAATTCTCTATTATTCCAATCTCGAATAGCGCGCGGAACGAACAGACATCTTTATTTTTCCGTACGAGTTTTGATTTCCCTTATTTTATCATGGTGATCGTTTCTTCCTGTGTAGTTCGGTGTCAACAAAATATTTTCGCATTCGGAGGAGAAAGTTGGTGATAAGAATTTCGGTCGCAACGAAAAACGCCTTTCTTTTAATCATGTCCAGCCAAAATTCTGTATCATTTCAGTAACACTCTCTCCCACATTTCGCGATAATACAAAACGCGATGCCCGTCTTTGAACTTTTTCAATGAACTCCGTCAGTCCCATCTGGTAAGGCTCCCACACAGCGCAGCACTATTCTAAAAAGAGGACGGACAAGCTTAGTGTAGGCAGTCTCCTTAGTAGGGCTGTTACATTTTCTTACTGAAGTCTTTGCTTAGCCTTCCCCACAACATTTTCTATGTGTTCCTTCCAATTTAAGTTGTTCGTAATTGTAATTCCTAGGTACTTAGTTGAATTTACGGCTTTCAGATTAGACTGATTTATCATGTAACCGAATTTTAACGAGTTCCTTTTAGCACTCATGTGGATGACCTCACACTTTTCGTTATTTAGGGTCAACTACCACTCTTCGCACCATTCAGATATTTTTTCTAAATCGTTTTGCAGTTTGTTTTGATCTTCTGATGACTTTATTAGTCGATAAACGACAACGTCATCTACAAACAACCTAAGACGGCTGCTCAGATTGCATCCCAAATCGTTTATATGGATAAGGAACAACAAAGGGCCTATAACACTACCTTGGGAAACGTCGGAAATCACTTCTATTTTAGTCGATGACTTTCCGTCAGTTGCTACGAACTGTGACCTATCTGACAGGAAATTACAAATCCGATCACATAACTGAGACGATATTCCATAAGCACGCAATTTCACTACGTCGCTTGTGTGGTTCAGTGTCAAAAGCCACCGGGAAATCCAGAAATACGGAATCAGTCTGAAATCCCTTGCCGTTAGCACTCCACGCTTCATGTGGATTAAGAGCTAGTTGTGTTTCACAGGAACGATGTTCTCTAAACCCATGTTGACTGTGTCTCAATAGACAGTTTTCTTCGAGGTTATTCATAATGTTTCAAAATCCTGCTGCATATCGATGGTAACCATATGGGCTTGTAATTTAGTGGATTACTCCTACCACCCTTCTTGAATATTAATGTGACCTGTGCAACTCTACAGTCTTTGGGTACGGATCTTTCGTCGAGCGAACGGCTGTACATGATTGTTAAGTATGGAGCTAATGCATCAGCATACTCCGAAAGGCACCTAATGAGTGGAGATTGCCTCTCAGGAAGGCGTGTGTGTTGAAAATGGCTCAGAGAATACATATTGATAAAGTTACGAGGGGAGAATACTAGGGCGACTGGAGGCTGGTCAAACACACCAGGTCGTAGCACGGGCCCATAGTGTGCCACAAATTGTGATCTCAAGATTCTGGCAACGATTCCAGCAGACAGGAAACGTGTCCCGGCGTTACAGTACGGGACGGCCACAGTGTACAACACCACAAGAAGACCGATATCTCACGTCACCATCAGTGCACGCAGACGGTCACGGAGTACTGCAGGTAGCCTTGCTCGGGACCTTACCGTAATCAATGTCTACAGACAGTGGACAGAAGGCCTAAATGCAGATGAAGCAGTCCTGGTATTGACTTTCATACTGTATTTAAAGAAGAAGAAGAAGATGATGATGAAAACAAGACCCTGGTCGAAGGAAAGACTTAAAATAAGAAACATACCCATGAAAAATTTTTAAACTTGTTAATGCCCTCCTAAAAGAGCAAACTTGTCTGTCGTTCTAGCCACGGATATGTCAGGCAAGCCCGTACAAGTACCAAGAAAAATTGTCAGTTTAATCTTACTTTTAAAGCAGACGCTCTTCGTGTATTCTGTATTTTGGCAGTAGTGGGAATGGGTACAAATGCAGATAAAGCGTTTTTAGTAGCATGGAGAGTTGCATCAAACCACTATTCGGACTGAAGACAACAAAAACAACAACACTGACGGCAGCGCTGTATTTAAATTAGCACAAAACAAGGGGCTGGTCCAGTCTGCAATGAGAGAGAAATAAGCAACTGAAAACCTGTTAATGGAAATGTTACATTCATAATCCGATGATTACGTCAACTTTCTGCCGATTGACAGTGAAACGTTCAACAACTTGTTTAGCGTTACTTCGCCATCATATTGAGCAAGAAGACACGCATATGTGAACATTTATTCTATTCTACCTATCCCTCTAAGACGGTTCATTGAAGTACCACGACATAAGAACATATAGCCCACATCGTCGATGGAAGAACGGCCGACTTCGTTCCCCATCCTTCCCTAATCCGATGGGACCGATGACCTCGCTGTTTGGTCCCCTCCCACAAATCAATCAACCTTTCATTCCACTTCCGCTTGTATGTGACTGTATGCGTAAAATACTGATTTTGTTCGTAACCTTTTCATGTTTGATTCATGGCTTGGAAAGATGCTACCATTATCGGCGCTATTTTGTTTTTGTACTTCACCGCAGTTTCCGTGGTTGTGGAAACTCAAGATATACTGAGATAAATTGCAACAAAATAATTTTTCATTAAACATATGCGGCGAAACATCGTCACAAATAACGTCCGCCATCTTGTCAATTTTTTCGTTGGGGGGGGGGGGGGGGGGGGGGGGGGAGGGGGGCGTAGGATATCAAACAGACCGACTTGGAGCAGGAGGGGCACCGCAGGACATTTTAATTTTCACTGTCTATACCTTTACAAATAAATTCATCAAACTTTGTCAGCATTACCAGGAAGGATTCAGGATTCGCACAAATAGCAGTGGAAGTTCAAAAAGATAACAAAATACATTTTTTACAAGTGAAATTCATCATTTTTTCACTTACTATTGGCTGCATTTGTTGCTATAAGTACACTTTTCTTCATAGGTATAAGAGAGATTCTGCAATATATTTTGTGCAGCATAGGAACCATACTTACAGGTGTATGAAATTGTAGAATTTTCTAAATCTATTAAAAACTGTGGTAAAATTGAGATAATTGATTATAATATTTGAGTTTTTTCTAATCATGAAGTTTAGAATGTACAGCTCATTCATTTTTTCATAAATTAAATAAATTCTAAAGTTTCATACACCTGCAATTACGGTTTGTATGCTGTGCGTAATTCTACATCCATACTCCGCAAGCCACCTGACGGTGTGTGGCGGAGGGTACCTTGAGTACCTCTATCGGTTCTCTCTTCTATTCCAGTCTCGTATTGTTCGTGGAAAGAAAGATTGTCGGTATGCCTCTGTGTGGGCTCTAATCTCTCTGATTTTATCATCATGGTCTCTTCGCGAGATATACGTAGGAGGGAGCAATATATTGCTTGACTCCTCGGTGAAGGTATGTTCTCGAAACTTCAACAAAAGCCCGTACCGAGCTACTGAGCGTCTCTCCTCCAGAGACTTCAAACTGGAGTTTATCTATCACCTCCGTAACGCTTTCGCGATTACTAAATGATCCTGTAACGAAGCGTGCTGCTCTCCGATGCATCTTCTCTATCTCTTCTATCAACCCTATCTGGTACGGATCCCACACTGCTAAATGATAAAGGATCTTTCTTTCTATATATTGGCAGCACTACACTTGTCTACATTGAGATTCAATTGGCATTCACTGCACCATGCGTCAATTCGTTGCAGATCCTCCTGCATTTCAGTACAATTTTCCATTGTTACAACCTCTCGATATACCACAGCATCATCCGCAATTTATGTGTATTGTGAATAGCAACGGTCTTACGTCACACCCCTGCGGCACACCTGAAATCACTCTTACTTCGGAAGACTTCCCCCCCCCCCCCCCCCAATTGAGAATGACATGTTACGTTCTGTTATGTAGGAACTCTTCAATCCAATCACACAATTGGTCTGATTGTCCATATGCTCTTACTTTGTTCATTAAGCGACTGTGGGCAGCTGTATTAAACGCCTTGCGGAAGTCAGGGAACGGTATGTACCTCGGAACCCGTGTCTATAGACTTCTGAGTCTCGTGGACGAATAGTGCGAGCTGGGTTTCACACGATCGCCTTTTTCGAAACTCATGCTGATTCCTACGGAGTAGATTTCTAGTCTCCAGAAAAGTCATTATACTCGAACATAATACGTGTTCCAAAATTCTACAATTGATATTTCTATAGTTCTGCACATCTGTTCGACGTCCCTTCTTGAAAACGGGGATGACCTGTGCCCTTTTCCAATCCTTTAGAACGCTACGCTCTTCTAGAGACCTACGCTACATCGCTGCAAGAAGGGGGCAAGTTCCTTCGCGTACTCTTTGTAAAATCCAACTGGTATCCCATTAGGTCCCGCGGCCTTTCCTTTTTTGAGGGATTTTAATTGTTTTTCCATCCCTCTGTCATCTATTTCGATATCTACCGTTCTGTCATCTGTTCGACAATCTAGAGAAGGAAATACAGTGCAGTCTTCCTCTGTGAAACAGCTTTGGAAAAAGACATTTAGTATTTCGGCCTTTAGTCTGTCATCCTCTGTTTCAGTACCATTTTGGTCACAGAGTGTCTGGACATTTTGTTTTGATCGACCTACCACTTTGACATAAGACTAAAATTTCTTAGGATTTTTTTCCAAGTCAATACATAAAACTTTACTTTCGGATTCATTGAACGCCTTTCACATAGCACTCCTCACACTACATTTCGCTTCGCGTAATTTTTGTTTGTCTGCAAGGCTTTGGCTATGTTTATGTTTGCTGTGAAGTTCCCTTTGCTTCCGCAGCAGTTTTCATCGAAGAATCTCTCTTATTTATGAAGAGAAGTGTACCTATAGCAACAAATGCAGCCGATAGTAAGTGAAAAAATTTCGCCGGCCGGAGTGGCTGTGCGGTTCTAGGCGCTACAGTCTGGAGCCGAGAGACCGCTACGGTCGCAGGTTCGAATCCTGCCTCGGGCATGGATGTGTGTGATGTCCTTAGGTTGGTTAGGTTTAATTAGTTTTTAGTTATAGGCGGCAGAAGTCGCATAGTGCTCAGAGCCATTTGAACCATTTGATGAAATTTCAGATTTAAAAAAATGTATTTTGTCATGTTTTTGAATTTCCACTGCTATGAGTGTGAATTCTGAATCCTTGCCGGCCTTGGTGGCCGAACGGTTCTACGCGCTTCAGTCTGGAACCGCGCGACCGCTACGATGGCAGGTTCAAATCCTGCCTCGGGCATGGATGTGTGTGATGTCTTTAGGTTAGTTACATTTAAGTATTTCTGTTCTGGGGGACTGATGACCTCAGATGTTAAGTCCCATAGTGCTCAGAGCCATTTGAACCATCCTGAATCCTTTGCATGGTCATGTTGACAAAGTTTTATTTATTTATTTGTAAAAGTATAGACAGTGGAAATTAAAATGTCATGTAGTGTTTCTCTTGCTCCAAGTCGGCCCGTTTGACTTCCTATCTCCCTTAATCAAAATTTCTGGTGAACACGTCACACACGACCTATGCTTCACGCACACGTCAAACAGCACCGTATGCGGTAAAATACTTGGCAACCATAGTTAAGTTTATCAAAATGTTTGATCGTTTGCGGGGGTTTTTACATCATCATCTCGTTCCAGCTGAGAAACGATGGCGCAGTGTGCATATCGAGCGGAATTTCCTGCTGCTGAATGCGAATGCTATTCGTAGAGTTTATCCGAACCCCAAAAATGAACGGCGTCCCTGGGACTGCAGAAAATCTGGAAATGCTTGAGCCGGACGGACGCGGAGTGTATACACTTCACTGTATTTCTCGCTCTCGCCGCCTCTGAGAGCAAACAGATGGTCGAAAATACACTTTGACGCACCTGGCACGCCGCACAGCCGCCAGTGGGAGAAATCGCGCCGCGTGTGGGATGAAAGCAGAAGCGGACAGACGAGCTAGGGAGACGGACTCTGCCGCTCAAACACTGTGGCCCCGTTTGTTTATGTCCGCTGTCTGCGAGCGTACGAAACTTGGACAGCGACCCGCCGGCTACATTCATTTCCAGATGGCTGCGGCGGCGGGATTTTCTCACCCACCTAATAGCCTGCTAAACGCGCTGAAGAAAGCGGGCAGATGGGAGGAGTACACTGAGGACAAGCCAGGAACTCTCCGATTACGGAATACGCTGCCTCATCAAAAGCATCCGCACAGTGCTATGTAACATGAGAGGCAGACCCGTAAGTGTAAAGTGATGCAGGGCGTATTCTGGTGTCAGTATAGAAACAGTGGCAGCAGAGTGGGTCGTACAGAAGTGCTTCTAGTGACTTTTTTGTTTGACGTTGTAATGGTACTTTAATTACGTAACCATTACGGCACCTCACCTCAACCTATCGATACCAGCAACATTCTACTGTGTTTCTGTAAAACAGTTAACATATTTCTGTGACAACATTCAGATTTGATTTCATTAATGTAGAGGTACTTTGATACATCGATATGTTTATATTGCAATGATATTATTCTTATGTGTATTGTTTCTTTTGTCACTATCATCTACACTGGACTCGCTTTCGGGAGGACGACGGTTCAATCCCGTCTCCAGCCATCCTGATTTAGGTTTTCCGTGATTTCCCTAAATCGTTTCAGGCAAATGCCGGGACGGTTCCTTTCAAAGGGCACGGCCGATTTGCTTCCCAATCCTTCCCTAACCCGAGCTTATGCTCCGTCTCTAATGACCAACCAACCACTATGATTTTTGACTGGGTGTTGTGTGATGTCCTTAGGTTAGTTAGGTTTAAGTAGTTCTAAGTTCTAGTGGACTAATGACCATAGATGTTAAGTCCCATGGCTCAGAGCCATTTGAACCATTTAAACCATGATCTTTGACGTACTTGTAACTCTGATTTTTGGGCGCGTAAGCGGTTATTAGAGAGTCAAGTCTTGGTCGTCATGTTAAAAAGACGGAAATTGTAGTCAGTTTATGAAATGTGAACTTTAAGAGTGAGGAAGATATTTTCAAGTATGTTTCATGTTGTGAAGTGATGTTGCAACAAAAGTAATAAAAAAGAAGTGTAACTTAAATTCGGAGTGCTGATTACTTTTTTACATCACCATTGTCTTAACTTGCAAAAGTTTAATCTTCAAGAATAGTTTATGAAACACATCTATAAAACTTTTGAATAACGCAGAATAACACCTACGCCTCTTTGCGTCCGAGCTTGGAATCATCGCTACCTAGATTTTCGACGATTGAGCCATGAGTTCGCAACGAGACCAGCGTGGGAAACGCGAAAAGATGAGTGCCTAGTTTATCCATTATTTCAAGAAATGACTATTAACTGTCCTCTAATGATACCTGCCACATAATATAACTTTGTTGTTGACCGAAAAAGCAATATTTAGCAGCGTGAGGCAACACTACAATCATAATTAATTTTTGGCCTTGGTTGTGGTAGGGTTGTTAGAACGTCAAACAAAGAATTGTAACACACAACAAATAAAATTCAGGCTATAACTTCCAACAAATATAGCCTGTGAAAGCTACGTCATAAAATAACTTTAAAAGACGTAAGAAAAACGCTTAAGTGACTAACCAGCGTTGTTGTAGATCGCCTGATGGTGGCAAGTGCTGAAACAGGCCTGTCGTGATTAAATAAACATCTCAAAAAAAGAAGCACCTTTTTGGACTTAATTCATAATGTCTTTACACGACCTATATCGAGGTGCGGGCCCATTGGAAACAAAATTTCAGTGACTTGATGCTTGGACTAGGCGCTGGATATCACCTGCCTAACAACTCCGCCACGGACATTTCAATCCTTCTAAACGTCTCCACGCCTTACCGCAGTAGTAACACCAGTTCCCGTCATATTACAGAAGTTAAGTGCTGTCGGGCTGGGCTGGCACTTGGATGGGTGACCATCTGGTCTGCCTAACGCTGTTGGCACGCGAGGTGCACTCGGCCCTTGTGAGGCAAACTGAGGAGCTACTTGACTGAGAAGTAGCGGCTCCGGTGTCGTAAGCCGACATCCGGCCGGGAGAGCGGTGTGCTGACCGCGCGCCCCTCGTATCCGCATCCGGTGACGCCTGTGGGCTGAGGACGACACGGCGGCCGGTCGGTGCCGTTGGGCCTTGATGACCGAGCGGAGTTTAGTTTAAAGGTCCCCAGGACGACTGTCGGCGATGTGATCCTGAAGTGGGAAAGCGCAGAGACAACCGCAGGTAAACAAAGACGAAGCACACCTCGTATGCTGACGGACGGGGACGTCGCTCACCGCGGAAGGCGGTTGTAAAAAAAATCTCATGAAACCAGCGGAACTCGTGAGTTCCAAAGTGTTACCAGCAGTCTAGCTAGCGCAATGACTGTCCTTACGCAGGTGAAAGGAATGTGGTACTTTGGTCGAGAAGATGGTCTTAAGACGCACACTTCCGTAGTCAACGAGTTATTTAACTGTTTTCTGGAAATTGTCTTGACCCGAAGAATCGAGATAAGGTGCTTTGCTTTCGTATCTACATCTACATATATACTCCGCTAGTCACCAATCGGTGTACGGCGGAATACACAACTTGCGCCAGTCAAATTCCTCCCCCTCTGTTCCACTCTCGGGTCACCGAGACAAAAACGACTGAACGCCCCAGTACGAGCTCTAATTTAGCTTATCTTTGAATGGTGATCAAGGTGGTAATAATAAATGCTCTATATCCTCGATGAAGATCGGATTTCAGAATTTAGTGAGCAGCCCCTTCCGTTTAGCGCGCCGTCAATCTGCAAGTGTGTCCCACTTCAAACTTCGTATGAGATTTGTAACGCTCTCGCGATGGCTAAATGTACCAGTCAAAAATCTTGCCGCTCTTCTTTGGACCTTCTCAATCTCTCGAATCAGACCCAACTGGTAAGAGTCCCATACAGACGAACAATAAGACTGGACGAACTAATGTATTGTAAGCTATTTCCTTTGTTGAAGGACTGCATTGCGTCAGGATTCTACCAATAAACCGCAGTCTAGAGTCTGCCTTACCCGTTACTTGTGTAATCTGATCATTCCATTGCAGTCTTAACCAACAACTCTAAGGATGCTGTCATTGCTGGTCAAGCCGTGCATGAGATAGCGGTGAAGTCAGGGTTACAGGTATGACAAGACCAAATACTTTGAGAACCGGCACTCAAGTAACACTCCTTTGACGACTATACACGGAACGATTGGATCAATCGCTTTCGTTATCTTGGTGAATGGGTCCACCCTAGTGATGGCGGCACCTCAGAGAGGCGTAACAAACTCAACGCAGCATACCACCTGTCCCACAATCTGTACAACGAGAAGTGCATTTCGACGAATGCTAAGGTCTGTCATTACAGAACTGCTGTCAGACCACAGTTTCTGTATGCCGCAGAGATCCTCTTGCTGAACAGAAAAGGCACGATAAATGACCTGGAGAAAGCCGAAAAAAAAATTCATGGCCCGGTATTGCTCCTAGGTGGAACCTACCGATTGGATTCTAATTCTGAACTGTATGAACAGTATGCGACATAGGAGGCTCAAGTTCTATGGGCACCTGCAACGAATTAACAACAATAGGCTTAGCAAGAAGATCTTCTCACTGGTTAAAAGCTACAAGACTGGAAACTTGTGGCTTAATGAAGTACTAAAGGGATTCGGCTGGGATCTCTCATCTTGAGGTAGAATATCGTTCCAATTTTGTGCTATAGTAGAGTCTTGGACCCCACCACACGGAGTCCCTAAACGTCGGAAGCCCCTTTCACAGGAAAGGAAGGAGGAATTATCAGCAGAGCTTAAGAGATATTGGGAACGGAAGAGAGCATCGAAGAGGAACCAGTCATAAGCGCTCCTTAGTGGGCTTAAATCAGTAATAATATGTCATCTTTTGCTCCTATCATGCTTCTTTCCTCTTGCATTTCAATATTCTTTTATGAAACCGGAAATGAAATCCAAATAATTTGAACGCCCATTAAGACTCTCCATTCGTCATGTGATGCCTGTGACGTCACTGGCTAGCACTCTGCTAATTGACAGCGGTGTATTGTTTTCGAACTTACGTTTCGCACAATGGGTTACAAATGTAGTATCACTGTTTACAAAACATGTTTACACACTCCTGAAAAGTTGTTTTTGAGTGCTGCAGAGAATGAGAAGAGGCGTAAAATGTGGTATCACTTACCGGCAAATTGCCACCATGTCGACACAAAAGTTCACTGACTTAATTAACTTACCTCCGAGACATACTCTACAACCGTTGCAACGAAGGATCACGTCATTCAGCAAAATTAAACTCCTAGTGATAATTGTTGTTTTATCCAACTACATCTCAGTTATTCGGTAGCTCAGTTGTTAGAGCTGTAAACCGTCGAATTTTATAAGACGATGTTCACAGATCGCTGATTCGAATCTAACCCGAAAAAACATCTTAACTTTTTTGTAAAACGACACGACAGCCAAAAATGGTTCAAATGGGTCTGAGCACTATGCGACTTAACTTCTGAGGTCATCAGTCGCCTAGAGCTTAGAACTAATTAAACCTAACTGACCTAAGGACATTACACACATCCATGCCCGAGGCAGGATTCGAACCTGCGACGTGGCGGTCGCTCGGCTCCAGACTGTAGCGTCTAAACCGCACGGCCACTGCGGCCGGCGACACTACAGTTCTCTCTTATTATATATTATATATTATTGTCTTTTTCCTAGCTGTTCACATGCTCTTACATTTGTAATCGCTGTTCACACACGTCACGTTCAAAAAAATGTGTTCTAGCTAGAGTGACCACACACTTTTTGCTTTATTAGAAACAACGTTTCTATCTTCGTACTGTCTAGCTAGGATCCTTATAGTTTAAACTTTTGCACTTTCATCATCTTACATAAAGATGAAGTAAGTCTCCTTCGGATGCTCGCGTTAGGTTGCACTCACAAACATCACAGTCCTTACGTTAATGTTACCTGCATGTGGTACACGCTTTATATCTCTCCGTATTACCTCGTCGTACTGCACCGTGTAGTACTTTGGGCGTATGGTGGGATCTTCACTACTAGCAATTCTTTTTTAAAAAAGTGAATTGTTTGTTCTCAAAATAAATGGATTTATCCTTTGTTGCCCATTTCTCAGACTAACACCAATGAAGTTATATATCCCACAGTCGAAAGAACTGCTAAAATCAGTTCTTGTTACCGCTATTTTCCTATCTCGTGTGAAAGTTTTAAAAAAGTACATGACCCATCCAGGATTCTAACATGTGACCTCTTTGTCTACACGCGAACTATTGCAATTTCCTTATGATGGATTCAGTGGTATTCTTTATCTCTTCTGCACTTATCGAAGGAAATCTGCACTAAGTTTTGCCATGAATAATTTTATTGTGCTTTGGGCCGTAGCGCATGACTGATAGCTGACATTCTAGTTATAATATACGGACCCACTTGCAAAAAATCTACAATTCCTTAGTTTGGGGCGAGTCTAGGATGTTTCATGGAGCAGGGAAGAGAATGTCCGTCTTTGGCCACATTGCCGCTGTAAATGAGTGGAATATAAACGCATCAACTTTAGCAAGGCTTCCACTATCAGCGCTCACAAAATTCGTTTCTGTTGTGTTTTCCATCATTAAATAGCTAAACTGTTTGCAGTAAAAGTACGTAAAAACCTCGTAACTGCGGCTAACGCTCCTATAAGACAAATGCAGCTCCGGCTTACTGTTAGTCTCTGACGTCACCAGAGCATCAGTTAGTAACAGAGAGCTTTCGATCACGTGACCAGATATTTATGTTTAATGATTTTTAAGCTGTAATTACATTAAACTAACAGATATTTTGTGGGAATATTGACCGTAAATGCTACTTACATGTTGTAATCAGTCAGAATAGTAATAATCCGAACCATACTTTTAACATATGAAAATAGGGACGCCACTGTATAACACATGCCTGGAAATAAGTGATTTGGAGTGATGAATCACGCTAAACTCTGTGGCAATCTGATGTATCGGTCTACGGGTCTGCGTGTGGTGAATACGTGTAGAACGTTACCTGCCATCATATATAATATATAGTGCTAACAGAGAAGCAATATTTGCTCTAAAACTAATAATAGAGAAATGACTAGATAAGAACCTGAAAACATATATAGCTTTCGTAGATGTAGAGAAAGCCTTTGATAACGTTAAATGGGATAAGATGTTTGAGGTACTCAAAGAAGTAGGAATAGACCATAAAGATAGAAAAATGATATGGAACCTGTACAAAAACGAGACAGCAGTTATCCGTGGACGGACAAAACAAGAAGAGGTGCAGATACGGAAAAGTGTCCGACAAGATTGCGCACTATCCCCTGTTATCTTTAACCTATACATTGAAGAGGCGCTGAAAAAAGTAAGGGAAAATTCACAGAGACGTGTAGTAATTCATGGCCAACGAATAGATATGATAAGATATGCCGATGATATAGCTGTGCTGGCTAAAAGTGAAGAAGATCTTGTAGTCCTACTGAATAGAATGGATAAAGTTATGGGTGAAGAATATAATATGAGAATTAATAAAGCAAAAACAAAAGTAATGGCATGCGACAAAGAAGATCAAGTGAAAATCCAAGTTCATTTAGTTAGTGAACTGCTGGAACAAGTTGATAAATCTACTTATCTGGGCAGTAAAATTACTAGGAATGCAAGGAGGAAGGCGAAGAAAGAAGTAGAATAGCTCAAGCAAAGGCTGCTTTTAACAAGAAGAAAAACATCTTAACATGTAAGAGCATCAGCTTTGAAATCAGGAAAAGATTTCTGAAATCATATGTGTGGAGTGTGGCATGCTATGGGTGTGAAACATGGACTCTTGGGACAGAGGAAGACCAGAAGCTAAATTATTTTGAAATGTGGCGCTATAGACTCATGCTAAAAATAAAATGTATCGACAAGGTCATAAATGAAGTGGTTCTGGAAAGAGCAGGTGAGAAGAGAAGCTTCTGGAGCTTCATTGTTAAAAGAAGAGTGCAATTTACAGGCCATCTATTAAGACATAAAGGACTCCTGAACACAATCATAGAGGCATACGTCGAGGGAAAAAGACCAAGAGGAAGAACACGAATGAGGTACATGGATCAAATCTTGAAAGGTGTGGGATGTAACACCTATAAAGAAATGAAGAGAAAAGCTGAAAGACGCACAAAGTGGAGACAAGCTGCCATTGTAGCTGTTGCAAACCAATCCTTGGATTGACCACTACAGAAGAAGTGCTAACAGTGACTTTCGGAATTGTAGTGTGAGGAGATGCGGGTGTTTTTCGTGGTTGAGGTGCGTTCGCATTACTGCTCTCAAGAAAACACTAAACGCTACTGGATATCAACACACATATGTAACATTGTGTATTGTGTGCAGTAGAACATGGTTTTTTACCTAGTGACAACGCATCCTATCATAAAACTGCATGTGTGAAGTTTTGGTTTGCGACCTATAGCATTCCTGAAACGTGCTAACCTACCCATAGTCGCTAAACAAACGTAATGGAATACCTTTGGGACGAGCGAGAACATCGGGTTTGTTCTCGACCACTTCATCTAACATCACTACCGTGTCTGGTTTCGGATCTTGAGGCATTTACCCACATCATTGAAAGTCCCCCAAGCACAGTTCAGACCGTTGTATAGGCCAAGTAAAATGGACACGCACCATATTAATGTCCACTGGTAAGATGATTTTGATCAGATAGTGTGGAAGCTGAAATGGGCATCAGTTTGGAGGACTCAGTTTGGAGGAGGCAGTTTGGTAGAGCATTGGAAGACATGCGACCAAATAAGGAAATAGCACTTTTCTAAAATCACTGGGGAAGTATAGTGAACAGATTGGAGCAAGAGGAGGGGTGCAGTAACGTTTGTGGTATTATCAGGGATATCCCAAGGGAATTACACTTCTTTATGGGTGTGAAACCTGGACCACCTACAGGCGTCACTTAAAGTCCTTAGAAAAATGCCACCATCGCTGCATAAGGAGAATACTGAAAATAAAGTGGCAGGATCGGCGAAAAAACAACAGCATTTTGGAAGAAACCAACTCTAGCAGCATTGAAGCAAAAATTGTCTTACACCAACTTCGCCAGGCTGGTCATATATCATCTGCATGCCGAACTCCCGTCTCCGTAAGCAATTCATGTTCTCCCAATTGAAAAATGGTCATCACAATCAGGGAGGGTAAAGAGAGCGATGTAAAAATGTCCTCAAGTCAAATATAACAAAATGTCAAATAAACACAAATGGTTGGGAAACTGCAGTCCTAGATAGATCGATATGGCGGCAAGTTGTTCACCAAGGAACACTTAATTTTGAAAAGCAGAGACAATGGCAGGAGAATAGAAAGAGATCGCATAACAACAGCTCTTGAGTGGAACAAACCTGTCACGCCATTCAGCCAACACTAACCGAGTATGCCATTACTGTGGGTGAATCTGTGACTCCAAAATATTTAGCCACCACAGATAACGCTACCAAAGGACGTTTCATACTCGTCAACGAATAAATGCCTATAGTGAGGGCATTATCAGTATTAAACGTCGAGATATTAAACTAGGGTCTGCAGCACATGTTCTGCCTATTAGGTTTACTTTCTCACTTCCCCGACTCAATTGGATGAAAATATGTCACAGGGGCATCGTGGCGTAATTGTAACACAAGAAGAAAATTAGCAAAAACAGTAATCGGGTACCTACGTCGCTCTAAAATTTGATGCGTTACCAAATATCACATTGCGTCCTTTAGGATACTACTGTCGTGAAGGTTTCAGTATCTCTTAAAACGTACCTTTCCACCAGTGAATCAACAACCCATTGTTCGCAGTGTTCTATATCTGTCGTTGGGGCCATATAGCATATAGAGTGATTTTTCCACGGTGTAAAAACCTTAGGGATTTATCGATGAGAGGATACGGAACAAAAAAGGTCTAATGAAGTTATGTCCAGAAGTGCATGGTTTCCATGCTAGAGACCATTTACTCAATCATACTTCGTTGCAGAGACTGAAGTCTAATACACGCTATACCATGCAGCCATGTTCCTCGTAGGTCATGCCCTAGCGCCCCCTTCTGCCATACTAAGTGGTAATGTCGTGTCCCATTCACTTCTCTGGCTGACTCACCTTGAAGTGGTTGTTCAACGAGGGGAGAGTGAGAAGTCTGTGCAAAGTTCGAGAGATGGCACCAACGGCACGTATCGAGGTCATGTTTAGTTATTAGCATATTTGGAAAGAACGCACACCAAGTTTTTATTTCTTTGTGTTTGGGATTCGTGTGAATCAAGGAAGTCGAGTGATTGTCAAAAATGGATGAAGAAGAATTTCGTGTGGTCATTAAACATTATTTTATGGGAGGCAAAACGCCTCAGGAGACTAAAGAGAAGCTTGATAAACATTACGGTGACTCTGCACCTTCGATTAGAACAGTTTATAAGTGGTTTGGAAAATTTTCGGAGTGGCCATATGCGCACAAGTGATGCTGAACATTCTGGACGCCCTGTGCACGTTATGACTCCAGAAATAATTGATAAAATCCATGATATGGTGGTGGATGACAGAAGAGTTAAGGTGCGTGAGACTGTTAGTGCTGTGGGCATCTCGAATGAACGGGTACATAATATTTTGCATAAACATTTGGACATGAGAAAACTATCCGCAAGATGGGTACCGCGATTTCTCACGGTTGACCAAAAACGGAATCGTGTGAAGTGTTGCAAGGATTATTTGCAGCTGTTCAGGAAGAATCCGCAGGACCTGAAGGGTCGTTTCGTCACTGTTGGTGAAACGTGGATACATTACTATACTCCTGATATCAGACAACAATCAAAAAAATGGGTTATCAAGAGAGAATCTGCACCAAGGCGAAGACAATTTATTCGGCCGGAAAGATTAATGCGACTGTCTTTTGGGATTCGCAAGAGATAATCCTCACCATCTGGAAAAGAGTAAAACTATTACAGGAGCATATTATCCATTGTTGTTGGGCCGTTTGAAAGCCGAGCTGCAAGAAAAACACCGGCGATTGGACCGCAAAAAAGTCATTTTACATCATGACAATGCACCAGCACACACCTTAGCAGCTGTGGTCGCAAAATTAATGGAAATAGGATTCCTACTCGTTTCACATCCCCCCTATTCTCCAGACTTGGCTCCTTCGGTCTACTATTTGTTCCACAATTTGAACAAATGGATGGCGGGACAAAGATTTTATTCAAACGAGGAGGCGATTGCATCAACTAATAGCTATTTTGCAGACTCGGGGAATTCCTGTTATTCGGTAGGGATCAACAAATTACAATAGCGTTGGACGAAGTGTCTAAGTCTAAAGGGAGACTATGTCGAAAAATAAAATACGTTTACCCCAAACACGTAAGTAGTTTTTATTTTTGCACGGACTTTTCAAATATCCCTCGTACAGTGTTGTACACAATAGTTACGTATTCGAATCGACGTGTTGCTGACAAGGTGTTTACTTACAGATAGCCAAGTCGCAACGGGCGGAGGGCAGCAAGGGTGTATCGGGAGAGCTATCCCCGCCGCGGCATTCAATGTTTGGAACAGGGTATCGTTTTTCTGAGACAGGGTCGTTTCAGGAATCACGAAATCATGAAGAGCGTACCCGAAATGTTCTGACACCAGACTTGGAGGAAAATGTGATTAACACTGTGGAATGCGACCGCCGAGTCAGTACCTGGCAGTTGTCCCGCCAGTACAGGGTAAGCCAGACGACGGTGTGGAACGTTCTCCATGACGATTGTTTCTACCCTTATTACTTGCAGCGTGTGCAGGGCTTACTAGTGACAGACTTTTCACATCGCGAGCAGTTCAGTCACTGGTTTTTTCACCACGGAACCACGATTCCGGGATTTGTGTCATCCATCCTACTACCTACGTGCGGTGGAATCTTCAACTTTCATAACTGTCATCTGTGGGGTAGTATTAAGAACACCGTGCCATGGTGACGGCGAATCATCAGCTTCGTTGCAGACGTAATGTGTGGGCCGGGATAATTGGCAACAGTATTTTGCTACCAATCTTCCTTCCACGTCTCCTAACAGGCCAGAAGTATCGCAATTTATTGAGGGTGACATTGAATCCCTTCTAGAAGAAGTCGCCACTCCGACTTGGATATATGTCATAGCGTGGTAGGTACCAACTTTCCAGTACCCTCGTCACAGAAGGCAGCTGCCTGCGATTTCTGCCAGTTCCCTGCGCTGGTCTGGAGCTCGTTGGTAATACCAAAATGCTGTTCTCATGTTAGCGGTTCATTTGAGAAAAGAGACGAAAATCCCAGGGAGCTACTTCCGGATTTTATGGTGGCTGATCAAACACTTCCCGTCGAAAACGCTGCAGGAACATCCTCGTTGCACATGCAGCTGTTTACAAAACATCGACATGTCGATAAGTTTTCCAAAACGTATCGATATACGTCGGCGTTCGTCTATTCACTGATGCATCGGTGTATCAATATCGCAATGGAAATATGGAGAGGCGATTATTTTTATTTTATATATTTTTCGCAGTTTTCAATAAATATTTGAAGCTGTTCTTTCGAAATTGTAACAAATAATTTTACTTTCACTGTGTGAAGGAGTCTTACTACATTTTTTTTTTTTTTACTTTCATCACGTCCAGTCTTTCTCTTTGACTGTGTGAAGCAAGTATAGGTGTCACAAAATTCGATTGCACTAGGGGAATGGCGCTGTGAATGAAATAACAACGTTTCCGATGTGAAGAAATAGCACACTGGTTGCGTTAAAAAATTGTTTTTAACGCAGCCAGTGTTCTGTTTCTTCACATCGGCATACTTCGTAAACGGTTGCTGAAAATCATGAACAAAAATCTAAATGACAACATTGTTGTTTGCGTTGGGCAGACACGTGTGATGGGAAACGCTGACATAATCGGCACTCGGCGTTAACAACAGAAACTGCAGCGTTTAACTTCACCGCGCAATTGTGACATTATGACTGCTATGTTGCTGGCGTTAGCAAAAATGAAAAAAAAACAAAAAAAAACATGGAAGTTTACATGAAGTGTTCCGAATAAATCCGATACGTGATGAAACCGAACGACGGACCATCGTACACCTTTTATTGTGCCTCGTACATGAAGTTACCATTGTTTGCAAAGTGGTTATCGCGAAGCGTGAATAGTTCTCCTTTCTATTCTTGCTCTAACGGGAATAAGCAGGCCGCTAGTTTGTCGATTTACAGAATATCTACACTACTGGCCATTAAAATTGCTACACTAAGAAGAAATGCAGATGATAAACGGGTATTCATTGGACAAATATATTCTACTGGAACTGACGTGTGATTACATTTTCACGCAATTTGTGTGCATAGATCCTGAGAAATCAGTACCCAGAACAACCACCTCTGGCCGTAATAACGGCCTTGATACGCCTGGGCATTGAGTCAAACAGAGCTTGAAGTGTACAGGTACAGCTGCCCATGCAGCTTCAACACGATACCACAGTTCATCAAGATTATGGACTGGCGTATTGTGACGAGCCAGCTGCTCGGCCACCATTGACCAGACGTTTTCACATGGTGAGAGAATTCTGGAGAATGTGCTGGCCAGGGCAGCAGTCGAACATTTTCTGTATACAGAAAGACCCGTACAGGACCTGCAACATGCGGTCGTGCAATATCCTGCTGAAATGTAGGGTTTGGCAGGAATCGAATGAAGGGTAGAGCCATGGGTCGTAACTCAATCTCAAATGTAGCGTCCTCTGTTCAAAGTGCCGTCAGTGCGAACAAGAGGTCACTGAGACGTGTAACCAATGGCACCCCATACCATCACGCCGGGTGATACGCCAGTATGGCGATGACGAATAGACGCTGCCAATGTGCGTCGCCGCGATGTCGCCAAACTTGGATGCGACCATCATGGTGCTGTAAACAGAACCTGAATTCATACGAATAAATGACTTTTTGCCATTCCTGCACCCAGGTTCGTCGTTGAGTACACCATCGTAGGCGCTCCTGTCTGTGATGCAGGGTCAAGGGTAACCGCAGCCGTGGTCTCCGAGCTGATAGTCCATGCTGCTGCAAACGTCGTCGAACTGTTCGTGCAGATGGTTGTTGTCTTGCAAACGTCCCCATCTGTTGACTCAGGAATCGTGACGTGGCTGCACGATCCATTACAGCCATGTGGATAAGAGGCCTGTCATCTCGACTGCTAGTCATACGAGGCCGTTGGGATCCAGCACGGCGTTCCGTATTACCCTCCTGAACTCACCGATTCCATGTTCTGCTAACAGCCATTGGATCTCGACCAACGCGAGCAGCAATGTCGCGATACGATAAACCGCAAACGCGATAGGCTACAATCCGACCTTTACCAAAGTTGGAAACGTGATGGTACGCATTTCTCCTCCTTACACGAGGCACGACTACAACGTTTCACCAGGCAACGCCGGTCAACTGCTGTTTGTGTATGAGAAATCGGTTGGAAACTTTCCTCATGTCAGCACGTTGTAGGTGTCTCCACCGGCGCCAACCTTGTTTGAATGCTCTGAAAAGCTAATCGTTTGCATATCACAGCATCTTCTTCCTGTTGGTTAAATTTCGCGTCTGAAGCACGTCATCTTCGTGTTGTAGCTATTTTAATGGCCGGTAGTGTAATAATAAATCAGTACTTAAATATAAAGCTCTAAAACCGGTATTGTATTTACAATGTGCTGCTGATCTTTTTGTAGAGGCGTAGGTCGATTTGTTTCCCGTCAATATATCGATAATTTGCTCTGACATACAGAAGTCTGATAACGGTATCTTTTTAAATATCGATATACCGGATTTCCAATACTTTTATGAAATATGAACAGTGCTAGTGCATGATCGTGCAGTGTGTTACGTCATGCGGGCTGCATAAAATCAGGCTGAACGCGTTAGCGGCCCATTCACACTTGGCGGGGCTTTCTATTGCTCTTAGTATCTTAACGTGCTCCACTGAGCACTCAGAACTGAAAAGTGTGACGGGCACGAACGACGGGAATACTAGAGTAGCTGCACAACATATCTGCGTAAAGCTTAATCGGATTTTCACTGTGGTTTTAATTTCACGAGCGATTGGAGGTTGAAGAAGAAAAAAAAAAGTTGCGCTCGTACAGCTGGCCGCCCGTTGTAGCCGCGCAGTCTTGGGCGCCTTGCCACGGTTCGCGCGGCCTCCCCCGTCGGAGGTTCAAGTGCTCTCTCGCGCATGTGTGTGTGTGTGTGTGTGTGTGTGTGTGTGTGTGTGTGTGTGTGTGTTCTCCCTAAAGTTAGTGTGTAATCCCAAGGGGCCGATGATCTCAGTAGTTTGGCCCAGTAGGAACATAACACAAATTTCCAGAAATTTCGTAAACCTGACCTACAAAACATTCGACTCACCGTAAGATAGCCATATCAGTTTACATAATCTGCCCCAGGAGAGGATAACATATGTTGCGTTCGCTATCTTGAGGTGCATAAAATACACTACTGGACATTAAAATTGCTTCACCACGAAGATGGCGTGCTACAGACGCGAAATTTAATCGACAGGAAGAAGATGCCGTGATATGCAAACGATTAGCTTTTCAGAGCATTCATACAAGGTTGGCACCGGTGGAGACACCTACAACGTGCTGACATCAGGAAAGTTTCCAACCGATTTATCATACACAAGCAGCAGTTGACCGGCGTTGCCTGGTGAAACGTTGTAGTGGTGCCTCGTGTAAGGAGGAGAAATGCGTACCATCACGTTTCCAACTTTGATAAAGGTCGGATTGTAGCCTATCGCGATTGCGGTTTATCGTATCGCGACATTGATGCTCGCGTTGGTCGAAATCCAATGACTGTTAGCAGAATGTGGAATCGGTGGGTTCAGGAGGGTAATACGGAACGCCGTGCTTGATCACAACGGCCTCGTATCACTATCAGTCGAGATAACAGGCATCTTATACGCATGGCTGTAACGGATCGTGCAGCCACGTCTCGAACCCTGAGTCAACAGATGGGGACGTTTGCAAGGCAACAACCATCTGCACGAACAGTTCGACGACGTTTGCAGCAACATGGACTATCAGCTCGGAGACCATGGCTGCGGTTACCCTTGACGCTGCATCACAGACTGGAGCGCCTGCGATGGTGTACTGAACGACGAACCTTGGTCCACGAATGGCAAAACGTCATTTTTTTTGGATGAATCCAGGTTTTGTTTACAGCATCACGATGGTCGCATCCGTGTTTGGCGACATCGCAATGAACGCACATTGGATGGGTGTATTCGTCATCGCCATACTGGCGTATCACCTGGCGTGATGGTATAGGGTGCCGTTGGTTACACTTCTCGGTCACCTCTTGTTCGGACTGATGGCACTTTGAACAGTGTCTCTACCCTTCATTCGATCCGTGCGAAACACTACATTTTAGCAGGATAATGCACGACCGCATGTTGCAGGTGCTGTACAGGTGTTTCTGGATACAGAAACTGTTCGACTGCTGCCCTGGCCAGCACATTTTCCACATCTCTCACCAATTGAAAACGTCTGGTCAATGGTGGCCGAGCAACTGGCTCGTCAAAATACGCCAGTCACTAATCTTGATGAACTGTGGTATCGTGTTGAAGCTGCATGGGCATCCAAGCTCTGTTTGACTCAATGCCCAGTCGTATCAAGGCCGTCATTACGACCATAGCTGGTTGTTCTGGGTACGGATTTCTTAGGATCTATGCACCCAAATTGCGTGAAAATGTAATCACAAGTCGGATCTAGAACAATATACCCGTTTATCATCTTCTTGGTGTAGCAATTTTAATGGCCAGTAGTGTATGTTCCAGGCCATGTCTATTTTGTCCATCCTGTAGACGGAGTGCGAAACTATTTTAATTGCAGCGTTCGCTGTCTGCGGAGAATAAATTGAATGTGTCGGAAGGATGCCTTTCAGCATATTTACAACCTCCCCATGGCGGCGAGGAGCAGACAGCCTCATTACTGAAAGAAATGGCCCGTACCCCGCGCGCGTCCGGAGACCAGAAAAAAAATGGCAGCAAATTCCGCAGTTGCGGTCAGACAGAGCGAGCGCTACAGGGTGAAGGTTTGATACAGGAGGGAGAGGAGGTCGGGGAGGGGGGGTTCGCTGACTCTCGGAGCCCGCCGATAGAGCAGGGGAAAAAAATCAAGAACAACATTCCCTGCCTCTGGCGGTCAGAAACGGCCAGCGCGCCACAAACAATCCGTCTGCCAGGCGCGGTTTATTTTGATGTCGGGAGACAGGAGTGACGTGTTGGAGCGAAGCCACGGCCGGATGCCTGCGTCCTCCGAGGCGTCCCAGGGACGCTGTGAGTGATCGAAGAGCCACCTGGTGCTAAACTGAGACTGCAAGCCCCTCGGGTGCTGTGCGGTTTCTCTGTTCCTCTTGTCGAAAGCGAATGCGCCTTGAAGCGGAAATCGGCCTCCGATGGGCTGTCAGTGGTACACTCTCACTTGCGGTATTAAGCCAGCGAGATTATAAAATAACAATGTGGCTTTCGACCTTCGTTCTCTGCCGATGGCCAACTCCTATGCACTTCCTCCCCCTCCAGCTTAACTCCCGTTGCTCCGCCATTTTAATTTCCCTCGACCTCGAAAAGGCCTACGATTGTGACTGGCATCCCGGTCTCCTGTTTAAACCCCAAACCTACGTACGACCTTCCTGTCAACTACAACCGTCTGATGACCTCCTTCCTCTCCCGCTGCCCCTCCTATGTTACCATCCATAATGCCAAATCCCACACCTTCTGCCCCTCTGCAGGTGTGCCCCAGGGCTCTGTCCTCTCCTCTACCTTCTGTACACGGCAGATATGCCCCAACCCCCTCCCCCCCTCTACACCTCCTGCAGTATACCGATTTCCTTGCCCTCGCTCCTATCCTCCAACGGTCCCATCGCCTTCTCCAGAATAATGTTGACCTTTTTGCCACATGATGTAACTAGTGGCTTCTGAAAATCAATCCTTTCAAGACCCAGGCAATCATTGTAGGCTGTACCACTTGCACCTTCTGGCTCCTGGATTTCTCCCTTACCGTCTGTGCCCATACTGTCAGCCTCTCCCCCACCCTCACCTACCTTGGACTCACCATTGACCATCATCTCACCTGGATCCCTCATCTCCGCTCCATCCAATCCAAAGCTGACAACCGCCTATGACTCTTCAAACTCCCCTCTGGCTGGACATGGCGGTTAAACCCCCCTACCATTCTCCACACCTACAAATCCTTAATCCGTCCAGTACTCTGTTATGCCAGTCCCATCTGGATATCTACCCCCCTCCTCCCCAAATTCTATAAGTCCCTCCAGATCCTCGAGCGCCATGCACTCCGCCTCACCTTACGTATACACCTCCCGTCCCTCACGCGGACCCCCTACGACCTGATTCACCCATCTGCTTGTATTCCTTGAACATATCCGCATACTCTACACCTAGCGCCACCTTGATCCCCCTCGTCCACTGGTTGCTCCTCTCCAACCTCTGCCCTCTGCCCCGCCTTCACTGTTGTGTACTCCCTACCCTCCATCTCTACGTCCTTCATCTCTTTTCCCAAGGTGGCTTTCAGCAACTCCTCCTCCTGGATGATGCTCCCTCTGCCTCCATTTATCCCTCCTATCAACTGTGATCATTACCCCTGCTTTCCCCGGGCTCCCTCTTTCCCCCCTTCCATCCTGTTTTCTCCCCACCTAACGCCTCTCTACTGCCCTTCTCCCCCCTGTCCTTTTGTATTCCCCTACTCTACCTTTCCCCACTCCCTGTCGCATCTGCTCAGCCCCCCTCCTCTTATAGGTCCTCATCCTCCATCGGCTCCCCCCACCCCCAACTTCGGTCTTTCCTCTCCTTCCTCCCTTTTCTTTCCCATCATCTGTCCCGGTTACCCCCATATGCCCTCAGCTGTAGTATGTCATATTTGTACCAACTTTTTACTGCAGTGTCGAGTGTTTAGTGTTGTGCATCTTTCCAGTGTTGCAAACAGAAATCATGCTTTCGCTGCGTGTGAATTTTATATCTCTTGCGAACAGAAACCAAACTGTTGTCGTGTTTTTTAATTGTCTATTATTTTTCTGCTTCCTGTCTATTTTATTAACATCATCAACCGTTTGTTTTATGTTTTAAGTTTCACAAGTTTCCGTCATTGTACCATTTAAGTCACCGATTTTATCGCCAGCTTTTATTATTTATTCTCTTCATCTTTTTAAAACAAATTCTGTTGGCTGAAGAGTGGCGTACTAAGCTGTATTTACACACGCCATTCTTCTGTCGGGTTATGAATGTTCACTGCCTGACAAAAGAAGTGAAGAACCCAGAAGAGACGAAAGGACGTCACTGCAACGTTGTACACATACACAACCGCTCATTAATTTCAATACACCATACACACACAAATCAAACGTTACTCTTCACAAAATATAGTTATAGTAACTTCCACGTAAATATTTTTATAGTAGTTTCATCAAACTATCCTCTTTTGGAGTTAATGACTGCCTCACAAACTCGAGGCATGGGGTCAATCAGTTATTGTAGGTAACGTGAATCTATATGATTCCACACATCCTTAACAATATGTTCCTTGCTGGATATATTAACTTCTCTGATACGTCTGTCCATCCTAGACCATTTCAATGGGATTACAATCGGGGCTTTGGGACGGCCATACCATGTCATTCAGTTCTTTCTGTTTTTCCTTTGATGCAATGTAGTTCGACAGTATGCCGACCGATGTTTTGGATCATTATCCTGCTGTAAGGTGAACCCTTTTGCTACTAAGCGCAGTACTTTTTCTGATCCATACACTTCTACTTTCACAATGTCGCGAACTCCATCTCAGGCAAAACACCCCCAAACCATAGCAGAACCTCCTCTGTGCTTTAACTGTACGTAGAATACACTGATGGGCTACCTTTTGCCCTAAAAATCGGCGAACAACTATTCTCCTTCTGGTTCCAAAAATCTCATCGATGAGTAACACCTTCGTCCACTCTTCCGATGTTCAATTACAATGTTTTCTAGCCTACTCAAGTCTCTTCTGTTTATTTATGGGCCTTAGAAGAGGTTTCCTTGCTGTGAAAACCTTTCAATCCGGCTTCAGTCAGTCTGCTTTTTACTGTTGCAACATATATTGTTGTCGTGTTCATTTCTGCCAGTTCTGCACGAATTTGGGCCGATGTTTTGAATTTATCTCTCTTACTGATGTATTTATCTTCACTTTTTGTTATTTTACGAGGTCGTCCTGGTCGTAGTATGTCGTTATTGCTACCTGTTGTCTCCCCCTGTATGGCTCTGAGCACTATGGAACTTAACGTCTGTGGTCATCAGTCCCCTAGAACTTAGAACTACTTAAACCTAACTAACCTAAGGACATCACACACATCCGTGCCCGAGGCAGGATTCGAACCTGCGACCGTAGCGGTCGCGCGGTTCCAGACTGTAGCGCCTACAACCGCTCGACCACCCTGGCCGGCGTGAACACTGCAACTGAGGCTATTGTTAATTTAAAATTAATATTTATACAACTGCTGACAGGGCTGCGAAATGTTGAAATTATTAAAAGAAAAGAAAAGTAGCTGACTGAGGAACGTGGTTCCCATACTCAGCAGTATCTTCAGAAACTCCAACCGTTCGCAGCCATATTTGCGACACATTAGCAACACGTGGCTGACATCAGCTTCCCACTCAGGTTCACACTCACATGCAGGCGAAGCGCACACGTTGATTCGATACAGACGTTGAGGAAAAGAGGTGTGATTGAAGCGAAGTCGAGTGACAGTAGAAATCGTTGGTCAGTCCAGATGTGTCCTCATGAACCGCGGCTGTGAGGTAATTCGTTTGCCGGGGAACGTTCGACATATCTTGCCATTGTTGGTTTGCGTGACCCTTGACTTCACCCATGAGCTCAAAAAATGGTTCAAGTACCTCTAAGCACTTTGGGACTTAACAGCTGTGGTCATCAATCCCCCAGAACTTAGAACTACTTAAACCTAACTAACCTAAGGCCAGCACACACATCCATGCCCGAGGCAGGATTCGAACCTGCGACCGCAGCAGTCGCGCGGTTCCGGACTGAGCGCCTAGAACCACTCGGTCACTACGGCCGGCTGTCTCCCCCTATAGACACACTACACTGTTTCGCAATTTGGCGAATAGATAAATCTGCTTGGCTAAGTGATATGATTGCAGCACGTTTTTCTGTGGATATCTCCACTCGTGGAGTCATACTAGCGATGTGCATACTTCAAAGTCACGAAGGAACTAAACCGCAGGAACCACATGTTATGAATCATAGCAACGCTTTCCGTTGGCTGCGGACATCACATCACTACAGGGAACAACACAGGTGCACCAAATTCTGCGTCCGTCGGCAAATTGGTAAACAAACATATAAATTAGGTACATAACGTTTATGTACACAACACTGTTTGTTGGATACTATTGTATCTGGATTAGATTAGATTAGATTAATACTTGTTCCATAGATCATGAATACGACACTTCGTAATGATGTGGAACGTGTCAGGTTAATAAAAGATGTTGCGTTACACAAAATATTGCATGACACTAATGTTTAAGCTAGTTTTTTCCCCCTTCCTTAATTTATATCTAAAAATTCAGCCAGTGAGTAGAAGGAGTTGTCATCTAACAATTCTTTTAATTTATTTTTAAATGTAGGTTGACTATCTGTCAGGCTTCTGATGCTGTTTGGTAGGCGACGAAAGAGCAATGAGCAATGAATACTTTTCTACTCAACGATGAATTACCCCAGAATATGATGCCATACGAAAGCAGTGAATCAAAGTAGGCATAGTAAGCAAATTTACCGAGATTCTTGTCACCAAGCTTTGCAATAACCCTAATAGCATACGTAGCTGAACTCAGACGTTTCAGCAGACCATCAATGTGTTGCTTCCAGTTTAACCTCTCATCAATGGCCACACCTAAAAATTTTGAAAATTCTACCTTAGCTACAGACTTCTGTTCAAAGTCCATATTTATTACTGGAGTTGTGCCATTTACTGTACGGAACTGTATATACTGTGTTTTATCAAAATTTAAAGAGAGTTCGTTTGCTGAGAACCACTTAATAATTTTGTGAAAGACATCATTTACAATTACATCACTTAGTTCTTGGTTTTTGGATGTTATTACTATGCTTGTATCATCAGCAAAAAGAACTAATTTTGCATCTTCATCAATGTGGAATGGTAAGTCATTAATGTATATCAAGAACAGTAAAGGACCTAAGACCGAACCCTGTGGGACCCCGTACTTGATATCCCCCCCAGTTTGAGGAATCAGCTGTTGTTTTAACATTACATGAATAGCTTATTTCAACTTTCTGCATTCTTCCAGTTAAGTATGAATTAAACCATTTGTGCACTGCCCCCCTCAAACCATAATGATTTAGCTTATGTAAAAGAATTCCATGATTTACACAATCAAAGGCCTTTGAGAGATCACAAAATACCAATGGGTGATGTCCGGTTATTCAGAGCATTTAATATTTGATCAGTGAAAACGTATATAGCATTTTCTGTTGAAAAGCCTTTCTGAAAACGAAACTGACATTTTGTTAGTACTTTATTTTTACAAATATGGGAGGCTACTCTGGAATACATTACTTTCTCAAACATTTTTGATAGAGCTGTCAGAAGAGAGGTTGGGCGATAGTTGTTGACATCCGTCGCATCCCCCTTTTTATGCAACGGTTTTATAATGCCATATTTCAGTCTATCGGGGAAAACACCCTGCTCCAAAGAGGTATTACATACATGGCTGAGAATCCTACTTATCTGTGGGGAACAAGCTTTAAGTATCTTGCTGGAAATGCCATCAATTCCGTAAGAGCTTTTGCTTTTCAGTGAGTTTATTATTTTACTGATTTCAGAGGGAGTGGTTGGTGGAAATACAGTTGTTTCAAACTGCACAGGTCTGGATGACCAAAAACAAAAATCATGACATGTATACAACTGTTGTACTATTCCTGGTTCCTCAACCGTGCCCGCGGTATTAGACCTTACCTACAGAGAACTAGATGTCATTTATTGGGTGTATTGAAATTAACGAGCGGTAGTCTACATACCATCGGAGAGTGTATGGGGCTTTTTGTAACAGATAGAATGGCCACCAGAGGGCATTAGTGTTGTTCGTGTATAGTGTTGTTTCCAGACCTTGTTGGGTACATAAGGGGCGCGAACAGCATCTCATGTTGAAATCACTGGTACACTTGACAAGAATTTACAATGTCTGTCTCTTGACAAAGTAATTCCTCACAGTGTGGAAAATCGCCAAGGTAGTTCCTATCCCCAAACCTGGGAGGACTTTACCCCAGCCACAAATTACCGATCATTAGTCGTCTTAGTGGTTCGGGCAAAATCTTCGAGATGATCATCCATGCCCGCATTTTGGAACCATTGGTAGCAATCCGAGCAGAACAGTATGGGTTCCAACGTAAACTATCCGGGGAGCTGCAACTCCTTCGTTTGGCGGAACATGTTGCCAGAACTTTCAATGTGTCTAGTGCTACTGCAGCGGTCTTCTTAGATACTGGAAGGACCTACGATAAAGCATGGAGGAAACAACTAATTCGGAAACTGGATGAACTGACGTCGATACCCAACTAGCAACTTCTAGCTAGTTTTTTGGCAGACAGAAAGATGGTTGTTAGAGTAGAGGGCCAATCGTTTGGCGCAGCTGGGGCTACCTCAAACGTCCGTTTTACCCCCACTACTATTTAATCTCTATGTCAATGACATGCCAACTGTCACAGGGGTACAAATAGGGCAATTTGCAGATTATGAGGCCTTATCACCAGCGGCAGACACATTCACGCCAATATTCTACGCCTTCAGCGTCAGCTAGATGCACAGGCGCTTGATGGAAGACCAATAAAGAGCAACTAAATCCTGCCAAGACGACTGCCATCTATTTCAGCAAGAGATGCTCCTCGAAGCCTACCAACTTGAGACTGCATGGGCCGGATGTCACTTTGGACAAACACTTCTTTCTCCATAAACATGTTGACTTTCTCAGGAACAAAGCTTTTGGAATGGCCAAGAAACTGCTCCCTCTTTTCATGAGTGCTGACCTCAATACCACAACAAAGCTTCGATTATGTAAGACGGCGGTGCTCTCCAAGATACTCTATGTAAGCTCGGTCTGGGTTCTTCCCAGTCCAACACAAACTGGCCGTTACAAGTTTTACAAAAATGGTACTGAGATGGATACTTCGTGCCAGCCGCATCGTCTACTTGCACGCTGTCCTCCCTGTGGATACAGTACCAGCAGTAGTTCGCGAACGGACGGCGACCCTGGACAAACAAAGCGGACACTTTGCGTAACTCCGTGTCTACATCTACATCTACATGATTACTCTGCAATTCACGTGTAAGAGCTTGGCAGAGGGTACATCGAACCACAATCATACTGTCTCCCTACCATTCCACTCCCGAACAGCGCGCGGGAAAAACGAGCACCTAAACCTTTCTGTTCGAGCTCTGATTTCTCTTATATTATTTTGATGATAATTCCTACCTATGTAGGTTGGGCTCAACAAAATATTTTCGCATTAGGAAGAGAAAGGTGGTGACTGAAATTCTGTAAATGGATCTCGCCGCGACGAAAAACGGCTTTGCTTGAATGACTTCCATCCCAACTCGCGTATCATATCTGCCACACTCTCTCCCCTATTACGTGATAATACAAAAGGAGCTGTGCTTTTTTGCACCCTTTCGATGTCCTCCGTCAATCCCACCTGGTAAGGATCCCACACCGCGCAGCAATATTCTAAGAGAGGACGAACGAGTGTAGTGTAAGCTGTCTCTTTAGTGGACTTGTTGCATCTTCTAAGTGTCCTGCCAATGAAACGCAACCTTTGGCTCGCCTTCCCCACAATATTATCTATGTGGTCCTTCCAACTGAAGATGTTCGTAATTTTAACACCCAGGTACTTAGTTGAATTGACAGCCTTGAGAATTTTATTATTTATCGAGTAATCTTTTGGAGCTCGTGTAAATCACCTCACACTTTTCGTTATTTAGCTCCAACTGCCACCTGCCACACCATACGGAAATCTTTTCTAAATCGTTCCCTTCGAGGTGATTCATAGTGTTTGAATACAGTATATGCTCCAAAACGCTACTGCAAACCGACGTCAATGATATCGGTCTGTAGTTCGATGGATTAATTCTACTATCCTTCTTAAACACTGGTGCGACGTGCGCAATTTTCCAATCTGTAGGTACAGATCTATCGGTGAGAGAGCCATTGTATATGGTTGCTAAGTAGGGAGCTATTGTATGAGCGTAACCTGAAAGATTTTTTTATTATTAAAACAGTCTTGATTACGATTTATTTATCAAGGTCACCGGTTTCGACCACTAATGTGGTCATCTTCACACCATTCAGTAGGAACTTCTTTCTGTTGGAGAATCACACTCTTGATTACGGTTTATTTATCAAGGTGACCGGGTTCGACCACTACTGTGGTCATCTTCAGACCATTGAGCTGGAAACTCCTACTCAATGGTCTGAAGATGACCACAGTAGTGGTCGAAACCGGTCACCTTGATAAATAAATCGTGATCAGTACTGTTTTTGTGATTCTTGAGTTTCTCCCGGCGTATTTGATAATCAAAATATCCACGGGTGTACTGCCGGTCTATAGTGTCCAACGGGCACAATATTTCGGCGATCAAACATGTCGCCACGGCGGACAGAGCCATCACACCGACGTCATCTCAGACGCCGTCGCAATCTGTTCCACCGCGCTACCGTGCCGCGGGGCACGGACGGCGGAGAGAGTGCGCCGCGGGCCGAGGGTATTTAAATCGGCCGCCGCCGCGACCGAACCCAGTTCCCCCTGAGCAGCCATAGCGTACGGATCTCCGTGCCGGCACGTTCCCAGGAGCTCAGTCCGTCAGTTCACCTGATGATGGCGACATGTTTGATCGCCGAAATATTGTGCCCGTTGGACACTATAGACCGGCAGTACACCCGTGGATATTTTGATTAGTACTGTTTTTAATAATAAATATTTGTAAGACATTGATCACTGACTTTCCCGTAATGTATTCAAAAGTAATCTGAAAGGACTGAGATGGATACTTCGTGCCAACCGCATCGCTGACTTGCACGCTGTCCTCCCTGTACTAGCAGTAGTTCGCGAACGGACGACGACCCTGCACAAACAAACTGGACACTTTGCGTAACTCCGTGTACCACATAAGAACTCTGGGCTGCACGATGCCCCTCCCGTGGCATCGGTATAAGGTACCATTGTCCTCGGCATTATAACACCCAACTGGTGATATCTGACGGACCGATATACAGGCCCTAAGAAGCTGACCCCAACGGTTATTCATAATAAAGTGAATCCAGGCACCTAATTAAAAAATGTTGAATGATCACAATAAAGGACACGGAGTGCCTTTTACTTGTCTGAGAGACTGTTCTCGGCAACAGACACGGTTTGAAAGGGGTCGTATTGAGACTCTTCATTTGGCCGACTGGTCGAACCGTGCAGTGTCGAGATTTGTGGGGCATTCGAGAGTGACTGTGGCCCAGTATCGGATTGCATGGGACCCTGAGGGCAGGCACCCCTTTCGCAGAGGCCGAGAGCGACCACCTCTCACTACCATATGAGTGGATCGCAGTACTGTGCACCCAGCACGTTGTAACTCCTTCACATTTGCCCCTGCCGTATTTATTTAATCGTATGGCTAGGGCCCCCCGACCGGCAGATCGTTCGCCGGGTGCCGATCTCTTAATTTCACGCCACTTCGGCGACCTGCAGTCGATGAAGATCTACATCTACATCCATACTCCGCAAGCCACCTGACGGTGTGTGGCGGAGGCTACCTTGAGTACCTCTATCGGTTCTCCCTTCTATTCCAGTCTCCCTTTGTTCGTGGAAAGAAGGATTGTCGGTATGCTTCTGTGTGGGCTCTAATCTCTCTGATTTTATCCTTATGGTCTCATCACGAGATAAACGTGGTAGGGAGTAATATACTGCTTGACTTCTTCGGTGAAGGTATGTTCTCGAAACTTCAACAAAAGCCCGTACCGAGCTACTGAGCGTCTCTCCTGCAGAGTCTTCCACTGGAGTTTATCCATCATATCCGTAACGCTTTCACGATTGCTAAATGATCCTGTAACGAAGCGCGCTGCTCTCCGTTGGATCTTCTCTATCTCTTCTATCAACCCTATCTGGTACGGATCCCACACCGCTGTGCAGTATTCAAGCAGTGGGCGAACAAGAGTACTGTAACCTACTTCCTTTGTTTTCGGATTGCATTTACTTAGGATTCTTCCGATGAATCTCAGTCTGGCATCTGCTTTAACAACGATCAACTTTATATGATCATTCAATTTTAAATCACTCCTAATGCGTACTTGAAGATAATTTATGGAATTAACTGCTTCCAGTTGCTGACCTGCTGTATTGTAGCTAAATGATAATGGATCTATCTTTCTATGTATTCGCACCACATTACACTTGTCTACATTGAGATTCAATTGCCATTCCCTGCTGCACCATGCGTCAATTCGCTGCAGATCCTCCAGCATTTCAGTACAATTTTCCATTGTTACAACCTCTCGATATACCACAGCATGATCCGCAAAAAGCCTCAGTGAACTTCCGATGTCATCCACGAGGTCATTTATGTATATTGTGAATAGCAACGGTCCTACGACACTCCCCTGCGGCACACCTGAAATCACTCTTACTTCGGAAGACTTCTCTCCATTGAGAATGACATGCTGCGTTCTGTTATATAGGAACTCTTCAATCGAATCACTCAAATGGTCTGATAGTCTATATGCTATTACTTTGTTCATTAAACGACTGTGGGGAACTGTATCGAACGTCTTGCGGAAGATGATGATGAGGACAGCACAACACTCAGTCCCTGGGAGGAGAAAATTCCCCAACCCAGCCGGGAATCGAACCCGGGCCCAGAGGACTGACAATCCGTCACGCTGACCATTTATCTACGGGGGGGCGGACGCCCCAGCTATTCCAGAACAGGTAATGGCCTCCTTCCAAAATTTGGTGTCATCGCGCGGCTCTTCGCACGAGGACTGTTGGAATTTTTAAAAATATCAGGAAACCGGTTTAACGATATTTCAAAGAATTTCGTCGCCGGCTTCGACATAACAAGAAAAATATCGGCATATTGACGAAAAAGATATCGACCTACCCGTCTGCAGCATAAATGTTCCATTACTCAATGTATGTGGTCCATCCAGGAACGTCGTGGTATTCCGCGCCTTCGCCTGCCGGGTGGTTTTCATTCATAAACCTTCCTTGGCCACGGATGACCTGGCACTCTCATCATATGCCCGTACCATTTTCATGATTTTCTTCTAATTCTATCACCTTATCATTTACCTTTTTTCTAGCTCTTACTTCATCGTTAGTTTTCCTTTCGATTCTTGATATTCTGACACTCCTACGCAAATAATCCATTTCCACAGCTATTAGTCTTCTTTTGAGATATGCATTTAAGATCCATAGTTATGAACCATGGCATAGCCCTCATTTAACCATTATATTTTCTGATTGCTGTTGGAAATATTCTTATCCCAACAAAACGAATCCATACACCCTAACACTTTTCTACTTTGCTGTATTCTGTATTTTACTTCCGTATGGCCCAACCCATTTTTATCCATATGTGCCCCGAGATATTTAAATTTCTCTACCTGTCTCATAAGTGCTTTGTCCTTGATGTGTACTTCAAATTTAGCATCACTATTCACAACCAGATGCTCTGTTTTTGTTAGACTCGTTTGTAGTTCCCGTCTGTTGTATTCCTGATATAATCGCCATATAATGAACTCAAGGTCCTAATCATCTTGTGCTGTAATAGTCTGATCGTCAGCAAAACTTAATGAAAATATCTGTACACTGCTGACAGTGATTCCCATTCCTCTGCAGCTGTTCTTCCAATTTCGGAGAGCCACTTCTACATATAAACTGAACAAGATGAGTGACTTACTGCAACCTTGTCACAAACCTTTAGTGACATTAATAGGTTCTGATAACTTTGAACCTCATTTAATCTGTATCACATTATCTCTGTACATTTCAATAATAATTTGTAAAAGGTGATCATCCATACCTATATATTTCATAGCTTCCCACAGCTTAGATCTAGTGACTGTATCGTAAGCTTTTGCTAAATCTACAAAGGCAATGTATAGCTCCTTCCTTACTGCAATAAATTTCACCATTAGTTGTTGTAAAATTAATAAGCTATCTGTACATGATCTGTTCTGCTTAAACCCTCTCTGGTCTTCCCCAATACGGTGGCCTTAAATATAAAACTCTGAAATCGGCAGTATATTTACGGAGTGCTATTTCTTCACATCGGAAATCTTGTTATTCCATTCACACGGACACTCCCAGTGCAATCGGACTTCTTTTGTGTCACCTACGCTGTGGCAGAGCGGTTCTACGCGCTTCAGTCCGGAACCGCGCTGCCGCTATTGTCGCAGGTTCGAATCCTGCTCCGGGCATGGATGTGTGTGATGTCCTTAGGTGAGTTTGGTTTAAGTGGTTCTAGCTCTAGGGGACTAATGACCGCAGATGTTGATTCCCATAGTGCTTAGAGCCATTTGAATTTTGTGCCACCTACACTCACTTCACACGGTCAAAGAGAAAGGTAGGACGTGATGAAAGCTCGAGAAGTATTAAGATTCCTTCAAACAATGAAAGTAAAATTATGTTCTACTATCATTTCAAAAGAACGACTTCAAATATTTACCAAAAATTCCGAAGAAAATTTAATATAAAATAAAAATATCGGTATTCGAAGCCATTTCAATATCGATATATCGGTAACGCAAAAATAACTGATGATGGTCGGAGTAGAGAGAATATAAAGTGTAGAATGGCAATGGCAAAGAAAGCGTTTGTGAAGAAGAGAAATTTGTTGATATAGAGTATAGATTTAAGTGTGAAGAAGTCTTTTCTGAAAGTATCTGTATGGAGTGTAGCCATGTATGGATGGAAATGATCGTATGGCTTTAGCGACCGGGAGTTCTCGGGCGGGAAGTTCGGCCGCCAACTGCAAGTCTGATTGTGTACAACGCCACACTGGGCGGCTTGTCCGGCGAGAATGTGAATGAAATGATGATGAGGACAGCACAACACTCAGTCCCTGAGGAGAGAATACCTCCCACCCCAGCCGGGAATCGAACCCGGGCCCGCGTGCGTGGTACTCCAACGAGCTGACCGTTTCGATAATGGGGCGGACCAGGTATGGATGTGGATCATGGACGATAAACAGTTTAGACAAGAAGAGAATAGAACCTTTCGAAATGTGGTGCTACATGACAATGCTGAAGATTAGATGGGTAGATCACGTAACTAATGACGAGGTACAGAATAAATTGAGGAGAAGAGGAATTTGTGGTACAACTTGACTAGAAGAAGGGATCGGTTGGTAGGACACGTTCGGAAGCATCAAGGGATCACCAATTTAGTATTGGAGGGAAGCATGGAGGGTAAAAATCGTGGAGGGAGACCAAGAGATGAATACACTAAGCTGATTCAGAAGGATATAGGTTGCAGTAGGTACTCGGGGATGAAGCTTTCACCGGGTAGTGTAGAGAGCTGCATCAAATCAGTCTCTGGGCTGAAGACCGCAACAACAACAACAACATATCGGTAAACGTAGTGTCGCTGATACTTATCGATGTTTGTCAAATGGTTCAAATGGCTCTAAGCATTATGGGCGTTAACATGTGAGGTCATCAGTCCCCTAGACTTAGAACTACTTAAACCTAACTAACCTAAGGACATCAAACACATCGATGTCCGAGGCAGGATTCGAACATGCGACCGTAGCAGCCGCGTGGTTCTGGAATGATGCGCCTAGAATCTATGTTTGTGTGGAAGTAATATCGATGTATAAATTTCTTAGCTCAGCCCGCTTAAAGCTGCGTCTTTAAATGTGTGTCAAGACGACGTACGTATTGCCTTGTGCCTTGTTCATTCTGTCAGGGCGTTACAGTATAATTTTTCTGAATGTACAGGGTGTCGCAGGAGAAATAGTCCGTATTCAAAGATATGCTTTTTAGAGCTCATGTTTGTTGGACCTTTTTGCTACGAACGATCGTTCTTGCCGTGTCTGTTAATATTGAACATTCCTCCTGATGCACCCAGTATGTTAGTGATCCTGTCCACATCACTTTAAAGGGAGTCGGAGGTGCCTATGCTGCCCATGTTAAAATCACTAAGTTTGAGGAACATTTATGAATAAACTACCAAATAGAAAAATTTGAATTTTTTTTGCATATAGAGTGGTTTAATATTGCAGTTATGACAGAGGGATTTTGGAGTATCTTCTCTAGTTTCCTTCCAATTATTTTTTGTATTACTGACCCAATTTTTTTTTACAAATAATTGCTTTATAATTAAACTGAAACGAAACTACTGAACATATTGCCAAGTGACTGTGTTACAATGTAAGTTTGACCACTAGGAGTGCTGTATAAAAATTTCATTTCTCTAGCTTGAGTGGATTTTGAGAAAATGTTCCTTATATTCGAAAAATTCTAATTTACGGGAAATGGCTATCAAAGTTTCTCAATACATTCTAGCACTATAGGATGGATTATCAGGGTCTTCATCCTCCAAAAGCTTCCTCTTCTGTCTTCTTTTCTGGCCTGTTGTTCCATCATACTTCATATGCCTTTCTGTTCTTTCTGCTCCTCTTATCCTTTCTCTGTCAATATTTCTTAGTGTTCGTACAGTGTTCACCCCAGCTGTAAATCCTAATGCCTTCAGAACTTCACACTTCACACTGTGCCCTTGGTTGTAGGTTGCTGTTGCATCATAAATGCCAAAGTGCAGTGTTTTTATGCTTACAAACACCCTTTTAGGAATCACTTTCCAAATCAAATTGTTTACGCTCTCATTAGGATTCTGTGTCTTTCCGTGTAGACTATTGTGTAACAATTCTGGCTGCGCTAAGTCATGAAAAATTGGTTTTATTGCATTTATCACAGCTGCTGGCAAACCATGTTTGTGATCATAGTCCTTTTTTGCATTATATTTGCACCTGGAATCTTTTGGGCACAGGCTGTGTTGAGGGTATTGGAAGAGGCAGTATGAAGGAACAATGCCCACACTGCTTTTCGCATGTCACTAACATTACTAGTGTTTTGCCTTATAGGATACCCATAGTATCTCTGTAGACGTTCAATCACCTTATCAGTAAGCCTGCCTCTCCTTCCCATTGTCTTTCCATCACTGAGCTTACTTGAACCTAAAGTTTGTTTGAGCCTTCGAAGCCGTGCAAACATACGCTCTTAGCGCTTCATTTGTCATAGAAAACAATGTAGCCAACCCTTGCACACTCGCTGTATGCGTAACATAAGGCGCTGTATGCGTAACAGGCCGATAAAATCCCAAGCAGTTCGCCAGGAAGTCACGAAAGGGTGTTAGATGCATTCAGCGGCCGCCCATTTCATCTGCAGGCGTGGGGAAAAATGGTAATAACTCCACTTCTAGGGCGAGTAGAACAATAATTCAAAGTTTACATTAAAGAGGAATGTTCCAATTAATTTTCGGTAGCAAAAAAAAAATCGTAATTTTTTGGATTTGACCACCTCCTCCTCCCCTTAATAATTTTTGATTTGTTTGATAATAAATCGTTTGTAAATTTAGACATGATTACTCATTAAAGTTCATAGTTTTTTCCGACTAATTGTGGGAATTTAATTCCGTTATCAGTAAGTCCCTAAAAACTAACGTTAACTCAACTACACTACTCTGATTGAGCCACACTCATGGTCCAGTGCACTGCGAGGCTATCTCGAACAGCAAGTGGCAGAAGAAGCTGAGATCCACATCCGTCAAACGGCGCCGTCCACTCTTGTGATAAGCGACGCCGCTATCGGAGTTCGGCGCCGTTAGACTTAACGAGCTCCTCTTCTGTCGAGAAGTGGACTAACTTTAGTTCGCTGGCAGGTGCCTCCGAGGCTCTGTCTGAAATATACCCGCGCCGACGTTCGCTGACTGCTCCCACTCACCTCTGGTATTTTTCTACCTGCCTGTTAATAATACGTTCCATCCACCAGCTGCGTTCCAGTGTTCTAGTCTCAAACTCACAGGAGCGACGTGGAGTAATGAAGCGTGACCATGTGCAGAGCTGGAGTGCATCTAGCGGAGAAACATTTGCAAATTGAGAATGCAACTCATCCTTTACGGCTGTTTCGAGTCTTATACCTTGTCCGACTGGATGATTTTCAATCGCGTATTAAGTCAACACTAATTTGGCTGAATCTTCCTGGCAGATTAAAACTGTGTGCCGGACCAAGACTTGAACTCAGGACCTTTGGCTTTCGCGGGCAAGTGCTCTACCAACGGAGCTACCCAAGCACGTCTCACGCCCCGTCCTCACAACTTCACACTTGCCAGTACTCTCCTACCTTCCAATACAGAAGCTCTTCGCAGAAGAAGACGGGGCCTGAGTCTTGCTTGGGTAACTCAGATGGTAGAGCACTACCCCGCGAAAGGCAAATGTCCCGAGTTCGGCGCACAGTTTTTATCTGCCAGGAAATTTCATATCAGCGCACACTCCGTTGCAGAGTGAAAAATCTCATTCTGGACTAATTTGGCTATTTTCAGAAAAAGGAAAACGCTATAATCGAATCACACCGTAGGAAATGTATACTAGGGGTAGCCTGAAGTTTTAACTATCATCATGTGCCGATACTCATTCTTGGCCATAACTACCTTCCTTCACTGACAAGGTTCGGTGTGTGGTATTAACAATGATTATAAAACAAATTGGAGGTTTTTGTTTTGGGAAGCCGAAAGTAGAACAGAATGACTTGAAGTGCTTTTGGTAAAGTAAATAGAATTTCTAAAACGAAGTTCCAAATTTATCCGAAAAAGAAACGGAGGTGATGACAAACAAAAAGACTGCACCATCAAACTCGAGCACAATTTTCAGAAGAACAAATGAATATAAGTATCTTGGAGAAATTGTCTAGTCTAGTGCGGGAAAAGCAGTTCTCATAGGAAGATTACGGATGACACACTTCGGATTCATTCAGCAAGAGAAGTTCGTAATGAAAACGTCAACCTGTACATATGAAAGAAAAACATTAAGCTCTTATGCATTAGAAACATCAAACTTGAAATCGAAAAAAATGAAGAAATCAGGAAGAAGGAAGTTAATAGTCTGACGAACAAGTAGAACAACAGTAGACACAGCTAAATTATGAAGTAACACTGAAGCCGAAGAACATGTACAAAAAATTGCAGGTGAAATTAAGAAAATAATGCTTTCATTTCCAAAGAATGAACCCTGGCAGCTGATAATAAACACTGTACAACATTTTGAAGTTTAGATGGCAAAGCCAAATTGTTTAAGAAAGCGTACAAGATCTACAAGAAACTGGTATAAATAAGTAAGAAATTTATGATGGAGAGCTTTGTTTTACACGATTAATTGTCTTAACGACGGAGGATCCAGCTGCGGTTCACACTTTCGCATCTAGCCCGAAAGTTATGCTGTTAAAGTTCCGTAACGTTTGGAAGGCAGAAGATGAGGTACTGGCGGAAGCGAAGCTGTTGAGGGCGGTCCGTGAGTCGTGCTTGGATACCTCTGTCGGTGAGAACAATGGCCCTGTAAAACGGGGTTCCGCCAGAGTGTCCTGGTCCGGGCACGCAGTTTTAATCTGCCAGCTGGTTTCGAGAAGTAAATAGTCTCCTCGCAATCAGATATTAATTATTTGACTCCAGTAGATTTAGCTTACGCCTCCGAATTACGGCACTTTGTTGTGCATATTTTTGTGGTGTCGCCGCCAGACACCACACTTGCTAGGTGGTAGCATTTAAATCGGTCGCGGTCCGTTAGAATACGTCGGACCCGCGTGTCGCCACTATCAGTGATTGCAGACCGAGCGCCGCCACTCGGCAGGTCTAGTCTAGAGAGACTCCCTAGCACTCGCCCCAGTTGAACAGCCGACTTTGCTAGCGTTGGTTCACTGTCTACATACGCTCTCATTTGCAGAGACGACAGTTTAGCATAGCCTTCAGCTACGTCATTTGCTACGACCTAGCAAGGCGCCATATTCAGTTACTATGAGTGTATTCTGAACAGATAATATTGTGAATCATGTACCGTCAAGAGCGAGGTTCATCATTAATGGATTAAAGTTAAGTATCAAAGTAATTACGTCCGCTTTCTGAATTCTAATTCCTTGTCATGTGCCAGACCTCACTTCAGTATAGTCCATCCCTCCTCACGCCAGCCTGCGTGAGCTAAAACGATTGCATTTCGGCCTCCACTAGTAACACGGTGTTGGCTCTTCTGCCAAGACAACAATTTCTTCATCAAATTTCAAAAGGTAGCATGACTATAATAAAGTAAGCGAAAAGTTGTCTTCAAACTGAACAGAGACCAGACTGCACTTACAAAGAGTCGAAGGGCATGAAAGGAAAGCAGTGATTGAGACCAGAGTGAGACAGGTTTGCAGCCTCTCCCCTACGTTACTCAGTGTGTACATTCAGCAAGCAGTAAAGAGAAATTGAGGTATTTTGATAGCAGCATTCAAATTCGGCGAGAAGAAATAAAACCTCGAGGTTTGTCGAAATTGCAGCTGTGCCAGAGATGGCAAATGAAATGGAGGAGCAGTTGAATGGAATGGGTAGTGTCAAAAAAGTAAAACAAGGGTAAAGGAACGTAATTAAATCAGATCAAGTGACGCAGAGTGGATTAGATTAGCAAATGAGACAGCAAAAGTAGAAGACGAGTTTTACTATTTTGCAGCAAAATAAGTGACGATGGTTGAAGCAGAGAGGATATAAAACGCAGACGGGATATAACTCGAAAATGGTTTGTGAAAAAGAGGAAATTGTCAACGTCTGAGTTTCACTGTTAGATAGTTTTCTCTTCAAGTTTATGTGTGGAGTGTAGCCTTGCATGGAACTGAAACGCGGACGGTTCACTGTTTCCACAAGAGAAACAGAAGCTTTTGAAATGTGGTGCTGCAGGAAAATGCTGGAGATTAGTGTGTATAACATATAACTAATGGGTGGGCAGTGAATCAAACTGGGGACAAGAGAAATTTATGGTACAACCTAACTCACAGAAGGGATCGTTTGATGCGACACATTCTCAGGCACCAAGATATCGGAAGTTTATTAACTGAGGGAAGTGTGGGGCAAGAGCAAAACTTTACTACAGAAGGCAGGTTCAAACGGATGTAGGCTACAGTAGATGTGCACAGATAAGGAAGGTTGCACAGGATAGACTTCCAAAACGAGCTGCATGCAGCTAGTCATTGGACAACAACATTAAGAACATTTTCTCGTGATGGTGATCTATGACTGTTTAGAATAGTTTTTTGCGACAATGTTCTCTTTTGTTACAGCCTCATATTCTGCTTATTTCACCTCGTCTGTAATTTTACAGTAGCCAAGGTATTATGTTACCGATTTCATGGGAATATTTTACACTTTTTAGCATAATGTAAGCCGAGCTCAAAAGAAGCTTCAAATCGTATAGTGCAAAATAAGTGAACAAATGTTGCTATGGACACTACACATGCGCCGTGCTTTGTGACCGCTTACTCATGAACGCAGCTGACTGTCCCGTGAAATGACGAAAATAGCCATCACAATTAGACTGTACCAAGTACGACAGACGGGAAGCGCCTGATATGCAGGCAACCAAGCCTATTAGTGTGTGCGGCTGATTGCCTGAACAGAATCACGCAGGTGCGCCGATTCCTGGTTCTGGGTTTGTGGGGCATACCAGGCGATGATGCGCTGGTGAAAGCGAGCGTGACTGCCAGCCACTCGAACTCGTGGAAAGCCCGCTGACCGCTGCTTCTGCTCATCTTGTCTGATTCACAGGGGCTTCTGCTGATTCAGAGTCAGCGGAAAGAAATTACACTGCAACTATCAGATGTCTTTTTTGTACACTACTGGCCATTAAAATTGGTACACCACGAATATCACGTGCTACAGACGCGAAATTTAACCGACAGGAAGAAGATGCAGTCACATGCAAATGATTAGCTTTTCAGAGCATTCACACAAGGTTGGCGCCGGTGGCGATACGTGCATCGTGCTGACATTAGGAAAGTTTCCAACCAATTTCTCATACACAAACAGCAGTTGTCCGGCGTTAAGTGGTGAAACGTTGCTGTGATGCCTCGTGTAAGGAGAAATGCGTAATATCACGTTTTCGACTTTTCATAAAGGTCGGATTGTAGCCTATCGCGTTTGCGGTTAATCGTATCGCGACATCGCTGCTCGCGTTGGTCGAGATCCAATGACTGTTAGCAGAATATGGAATCGATGGGTTCACGAGGTTAATACGGAACACTGTCTAGATCCCAACGGCTTCGTATCGCTAGCAGTCGAGATGACAGGCATCTTATCCACATGGCTGTAACCATGTAACGGATCGTGCAGCCACGTCACGATTCCTGAGTCAACAGATGGGGACGTTTGCAAGACAACAACCATATGCACGAACAGTTCGACGACGTTTGCAGCAGCATGGACTATCAGCTCGGAGACAGTGGCTGCCGTTACCCTTGACGCTGCATCACAGACAGAAGCGCCTTCGATGGTGTACTCAACGACGTACCTGGGTGCACGAATGGCAAAACGTCATTTTTTCGGATGAATTCAGATTCTGTTTACAGCATCATGATACTCGCATCCGTGTGTAGCGACATCGCGGTGGACACACATTGGAAGCGTGTCTTCGTCATCGCCATACTGGCGTACCACCCGGGGTGACGGTATGGGGTGCCATTGGTTACACAGCTCGCATTGACGGAACAGTGGACGTTACATTTCAGATGTGTTACTACCCGTGGCTCTACCCTTCATTCGATCCCTGCGAAACTCTACATTTCAGCAGGATAATGCACGACCGCATGTTGCAGGTCCTGTACGGGTCTTTCTGTATACAGAAAATGTTCGACTGCTGCCCTGGCCAGCACATTCTCCAGATCTCTCACCAATTGAAAACGTCTGGTCAATGGTGGCCGAGCAACTGGCTCGTCACAATACACCAGTCACTACTCTTGATGAACTGTGGTATCGTGTTGAAGCTGCATGGGCAGCTGTACCTGTACACGCCATCCAAGCTCTGTTTGACTCAATGCCCAGGCGTACCAAGGCCCTTATAACGGCCAGATGTGGGTATTCTGGATACTGATTTCTAAGGATCTATGCACTCAAATAGCGTGAAAATGTAATCACATGTCAGTTTTAGTATGATATATTTGTCCAATGAATACCGGTTTATCATCTGCATTTCTTTTTTAATGGCCAGTAGTGTATTATTTTGGCCACAAATCACTGCTGCCTTTTTGTTGTGTTAGAGAGTCCTTGACATGTCCCTGCGTGGGCCACCAACCTATAGCAGGTGAGACTGGTGACGGGGTTGCCATCTACGACCTTTAAGTTAAATTCTATAGGTTGGTGACAACAGTTAGAATCTAGAAGGAGCAGCAGATCTGCCTGTCGTACAACCTATAGATATTTTGTAACAAAATGAATGTGATAATTATTTTATGTAGAAAATATAGTCGAAAACTGTAAGAATGGAGAAATAGTAGAGCGAGTGAGAAATATTTATAAGTGTCCAGACTCGCTGCTGTGTTATATTAATTTTTTATTTCTTCCCCTTTCACTACAGATAGGTTTCGGCTAATTTCCATTGTCAAGTGACCTGCGGTACAATATGGGTGACATTATTTTCATTATACATTTTTGTATTGCAACAGAACATTGAGGGTGGATTGCTACTTACGTATGTTCGTTGTATTATCTGGGTCAATGGTCGTCAATTTTTTTGCTCAAGAGACAATAGTGAGATTGTACGGTGGCACCTCTGGCCACATACGAACTAGTCTTATTGTTGATATTGATAATCTACACAAACTGCTACGCTATGAACCTACAACTATAGTAAGTGTGCAGTACGTTGGACACCGGCCCCGTTAAAAGTCGGCAACATTCGGAACACCTCGCGTAGACAGTTCTCTGTTTAGTAGCGACCATCCTCAGCAGCCCCAAAGTTGTGAATCTGTGACCGCCTGACGAAGTATTGTTCCGGTGACTCTGTCAGCAGATGGCTGGTTTATAACAGTAATTTTACTTATGTACAATATGACATTTATATACGATATGAGACATGATCACAAATGTTTACCAAATATTTTTAATGACATTTATTTTCTACTCACTGTGTTGTGCTATGACAGCTTTAATTTAATTTCGTACCCCTCCGCATTTCAGAATGATTCTCTGTGTAATGTGCATTCAGGAATCCATATTACTTCCGTGTCAAAATTTATGCCACAGCATACTATCGTTGCGAGTCGCACACGCCCATGACTTGCCAGTACTGTAGGACAAACAACAAAACGGTCTCCCTCACACATCCTCTTACCCCACAGTGGCCAAGGCACTGATGGAAGCGGCCAGCCAGCCGGAGTGGCCGAGCGGTTCTAGGCGCTTCAGTCTGGAACCGCGCGACCGCTACGGTCGCAGGTTCGGATCCTGCCTTGGCCATGGATGTGTGTGATGTCCTTAGGTTAGTTAGGTTTAGGTAGTTCTATGTTCTAGGGGACTCCCATAGTGCTCACAGCCATTTGAATTTTTGGAAGCGGCCAACTCTACTTAGCTCCCGGTCGAAGTCACCACCTTGAGTTAAAATTAATCTGATCTCAATGTATTATTCTCTGTCAGTATTCGAGTTTCTTAATGAGCAGGAAAACTACCATCTCAAGAAGCTCTTACCGTTGGATGACGCTTTTGGATTTGTCTTTTATTGGCTAGCTCCATATTATTACAAAATACGACTGACAGCCGCGAGCCCAGTTTGACGACAACTAGTCTAGACGGACTGACAAATTTGAATACTTAGGGTTATTCACTCTACGTATTTCTGGGCTTTCAGAAGAAGACTACATGAAAACTGGAGGGGCTATAGGAAACTGAACCATGTCCACATTTAATCATACTCCGCAAGCTACCGAACGGTGTGTGGCGGAGATGAGAGTTTGTTCCGCTAACCGAGCTCTCCAACCCTATTCCACTCGCGGATAGTGCGTGGGAAGAATTATTGTCGGTAACCTTCTGTATTGGCTCCAATTTCTCGACTTTCTTTGTCATGGCCATAACGCGAGACGTATGTAGGGAGAAGTAATATTTTTTCCCTCTCTTCCTGGAAAGTACTCTCTCGAAATTTCAGTAGTAAATCTCTCCGTGATGCGCAATGCCTCTCTTGCACCGTCTGCCAGTCCCGTTTGTTGAGCATCTCCGTAATGTTCTCGTGTCGTCTATATGATCCCGTGACGAAACGTGCCGCTCTTCGTTGGATCTGCTCTTTCTATCAGTCCTGTCTGGTGGGGATCCCAGATAGATGAACAGTATTCAAGAATCGGGCGAATCGGGCCTTATAAGCCACTTCCTTCTTGGATGACTAGTATTTCCTTAAGATTCTTCCTATGAGTCTGGCATCTGCTTTTCCACTATTTTTTATATGATCATTCCACTTAAGACCGCTCCGGATAGTTGCTGCGAGACATTTCACGGCAGATACTGTTCCCAGCGGTTTGTCATCAAAGTGTAGCTGTACAGTAGTGGATTACTTTTCCTATGCATGCGCGGTATGTTACATTTATTTACGTTCAGGGTCAACTGCCAGAGTCTGCACCATTCATCACTTCTCTGCAGGTTTCTGCAAATTCTTACTATTTTTGGCGTTGCTACTTTCGTATAAACAACTGCATCATCTGCGAATAGCCTTAAAGAGCATTCGACGCTTTCTAGTAGATCATTTGTATATATTGTAAACAGAACAGGTGCTATCACACTTCCCTGTGATAGTCCGGATATTAACTTTACATCTGTCGATTTAGTTCCGTTAAGAAAGACGTGTTGAGATCTGTCTACAGAGAGGTATGGAATCCAGTCACAAATCCGCTCTGATACTCTATAAGATCGTATTTTTTTCACTAAACGGCAGTGCGGAACCGTGTTGAATGCCTTCCCGAAGTCAAGGAACACGGAATCAACTTGGGCGCCCTTGTCTACGGCACTGTGGATCCCTTGGAGGAACAGAGCGAGCTGAGTTTCGCAGGATCTCTGTTTGCGGAGTCCATGTTGATTTTTATAGAGGAACACGGGTAGCGGCAGCTCACCAAGTTTCGATTCGCCATACACGCAATGTCGTAGTTTCGCTAACGGACAGGCGTGTCAGAACCTGTATGCAAATCATCCGCGCATCGATTTAGATCGCACCTGTAGATAGGCAACCCAATGAACAGCTGTCAATAGCAGGCTGGTGCCCTTGCTGCCTGGGAAGGCGAGAGACATCGGCTTCAGTGAACTTCACGCACATTGACGTTTGCCGTCACACAAACGGTGCCCATCCCGAGCAACTGTAATGTTAGTTCAGAACTTGGAAAGATGTTCTGACCACTGATACATCTCTCTGGTTTTCAAGGGTATTGTAAAGGATGAGCGAGACAGTAAGAGATTTTACTTTATTGCTTCCAAACGGTAACTTCGTTTTCCATTGCGGCCAAGCCACGATCGGCAGTGTTAGCTGCCTGTAAATTCTTTCGTCCCACGGTCTAATAACAGGAAGTCAACACCGAGGAAGGGCACCTTGGACACGCGTCTCTCTCGTCTGCTTACGAGGTAACGCCGCCCCAGGCGTCGCTTAGCAGCCAACGCTCTGGAAAGTTCCATGCCGCCCGCACGGTTTGCTCGGTGCTGACCAATCAGAGCGGAGGAAGCCGCGTGGTGCGTCGAATATACTCGGCCCCCTTCGCCGGGCTCGCTCTCTTGTATTCTTGCTCACCCGGAGTCGGATGCGCACCCTGTAACATTGAACATCTCCCGCTTCTCCCGGTGCTGCGGCACTGTGGACTTAGTTTTGGCAGACAGCAACTTTCGGTAGCTTCGCGAACAATGTTCTCCAAATTCTAGGCTCTGGCTTACCCTCACCTCCCTAGGCCTATGTAGCCCCTTGCAACATGCTTTAGCCAATAAATGGCCTTTCTCTAAAAATTACCCTATTATTCCATAACGCCCACCGCCTGCCTATACGCCCATCCTGTACAGTATTATTTTTCTTGCGCAGTCTACTTCTGAAACCTCGGAGGTGCTTATGAACGACGCTGTAATAACACAAAGAAGAAATTGATTTTCAGCATGAGGCAGTGAAATTTAACTTAGAAGGCGGCTTCGTGGACTACTCTACTCTCTTCAGTTTTCTTCATACTTAAATAATTCGTCAGTCTGCACCTGGACGTATGCATCCTAATACATACAGGCCTGGCCGCGGTGGCCTAGCGGTTGCAGTCTGGAACAGCGCGATCACTATGGTTACAGGTTCGAATTCTGCCTCGGGCATCGATGTGTGTGATGTCTTTAGGTCAGTTAGGTTTAAGTAGTTCTAACTTCTAGGGGACTGATGACCTGAGATCTCAAGTCCCATAGTGCTCAGAGCCATATGAACCATTTTTGAACATATAGGCCTACACTGCCAGAAAAATTAGCACTCCTTTTTAGATGTTTCCAATACACTCAACCTTTATTTTTGCAAAAGTGCATATGAAATACATGAAATGATTACATTTACGGATCAGTGACACAAGAGGTCCTGTGTTGCCAGGTATCGACTCATGCCAAAACACGCATATTAGTACGTGGTGTAGCCCCCAAGCGCAGCAATGCAGTCGATGACTGTGGCGTCCAGTCGATCGTACGGATGATGAATACTATCCTGGGATACGTTATTCCCCGCCTTCTCGACCTGTTCACGTAGCCCTGTAAGAGTTTTTGGTAGGCGTGTCACTCAGATCACTTCTCATCCCATCATAGCCCACACGTGGTCAATTGGAGACAAGTCAGGATATCGTGCTGGCCAGGGAAGTTCCTGCACTTGTTGCAGGGCACGTTGAGTTTCTCGGGCAGTCTGTGGGGGAGCGTTATCCTGTTGGAACAACACGTCGCCCTCCTGTTGGCAGAACGGCTAAAGAACAGGGGTATAAACATTCTGAACTACCGAGCTCTGGTTAGTGTCTCCTCCAGAAACACCAAAGGTGAATGAGGGTTGTAGCTTATCGCACGCCAGACCTCAAGGCCTGTGGTGGGTCCAGTGTGTCTCGGACGAATACACTCTACATCTACATCTACATTTATACTCCGCAAGCTACCCAACGGTGTGTGGCGGAGGGTAGTTGTTGTCTTATTTTCGAGTTTCGCATTTTGTCCACCAGTATGCAGCCTTTGACTGCCGTGACAAATTTCATCTCAGGTGACATAATTTTCTTTCTGCCCTGCTTCGAGAATACCCACGTCTTAGTGCATTAACCGCCATTGTTTTGCAAAGCTTAATTACTTTTCTTTCTGGTTTTACTTTTCAAAATGGTTCAAACGGCTCTGAGCACTATGGGACTTAACAGCTGAGGTCATCAGTCCCCTAGAACTTAGAACTACGTAAACCTAGCTAACCTAAGGACATCACACACATCCATGCCTGAGGCAGGATTCGAACCTGCGACCGTAGATGTCGCGCGGTTCGAGACTGAAGCGCCTAGAACCGCTCGGCCACAGCGGCCGGCTTTACTTTTCAGATGTCTCCGAATTGCACCATCTAAATGTTTAAATTTGCAGAGTTCTGTTTCCGTGTTTCGATCTATTGCTTTCTATTCTTATTGCTAATAATAACATTTTTTCAGAGCGTTATATAAATCTGTATTTATTATCTATTAATGATGTTAATTAACAAATATTCCGTGACATCTTTAATAAAAAGAACTTCTGTTTATTTTTAATTATCAACTGAAAAGTTTATACAACAACTGAAAGGCATCGTTGTTAAAAATTAAAAAGAATATCTGCGTCAATAATACTGTTCAGTCACTGCAAACAAATACGTATTTGTCTTTCTGTTTAATGTTCCGCATTTTTCAAAAAAATGTTAAAATCTGTCTGAAATCTTATGGGACTTAACTGCTAAGGCCGTCAGTCCCTAAGCTTACATACTACTTAACTTAAATTATCCTAAGGACAAACACACACACCCATGCCCGAGGGAGGACTCGAATCTCCGCATTTTTCCACCAAATTTCAGTTTATTGTGACTATTCGCAATAAGAAGCTATTAGTAATTAGAAACTTATTTTTATTAACATGTAAGTCAGTAAGTGTTAATTAATCTGTTTGATAATAGATGCAGAATTTAAGTAGAAGGTTGAAACTAACGAGTAACGGACCGGTGATTTCGCGATTACGTGTCATATACGTTACAGACTCTGTTACCGCCGACACTTTTGCACTTAACAGCGCTTGGAAAACTTTTGATTTTTTCGAGTTTTTCTAAAGAGTTGTAGCGTACTGCTTTAGGGAGCTCACGACCGGGTACTGAGCCTGAACTCAGATAGAAATTCTTCCAGTCCATATGTAGCATAACAGCAAACCAGTGCTTAACCGTATTGGTTAAAAACAGTTTTGGTTGCAATTTTATTTTTATTTTTTATTTTTCAACGACGCGTTTCGCCTTATTTAGGCATCTTCAGGTTATCTTTTCTAGATGGACGCGAGAGGCACCAAAATCTGCATAACGCGTTCCTGTTCACAGGAACAGGAATCTCGCGTCCATCTAGAAAAGATAACCTGAAGATGCCTAAATAAGGCGAAACGCGTCGTTGAAATAATAATAATAATAATAATTGCAACCAAGACTGTTTTTAACCAATACTGAACTCATATAAGTATGGAGAAAATTTAAGGCGACCAGGCGGCGAGCACCAGTTTGTGCCAGGTGCCCCCCGCCACGCACCGCACAGTGGCGTGCGCCGTTCTCACGTAATTGCGGGTGTAGGCCAGTAGTGGAGTGGCGCTAGTTGTCACGCGAAGCTTCTGCACGGCAGGCAGTGAAAGTCCCCGCTCCTGCCAGCGGGTCTCCATGTCCCAGGCGAACTGGCCGAGACGTGGAGCAGTTACAAAAAATGGGATGTTAAGGGGATCAAGTCACCGTCCTTCAGAGTCCATGAAAACTGCGCCCGGTGAAATCTGTGCTTCCTTTGTGTCACGGCTTACCTGCCACAAAGTTACCTGCTCCCCAGACACGGCCGAAGCGCAGCCCTATAGGACCCCTCTACCACAGTAGCGGACTATCTGTACAAACAACCTTATTAGCGCTCTAGCTGTCTTTCAGTTGACATCGTGCGACTTAAGTATTTCTATCACAATAGTTCCGATATGGAAGTTTCAACGACCATTCAGACTGACGTTTACGCACTGGTGAAGCTAGATAGTTCGGTACCTGGTGCAGACTTTTAATTTTTCATTCCATTGCCGCCCTCCCGCCACCCCTCCCCCCCCCCCCCCCAAAAAAAAAAAAGAAAATTGGGAAACTCACAAAAGTATAAAATATAACATTTGTATGTATGAAGATAGTAACTGTTCTCGAAAGAACAGAATACTGTATATGGCCGTGCAGCTTTTCCCTGGAATGATGTGTAACTGAAACCCTCAGCTGCCGACAGGTGTTGCTGATATACCTCGATGTGGACAGCTGAATATGTGTGCCCCGACTGGCACTCGAACCCGGGATCTCCAGCAAATGTCAATAAGGTACATTACATATGTAGAACTGTGGACAGTTGGGAATGTGAGTCTCACCGGAAGCGTGCAAGGGATAAGTCCCTGCAGTCGCGTTATTCATGTGTGTCCTCAGTGGCTCAGATGGGTAGTAAGCAGGAGATCCCGATCGGGGCACACATTTTCACCTGTCCACATCGAGGTATATCAACAACACCTGTCATCATTTATAACATTTGTGTGCAGGACTTTTTCATGTGAGTGACTAAATAATCAAAGTGTAATGTTAACTACTTCGCAAGCAGTTTTTACGGGTGAAAACAAGTAAGTAAAACGTATTTAAAAAACACACACAGCTTAACTGGTTATTAAACATAGAAGTTCTTCCTTCTTTTTCGGCTCTAAATTTGGAAATTGCCTCCTCAATATCGACATCTCTAACTATTACATTTTTTATTGACTAACTGCTAAATTAGACAGTCGTTCTTGATTGATAGAGGACCCAAAATAATTCGTAGTTAATGCTACTTTTGAAAAAAAGGAATTCCCTTACATAACGCTATCGAAACACAAATCGTAGCGCCAAAATGAAGTTGTGAGCAGTTGAGGAAAAAATTTTCTTAGTCCTGAAATTTGTGCAAGGTTACCGTCTTCAGGAGGTTCATGATAATTTTAAACTGACTTTTGTGTAATCGTGGAAAGTTTCGTTTCTTGAATTTGAATCGAATCTGGATCTGAAACAGCATCTGATATTCGTTCCATAGTTTTGCAACGTGTATCGATTTCTTGTAGTAAGCTATCAATGCTCTTAACAATGACCTCGTCAGCTCTCAGCGTTCTGTTTACAATGTCTTGAAACTTTTAGGCAGCGCCCCTAAGGTCTTCTACCTCCCGGGCAAGGGGATTAGTGAAAACTTCCTCGGTCCTTTTTGCACGCAGATTTCATTGGGCGCAAATTTCAGTGGGCGCAGTTTTTAGTACCCGTCATTCCATCCAGATTTAGGCTTACCATGTTTTCCAAACATCACTTTGATGAAACATCCTGGTAGATTAAAACTGTGTGCCGGACCGAGACTCGAACTCGGGACCTTTGCCTTTGGCGGACAAGTGCTCTATCAGTTTGATGTTATCTTCAGTTCAAAGAGTGCTTTGATGCAGATTTTCACGTTACTCTTTCCTGTTGCTCGACCATTTCGTTTCCGAAACCTCAGCCTACATCCATATGATCCTGCTTACTGTATTCTAGCCTTGGTCTCCTTCTAGAGTTTATCCCCTCCCCTCCCCCTCCCTCCCGTCCACAAACTTCCTTCCATCACCAAACTGACGATTCTTTGATGGTTCAGGATGTGTGTGTCAACCGATCCCTTCTTCCAGTCACGTTCTGCCGTAAATTTCTTTTCTCCCCAGTTCGGTTCACCAGATCCTCATTAGTTATTCAATTTACCCATCTAATTTTCAATATTCTTCCGTAGTGCCATATCTCAGAGACTTCTATTCTTTTCTTAACGTCCACGATTTGCTTTTGTACAACGTTGTACTTCATATGAATACCTTCTGAAATGACACCCTAAGACTTAATTTTACATTCGTTTTCAAAAAAACTCTTCTAGCTGTTGCTAATCAGCATTTCATATCTTCTCTAATTCGGACGCCATGACTTATTTTACTACCGAAACATTAAAACTCGTCTACCATCTTTAGTGTCACATTTGCTAACACAATTTCCTCAGCTTCATCTGGTTTAATTCACCTACGTGATATTTTCCTTGTTTTACTTTGGTAAGTGCTCATCTTATAATTTTCACGGCGCCATTCATTATGTTCAACTACTCTTCGAAGCCGTTTACAATGTCACCAGGAAACATCAAAGTTTTTACGTCTTCTCCTTCAACGTTAATTCCTTCTCCAAATGTCTTCTTGATTTCGTCTACTTCTTGCTCAGTGTACAAGCTGAATAACATCGGGGTAGCCTACAACCCTGCCTAACTCCCTTCTCAACTACTACTTTCGTTTCATTGTCTTCGACTATTGTAATTGCATTCTGGCGTCTGTTCAAGTTTCAAACAACCATTCGCTCCCTCTATTTTATCCCGGCTTTCTTCAAAATTTCAAAGATTGTATTGCAGTGAATATGGTCAGAAGCTTTCTCTAAATCTACAAACACTATAAAAGTAGGGATAATACGGTATACTAATGCCCGCTAACTAATTGGGAAATTTTCATGAAACATTTTGATGCCTTATTGTGTCGCCTGTCAGACAGAAAGAAGGCATTTTTGATTTGTGGTGCTTTCAACACGAATTTCTTGAAGGAATCTGAGAGGAACATTGATCTTGAGGTGCAGTTCGCCACATATAATTTTTTATGAGGAAGAAATGTATGAGAATGTACGCTTGGAGTACATCATTGTATGGCAGTGAAATATGGACTGTGAGAAAGCCGGAACAGAATCGAAGTATTTGAAATGTGGCGCTACAGAAGAATGTTGAAAATAAAAGTGGACTAGTAAGGTCGGGATTGGGGAGGTTCTGGAAGAATTGGAGAGGAAAGAAGTATATGGAAGGAGAGACAGAATGGTAGGACATTTGTTAAGACATCGCGGAACAGCTTCCATGGTACGAGGGAGCTGTAGAGAGTGAAAACTGTAAAGGAACACAGAGACCGGTATACATTTAGCAAATAATTGAGAACGAAGGTTGTAGTTGATAGTCTGAGATGGAATGGTTGGCACAGGAGAGGAATTACAAAAAACACAACAAAAACACTGCCTGAGTTCCTCAAGATAGTTCTAATCTGACTGGTGTATTCATAGGTTAGTGTTTGCCACAGATGCTCTTCTTTTAAGTAGTACCCCTGTTCTGTCAATGATTCTATACATTTTTCTTATAGGTTAATGTATTCAGAGGTTAAAGAGACGCGTTCCTACATGGAACGTCATATCATGATGCACAGGTAGTCGCATTACAGAACTCAGCTGTATATGCAGACAGAAACACCCAAAGAAAAAAGTGGGGCTAGTTACTGAAAAAATTGTTGAAGATTTTAAAGAAAGCTAAAAAAATCGGACTGGGGTCAAATTAACAGCGAGTCTAATGGCACCGAGTCTAGTACCCTAAAAACGTAAAAAAGAAAAACCAAAAAGTAGATAGAACAAGTAAGGATGCAAAAGCATTTTTATATACAGTACTGTAAATTATAAGAAAATTTGTAAAAAGATACAGAAGTTTGCAGATATTGTCAGTAGCTGTGCTTGGTCCGACAAAAAAAAAATAATAAAAAAAAGCTTTCGAAGAGCTCTCATTTCTTGATTATCTAAGACAGTTTGCCCCAGATGCACTTCTTTTGAGTGGTACGCCCTTTCTGTCAATGATTCAATGAAGTCTTCCTATTGTACGCCACTTTGGTGGCTCTCTTGTCCCTATCCTACACCAGTAGTCCTGTCGCGAAAAGGGGACCTACAGTTTAACGTGGAATACGAACGACATTTGTTTCTGCCGAGTGAGCATTGCATTGGGAGGTGAGTGACAGGTTTAAAGCCGGCCGGGGTGGCCGAGAGGTTCTGGCCGCTACAGTCTGGAACCGCGCGACCGCTACGGTCGCAAGTTCGAATCCTGCCTCGGGCATGCATGTGTGTGATGTCCTTAGGTTAGTTATGTTTAAGTAGTTCTAAGTTGTAGGGGACAGATGACCACAGTAGTTAAATCCCATAGTGCACAGAGCCATTTGAACCATTGACAGGTTAAAGGCAGACTGAAAAAAAAACTGTGGTTTGACAGGGATTCAATGCCGCTACCTTTGTGTTCCCAGGCACGCGCTTTGCCACAGCTGCGCTGGCTTTATTTGTCTTAGGCCAACAACGGAAAGCAGTGGTACCTGTGAGAGGTTCGTACTGTTCCCTTCTCCGTAGATCTTGCAACAGCTGCAGGTGAAAGTGGCAAATGGCGAGTGGGGTAAGAAACAGTCTGCGTGCTTAATTAACGACCGGCTGACGCGTCATTGCGTTGCTCATTGATTGTGCCAACAGCTGCCGCTGCAGAAATACCACAAGGAAAAACGGTGGGCGCTGCATTTCTCAATAGGTCTCACGTAACACACTGCCTGTAGATCAAGCAGCCAAATCAATGGCGCCCGGTAAACAGAAGCAAAGTTCAGCTACCGAAGGTCGCAGGAATAAGAGAGCAAGCCAAATGGTTCGAAAAAATAGAGCCACACGTCGCTCCAGTCCGTAATAACGGTCGAAAAACCGACGCGCGGAACTGCACACAACTGTCTGCCATCTATTCTGTATTTATTTATAAAAATCATAGTATGTGTACACATTCCACGTCTCCTCCTAAAACCACTGGATCGATTTCAGCCGGCCGCGGTGGTCTCGCGCTTCTAGGCGCGCAGTCCGGAACCGTGCGACTGCTACGGTCGCAGGTTCGAATCCTGCCTCGGGCATGGATGTGTGTGATGTCCTTAGGTTAGTTAGGTTTAAGTAGTTCTAAGTTCTAGGGGACTGATGACCACAGCAGTTGAGTCCCATAGTGCTCAGAGCCATTTGAACCATTTTTTTTTTTTTTTTGATCGATTTCAACTAAACTTCTGATTGGGTGGCAATTAATATTGAACTATAAGAAATAAAATCGTCTGAACGGTTTGCGTTAGAACGTTCAAAGTGCACAACTGACCGCAGGCTATGATGGGAATTAGTATGGTTTTATGTAGCGACGAAGCCCACTTTCATTTGGATGGGTTCGTCAGTAAGCAAAATTGGAGCATTTGGAGCACTGAGAATTCGCACTTCGCAATCTAGAAGTCTCTCCACTGTCAATGGGTGACTGTCCAGTCACGGACTAATCAGTGTGATATTCCTCGACGGAACTGTGACTACCGAGTAGTTCGTGAAAGATTTGGAAGATGATTTCATCCCTGATTTCGACAACATGCAGTTCATGCAAGACGGAGCTGGAGGAGCATTTTGGGGACCGAACTCTGACTCCGGGGTACCCAGAGTCCACTGACATGGATCTCGACTTGCCGCCATATTCTCTGGATCTGAAGACTTGCGATTCCTTGGAGTGGGGCTGTATTAAAGACAAGGTGTACAGCAATAACCTCAAGACGATTGCTGAGCATCAATTCAGGCCGTCATCGACAGCGCCGATGTTCCGACACTACAGCGGGTCATGCACATTTTCTCTGTTCGTCTGGCCCACATCACCGCTAATGATTGTACGCATGTCGGACATGTCATAACGTAAACCCGAATATCGGTGGAGACGTTTACGTGTTGAATAAAGTGTGTGCACTCCGTAGTTTGTAACTAACTTAAGTTTTTTTCATGTAGTTCAATAATTTTCACCTTGTCGCCCATTATCTGGAAAGACGCATTGTGGGGCTGAGAACCAGTCACCTGCCACAGGGGTGGGGGTGGAAAGGCGGGGACAAACAACCATAACTCAAGCGTATTTAGGGAAATTCCAACCAAATTTTGTGTCTACAGGATTATTGATGTGGACCCGGCAAATGCGCAATGTGCAGGACATTTATAAATGGACATTTTCCGCGTGGGAATTCGCCCAAAACATTTTTTTTCAAAAAAAGTACTTTTTAAAATTTTTGCTGCTAGAATGTATAATTTACCAATTAAAATAAGGGATGGAACGATACCCCCGATATTAGAAGTCAGTAAATGTTGTGTTTAAACATACATATGCCATACACTGTCTTTATTGCTAAGAAAGAAAGGAGAGAGGAGCTTTTTTTTTTTTTTTTTTTTTTTTTTTTTTTTTTTTTTTTTTTTAAGTAGCATTCAGCTTGGTGTACCAAGTAAGGGTGCTCGTTACTGGTAGCTGCATTTCCAGTTCTGCTCTTCTCTCTCTCACTCTCCCTCTCTCTCTTTCTCGCTCTCCCCCACCCCCTCCCCACACCCCAACACACACACACACACACACACACACCGCGTTGATCGGCTGTGTGGACAGAAGACAATATTAAGCAGCACTGTCCTGAGGTGATTGCTTTGTAACGGAACACACTTTATAAAGCTTTTCAAGTCTCTGAATATTACTGAAGAATGATTATTAATGAAACATTATTAGTGAATGTATTAAGTAGTTGGCAGTATCTTGAAAATAGATGTATTCTTAAATCTAAAACTGTTTTCAGCGAAAAACACAAAAAATGCTTCATTGTCAAATTACTGACATTTAATACAGACTATATATAGATTTCTGTTGTGCTCCTTTCTTTATCTACTTTCATGTGACTGCACTGCTGTGAAGATAAAACGAGAACACTAATATAAAAAAGACTTAATAACAAAGAATGGATGCCTAAGATGATGGAATCGTTCCATTCCGATACTAGTCGATTCCTAGACAAGCGGCAGTTCTTGGACTCGTGGAATCGGAATAGGCACATTTCTCAATCCTAATTAATATCATTATGGATAAAGTAGCTTTACTCTAACTTTTTGCAGAAGTATAGTATAAGTAAAATTACTACCTTCAGGCTATGTACTTTGTTTAAATTTGAGTTATGTTTTCATTTTTTAATAAACTTTGTGATCAAAAGTATCCGGGCACCTAGCTGAAAATGACTTACAAGTTCGTGGCGCCCTCCATCGGTAATGCTGGAATTGAATATGGCGTTGGCCCACCCTAAGCCTTGATGACAGCTTCCTTTCTCGGAGGCATACGTTCAGTCAGCTGCTGGAAGGTTTCTTGGAGAATGCGAGCCCATTCTTCACGGAGTGCTGCACTGAGGAGAGGTATCGATGTGGGTCGGTGAGGCCTGGCACGAAGTCGATGTCTCAAAACAGCCCAAAGGTGTTCTACAGGATTCTGGTCAGGACTCCGTGCAGACCAGTCCATTACAGGGCTGTTATTGTCGTGTAACCACTCCTCCACAGGCCGTGCGTTATGAACAGGTGCTCGATCGTGTTGAAAGATGCAATCGTCATTCCCGAATTGCTCTTCAACAGTGGGAAGCAAGAAGGTGCTTAAAACATCAATGTATGCCTGTGCTGCGATAGCGCCACGTAAAACGAGGGGTGCAAGCACCCGCCATGAAAAACACGACCACACCATAACACCACCGCCTCCGAATTTTACGGTTGGCACTACACACGCTGGCAGAGGACGTTCACCGGGAATTCGTCATACCTACACCCTGCCATCGGATCGCCACACTGTGTACCGTGATTCGTCACTCCACGCAACGTTTCTCCACTGTTCAATCGTCCAATGTCTACGCTCCTTACACCAAACGAGGCGTCGTTTGGCATTTACCGGCGTGATGTGTGGCTTATGAGCAGCCCTCGACCATGAAATCCAGGTTTTCTCACCTCCCGCCTAACTTTCACAGTACTTGCAGTGGATGCTGGTGCGGTTTGGAATTCCTGTGTGATGGTCTGGATAGGTGTCTGCCTATTACACGTTACTACCCTCTCCAACTGTCGGCGGTCTCTGTCAGTCAACAGACGAGGTCGGCCTGTACGCTTTTGTGCTGTACGTGTCCCTTCACGTGATAATAATTCACAGACAGCTCGTCCTCAACTGCAGGCACAAAAAAGATTCGCTACAGTAACTTTAAGCGTATGATACACTACCCCTCTCACTTGAACAAATTATTTTTTGAGGTCATAATTGAGGCTTTCATAGTCGCAGTTCATAGACAGCAAAACTGGCCACCTACCATAATCCGAGAAAGATCCACTACATTCCTTCTCATTTGAAGAAATTACTTTTTGAAGTTATGTGGCAATGCACAATGATGCAGTCAGTGTTCTCGCAAATGTGATGGTCTGCGATCATTTCATCATAGTGCGACGTATGCGTGCAATGGGGAAGGTTCATAAATCGGTATCGCATGCCGCACAAAAATCAGAAGGTGGCCATATGTGCATTTCTGGTTGCTCGCCGTCAATTGGCTCGTGAACAACAGCGAACATTGCTATCCCGTAGAGAAATGGTGTCTTTATGCTAACTTAAGGAATAGAAAGGAGTGGTTGAGCCCGAACAAACGGTCAGTTCCCCGCGCAAAGACCTGCGCGAATCCCCAAAAGGTAATGTTATGCATATCAAAAGTGCTGCGCATATCAAAACGTGAGAAACACTTGAAGATAACTGTCGACAATCGGGAACTGGAAAATGTGAATCATTTCAAGTGCCTGGGAAGTCTTATCACAAAGGATGCCCACTGCACCAACGAAATCCGAGCAAGAATCGCCATGGCCAAAGCTGCTTTCAACAAGAAGACGACCCTGCTGACCAGCAAGTTACGTTTGGCATTGAGGAAAAAACTGATAAAGTGCTACATTTGGAGCATTTCACTGTATGGAGCAGAGACGTGGGCCATGAGAAGGAAGGAGAAAAAATACTTGGAGAGCTCTGAAATGTGGTGCTGGAGGAGAATGGAAAGATGTAGTGGACAGATCGCATAAAAAATGACGATGTACTGCGAAGAATAGGAGAGAAGAGAAGTATTCTGCGTACAATTCTTCAAAGAAAGGCCAACTGGATTGGACATGTACTTAGACACGAGGGCCTCATACATGATGTCATCGAAGGGAAACTCAGAGGAAACGCAGGACGAGGAAGAAGAAGAAGAATTCAACATCTGGACGACATGAAAGATGGAAGAAGGTACAGCAGACAGAACGAAGAAGCTGACTACAGAAATTCTCCTTACGAAGACATGGACCTGCCACTAGGCAGAATACTACATAATAATAATAATAATAATGCATATGGTGGGACAGCATTGGTGTAGTGTCTATATGAATTGATTTCCGGAGAGTTAACCATCCCTGCTGACCTTTATTGTCAACATCTGATCGTCTTGTAGACGCGTTCCAAGAAGAACGACAAGGAAGAGTGAGTGAAGCGGTCTACTCCACGATAACGCCTGCCCGCATTCTGCTAGACTGTTTCCGATAGAGATTTTACCTACTTGTGATTTGCAATAAAGCTGCGATTACGGTCCGTAGATTTCGAACTATATCCCGATTATGATATTTTTACTCCTCAGGATGCTGCAAACACATTATGTTTTCTTTTGAATATATTACGGGAGTGAGAGTGATGAATGTGTTACAAATGTTTACTATCATAAACTGTCTTGATCACAATTTACTGTAGTAATTCTCCAGCAGGAGGTTCTTACTCATTGGTCTGAAGATGACGACAGTAGTGGTCGAAATCGGTCACTGTAATAAATAAATTGTGATCAAGACTGTTTTTGATAGTAAACATTATATTTTCGACTAAACGTGTCAGTTTCTCAAATTCCATATTTTGTGTCTGAGAGCGTAGAAGCTGGCCGCTGTGGCAGAGCTGTTCTAGGCGCTTCAGTCCGGATCCGCGCAGCTGCTACAGTCGCAGTTTCGAATCCTTCCTCGGGCATGGATGTGTGTGATGTTCTTAGGTTACTTACGTTTAAGTAGTTCTAAGTCTAGGGGACTGACGACAGATAGTCCCAAAGCGGTTTTCTTTTCTCTTCTTTTTTTTTTTTTTTTTTTTTTGAGAGCGTAGGCCGATTTTGCCGCAGAAAACAAACTCAAAGGAATTTCACCGACTGTCATCCGCGGTCGGTACGTTCTGGCGATGAGATGGACCCTACTGTAGAATGCGGACTCAGTGGTGTACTGATCTGTAAAGATCGGCCATCTTCGGCCGATATCGATACAACTGTGGCCGCAGTCTGAACCGACACTGTATATTGAGGTGACGCAAGTCAAAGGTTACCTTCTAAAATCGTCTCGGACCTCCTTTTGCCCGCAGCAGCTCAATGTGGGATGGGGTTCGAAGTACCCTGCAGAAATACTGAGCCATGCTGCCTCTACTGTGATCCATAATTGCGAAAGTGTTGCCGGCGCAGAATTTTGTGTAGGAACTGTCCTCTAACTTATCTCCCATAACTGTTTCATGGCATTTATCTCGGGCGATCTGGGTGGCCAAACCATTTGCTCGAATTGTCGAGAATATTCTTCAAACCAATCACGGGCAACTGTGTCCTGCTGACATGGTGCATTGTCGTCTGTAAAAATTCCATCATTGTTCGGGAACATTACGTCCATGAATGGCTCCAAATGGTCTCCAAATAGCCGAACATAACCATTCCCAGTCAATGATCGATTGAGTTGGACCAGATGATTTAGTCCATTTCATGTAAACACAGTTCACATCGTTATGGAGCAATCAGCAGCTTGCACAGTGCCTTGTTGACAACTTGGGGCCATAGCTTCGTGGGGTCTGCGCCACACTCGAACCCTACCATCAGCTCTTACCAACTGAAATCGGGACTCCTCTGACCAGCCCACCACTTTCCAGTCGTCTAGCGTCCAATCGGTATGGTCATGAGCCCAAGAGAGGCGCTGCAGGCGATGTCGTGCTCTTGACAAAGGCACTCGCATCGGTCGTCTGCTGCCGTAGCCCATTAACGCCAAATTTTACTGTACTGTCCTAACGGATACGTTAGGACATTGATTTATGCGGTTCTTTCAGGCAGTGTTAGCACCGACAACTCTACGCTAACGCTGCTGCTCCCTGTCGTTAAGTGAAGGCCGTCGGTCACTGCGTTGGCCGTGGTCAGAGCTAGCGCCAGAAATCTGGTATTCTTAGCACACTCTTGGCGTTGAGGATCTCGGAACATTGAATTCCCTAAAGCCGTCGGCACAAGGACCGTGCATCCGAAAGTTGAGCGTGCCGAGTTTCTGACGTCATAGCGTGGAATAGCACCCTCGGGAGCAATATCTGGCGTGTCAGATATTCTGAGCGTGCGTCTGAGCGTTGACCAATGAGATGGCACAACGCCACCTACGTCAGACGCACGCCGTCTCCCTTCAGTGCAGGGTTGTGAGGCGCCATATTGGCATTCATTTGAAGCATATATAAATAAATCGTTTCTGGGCACCAGCAAATTGAGAATCACTGCAAAACCCGTTGTTAACTGTGTGATTCGTTCAAATAAAATAATGAGAAACATCATATTCGTGGCGTATTATGAGAGTAGCCTATTTGAAGGCAGCGACACGCAGAAAATCCACCCAAAACGCATTGTTATTGGTACAATTTGTTATAATTAAATTTCAATTTTCAGCAAGCGGTAACAGAATATGATTAGACACAGAAGGTGAGATGTTGCTTCAGTTTAGCCGGCACGGTAGCTCCTCAACTTGAAAGGATGTCTTGTGACGTCCGCCCAGACCAAACGCAACGAACTATATCGAACAAAATGGAAAAAAAAAGCTTAATGACTAGAGTTACTGTCTTGTTTTGAAATGTTTGTGGGGGCAGTGGCTCGCGTCTTGACACTTCCAAATTTTTTCCTAACATTCGCGTTTTATTAGGTTCTGATACTTTATTATTAGTTTAATGTAAGTGTATACTATAATATTTGATGTTATGTAAATATAAGTTCACCTTTGTTTGAGGGGTGACTTCCTTCGATTGGCTTAATCTACAGGACAGATTGCGCTACTTGTATAAAGATATTTTGCTCCTTTTTCTTTTACGCTTCGTAATTCACATGTTGCAAAGATTATGCTACTGGGTGATCAAGTAAGACTGACCTTGGGGTTTTACTAAAATGTGTAAATGATGAAATAGTGTTTATCTTATGCGGAGAAGTATTCCAAATTTGTAACGCAGTGTTTGTAATGGAACTTTTATAAGCCTGTGTCCTTATGGATTGGACATGGTACTTTTCGTGGGCTTTGGAGGAAATGTGTGCTTTAATAGAACTCACGTGGGAATTTTACGCGCGCCCGTTGAGTAAAGTGTGTGGTTTACGAACTAGAAATATCCCTCAACTGCCGCTGGAGTGCGTTGAAATCGCGTATACCACGTTCGGGCCCACGTACCGTATGCACGAGTCGTATCGTTCCTGAGCGTTCTGCAGCACGTTGAACTTGGCACGCTCAACGGTAACGTTCGACGCCACGGTCTGTGCGCCGACGGCTCAACGATTTCCTAAATCGAATATTCCATGTGTCTAGCTCCAACCATTACGCTGCGTTCAAAGTCTGTTAACTCCCGTCGTTTGGCCATGATCACGATACTACCGCCATCGGTATGTGCGATATGTGCTTATCGTTATCCCATGACTTTTGTCCCCTCAGAGTAAGGATCTCAACCCTAAGACTAAACTCCAATTGTATAAGGCAACGGTGGAACCCACAATGTTGTATGGCTCCGCCTCGTGGGGAACTACGTGCGCCTCCAACAAACTGCAAGCGCTGCAAAACATTTGCTATCGATGGATCACAGGAGCTCCGTGGTGGACAAGAAACGTCGACATCCGCACCGCACTCCACGAGACCACTATACAGGATAACGTCCATGACAAGGCTCTACGAGTTTTTGACAAAATCGATGCCCTTATGGACGAATTTCGACAATTATAATCGGTAGGAACGGTAAACCCTGCAAGATGGCACAACTATCGAGTACCGAAGTCAATAACGTTTCACCCCCATAGGCAATCTGTCATAACACGACGAAGCAGTCACAGATAACAGCCTAGACACATTTCACCCTCCACAGCAGACTGACATCACCAAAGACAGCAGGCTAAAGGACCCGTTGAGTGCCCAAGCCTAACTGAATGTGTAATAAATAAAGTGTTTTCCTTTCATCCTCACATCCCAAATTAGAAGAATAAGTCATCAAGGAGAATGCACGGCCCCTTCTCACCGGGTACAGGTAACCGGCCGGTAGGTCCCGCCGCGGGGTTCTTGCACTGTGTGCAGTGACGCAACAGCCGGTGTGTCCCGGCCTCGTATGTGGGTCAGCGGCTCGTGCGTACACAGCGACCGGCAGCGCCGCGAGCTGCGGTCTGGACTTTCTTTTTGTTTTTGCGCAGAAGAAAGTAGCCGCGCCAGCAGCTTTCTCAAGGACGGCAGCCGGCAGCACGCGAGGAGGTCTGCTCGGCCGATTCGGTGAGTCCAGGGACCCTGTGACGTCACGGTGGCGGGCGCTGGCGCGTCTCAGCCAGCGGCAGGTGTTCTGGCCAGCGTTTCTCCGTATGTTTAATAAACACAACAGATACACATAGCAGAGACTTTAGTCATCAGTAATATATGCCCCTTCACTATTTCAAAGTCTGCCAACGCTGGTGTAGCTTTACGATTCCGCGACTGTCTCGAATGAAAAACAGCCCACAGTTGCACTAAATTATGTTTATTTTAAACCTTGCCCGTGGTTGCTGCTATAATAGTATAGCCTTCTTCAGGAGGTCTTAAAATCATCAAAATAACATCTAGACCAGTGATACAATCTACACACAAACTTCAAAATTGCGTAAGTGATAACATATTACTTACATACTCATTGTGGTGAGCGCCACCTATGGTGTGCGGGGTGCAGCACATCTGGCGACCGTGCGCCCAGATAACAGAGGTAGTGGCGGAGGACATACGGTTCAAATGGCTCTGAGCACTATGGGACGTAACCTCTGAGGTCATCAGTCCCCTAGAACTTAGAACTACTTAAACCTAACTAACCTAAGGACATCACACACATCCATGCCCGAGGCAGGATTCGAACCTGTGACCGTAGCTGTCGCGCGGTTCCACACTGAAGCGCCTAGAACCGCTCGGACACACCGGCCGACAATTTTAGGACTTCTGAAGAAGGCTATATTGTTATAGCAGAAACCATGATCAAGGTTTAAAATAAACATAATTTAGTGCAACTGTGGGCTGTTTTTCATTCGAGACAGTTTCGTAACGGTTGTTGTTCTCGCTGCCATGATGAAAATAATGATTCCGCGACTGCAGTAAGCACGTAGTTTCGAGGCGAAGAATTCGTATATTCGGAGCGCATTTTCATACGTGTAGTGTGCGTACTGTAATACCTTCGGTACACACACCATCAGATTATTTGACTTGTCGCTCTAACGAAGCAGGCGAGTGTCAGCAATATGTCTCGTGGTCTTACCGTGGCGCGTTTATCTTCTGCCGTTAGGTCAGACGATGGAAATGCCACTTGCACGCTTAGAGTAGCAGATTGACGGTGACCAACTTTAAACAGAACTTGATTAATTTTCGCACACATTTATTAAAATAATAATAATCATAACATTACTTAACTTGATTCTGGATGCTATTTACAATCAGAAGTTCCTTTGGTCTTGGTACATTAATCTTATTCTCACATATCTCTGATACTTGACAAAGTGTCTATTCATTTATCTTCATGGCTATGTACAGGAATATGATAATCTTATTAGGCGCAGACTGAAACTTGACAACAGACTAATGCAGACACAAAAATGGTTCAAATGGCTCTGAGCACTATGGGACTCAACTGCTGTGGTCATTAGTCCCCTAGAACTTAGAACTACTTAAACCTAACTAACCTAAGGACATCACACACATCCATGCCCGAGGCAGGATTCGAACCTGCGACCGTAGCAGTCGCACAGTTCCGGACTGCGCGCCTAGAACCGCGAGACCACCGCGGCCGGCGAATGCAGACACATGCAGACTGACTGATCGGACTTTTTTTTTCTTTATTGTTATTTTCAAATCAGTTTACAGGCAGGCCTGCAGCAGCATACTACGCCGCTCTTTGGCCTCAGAGAAACATACAAGATACAAATGATGACAATGTGAGATAAAAATTCAGTGGACATAGAAACGGAGACAAACACTTTTTAAAATACATCGAGCCGTTCACGGGCGTAGAGTCAAAGATAAAAGTTGTTCAGACACTTCGACAGATACATAGACGAAAATTGTCACACGTGAACGTAGGTGCACAAAACGAATAACACTGAACCACTTAAGCACAAAACGACTGCACAGACAGAAACACGAGGCGTTAGTTGATCTCCGGCGCGGGAATGTTCACCAACCGTGGGACCTGCCATGAGAGGAGGAGGGGGGGGGGGGCGGGAGAGGGAGAGGGGAGAGCAGATGCCATGGGCAGGGAGATAGGGGGGAAGGGGGGCAGCCTGGGGGAAGAGGGTTGGAGGAAGGGGATGGGGGAAAAGGAAAGAGAAGGGAGGGAGAGTGCCTAAAGGAGAGGACACAGGAAGTGGACGAGGGGAGGATCAAAGTTGATAGGAGGGGTAGATGGAGTGGAGGAGGACATCATCAGGGAGGGGGAGCTGGCGGAAGCCACCTTGGGAGAGGGTAAGGAGGGTGGATAGATGGAGACCGGGTGGAATGTGGGAATAAAGGCGCAGCAGCAGGTGGGGGTGGGAGAGGATGGGCAAGACAAGCATGTGAGGAGGGTCGAGTTTGCGGGAGGTTACAGGATCCATATCCTTTCCAGAAAAAGGAGGCGGTGGGGGAACGGAATGAGATCGTACAGGATCCTCGTGGGGGAGGGGAGACGGATGCGATAGGTGAGGTGGAGAGCATGGCGTTCAAGGATTTGAAGGGATTTATAAAAGGTAGGGGGGGGGGGGGCGGAGATCCAAACCGGATGGGCATAACAAAGGATAGGGCGGATGAGAGATTTATAAGTGTGGAGGATGGTGGAGGGGTCCAGACCCCCACGTACGGCCCGAAAGAAGCTTGAGGAGACAGAGTCAGGAGCGTGCCTTGGCTTGGATTGTCCGGAGATGGGGGGTCCAGGAGAGGCGACGGTCGAGGGTGACGCCAAGGTACTTGAGGGTGGGGGTGAGGGCGATAGGACGGCCATAGAAGGTAAGATAGAACTGATCGGAGGTCTGTACACTCATTATAATACCTCGAGCGTTCAGGTATCACTGCGTGAGTGTGATCCGCTAGGAGAAAAGGTTCTACGTTAGCAGCAATCTCATTGGCTGCGTTACATATTAATACGCGGATCAGCGGAAGCAGAATTTTTCCGTCTCTAAGGCAGCGCCATCTCGTAGTGCGGATACGGACAAGCGCTGTGTACAGAGACACACGAACTGTCGATGACATGCCTCGCTTAGGCCGCCCAACGGCTACTACTGCAGTAGATGACCGCTACCTACAGATTATGGTTCGCAGGAACAGTGACAGCGGCGGCCGCGGTGGTCTAGCGGTTCTAGGCGCTCATTCCGGAACCGTGCCACTGCTACGGTCGCAGGTTCGAATCCTGCCTCGGGCATGGATGTGTGTGATGTCCTTAGGTTAGTTAGGTTTAAGTAGTTCTAAGTTCTAGGGGACTGACAACCTCAGAAGCGAAGTCCCATAATGCTCAGAGCCATTTGAACCATTTTTTTTAACAATGACAGCAACGCCACCATGCTGAATAATGCTTTTCGTGCAGCCACAGGACGTCGTGTTACGACTCAAACTGTGCGCAATAGGCTGCACGATGCGCAACTTCACTCCCGACGTCCATGGCTAGGTCCATCTTTTCAACCACGACACCATGCAGCGCGGTACAGATGGATCCAACAACATGCCGAATGGTCTCCTCAGGATTATCATCACGTTCTTTTCACCGATGAGTGTCACATATACCTTCAACCAGACAGCCGTCAGAGACGTGTTTGCAGGCAACCCGGTCAGGCTGAACGTCGTAAACATCCTGTTCAGCGAGTGCAGTGAGGAGGAGGTTCCCTGCTGTTCTGGGGTTGCATTATGTGGGGCCGACGTAGGTCGCTGGTGGTCATGGAAGGCGTAACGGCTGTAAGATACGTGAATGCCATCCTCCGACCGATAGTGCAACCATATCGGCAGCATGTTGGCGAGGCATTCGTCTTCGTGGACGACAATTCGCGCCCCCGTCGTGCACATCTTGTGAATGACTTCCTTCAGAATAACATCGCTCGACTAGAGTGACCAGCACGTTCTCCTGACATGAACCCTATCGAACATGCCTGGGGTAGAGTGGAAAGGGCTGTTTATGGACGACCAACCACTCCGAGGGATCTACGACGAATCGCCGTTTGGGAGTGGGACAATCTGGACCAACAGTGCCTTGATGAACTTGTGGATAGTGTGCCATGACGAATACAGGCGTGCATCAATGCAAGAGGACATGCTACTGGGTAATAGAGGTACCGGTGTGTACAGCAATCTGAACCAATACATCTGTTGCTCTAGATGTATGGTGGTACAACATGCAATGTGTGTTTTTCATGGGCACTAAAGAGGGCGGAAATGGTGTTTATGTTGATCTCTATTCCAATTCTCTGTACAGATTCCGGAACTCTCGGAAGCGAGGTGAAGCAAAACCTAATTTGATGTGTCTATTATGACGCGCTATGACACTCAGAAAACTTTTATGTCAACTTACTACTTTTAGTTTCCGGAAATGCTTGGTAGTTGGTAGCGCGCTGCTTGATTCAGTGATGTGGTGAGAAACCAATGTGCCAATTTCCCGTAGCAGCAGTGAGAGCGCGTCCAGTAACTGCGTCTCGGTATAACGCGATTAACTGCCGGCAGACTATAAGTGCTGAGCGTGCGGCCATGTTTCGGTTCGTGAGCGCTCAGGAGGCCAGCAGGTCGCCGGTGAGAGGCAGACAGTCTCCCTCCTCCCACCCATTAAGCTACCTCACACCCGTTACCCAAAACACGGCGTCCAGACTAGGAGAAAATATCTCAGATACCGACTGTGGCACCCGGAACTACACTACTAGCCATTAAAATTGCTACACCCCGAAGATGACGTGCTACAGGCGCGAAATTTAACCGACAGGAAGAAGATGCTGTGATATGCAAAAGATAAGCTTTTCAGAGCAAGGTGGCGACACCTACAACCTGCTGAGATGAGGAAAGTTTCCGACCGATTTCTCATACACAAGCAGCAGTTGACCGGCGTTGGCTGGAGAAACGTTGTTGTGATGCCTCGTGTAAGGAGGAGAAATGCGTACCATCACGTTTCCGACTTTGATAAAGGTCGGATTGTATCGCGATTGCGGTTTATCGTATCGCAACATTGCTGCTCGTGTTGGTCGTCATCCAATGACTGTTATCATAATATGGAATCGGAGGGTTCAGGAGGGTAATACGGAACGCCATTCTGGATCCTAACGGTCTCGTACCACTATAGCAGTCGAGATGACAGGCATCTTATCCTCATGACTGTGACGGATCGTGCAGCCACGTCTAGATTCCTGAGTCAACAAATGGAGACGTTTACAAGACAACAACCATATGCACGAACAGTTCGACGACGTTTGCAGCAGCATGGACCATCAGCTCGGTTACCCTTGACGCTGCAGCATAGACAGGAGCGACTGCAAAGGTGTACTCAACGACGAACCTGGCTGCACGAATGGAAAAACGTCATTTTTTCGTGTGGATCCAGGTTCTGTTTACAGCATCATGATGGTCGCATCTGTGTTTGGCGACATCGCGCTGAACGCACATTGGAAGCGTGTATTCGTCATCGCCATACTGGCGTATCACCCGGCGCGATGGTAGGGGTGCCATTGGTTACACGTCTCGGTCACCTCTAGTTCGCATTGACGGCACTTTAAACAGTGGACGTTACACTTAAAATGTGTTACGACCCGTGGCTCTACCCTTCATTCGATCCATGCGAAACCCTACATTTCAGCAGGATAATGCACGACCGCACGTTGCAGGTCCTGTACGGGACTTTCTGGATACAGAAAATGTTCGACTGCTGCCCTATCCAGCACATTCTCCAGATCTCTGGCCTATTGAAAACGTCTGGTCAATGGTGGCCGAGCAACTGGTTCGTCACAATAAGCCAGTCACTACTCTTGATGAACTGTGGTGTCGTGTTCAAGCTGCATGGGCAGCTGTACCTGTACACGCCATTCAAGCTTTGTTTGACTCATTGCCCGGGCGTATCAAGGCCGTCATTACGGCCAGAGGTGGTTGTTCTGGGTACTGATTTCTCAGGATCTATTCACCTAAATTGCGTAAAAATGTAATCACATGTCAGTTGTAGTATAATATATTTGTCCAATGAATACCCGTTTATCAGCTGCATTTCTTGTTGGTGTAGCAATTTTAATGGCTAGTAGCGTACATATGAGTAATGCTCTTGGGTTTACCGATTACTGCTGTAACTGGGTGTGATCGGAGAGTGTTGGCTATTGGAGGTAGCGTATAGTGGCATGCTGCGAGTCGCGTATGCAGCGGCGTGTTTGCACGCGTGGGTTCACCGCTTCCCAGGGAGAGGAGAGACGCTCGGTGCTTGCACACGGCCGCTAAGTGGCTGGCGACCCCGACTAGGCAAAGCGCGACGCCTCTCTACAGTTAGACGGCGCGGCGCTTGCCAGAAACTGCACGCCACGCGCGCCTCCAGCTCACCTCATCTCACAGCTACCGCCTGTTACCTGGCACCTACCTGCTGCCGTCTCGCCTCAAAAGAGGCAACTCCGCCGGGGAACAAAAACTGTAGGGCAAGGCAGGCAGGAGGATGTATCCAGCAAGTAACTGGGGCGTTGCTTAGTGACGGGAAGAAGACAATGGAAACAGTCGATGCAGCCGATTCTTGGGAAACGATAGACAGATGCAGTTGTAGTTACACGTATCGACTGAATCAATCGCTCATTTCCAGAATGAGATTTTCAGTCTGCAGCGGAGTGTGCGCTCATATGAGACTTCCTGGCCAATTAAACCTGTGTGCCGGACCGAGACTCGGGACCTTTGCCCTTCGCCGTCAAGTGCTCTACCAGCTGAGCTACCCAAGCACGACTCACGCCCCGTCCTCACAGCTTTACATCTGGCAGTACCTCCTCGTGTCCTACCTTCCAAACTTTGCAGAAGCTCTTCGCAGAAGAGGACGCGGCATGAGTCGTCCTTGGCTAGCTAAGTTGGTAGAGCACTTGCCCGCGTTAGGCAAAGGTCCGAGCGAGTCTCGGTCCGGCACACAGTTTTAATCTGCCAGGAAATTTCATATCAGCGCACACTCCGCTGCAGAGTGAAAATCTCATTCTGGAAACATCCCCCAGGCTGTGGCTAAGCCATGTCTCCGCAATATCGTTTCTTTCAGGAGTGCTAGTTCTGCAAGGTTCACAGGAGAGCTTCTGTAAAACCAGTCTACGCCAACAACGGAATGAAAACCCTCGACCCAATCGGTTGTAGTCCCGAGATGCCCAATCGCAGACGCCTCACGTCTGCCCTTTGTCGAAGTTGCTTATGTCAGAGGAACTCCACGTTTGCGGTTCGCGTGGTCAGTAGAATGATGACGCTTGGTTTGTGGGGCGTTCAACTGCGCGGTCATCAGCGGCCGTACTACTTCCCAATCTGTACACAGACCAAGTTTTACACCAGCCTAGCCACTGACTCGAATGATGATGATGAGGACAACACCCAGTCCCCGGACAGAGAAGATCCCCAAACTGGCCGGGAATGGAAACCGGGACGCCGTGATCCAGAAGCAGCAACGCTAGCCACTAGACCGAGACTCTAGAGGAAACACTTCTGCAAGCATGTTACTGAAATCAAGTGGTCACCTGACTTGCAGAAGTAAACCTTGCGCAAGGTTTTGTTCTGATGTAAACACCTAAGCAAGTACTTCATCTACATCTACATGACTACTCTGCAATTCACATTTAAGTGCTTGTCAGAGGGTTCATCGAACCACAATCATACTATCTCTCTACAATTCCACTCCCGAACAGCGAGCGGGAAAAACGAACACCTAAACCTTTCTGTTTGAGCTCTGATTTCTCTTATTTTATTTTGATGATCATTCCTACCTATGTAGGTTGGGCTCAACACAATATTTTCGCATTCGGAAGAGAAAGTTGGTGACTGAAATTTCGTAAAAAGGTCTCGCCGCGACGAAAAACGTCTATGCTGTAATGACTTCCATCCCAACTCGTGTATCATATCTGCCACACTCTCTCCCCTATAACGCGATAATACAAAACGAGCTGCCCTTTTTTGCACCCTTTCGATGTCCTCCGTCAATCCCACCTGGTAAGGATCCCACACCGCGCAGCAATATTCTAACAGAGGACGAACGAGTGTAGTGTAAGCTGTCTCTTTAGTGGACTTGTTGCAACTTCTGAGTGTCCTGCCAATGAAACGCAACCTTTGGCTCGCCTTCCCGACAATATTATCTATGTGGTCCTTCCAACTGAAGTTGTTCGTAATTTTAACACCCAGGTACTTAGTTGAATTGACAGCCTTGAGAATTGTACTATTTATCGAGTAATCGAATTCCAACGGATTTCTTTTGGAACTCATGTGGATCATCTCACACTTTTCGTTATTTAGCGTCAGCTGCCACCTGACACACCATACAGCAATCTTTTCTAAATCGCTTTGCAGCTGATACTGGTCTTCGGATGACCTTACTAGACGGTAAATTACAGCATCATCTGCGAACAGTCTAAGAGAACTGCTCAGATTGTCACCCAGGTCATTTATATAGATCAGGAACAGTAGAGGTCCCAGGACGCTTCCCTGGGGAACACCTGATATCACTTCAGTTTTACTCGATGATTTGCCGTCTATTACTACGAACTGCGACCTACCTGACAGGAAATCACGAATCCAGTCGCACAACTGAGACGATACCCCATAGCTCCGCAGCTTGTTTAGAAGTCGCTTGTGAGGAACGGTGTCAAAAGCTTTCCGGAAATCTAGAAATACGGAGTCAACTTGAGATCCCCTGTCGATAGCGGCCATTACTTCGTGCGAATAAAGAGCTAAATGCGGAAGTTGTTTTAGTGTACTGTGAACACATCGGCATTCGCCTTGCGTTCCGTTCCGCTGTGACTGAACTTTTCGTTACACGGTTCCTTACGCGTTGCGTAGCAGGTGGGAGGCGACGGGAACCTAATGCGGTCGCGCTGTGTGTCTCCCGACATTGACGAGGAGAAGACGGCAGGAGCCGTGACCCCATTTCCCTAGAACTTCGCTCAATGGAAGAGGAGTGAAAATAAACGGTCACGTATCTCGGCTTATACTTAGACACTCGAGAGTTTCTGAAAAAACTACGATGTAAGTTTTCGAGATATTTCGAGGTGCTTTATGAGCCTTTTAGCGCGCGACATCCTCAGAAGAAGCTGCGGCACAGTGGTCACGGTCGCGGCTTCTTAATTTTGCGCCTCCTATTCGAATCCAGATTATTGTTTTCATTTATCTAGTCACGTCTGTAGAAGGTCACTACACGAATGTTTATTAGTAAATTACGTTTTTTTGTTTTCGTTTATTGAATTTCGATTCCCCGCGAAGGGGACGAACTGGCACCAACCTATCACGCTGCTCAGCAGCCTACAGACCTTTTAAAACGAAAGAAGCTAAGAAACAATAAAATCAGGCGATAAAACAGTGACTTAAATTGTAAAACGGCGGAAAATTGTGGAAAGTTAAAACATAAAGCAAAGGGTTGGCAAAGCGAATAAAATATACAGGAAGCAGACAGGTAACATAGTAGACAGACAATCAAAAAACACGGCGACAGTCTGGTTTCTGTTCGCAAGAGATATAAAATCACATTCAGCGACAGTATGATGTCTGTTCGCAACACTTTGGAAAAGACACACAATACTGTACACTCACTGTAAACACTGTATTAAAATGTCGGCACAACGAGGATATACCATAGCCTAGGGAAGATGGGAGGGGGGGGGGGGGGGGTTGGACCTGGACAGATGAGGGGGAAAACAAGGAGGGAGGAGAGGAAAAACGAAAGGGGGGGACCAAAGGAGGAGAGGACTCATAAAGGGGGAGAGGGGGGCAGGGCAGACGCGAGAGGGAATGGGAAAAGGCAGAGGAGGGAAATGTAAAAGGACTCGGGGGAGAGAAGGTGGGCAGGGAGAGGGTACGTGGGGAAAAAAAGAGGACGGAAGGGGGAGAGAGGGAGCCCAGGAAAAGGACGGAGGAAAGGAGGGGGGGGTGAAGATCAGAGTTGATAGGAGGGATAAATGGAGGGAGAGAGGGCATCATCCGGGAGGGGGAGTTGATGGGAGCCACCTTGGGAAAGGAGATGAAGGGTGTAGAGATGGAGGGTAGGAGGGACACAACAGTGAAAACGTGGTAGGGGGCAGGGATGGGAGAGGAGAGGAGCAACCAGGGGGTGAGGGGGATCAAGGCGGGAGCTGTAGAGTATGCGGATATGTTCGAGGAACAGAACAGAAGCAGATGGGGGAAAACAAATCAAGGGTTACAAAAAGATTATATTAATTGTAGAATTACAACTGGATTTCACAGTGACCGTCACACACACACACACACACACACACACACACACACACACACACACACATAGATGTGAAATCTAGTCATAATTCTACAATTAGTATAATGTTATTATATCCCCTAATTTCATAAGAAATATTCGCGTTATCTACACACATCAAAAAAAAAAGTCTTGCATCACCCCAATCCCCCAGAACTCCTGAAGTTGACTGTGGATATTGTATCACAGACACAGTCCCTTTTGCTGTTCAGAGATGTCACTAAAACCGCCCAAAGATGTAAACAGCCATTCATGAGCAGTGCCTATTAGCCGGAGGGGGTCCGACAGCCGATAAGTTCCAGTCATTTAACCAGGAAGTAGGTACACGGTTTGTGTTGTTTGTAATTGTTTTAGTTCGTGTTACGAAGATTTTCTGTGAGGTAAGTGAGCTATGAAATGTATGGGTTATTGTTAAGGTTTCTTCTAATTCAGGGCCATTCTCCTGAGTTAAAGTCTTGTCATTACACAATAGTCAGATTGCGTTGGGCTTGTATATTGTGGGTAATAAGTAAATAGCTTAAGTTTGAATTGTCTTTGTCAGGCAAAATTCTCTAGGTCAGTGCTTAAACCAAAAAGCAAAAAAAAAAAAAAAAAAAAAAAACATTAAAGGCTTAGTTTCAAAGTTGCTAAATGTGGTGTACGTACTGTAAGACCTTTGGTACTCACACCATCAGATTATTTTACTTGTCGCTCTAACGAAGTAGGCGAGTGTCAGAAATATGTCTCGTGGTCTTACCATGGCATGTTTATATTCTGCCGTTAGGTCAAACAACAAAGATGCCACACGCTTAGAGTAGCAGATTGACGGTTGTTTGTTGTTGTTGTGGTCTTCAGTCCTGAGACTGGTTTGACTCAGCTCTCCATGCTACTCTATCCTGTGCAAGTTGCTTCATCTTCCAGTACCTACTGCAACCTACATCATTCTGAATCTGCTTAGTGTATTCATCTCTTGGTCTCCCTCTACGATTTTTACCCTTCACACTGCCCTCCCATATTAAATTGGTGATCCCTTGATGCCTCAGAACATGTCCTACCAACTGATCCCCTCTTCTTGTCAAGTTGTGCCACAAACTTCTCTTCTCCCCAATCCTATTCAATACTTCCTCATTAGTTATGTGTTCTACCCACCTAATCTTCAGCATTCTTCTGTAGCACCACATTTCGAAAGCTTCTATTCTCTTCTTGTCCAAACTATTCATCGTTCATGTTTCACTTCCATACATGGCTACACTCCATACAAATACTTTCAGAAAAGAATTCCTGACATTTAAATCTATATTCGATGTTAACAAATTTCTCTTCTTCAGAAACGCTTTCCTTGCCATTGCCAGTCTACATTTTATATCCTCTCTACTTCGACCATCATCAGTTATTTTGCTCCCCAAATAGCAAAACTCCTTTACTACTTTAAGTGTCTCATTTCCTAATCAGATTCCCTTGGAATCACCCGATTTAATTCGAATACATTGCATTATCCTCGTTTTTCTTTTGTTGATGTTTATCTTATGTCCTTCTTTCAAGACACTATCCATTCCGTTCAACTGCTCTTCCAAGTCCTTTGCTGTCTCTGACAGAATGACAATGTCATCGGCGAACCTCAAAGTTTTTATTTCTTCTCCATGGACTTTAATACCTACTCCGAATTTTTCTTTTGTTTCCTTTATTGCTTGCTCAATATACAGATTGAATAACATCAGGGAGAGGCTACAACCCTGTCTTACTCCCTTCTCAACCACTGCTTCCCTTTCATGCCCCTCGACTCTTATAACTGCCATCTGGTTTCTGAACAAATTGTAAATAGCCTTTCGCTCCCTGTATTTTACCCGTGCCACCTTTAGAATTTGAAAGAGAGTATTCCAGTCAACATTGTCAAAAGCTTTCTCTAAGTCTACACATGCTAGAAACGTAGGTTTGCCTTTCCTTAATCTTTCTTCTAAGATAAGTAGTAAGGTCAGTATTGCCTCAAGTGTTCCAGTGTTTCTACGGAATCCAAACTGATCTTCCCCGAGGTCGGCTTCTACTAGTTTTTCCATTCGTCTGTAAAGAATTCGTGTTAGTATTGTGCAGCTATGGCTTATTAAACTTATTGTTCATTAATTTTCACATCTGTTAACACCTGCTTTCTTTGGGAATGGAATTATTATATTCTTCTTGAAGTCTGAGGGTATTTCGCCTGTTTCACACATCTTGCTCACCAGATGGTAGAGTTTTGTCAGGACTGGCTCTCCCAAGGCCGTCAGTAGTTCCAATGGAATGTTGTCTACTCCGGGGGCCTTGTTTCGACTCAGGTCTTTCAGTGCTCTGTCAAACTCTTCACGCAGTATCGTATCTCCCATTTCATCTTCATCTACATCCTCTTCCGTTTCCATAATATTGTCCTCAAGTACATCGCCCTTGTATAGACCCTCTATATACTCCTTCCACCTTTCTGCTTTCCCTTCTTTGCTTAGAACTGAGTTTCTATCTGAGCTCTTGATGTTCATACAAGTGGTTCTCTTATCTCCAAAGGTCTCTTTAATTTTCCTGTAGGCAGTATCTATCTTACCCCTACTGAGATAACCCTCTACATCCTTACATTTGTCCACTAGCCATCCCTGCTTAGCCATTTTGCACTTCCTGTTGATCTCATTTTTGAGATGTTTGTATTCCTTTTTGCCTGCTTCATTTACTGCATTTTTATATTTTCTCCTTTCATCAATTAAATTCAGTATTTCTTCTGTTACCCAAGGATTTCTACTAGCCCTCGTTTTTTTTACCTACTTGATCCTCTTGATCCTCTGCTGCCTTCAGTACCTCATCCCTCAAAGCTACCCATTCTTCTTCTACTGTATTTATTTCCCCCATTCCTAACAATTGTTCCCTTATGCTCTCCCTGAAACTCTGTACAACCTCTGGTTCTTTCAGTTTATCCAGGTCCCATCTCCTTAAATTCCCACCTTTTTCAGTTTCTTCAGTTTTAGTCTACAGATCATAACCAATAGATTGTGGTCAGAGTCCACATCTGCCCCTGGAAATGTCTTACAATTTAAAACCTGGTTCCTAAATTGACGGTAACCAACTTTAAACAGAACTTGATTAATTTTCACACACATTTATTAAAATAATAAAAAGCACAGAATTACTTAACTTGATTCTGGATGCTATTTGCAATTGACAATCTGAAGTTCCTTTGGTCTTGGTACGTTAATCTTATTCTCACACATCTCTAATACTTGACAAAGTATTTCTCTTCATGGCTAAGTACAGAAATATGATAATCTTATTAGGCGCAGACTGAAACTTGACTATAGACTGGTACAGACAAATATAGACTGGTACAGACAGGTTCAGATAAATGCAGACTCGTACAGACTAATGCAGACTGAGTAATTGGAGGTCTGTACACTCGTAATAATACCTCGTGCATTCAGGTATCACTGCGCGAGTGTGATCCGCGAGGAGAAAAGGTTCTACGTTAGTAGCAATCTCATTGGCTGCGTTACATATTAATACGCAGATCGGCGGAAGCAGAATTTGGTCCGTCTCTAAGACAGCGCCATCTCGTAGTGCGGAGACGGACGAGCGCTGCGCCTGCGCTGTTGTACTTAGCGGGGCGCGCTCTAGTGGAAAAGTTGTGTACGTGCTGACTATGCGCAACTATGAACACAACACTACATTTCAGACAAAATCTTTTATTAGCCTTAACTCCGTAACTAAACATTTGCGGACCTATGTTTATATGAACTTTTTTCTTTAGTTTTACTTGTACAATATGACATTAAAATATTTCCGCATCTTTGAATCACCATGTATAAATGAGAAATACAAATAACAGTAATCATGGGGATTCTGACGCAAATTTTACAAGGCCGTCACGCTAAGCAGTGTACCTACATTGTCAATAATGTGGATATGGCTCTGAGCGCTATGGGACTTAACATCTGAGGTCATCATTCCCCTATACGTAGAACTACTTAAACCAAACTATCCTAAGGACATCACACACATCTATGCCCGAGGCAGGATTCGAACCTGCGACCGTTGCAGCAGCGCGGTTTCGGACTGAAGCGCCTAGAACCGCTCGGCCACAGCGGCCGGCTTCCACCATTTTGTCCGAGAATATCGCGGGGTAAAATGCAGGTCACATACCTTGAAAACACTATGACAACTGTCATTGCCGTTTCTTCAGAAACGGTCGAGTAGATACGGTAGAGCCCCTTGTATTGACCCCTCTCCCACCGGACGAAATTTCTGGGAAATCGGGTGACGGCAGGCCGTGTTCTCGTCGTGAGGCATCCGCCAACCCGGTGCGTCGACAGGCGGCTAGTCGGCCATCGGGTCGTGAGCGTAATGCGGCGTGTCTCCCCAGCATCACGGTATGCAGCAAGGGGGGGGGGGGGGGGGCGTCCAGTGACGAAGCAGTGAGGAAGTACTGCACGGAAGACATGCCGAGGATCGGCGGGTGGCGGTTCACTCTCAACGTAGATACACTACTGGCCATTAAAATTGCTACACCGAGGAGAAATGCCTATGATAAACGGGTATTTAATGGGCAAATATACAGGGTGTTACAAAAATGTACGGCCAAACTTTCAGGAAATATTACTCACACACAAAGAAAGAAAATATGTTATGTGGGCATGTGTCCGGAAACGCTTACTTTCCATGTTAGAGCTCATTTTATTACTTCTCTTCAAATCGCATTAATCATGGAATGGAAACACACAGCAACAAAACGTACCAGCGTGATTCCAAACACTTTGTTAAAGGAAATGTTCAAAATGTCCTCCGTTAGCGAGGATACATGCATCCACCCTCCGCTGCATGGAATCCTTAATGTGCTGATGCAGCCCTGGAGAATGGTGTATTGTATCACATCCGTCCACAATACGAGCACGAAGAGTCTCTACATTTGGTACCGGGGTTCCGTAGACAAGAGGTTTCAAATGCCCCCATAAATGAAAGTCAAGAGGGTTGAGGTCAGGAGAGCGTGGAGGCCATGGAATTGGTCCACCTCTACCAATCCATCGGTCACCGAATCTGTTCTTGAGAAGCGTACGAACACTTCGACTGAAATGTGAAGAAGCTCCATCGTGCATGAACCACAAGTTGTGTCGCACTTGTAAAGCCACATGTTCTAGCAGCACAGGTAGAGTATCCCGTATGAAATCATGATAACGTGCTCCATTGAGCGTAGGTGGAAGAACATGGGGCCCAATCAAGACATCACCAACAATGTCTGCCCAAACGTTAACAGAAAATCTGTGTTGATGACGTGATTGCACAATTGCGTACGGATTCTCGTCAGCCCACACACGTTGATTGTGAAAATTTACAATTTGATCACGTTGGAATGAAGCCTCATCCGTAAAGAGAACATTTGCACTGAAATGAGGATTGACACATTATTGGATGAACGATTCGCAGAAGTGTAGCCGTGGAGGCCAATCAGCGGCTGATAGTGCCTGCACACGCTTTGCATGGTACGGAAACAATTGGTTCTCCCGTAGCACTCTCCATACCTTGTACAGCAGCAACTTCTCTGACTCTGACATTAGGGTTATCGTCAACTGCACGAAGAATTGCCTCGTCCATTGCAGGTGTCCTCGTCGTTCTAGGTCTTCCCCAGTCGCAAGTCATAGGCTGGTATGTTCCGTGCTCCCTAAGACGCCGATCAATTGCTTCGAACGTCTTCCTGTCGGGACACCTTCGTTCTGGAAATCTATCTCGATACAAACGTACCGCGCCACGGATATTGCCCCGTGCTAATCCATACATCAAATGGGCATCCGCCAACTCCGCATTTGTAAACATTGCACTGACTGCAAAACCACGTTAGTGATTTACACTAACCTGTTGATGCTACGTACTGATGTGCTTGATGCTAGTACTGTAGAGCAATGAGTCGCATGTCAACACAAGCACCGAAGTAAACATTACCTTCCTTCAATTGGGGCAACTGGCGGTGAATCGAGGAAGTACAGTACACACTGACGAAACTAAAATGAGTTCTAACATGGAAATTAAGCGTTTCCGGACACATGTCCACATAACATCTTTTCTTTATTTGTGTGTGAGGAATGTTTCCTGAAAGTTTGGCCGTACCTTTTTGTAACACCCTGTATTATACTACAACTGACATGTGATTAGATTTTCACGCAATTTGGGTGCATAGACCCTGAGAAATCAGGGCATGGATGTGTGTTATGTCCTTAGGTTAGTTATGTTTAAGTAGTTCTAGGTTCTAGGGTACTGATGATCTCAGAAGTTGAGTCCCACAGTGCCCAGAACCATTTGAACCATTTTTTTGGCATGTCGGAGCAGAAGGCCCACTCGTGTATCCTTGATGACTGCACGACTCAAAGCTATACGCCTCGCCTGGGCCTGTCAACACCGATATTGGACAGTTGATGACTGGTCCGACGAATCTCGTTTCAAATTGTATCGAGCGGATGGGCGCGTACGGGTATGGAGACAATCTGATAAATCCGTGGTCTCTGCATGTCACCAGGGGGCTGTTCAAGCTGGTGGAGGCTCTGTGATGGTGTGTAGTTGGATTGATATGAGACCCCTGATACGTCTACATACGACTCTGACAGGTGACACGTACGTACGCATCCTGAATGATGATTTCATTACTAACCGACTGTTCAGTATGAACACCGCAATCGACAAGATGCTGTATAGCGCTAGATTTGCACCTGGTGGCCGTCCGCCCCCGGTAGCTGAGTGGTCAGCGCGACAGACTGTCAATCCTCAGGGCCCGCTTGTTCGATTCCCGGCTGGGTCGGAGATTTTCTCCGCTCAGGGACTGGGTGTTGTGTTGTCCTAATCATCATCATTTCACCCCCATCGACAAACGCCGAAGTGGCGTCAAAGCGAAAGACTTGCACCAGGCGAGCGGTCTACCCGACGGGAGGCCCTAGTCGCACGACGTTATTATACCTGGTGGCCAAATTCGGAACTATTTTCTTCCAGTGTAAATCGGTTCCACATTACCATACCTTCCAAGTTTCCGTGCCATACGATTTTTACAGCCCACACTACTGGAGCTCCGTGAGTGTGCACTTCACCTATAATCGCCCGATATGAAAGGAATTACCTAAAACGACTCCTGGTTGTGTAACTTGCCTCTAATATTCATTTTTAGTCACTTTCTTGTTTAGAGTTGGTCACGTCATTTGTTTTGTCTCATTCCCGTTTCTTCCGTTTTAGATTAACTTCCATTACAAAATATCAGAATTATGGGTTGAGTGCCTGAAATGATGGATATGCATTACAAGTGCAGCGTAACGGCGAATCCGCACGCTACACGTCACCTTTATCCTGAAAGTTATCGTGGGAGGCAGTCACCTTGTGCAAGAAGGGTTCCACGACTCCACCAACGATTGTGAGAGGCTCGTCTGAGGAGAGAGTTGCAGATTGTGGTAGGTCACGCGATGTAGGAACGCCTCAGCTTGGAGAACGGGTTTTTCACACTGTAAATGAAACTCTACGAGTCAGTTCAAACTGCTAGAAGGGAAGGCATTAATCACAAGACAAACATTCTGCGTGAAATCCTTTGCTCCCGTGTCGTCTTCAGCAGGTTCTAAGATTAAATGAGCAGTCTAACGCACGTTAGGGCAGTGTGCTCTCTTTCCGCAGCTCTCAGCATATGCCCCAGTCACTGCTGAGGCAGGATTTTCACGTGCAGGGATTTTCAGTCATCATAACAATGACGTTGGGCTTATCAAACCACTCATGAAGACCGACAGCAGAGCATCGGCAGAGGTTCAGCCTTAACGTGTTGGGTGGAATTATTCGTGACCATCTCATTGGTCCCTTGTCAGCGTCTTACTGGACAAGTTTCTCAGAGAATAGGTACTTCTCGACGTCATCTGACGAATACGTTTTATGCAGAAAGGTGCTCCAGCTCACTTTCCACGGATTGTATGCCAGGGAGGAAGAAATTTCTGAGGATGTACGTCTGGAGTACAGCATTGTATGGTAGTGAAACATGGACTGTGGGAAAACCGGAACAGAAGAGAATCGAAGCATTTGAGATGTGGTGCTATAGACGAATGTTGAAAATTAGGTGGACTGATAAGGTAAGGAATGAGGAGATTCTACGCAGAATCGGAGAGGAAAGGAATATGTGGAAAACACTGATAAGGAGAAGGGACAGGATGATAGGACATCTGCTGAGACATGAGGGTATGACTTCCATGGTACTAGAGGGAGCTGGAGAGGGCAAAAACTGTAGAGGAAGACAGAGATTGGAATACGTCAAGCAAATAATTGAGGACGTCGGTTCCAAGTGCTACTCTGAGATGAAGAGGTTAGCACAGGAAAGGAATTCGTGGCGGGCCGCATCAAACCAATCAGTAGACTGATGACAAAAAAAAAATGCCAGTATCTCGATAACAATTTTCCGAACACGTCGATTGACCTGCCCCATCGCCAGATTTGAATCCAGTTGTTTCTTTCTATGTGGGGATATTTAAAATCCTTGGTGTGTTCAACTACTGTACTTCTGTTCAGGGAATGCACGGAAGTAGGATGAAGTCACTTTGTGCTAATTTTGTAAAAGTGGATGTATTTGGTAAATGAATCATTTTTGTTCCATGAATGATAAATCCTTCCATACCTTCCCAGCGATGGAATTTCGGACTCATGTTCATGTGTCCTTTATCTAATGTTTTTTATGTCTACAATAAATCCTTAAAATTACTAACTCATGTTTAGATACACCTTGTTAATCCCTGGGTATATGTGTCCGCCATACTATTTGCGCTGTATTTATTCTAAGTGCGTTGCACTGACAGTAGTTGGCGGTTCGAGTCCTGTCACGGAGCTGATACGTGGTCACATTGGTTTCGGCTTGTCAGTTGGAGGGTGTTGCCTTAGAGGTTTGTTAACATTGGCATGTGAGCGTTCTCTAGCGCTACCGGGACCTATAGAAGAACATTGTGCTGATTAGGAAATGTTGTTACACGTTCTTGTTTTCTTTTCTATATCTGTATTTGTGAAGGCAAGCACATGAAGTAGGATCTGTTCTGAAGCTATGCTGGATCTTGCGCTCTTGGGATTTTTGGTTTTGTTTTGACCCTGACTATTGGGTGTCAGGAATATGGAACTGTGTTATTAATGTTTGGCTTGAACAGCGGACACACGGCTAGTTAGTACGTGTGTAGTGACATGGCGTCCTCGTGAAGGCGTGCCCTCTAGATTGCTACTGCGTCTCCTCAAAGTGTAATTTCCACCTTACTAAAACCCGCTAGTTAAAAGGGAGAAAAATTTTTTAGAAATACCTTCTATTTGCATTAACTATCTTACCTGTCACTTGAGTAAATATCTGCTCAGTGATTAAGCGAATGGGAGCACATTTCCTAAAAGCAACTAGCGCAATTCTGTTATGGTTGTGGCCCACGTGCCTAGTTTAGTCCGAAAAATTGTATAAACAGGCTTACATGCTCCGTATCGAACTTCTGATGTTGTTTTTTGAGTGACTGTAGATTATTAAAATTCATTGTAGTGCAAACGTTTGTATTTTACCAACCGCGTTTGTAAGTTATTAATGTGATTGCCTGGAATATAATACGAAAGTTTTAAGGAGCATAGGTTGTCCAGGTTGAAATTTGAAGTCATGCTGTGTTGTGAATTCATGTATTTATGTTTTATATTGCAATGAGAATTTAAATGTGGTAAACCCACGCTTTGTGATTAATAATTAAAGGTTTAAGAGTGCGTTCACTTAGCGCTAACTTATGTGTTGTATTATTAATATATTTCAAAAAATTACATTAGGCGTTTTAATTTCTTAAATTATAGCCTTTCCAAATCGAAAGTGGTGGCCCTCCCATTTTGGGCAGTTGTAAGCATCGAAGCAGGATTTACATAGTTGGTGTTATGTATTGTTATGAATAAATTATTTATGTGTTAAATCACGTCTGATATGTCAATTCCTTGGCCCCGTCCACACCTTGGTCGTAGTCTTTTAATATTAAATGATCAGACCAACGTTCCAGGCATTGAATGAACAAAAATCTCAATCACAAGATTGGTCTTCGTGCTGGGCAGAGACGTAATCGGCTCTCGGCGTTACCAAATAAAACTGCAACGTTTAGCTTCAGTACACAATTTTGACATTACGACTGCTAGGTTGCTGGCGTTCGCAGAAATGAAAAAATAGGAAAGTCGACATGAAGTGTGCTGGACAAAACCGATATGTGACGAAGCCGAACGGCGGACCCATCGGACATCTTTTGTTGCGCCATTTATATGCAGATACCACTGTTAGCAAATTCGTTATCGTCAAGCACGGACGTGCATCGTTTTCCTTTCAATTTTTCACCAACTGCGACATAGCAGCGTATGCAAACAGTGATCCAATACTGTCACATGTTTTTTATTCCAGTCTCTGATCACAATATCAATTCTTTAGACGATGACCGGTTTCAGTCCGTAATGACCATCCTCATGTCATTTATACACCATGTACTAAAAGCCATTATGGCCTTATCACTTTAGGACATGGTGTAAAAAAGATCTGATGATAGTCACTATGGACTGAAACCGGTCATCGCCTAAAGAATTGATATTGTCGTCAAAGACTGGAATAAAAAACATTTCCTTTCAATTATTTCTCTAAAGGGGATAGGCAGGCTGCTAGCTTGTTGTTATACAGAATATCTACACTACTGGCCATTAAAATAGCTACACCACGAAGATGACGTGCCGGCCGGAGTGGCCGTGTGGTTCTGGGCGCTACAGTCTGGAACCGAGCGGCCGCTACAGTCGCAGGTTCGAATCCTGCCTCGGGCATGGATGTGTGTGATGTCCTTAGGTTAATTAGGTTTAATTAGTTCTAAGTTCTAGGCGACTGATGACCTCAGAAGTTAAGTCGCATAGTGCTCAGAGCCTTTTGAACCATTTTTTTGAAGATGACGTGCTACAGACGCGAAATTTACCCGACAGGAGAAGATGCTGTCATATGCAAATGATTAGCTTTTCAGAGCATCCACACAAGGTTGGCGCCGGTGGCGATACCTACAACGTGCTGACATGAGGAAAGTTTCCAGCAGATTACTCATACACAAACAGCAGTTGACCGGCGTTACCTGGTGAAACGTTGTTATGATGCCTCGTGTAAGGAGGAGAAATGCGGCCAGCACGTTGCCGACTTTGATAAAGGTCGGATTGTAGCCTATCGCGATTGCGGTTTATCGTATCGCGACATTGCTGCTCGCGTTGGTCGAGATACAATGACTTAGCAGAACATGGAATCGGTGGGTTCAGGAGGGTAATAACGGAACGCCGTGGTGGATCCCAATGGCCTCGTATCACTAGCAATCGAGATGGCAGGCATCTTATTGACATGGCTATAACGGATCGTGCAGCCACGTCTCGATCCCTGGGTCAACAGATGGGGACGTTTGCAAGACAACAACCATCTACACGAAAAGTTCGACGACGTTTGCAGCAGCATGGACTATCAGCTCGGAGACCATGGCTGCCGTTACCCTTGACTCTGCATCACAGACAGAAGCGCCTCCGATGGTGTACTCAACGACGAACCTAGGTGCACGAATGGCAAAACGTCATTTTTTCGGATGAATCCAGGTTCTGTTTACAGCATCATGATGGTCGCATTCGTGTTTGGCGACATGGCGGTGAACGCACATTGTAAGCGTGTATTCATCATCGCCATACTGGCGTATCACCCGGCTTGATGGTATGGGGTGACACTGGTTATAGGTCAAGGTCACCTCTTGTTCGCATTGACGGCTCTTTGAACAGTGGACGTTACACTTAAGATGTGTTACGACCCGCGGCTCTACCCTTCATTCGATCCCTGCGAAACCCTACATTTCAGCAGGATAATGCACGACCGCATGTTGCAGGTCCTGTGCGGGCCTTTCTGGATACAGAAAATGCTCGACTGCTGCCTTGGCCAGCACATTCTCCAGATCTCTCACCAACTGAAAACGACTGATCAATGGTGACCGTACAACTGGCTCGTCACAATACGCCAGTCACTACTGTTGATGAACTGTGGTATCGTGTTGAAGCTGCATGGCCAGCTGTACCTGTACACGCCATCCAAGCTCTGTTTGACTCAATGTCCGGGCCTATCAAGGCAGTTATTACGGCCAGAGATGGTGGTTCTGCTTACTGACTTCTCAGGATCTATGTACCCAAATTGAGTGAAAATGTAATCCCATGTCAGTGCTGTTATAATATATTTGTCTAATGAATACACGTTTATCGTCTGCGTTTCTTCTTGATGTAGCAATTTTAATGGCCAGTGGTGTAATAATAAATCAATACTAAAGTATACAGCACATTTACAATATGCAGCCGGTATTTTTATATCCAGGAACGTCGGTACCTTTCCTCGGTATATGGAAGGACGATTATGGTGGTCTCGTATATCAACAGCCCTGCCTGTGACAGCGGCGTCTGTTATCTCGCTACTGGGCGGAATTGCAGAGCCCCGCGGGGTGACCTACAAAGGAGGCGGTCTCGGCCCTGCTCCTTCTATCGGCCTTTCGCCGTCGGAAGGAAGAGGTGTCGACCCGCTTGCCTGCGCCCACGCCGGCTTCTGGGCGGAACTAAGCTAGCTGCCTGTGTGTGTGTCGGCTTTCTCCGGCTGCCTGCTTTCCGGTCGCTCCGTTAGCCGCCGACTGCCTCGTCAAAGCCTTGGGCTAGACCCTGCTCACCAGCGCATCACCACATGTTTACCTTACACAAAGCGAGGCGTTGTTTGGCATTTACCAGCGTGATGTGTGGCTTATGAGCAGCCATTCGACCATGAAATCCGAGTTTTCTGACCTCCCGCCTAACTGTTATAGTACTTGCAGTGGATCCTGATGCTGTTTGGAATTCCGGTGTGATGGTGTGGATAGATGTCTGCCTATTACACATTACGACCCTCTTCAACTGGCGGCAGTCTCTGTGAGTCAGGAGATGAGGTCGGCCTGTACGCTTCACTATGACATCGCAAACAGTGGACCTAGGGATGTTAAGGAAGTGGAAGTCTTGCGTACAGACTTTTGACACAAGTGACACCCAATCACCTAACCACGTTCGAAGTCCGTGAGTTCCGCGGAGCGCCCCATTCTGCTCTTTCACGATGTCTAATGACTACTGAGGTCGCTGATACGGGGTACTTGCCAGTAGGTAGCATCTCAATGCACCTAATATGAAAAACGTACGTTTTTAGGGGAGTCCGGATACACAGTGTATATACACTATTGCCGTGTGCAAAAGTCAAAACAGTTCACACCAGAAGAGGATAGGAGAATGCTGAAAATTACATGGACTGATCGGATAAGTGATTAAGTAGTGTGTAACTGAATAGGAGAAAAAATATGTTCGCGATAAAACTTCAGTAAAAGACATCTTCAACTTTTATAGTCCTGTCTTCCTCGGTTGCGTGTAATATTACGGTATATTGATAATTTTTATTTGTGGACCGTCTGACAGCAACACAATTTTCGTGCCATACGCGTTTCGCCTTTATTTTCTGCAATGCATCATCAGTGGCCTGGAATATGTACATATGTTAGCTATTTTATTTACATTTTTGTCATTGTGCCTATAAGTTATAAACAGTTCTGGTGGTTGGTATTTCCTATTAGGTTGTAATGTTTTGAACTGTACTTACAAGTTGCGTGGACAATTTCTTACATATTACGCTCCTGTTGCATTTTTGGTGTTGTTCTTCTTCTTATGAACGCCAATCTGCGGTTTTTTCCACATTCCGCAGCACTATGCACTGAACGCTTGTTGTAATGCAATGTTTTGGTTTCTGTTGCCGACTGTCAAATGTTTTTGCCAAAGATCGAATGTTATTGCCAAACTTATGAGTGTAACTATTGAAGTATCTGTGGTCTGTTCGTGTATGCATTTGTGTGTGTGTGTGTGTGTGTGTGTGTGTGTGTGTGTGTGTGAGTGTTTTTTGGTGTGATATATCTTTTTTGTGCTGTGTGTGTGTGTGTGTGTGTGTGTGTGGTTCCTTTATTAAGTATAGTAGGGAGCCTGTGCTGATGTGTGTTTGTTCATTTATCACATGTTTGTTTTCTGCTATGGCTTTCTGGATGTGGAAGTTTTCTTGTGTTTGTATAAGATGTTTGTCATGGTTGCTTATTCTCATTATTTTCATTTCTTGTTCCATGTTTGTAGGATGATGGTTGTAGTGTTTTAAATGCTCTGCAAATGTGGAATGGTTTGTTTCATACTTCCAACATCTGATATGTTCTTTGTATCTCGTTTCAAAATTCCTGCATGTCATACCTATGTATACTGCATCACAACTTTGACATTCAAGTTTATATATTCCTGATTGTTGGAATTTGTCCCCCTTGGTAGCTGGCTGGCTTAAGTGTGATTGAAGGGTTTGCCCAGGCTTATATGGTATTTTGAAGCCCTGTCTCTTTAGGATGTTTGCAAGTCTGTGAGTTAGTTTATGTGTGTAGGTCATGGTGTACCATCTGGTTCTTTTCTGTGTGGTGTTGTCATTGTGTGTGTTTGTTGAGTGTGTTTGTAAGTTTTCAGGTTGTGAGTTCTTTTGTATTGTGGAGCTGTTTGTTTTTTATTTGTGTTTTTATTTTTTGATTGAGCTTGTGTACCACACGTGTGTCATACCTATAGGCACAATGACAAAAATGTAAATAAGATAGCTAACATATGTACATATTCCAGGCCACTGATGATGCCTTGCAGAAAATAAAGGCGAAACGCGTATGGCACGAAAATTGTGTTTTATTCAGTTGCTGTCAGACGGTCCATAAGTAAAAATTATCAATATACCGTAATATTCAGTAAAAGAATTTTTTGGTTGCTAGGATATGAAGGAATTGTCAGTACTGCAATGGAGAGAGGTGTGTGGGGGGATAAAAATTGAAGAGAGGCAAAGACTTGCATACAGGTTCAAAAGGACGTAGGCTTCACTGCCCACGCAGAGGTGAAGAGGCTGGCGCAGCACAGACTGAAGTTCATGGTTGCGTCGAAACTCTCTTCGAACTGAAGATACAACAACAACTATCTAAGAACTTCCTTTTGCGAAGCTGCAAGGCATCTAGCGTATTTTTGCTAGTTGAGAAGAGTGATGACAGTTATCTTATTTATTCAATGATTCATACTTCCTACATTGGATACTTCATGGCCGATATGTTGCTACACAGAGATACTGAGTACATGCAATGCGATCTTTGATGTCAGCAGCGTTGTTGTTGCGAGTGTAGCATTCAGTGAGAGGTAAGTGAGAGAGTCTGGTGTTGGTCACATTTCCAAGTGGTCTAGGAATATCTAGCGGGACAAATGGCTCTGAGCACTGTGGGACTTAACTTCTGAGGTCATCAGTCCCCTAGAACTCAGAACTACTTAAACCTAACTAATCAAAGGACATCACACACATCCATGTCCGAGGCAGGATTCGAACCTGCGACCGTAGCGGTCACGCGGTTCCAGACAGCAGCGCCTAGAACCGCTCGGCCACTCCGGCCGGCTATCGGGACACACTTATGCAAACACAGAGGACATTGATTTTTGGAAATATGGTTTTGTAAAGATTGATTTTAGGAGTGTGAAGATATTCAGCTAACGTCGCTGCACTGCTTGCTCGCGCATAATTTATGAAGAATTCCTGAAAGTAAAAGTTTCAGTATGATGTTTCTATATTTATTCGTGTCAGTTAGTCTGATTATCGAGATTAAATTAAGCCAAATTATCTGCTCACATGACTTGGACTCACAGCTGTAGATTCACCACTCCTTCACCTATTCATTAACGAATTACGTGGCAGAGTAATATTTTATACAAGAAATGAATTTTGTAAAGATAATTGCAGTACATAAAAGCTAGCTGCGTTACACACTTTAAATTCTAGTGTCTTCTGCATCATTCAGTAGTGGTGGTGGTCAGTGTTTAACGTGCATCATTCAGTAAGTTGAGTTTCTTTCACCATCCCCCTTTTTTTTGACCCATCAGTCTTGTGACTCGTCTGATGCTGCCAGCCACGAATCCTAAGCCAACCTCTTCATCTCAGAGTAGCATTTTCAACCTACGTCCTCAATTATTTGCTTGACGTATTCCAATCTCTGTCCTCCTCTACAGTTTTTGCCCTCTACAGCTCCCTCCAGTACTATGGAAGTCATTCCCTGATGTCATGACCCTTCTTGCTGTCAGTGCTTTCCGCATATTCGTTTCCTCTCCGGTTCTGCTCACAACCTCCTCATTCCCTAACTTATCAGTCGACATTCGTCTGTAGCGCCACATCTCAATTGCTTCGATTCTCTTTTGTTCGGTTTGTCACACAGTCCATGTTTTACTACCATGCAATGCTGTACTCCAAAGGTACATTGTCAGCAATTTCTTCTTCAAATTAAACTCTACTACTAGACTTGTCTTGGTCAGGAATGCCCTTTTTGCCAGTATTAGTCTGCTTTTGACGTCCTCCTTGTTCCTTCCGTCCGTCGTTGATTATTTCCATCCCCTGACCGAAGCGTCATTTTGTAATCGTGTGTCATCGCATTGCACTTAGTGGGACAGTATGATATAGCTACTTTTCTTTGCATTGCACATGGGGAATGTTTCTCTTTATCTGGTCTGCTGCTGCGCTGCATTCTAGCGTTCATCACTTTCGAGCAGTACTGAGCTTCTACTGCCGGAATTTAAGTTACGAAAGTTAGTTAGGGCCAATTTAACACTGCTGTTAGAACACAATAAGATCATTTATAGTCAAAGTGATGTATCGTATTCAGAAAAAAAAGCAATGCTAACGTCTGAAATTGAGTTTAAGAGCCAGCCGGAATGTCCGAGCGGTTCTAGGCGCTACAGTCTGGAACCGCGGGACTGTTAAGGTCGCAGGTTCGAATCCTGGCTCGGGCATGGATGTGTGTGATGTCCTTAGTTAGGTTTAAGTAGTTCTAAGTTCTAGGGGACTGATGACCTCAGAAGTTAAGTCCCATAGTGCTCAGAACCATTTGAACAATTTGAGTTTAAGAAATAAAAGTAGCTCTTTTTCGACTCCTCCGTTTCTATCTAGTAATATTCTATTCTCTAATTTAGCAATCTCTTGAAGGTTCGCCGTAGTTCGAGACTGAATATTCGTTAACAGGTATGGAGTTGTGTAATAGAGATGGGTCGTTCGCGAACTAACGGGTCCGAAGGAACGGTTCACCAAGATGAACGAAACGAGCGAGGAACGAATTCGAAGGAACGGTCGTTCATAGTTCACTTAGTTTGCGGCTTCCTACCTATAGTTCCCGGGAAAGGGAAACGGTTGGCCTCGTTCCCGAACGGCGCGTCGGCCGGTCTCGTTCCAGCCTCGGTCCCGTTCCCGCCTGTCTCGTTCTCGGTCTCGCTCGGCCGGACTCGTCCCTCTTCACGTGGCCACTCGTCGCAGTTCCACTGCCGACTCCTCATAGTTCAGTATCCAGTTGTTGTCTGTTCCGTTCGCTTCGCTCGCTCATTCTAGATCTGTTTCAAACCTTTTTTGAACTCTGGATTTCTGGTTCTCTTCGTATTCTATTCAGCGTCCACGATCGGTAATTAAAATGTATTTTATAATTACGTTAATTACATAAAAATTACGTGGTATGTAATACACACATCTTCAGGTAACAATACGGCGTATCCGCTTACGCCACTATTTCGATAAACATCAGAAGCAATACTTGTAAGAAGGCAAGATTTTTTGTTAGTAGACATGCAAAGGACGTCGGCACGGCACACACGAGCGGCCATTTTCCGTCTTTGTTGATGCAAGGTAAAAGAGCATGTTCATTGTTATGGAAGGCAGACCGACTTACAACCGAATGAAGGTCGCGCACCGTAATCGAGTGTCTGGTCTCACATTTTGTAAAGAGAATATGGCATCTCCTGCAACATTATTTCAGTGGTACAGGTTGGCATACGAAAAATCAGCCCCGAGTACTAGACTGCTCATTGTCGCTTACCATTCGTCATCTATTGTTTCTTATTGTTATTCCTTCACTGCCTAATTATTACATGTTTATCTATTCTGCTCGTAGCGGTCAAGAAATCGTGCGTAATTGGCGAGCAGTCTGTACTCGGGGTAGGTTTTTCGTGGGTTACCTTATATTATTTCACTGCGATCAGCCACATAACGCTACATTGGCTAAACGAGATGTTTTGCAGAATCACGAAAATTACAAATGTGTGAGAATTCTGTTATAAATAAAAACTCTGTACTCCAGGGGGGAGGCAAGTGCCCACTTGGCGCCTTCCATCTTGAGTCACCTATGCTACTAATTTTCAATTTTTCATAAGAAGCACATATTAGGGCAAATGAACGATGAACGAGTAAAAATGAACGGTTCAGCAAAAAAAGAACGATCATCAGTGAATTAGTTGCCAAGGATGAACGACTTTGCCCATCTCTATTGTGTAAATGTCCGTTCCTACAGGCGTTCTGCTTGTACTCAGCTGGCCACGAGTAAAATAAACTGACAAGTGGGTGACTACAGTGGATTATCTCTGTCTGTTGCAGGTCCTCCGCAGCAGCTACCTCGGAGCCGCCGTCAGAGTGAGTAACCAAACAGAAAGCTCTGCGCAGTCTGCGGCTTCTCTAGTACAGCGCCATATGTGTGGCATTCAACTGAATTCTCGTGTTTTTTATACTCGTTGGGTCTTGTGAACTCCGCAGTCGTTAATGACAGTTGGTGAATGCCACAACCAGCCACGAATACTTTTCTTTCAGATCCGTGTTAAACGGTATACATAAAATTCCCCAGATCATCTGCAAGGAGAAAGAAATCAGAATTATCAGAACTGTAGCTAAAAATAACGGCTATACACCACAAGTAATTGTCCGCCTGTACAATAAAACTGAAGATACTAATCCACAGCATTAAACTCAGAACCAGCAGTAGAAAAGGAACTATTTGTATGCATTCCATTCCTAGTCATAATCTCATACCAAATTGCCAATCTTTCCCGAAGGACAGAAGTTCAAATAAGTTTTCGCACCAATAATACTGGGCAACATAACATTATCCACAGCACCAAAACCACCAGTCTACGTCTAGAAGAATCAGGATTTTACAAGATTGAATGTGACAATTGTCTCGACTTTTATCGTGGACAGACCGGCCTGAGCTTCAGTATAAGAGATCGTGAACACATGGATACCTTTACACTAAAATATCTAAATACACTCCTGGAAATTGAAATAAGAACACCGTGAATTCATTGTCCCAGGAAGGGGAAACTTTATTGACACATTCCTGGGGTCAGATACATCACATGATCACACTGACAGAACCACAGCCACATAGACACAGGCAACAGAGCATGCACAATGTCGGCACTAGTACAGTGTATATCCACCTTTCGCAGCAGTGTAGGCTGCTATTCTCCCATGGAGACGATTGTAGAGATGCTGGATGTAGTCCTGTGGAACGCTTTGCCATGTCATTTCCACCTGGCGCCTCAGTTGGACCAGCGTTCGTGCTGGACGTGCAGACCGCGTGAGACGTCACTTCATCCAGTCCCAAACATGCTCAATGGGGGACAGACCCGAAGATCTTGCTTGCCAGGATAGTTGACTTACACCTTCTAGAGCACGTTGGGTGGCACGGGATACATGCGGACGTGCATTGTCCTGTTGGAACAGCAAGTTCCCTTGCCGGTCTAGGAATGGTAGAACGATGGGTTCGATGACGGTTTGGATGTACCGTGCACTATTCAGTGTCCCCTCGACGATCACCAGAGGTGTACGGCCAGTGTAGGAGATCGCTCCCCACACCATGATGTCGGGTGTTGGCCCTGTGTGCCTCGGTCGTATGCAGTCCTGATTGTGGCGCTCACCTGCACGCCGCCAAACACGCATACGACCATCATTGGCACCAAGGCAGAAGCGACTCTCATCGCTGAAGACGACACGTCTCCATTCGTCCCTCCATTCACGCCTGTCGCGACACCACTGGAGGCGGGCTGCACGATGTTGGGGCGTGAGCGGAAGACGGCCTAACGGTGTGCGGGACCGTAGCCCAGCTTCATGGAGACGGTTGCGAATGGTCCTCGCCGATACCCCAGGAGCAACAGTGTCCCTAATTTGCTGGGAAGTGGCGGTGCGGTCCCCTACGGCACTGCGTAGGATCCTACGGTCTTGGCGTGCATCCGTGCGTCGCTGCGGTCCGGTCCCAGGTCGACGGGCACGTGCACCTTCCGCCGACCACTGGCGACAACATCGATGTACTGTGGAGACCTCACGCCCCACGTGTTGAGCAATTCGGCGGTACGTCCACCCGGCCTCCCGCATGCCCACTATACGCCCTCGCTCAAAGTCCGTCAACTGCACATACGGTTCACGTCCACGCTGTCGCGGCATGCTACCAGTGTTAAAGACTGCGATGGAGCTCCGTATGCCACGGCGAACTGGCTGACACTGACGTCGGCGGTGCACAAATGATGCGCAGCTAGCGCCATTCGACGGCCAACACCGCGGTTCCTGGTGTGTCCGCTGTGCCGTGCGTGTGATCATTGCTTGCACAGCCCTCTCGCAGTGTCCGGAGCAAGTATGATGGGTCTGACACACCGGTGTCAATGTGTTCTTTTTTCCATTTCCAGGAGTGTAAATCTGCACTAGCCAGTCACTTGAATCAATATAGACACTATGTTTATAACATTAATGACAACTTACAGACATTACATGCCACTAACAAACGCACGAAAATGGACCTCTTAGAGGAAAGGAAAATATACTCACACCCTCAGTTCACCCCAATACATTCTAAATGAGTGGCCGGAGCTAGTCAGAAAACATTTTCTAAGTAATTTACTTGGCCTGTTTACAAAAATCAAACACGAAAGGGCATCCTAACAGTCACGACACTGCAGTTTAAGATATCAGTGTAAAACAGTATAAATATCACTGTGGTGAACAGATTTGTTGCTCGCATTCCATCCTCCAACTTTTTTAATTTTTTTATTTCTCGCAACTAACTTATAAACCGTGATAACAATCAAATATCTGTATATATAAATGTGTGTATATGCACATCTAATTTACAGCAGCACTCAATAGGCTTTAAATTATTTCATCAAAATTCCCACTACCAGAAAAAAGGAAAAAATCTACAAAAACAATTTGTCCTATTGTCTTTTGATAATAAGTTTACTCTCGGAGTACAGCACAAATAATATGCATCATATATAAACATATCAAAAAAAGTACTGCATCACCTCGGTTCCGAGAGTTCTGGAACCTATATAGAAAAACGGAATAGAGATCAACATAAACATCATTTACGCCCTTTTTACTGCTGATGAAAACCACACATTGCATATTGTACCACCATACAGCGAGACCTTCAGAGGTGATGGTCCAGATTGCTGTACATACCAGTAGCACGTCCTCTTGCATTGGTGCACGCCTGTATTCGTCATGGCATACTATCCACAAGATCAACAAGACACTGTTGGTCCAGATTGTCCCACTCCTCAACGGCGATTCGGCGTACTTCCCTCAGAGTGGTTGGTGGGTCACGTCGTCCATCCATAAACAGCCCTTTTCAAGCTATTCCAGGCATGTTCGACAGGGTTCATGTCTGGAGAACATACTGGCCACTCCAGTCTAGCGATATCGTTATCGTCAAGGGAGTCATTCACAAGGTGTGCACGATGGGGGGCGCGAATGTCGTCCGTTAAGACGAATGCCTCTCCAATATGCTGCCGATATGGTTGCACTATCAGTCGGAAGATGGCGTAACGTATCGTACACCCGTTACGGCGCCTTCCATGATCACCAGCGGCGTACGTCGGCCCCACTTAATGCCACTCCGAAACAGCAGGGAACATCCACCTTGCTGCAGTCACTGGACAGTGCGTCTAAGGCGTTCAGCCTGACCGGGGTGTCTTCAAACACGTCTCCAACGATTGTATGGTTGAAGGCATATGCGACACTCATCGGTGAAGAGAACGTGATGCTAATCCTGAACGGTCCATTCGGCATGTTGCTGGGTCCATATGTACCGCGATGCATGGTTTCGTGGTTGTAAAGATGGACCTCGCCATATACGTCGGGAGTGAAGTTGCCCACAGTTTGAGCTTAACACGAAGTCCTGCGGCTGCACAGAAAGCATTATTCAACATGGTGGCGTTGCTGTCAGTGTTCCTCCGAGGCATAATCGGTAAGTGGCGGTCATCCACTGCCGTAGTAGCCCTTGTGCGGCTGAGCGAGGCATGTCATCGACAGTTCCTGTCTCTCTGTATCTCCTCCATGTCCGAACAACATCGGTTTGGTTCACTCCGAGACGCCTGGAAACTTCCCTTGTTGAGAGCACTTCCTGGCACAAAGTAACATGCGGACGCGATCGAACCGCGGTATAGACCGTCTAGGCATGGTTGAACACAGACAACACGAGCCGTATACCTCCTTCCTGGTGGAGTGACTGGAACTGATCGGTTGTCGGACCACCTCCGTCTAATAGGCGCTTCTCATCCATGGTTGTTTACACCTTTTGGGCGGGTTTAGTGACATGTCTGAACAATCAAAGGGACTGTGCCTGTGATACAACATCCCCAGTCAACGTCTGTCTTCAGGAGTTCTGGGAACCGGGGTGACACAAAACGTTTTTTGATGTGTGTAGAACTACTCTGATACCAGAATGAGATTTTAACTCTGCAGCGGAGCTGATATGAAACTTCCTGGCAGATTAAAACTGTCTGCCGGACCGAGACTCGAAGTCGGGACCTTTGCCTTTCGCTGGCAAGTGCTCTACCAACTGAGCTACCCAAGCACGACTCACTCCCCGTCCTGCCAGTACTCTGATAAGCCAAAACATGACTACTGCCCACCGCGACGTTGGACGGCGCCTGGTGGCGGTGCGGGGTCTTTTGAGTCGGTAACAAAAGTATGTAAGCGGGGCAGACACGGACGGGGGATCGCCCTAGCTGGGCTGCAAATGGCGAAATCCATGGAGATAAGCGACTTTGACCAAGGGCAATTTATTAGTATGTAGAGCCTGTGCACGAGAATCTAGAAAACGGCGAAGCTGGTCGAATGTTTACGTTATGCTGTCGTGAGCATCTACAGAAAGAGGTAGAAGGACTGTGTAGCTACCACTAGGCGCTAAATGGTTTGACGTCTACGATTTTTCATAGAACGTCGGGTTCGGGGGCTTGTCTGCTCTGTAAAGTGGGATAGATGGCGATCTGTGGCATCTCTGCCGGAAGAGCGCAATGCTGGTGCACGCACAAGTGTTTCGGTGCGCACCGTTCATCGTGCATTATTGGAGCTCCGCAGTAGAGAACCCCTACGTGTTCACGTGTTGACCCAATGACATCGTCAATTGCGACTGCGTTGGGCACGGGACCATCGGGATTCTACCGTCCATCAAAACGGCTAATCACATTTTTTGCTGCACTGGGTCGATGGTCGTATCCACAAACGCCGTCATCGAGGTGACTGGCGGCTCGAAACGTGCAGCGCGCCACGGACAGTGGGAGCAGTATTACGCTATGGGAGACATTCTCCTGCGCCTGCATGGGTCCTGTGGTGGTAACAGAAGACTCGCTGTCACCTCCGAACCACCTGCAGTCCTTCATGCGTGATGTCTTTCCCAACGGCGATGTCACCTTTCAGCAGTATAAGTGTCTTGGAGGCAGAACCGTGCTACAGCGGTTTGATGAGCATTATAGTGGACTCACGTTTATGTCTCGGTGACCAAATTAGTCTGATGTAAATCCTATGGATCCCACCTCGGTCGCTATCGAGCGCCATCACCACGTACACATATTAGCGGCCCGTTATTTACGCGATTTACATGACTTGTGCGTAGACGTCTAATGCCACATAAATCCACAAACCTACCACCAATCAGTCGGATCCCTGATACCCAGAATCAGTGATGTATGTAAGACGAATAATCAAGCTATTAAGGAGGTGGTCATAATGTTTTGGGTCATGCAAGCACTTGAAGCGTATTTTTATTAATGACACAACTTCTAAATACTTAAATACCGAGCGAGGTGGCGCAGTGGTTAGCACACTGGACTCGCATTCGGGAGGACGACGGTTCAGTCTCGCGTCCGGCCAGGTTTTCCGTGATTTCTATAAATCGCGCAAATACCGGGATGGTTCCTTTGAAAGGGCACGGCCGACTTCCTTCCCCATCCTTCCCTAATCCGATGAGACCGATGATCTCGCTGTTTGGCCTCTTCCCCCAAATAACCCAACCCAACAAATACTTAAATATTCCTGTGCACTGTGGGAGCAGCCGACATGGTATTGGTGGAAACATCAGTATAACTGAAAATATTAGCAATCTGAAGATGGGCATGGTAGTCCGAAAGCGCGTATGGCACTAAATTGAAACATTTAAAAAGTATTCGCGAGCTTATGGCGCTAAACTGACGCATTTAAGAAGCATTTGTGGATGGTTGCATCATTTACCAACCAACAGAATTCTGGCTGTAGTCTAGGGGAAATTCTAGTTCTCGAGGTGCAGTGTCCGATGTTTCCTTCGCTATTGTCGCCCTCCGAGTCCTACAGACACGTGAGTCTGATTATTCGACCTGGAAACCGCCAGCCAGTAATTACAAGCAAGTTATCCCCGCATCTCGGGCACGCGCCTGGAGCTCCGTGAGGAAAACTGAGATCCGAGACGTGGGGAACGCGGAAGAGGTGGAGACCGGACCGCCGTAAGACTGTCGTCTCAATTTGACTTGCAGCACACGTGCTGATGGGGAAGTCCAGTGGCGTGACCGACTCTGACAAAGGCCAGGCTGTTACGATCATCTCGAAAATGGCGGAGATGGTCGGCTGTTGGTGTGCTGCAGTGGCAGGCACCTATGGAACGTGGTCGACGGTCGATGAAACCACGGGAAGGCGACAACGTGTGTGTGTGTGTGTGTGTGTGTGTGTGTGTGTGTGTGTGTGTGTGTGTGTGGGTGGGTGGGTGGGTGGGAGGGTGTTGTAATGGGACACCCTCCTCTAACATTGCATTTCATTTATGGAAGTAGGCGATACCTGGGATATTTTCGAATCTCCCATAGGTGAATATTATCTCGGCTGTTTCACTGAAAGATTTCATATGATTTTGTATACGATGTGTTGTATTTCAGGCTAAAATGTATGAAAATAAATTGTTGTTGTTATGGTCTTCAGTCCTGAGACTAGTTTGATGAAGCTCTCCATGCTACTTTATCCTGTGCAACCTTCTTCATCTCCCAGTACCTACTGCAGCCTACATCCTTCTGAATCTGCTTAGTGTATTCATCTCTTGGTCTCCCTCTACGATTTTTACCCTCCACGCTGCCCTCCAATACTAAATTGGTGATCCCTTGATGCCTCAGAACACGTCCTACCAACCGATCCCTTCTTCTGGTCAAGTTGTGCCACAAACTCCTCTTCTCCCCAGTTCTGAAAATAAATTATTGAGGGTATTTTTGTTCTGTCGCTGCAGCTACAAAAATACGTGATTTTTTTTCACCAGACGCGATACGCTTTACTGAGGTAAGGCATCAGCAGTGGTCTGTAATTAAGTTGTTTAAATTTTGATTTGATTTCAGATACATACAAAAGCACATGCCAAAACTGAAATCAAAACCAGACAGATACCAAAAATGTGGTATCTATCAGCTCAGTTGCAGAGATTGTGAGAAGAAATACATTGGAATGACTGGCAGGGCATTCAATACAAGATATAAAGAACACATCAGAACATTTAAATACGGTACAAATCATTTAACCTTTGCAGATCATCTAAAACAAGAACATGATAGACCAAGCAATATTGCAAACGATATGAATATCATAAAAATCAGTAAAGACAGACACCTCCTACCTTTGCAAGAAAATTTCCATACAGAAAAAGCATTAACACAAAAGGAACAGTTGTTCAATGACCAAATAAATATTGGAATCCATACTCTATATAGAATAGCTGATGAAATTACATGAAAAAGAAAAGAGTCTTTTCCATTCTTCACTCTTACTGTCCGACAACGCCCCCCCCCCCCCCGTCCGCCCCCCACACAGTTTCATTTCACTTCTCGCTCCTTACCTTCTCCTCTAACTCACACTCCTTCACACTGCTATATACTTATGTCCACTCATCATGGAACCACCCCCCCCCCCCCATAAAAAAAAAAAAAAGCTGTCCATCGCTATTCCTTCTCTACTCTTATACAGTACAGAAAGACAAAGAAACATAATTAAATAGAATTACACACATACAATAATCTAATTATTTAAAAAAATATTATAGACAAAGTAGTGGAAAGCTGATGTTGGATGTTGGTAACACTACAAAACACAAACCACAACACATAATTGAAGTACAAAAACAAACAGAATTCAGTGGTGTGCATAAAAGTGTGTTGTGAAAAACATAAGAAATGCATAGTGCTGGAGAACACCTAAAAATTAGACCAAAAATTATCAATATGTAACACATAAAAACAACGATATGCTAGCAGACAGCATTTCCCGGTGTAAGCGAGGAATCAACCGAAAAATCATCGAAAGTACGAATCCATTTATTCTTAGGGAACTGTTTTTGGATCGAAAAGGAAATCAAAGTCCAAGTAATTTAATTATAGACCACTGACGATGCTTTAACTCAATAAAGCGAAACGACAGAACAAAAATACCCTCAAGAATTATAAAACCACTGCGGACACTATGGCCACACAAATTAAGAAAAGGAATTAGTTTGTTACAATCGATATTTACTAGCTCTATTTGTATAGCTAAAATTATTCTTATTTTAGAAATATTTGAACTTACGAAATAGCTGGCATACTTAAAATCTAACGCTAATTATTAAATTTATTTCTACATTCATTTACAAAATAATGATATAGCGTGGTGATGATTTTTCTTTTGCCAAGAAAGTTTGTAAACTCTTTTGTTTTGTAAACTCTTTGGAATGTTTTAGTATCGCGGAAAGAATTAGTAGTAGTGGGCGTGACTCTGACGTCTTTTTAATTTTCGTAATAATAAAGTAATTTTTGGTTTTATGAAAATGGATAACGTGAAGTCAGTGTGATAAGGAAGAATGGGATAAAATAAAAAAAGTCATAAAACATAAAGTACTTCATTAATTATTATGTGAACTGGAACCCACAAAGTCAAAATTGCAACCTTAAGAATCTACACCTAGACGTACTGAAGCCAACAACGAGAAAATGAAGATAAGTAAAAAAAATTATTTTGTAGATCTTACGCCTCTCGAAGTTTTTGAAACTGATGCAGACTGAACTAATGCAGACTGATAAATTACTGGAGATGTGTGGCAAGTAAGATTACAGGGTGTGTATTTTATAATTGCTTTTAGTGTTTGTTTAAATTACATATGTACTTCACGTTTCCTGTACGTCATGTGTGCCCACACAGGACAGATCTATATTGACAAACTGTGTCGTCTGTAAACATAGGGATGTTAAGCCAAAAAGTAGTAGTATATATTCGAGTAAAATCGTGGCCTATGCTTATTTTTTGGCTTGCCAGTGATCCATTTGACTTGTCCTGGGGTGTTGCTGGTTGTTATTTGCTTGTCAAAACGTGTTTCTGTCGTTGTTTGTGCACATAAAATGACCTGTGGACGTCTGTAATTCGCAGTCCGGAACCGTGCGACTGCTACGGTCGCAGGTTCGAATCCTGCCTCGGGCATGGATGTGTGTGATGTCCTTGGGTTAGTTAGGTTTAAGTAGTTCTAAGTTCTAGGGGACTGATGACCACAGCAGTTGAGTCCCATAGTGCTCAGAGCCATTTGAACCGTCGGTAATTATTTGTAAGTTTTCGGCAAGTAGATAAGCGTATCTTAACAGAGTTTACTTACGTTTTATCCTGATCTTTGGTGAAAAATAGGCGTTGTTATGTTGCTGTGGCTTGCTCACGTTCGACTGCACAATTTACGCCATTGATGCTCTTTTGAACGTCGTTTGTTTCACTACTTTGTTTTCGATTGGAAGCCACGAAATTTGATTTTTTTTCCGAATTCTTTTCATTTTGTATATATATATCTGTGTGTGTGTGTGTGTGTGTGTTGAACAAGCAGATCATTGATTAAATGTTCCGAGTACCTCAAAAGAACTGATAAGCGACAGCACACACTATATATTCGTAGACAATGCCGTTAAAAGCAGCCACCATTCTATTGGAATAGAAACAGTCCTCTAGATGAAACTTACTGGAAGATTAAAACTGTGTGCCGGACCGGGACCTTTGCCGTTCGCGGGCGAGTGCTCTACCAACTAAGCTACCCAAGCACGACTCACGCCCCGTCCTCACAGATTTACTTCTGCCAGTACCTCGCCTCCTACCTTCCAAACTTTATAGAAGCTCTCCTGCGAACCTTGCAGAACTAGCACTCCTGAAAGAAAGGATATTGCATAGACATGGCTTAGCCACAGCCAGGGGGATGTTTCCAGAATAAGATTTTCTCTCTGCAGCGGAGTGTGCGCTGATATGAAACTTCCTGGCAGATTAAAACAGTGTGCCGGACCGAGATTCCAACTCGGGACCTTTGCCTTTCGCGGGCAAATGCTCTACCAAGATGTGATAATAATAATAATAATACCTACTGTATACCCACCAAGCCAAAGTCCTAGCTGCAGTGACAACTCCGGTTTCCGTCAGATCACCAAAGTTAAGCGCTATGGGTCTTGGTTAACACTTAGATGGGTGACCGTCAGGGTCTGACCAGCGCTGAACCCTTGTGAGGCAAACTGAGGAGCTACTTGATTGAGAAGCAGTGACTCCGGTCACGAAAACTAACATGGCCAGGGAGTGGTGTGCTGACCCTCAATACCCACATCCAGTAATGCCTATGACTGAGGATGACGCGGCGGTCGGTCGGTACAGTTGGTCCTTCGGATACCTGTTCGGACGGAGTTTTCAGTACCTACTTATGCACCACCTCCCCCCAATCCATCACTCCGTATGAAATAATGAAATTAATTTCTCTTTTTCACCAGGAGGCTGTTAGATAGGCAAACGTCAATGTAAATGGCCGCCTATTAGTGAGCGTTTAGCCGCTTACTGTTATAGACTTGTGCGTTTGGAATAGGAGTTGGTTAGGTGTGCCATTGTTGATGTCTTGTGTGTCTCCTTTAGGGAGAAACGGAAGCGGGTGTGTGCGAGTTTTCTCGTGTGTGAGACACGCAACGGTAGCCGGGTCCGAGCGGCCGTTGCGCAAGGTACATCGGAGAGGCGTTCCCGCGACCAAAGAGAGACAGCCACCGTTACGGCATTCGGGGACGAGTTATCTGCCGAGCGCCAAACAACGGTAAAGAACCCAGGCGGAACGTCTGCAGTACCGTATGCATTCACTCCACTACTAACAGGCCGTCGCCTCCGCGTGATTGCGTAGTTATCCACGGTAGCACTAGCGAAATACGAATGACAAATACACTACTGGCCATTAAAATTGCTACACCACGAAGATGTGGTACAGACGCGAAATGTAACCGACAGGAAGAAGATGCTGTGTATGCAAATGATTAGATTTTCAGAGCGTTCACAAAAAGTTAGCGCCGGTGGCGACACCTACAACATGCTGACATGAGGAAAGTTTCCAATCGATTTCTCATACACAAACAACAGTTGACTGGCGTTGTCTGGTGAAACGTTGTTGTAATGCCTCGTGTAAGGAGGAGAAATGCGTACCATCACGTTTCCGACTTTGATAAAGGACGAATTGTAGCCTATCGCGTATTGCTGCAGCTCGCGTTTGTCGAGATCCAATGGCTGTTAGCAGAATATGGAATCGGTGGGTTCAGACGGGTAATACGGAACGCCGTGCTGGATCCCAACGGCCTCGTATCACTAGCAGTCGAGATGACAGGCATCTTATCCGCATGGCTGTAACGGATCGTGCTGCCACGTCTCGATCCCTAAGTCAGCAGATGGGGACGTTTGCAAGACAACAACCATCTGCACGAACGTTTGCAGCAGCATGGACTATCAGCTCGGAGACCGTGGCTGCGGTTATCATTGGCGCTGCATCACAGACAGGAGCGCCTGCGATGCTGAACTCAACGACGAACCTGGGTGCACGAATGGAAAAACGTCATTTTTTCGGGTGGATCCAGGTTCTGTTTACAGCATCATGATGGTCGCATCCGTGTTTGGCGACATTGCGGTGAACGCACATTGGAAGCGTGTATTCGTCATCGCCATACTGGCGTATCACCCGGCGTGATGGTATGGGGTGCCATTGCTTACACGTCTCGGTCACCTCTAGTTCGCATTGACGGCACTTTAAACAGTGGACGTTATATTTCAGATGTTTTACGACCCGCGGCTGTACCCTTCATTCGATCCCTGCAAAACCTCACATTTCAAAAGGATAATGCACGACCGCATGTTGCAGATCCTGTACTGGCCTTTGTGGATACAGAAAATGTTCGACTGCTGCCCTGGCCAGCACATTCTCCAGATCTCTGACCTATTGAAAACGTCTGGTCAATGGTGGCCATGCAACTGGCTTTGTCACAATACGCCAGTCACTACTCTTGATCAACTGTGGTATCGTGTTGAAGCTGCATGGACAGCTGTACCTGTACACGTCATCCAAGCTCTGTTTGACTCAATGCTCAGGCGTATCAAGGCCGTTATTACCGCCAGAGGTGGTTATTCTGGGTACTGATTTGTCAGGATCTATGCAACCAAATTGCGTGAAAATGTAATCACATGTCAGTTCTAGTATAATATATTTGTCCAATGAATGCCCGTTTATCATCTGCATTTCTTCTTTGTGTAGCAATTTCAATGGCCAGTGGCGTACAAGTATTACTGTTTCCTATGTTTTTATTCTTACCCTCTCCTACCTCCTTTGCCAAGCTACAGACCATAGGCATCTGTTATACCTTCGGTTTTAAAACGTTGCACATCCATCTGCTCTTTTCCTTTTCCGCATTTTTTCAGTAGATTAATCTACTCCTCTACATCTATACTCAGCAAGACATGGTGTATGGCGGAGGGTACTTTGTCCGTCATTATCGCTTTCCCCTTTTTTTGTTTCATTCGTTTATGGTTCGCACGAGGAACGAGTGCTAGTATACCTCTGTGCGGGTTCCAGTTTCTCTAATTTATTCGTCATCATGTTTTCCTGAGATATACGCAGGCGGAATCAATATGTTGGTTGACACTTCTAGTGGCGTGCACTTTCATAACTTTAACAGAGAACCACAGCGTAGTGCAGCGAGTCTGAGGCTTCCACTCAGTCTCTTGTCGATCAGTGTGGTGTGGCAGTTGAAGATAGCAAAACGAAAGGCGTAGTTTTGACTATCGGACAGATTCCCGTATGGACGACACATTAATAAGCATACATGGCGTAGAGAAGCAACAGACAGACTTGAAAGAAAATAAATCACCAGGTCCGGATGGAATCCCAGTTCGATTGTACAAAGAGTACTCTACGTCATTGGCCCCTTACCTAGGTTGCTTCTTTCGTGTATCTCTCGCCCAGCACAAAGTACCAAGTGCTGTAAAAAAGCGCAGGTGACTCCAGTGTATAAGACAGGTGAACGCAATGGACCCACAAAATTACGTACCAATATCTCTAACTTCTGTTTGCTGATCTCCTGAGCAGTCTCTCCTCGACAGAGAGAATGCTGAGGAAAGCTATCCCACACGTACTAGTAGCAGGGACTCCACAAAAAATGCGTCAAGGAATTCTAATATTCTTTTGGCAGTGGGTTGCGAAGGTCGCTATCAAGCCTCTGTATCCTCTCATGTGGCAAACTGGACCTCAGCTGTTGCACCTGGTCCTGGGTGCTGTCTGTCACTGGTACAGAGTTCACCTTCGAAATCATAGCGCAGATGTTCTATCAGGGATAGGCGTGAGGAAGTTGCTGACGCGGGCGTACCTCAACGTCACGTTGACACATATAGACACATGGCATATGTAGACCACCATTGTTATGTTGAAAAATGGTATCACGGAACTGTTGCCTGAGAGGTAACATATGAGGACGTAGGATGTCCGTGGGGTACACTATGTAATGAAAAGTACCCGGAAACCTGGCTGAAAATGACTTACAAGTTCGTGGCGCTCTCCATCTGTAATGCTGGAATCAATATGATGTTGGCCCACTCTCAGCCTTGATGACAGCTTCCACTCTCGCAGGCATACGTTCAATCAAGTGCTGGAAGGTTTCTTCGAGAATGCAACCCATTCTACACGGAGTACTGCACCGAGGAGAGGTATCGATGTCAGTCGGTGAGGCCTGGCACGAAATCGGCGTTCCAAAATTCCCAGAGGTATTCTATAGGACTCAGGTCAGGACTGTGTATAGGCCAGCCCATTACAGGGATGTTACTGTCGTGTAACCATTCCGAAATACGCCGTGCATTAAGAACAGGTGTTCGATCGTGTTGAAAGAAGAAATCGCCATCCCCGAATTGCTCTTCAACAGTGGACAGCAAGAAGATGCTTGAAACATCAATGTAGGGCTGTGCTGTGGCAGTGTCACGCAAAAAAACGTGGCGTTCAAGCCCACTTCCGTGAAAAACACGACTATACCATAAAACCAGCGCCTCCGAATTTTACTGTTCGTACTACACACGTTGGCAGATGGCATTCACCGGGCATTCAACATGCCCACACCCTGCTATCGGATCGCCACATTGTGTACCGTGATTCGTCACTCCACACAAAGTTTTTCCACCGTTCAATCGTCCAATGTTTACGCTCCTTACACCAAGCGGGGCGTCGTTTGGCATTTACCGGCGTGATGTGTGGGTTAGGAGCATCTGCTCGACCATAAAATCCAAGTTTTTTCACCTCCCGCCTAACTGTCATAGTGGATCCTGAAGCAGTTTGTAATTCCTGTGTGATGGTCTGGATAGATGTCTGCCTATTACGCATTCCGACCCTCTTCAACTGTCGGCAGTGTCAGTCAGACAACAAACGAGGCCGGCCTCTACGCTTTTGTGCTGTACGTGTCCCTTCACGTATCCACTATCACATCGGACACCCCAATTACCTGACCACGTTCGAAGTCCATGAGCTCCGCGGAGCGTCCCATTTTGCTCTCTCACGGTGCCTAATGAGTACTGAGGTCGCTGATATGGACTACCAGGCAGTAGGTGGTAGCACAAAGTACCTAGTATGTTTATGGGGGTGTCCGGATACTTTTGATCACATGGTGTATCACTGTACCGTCAGAGCTCACCCAATCACTACCGTCCACGACCTAAAGTCGTACCCGATGGCTCCCCAAACCATGAAGTCAGGAGTGACATCGCGCAGCCTTTCTAAAACACTGGAATAATGAGACGTCGCCGCTAGACCCGCCGACAGTGGTCGTCCTGGGTATTGCAGCACCACGGTTCATCACTGAACACAGTGCGGTGTCATCCACGAGCAGTCCATGCAGCCTTGGTCGCGGCAACAACCGGAGCCGTCTGTTAACGACAGCCTACGCATGGGACTGCGATTCCCTGGTCCGACAGCTGCTAGTCTCGGACCAATAGAGCAGGATGACACAAACGTGGTCGGCTGGAAGCTTCACCCCGAACGTGCCTGCACTGACGCTCGTATGCAATCCGGTGTCGGGCAGCTGATACATCGAAATACCGTACAGTTCCGTATATTACAAGATTCGACCACCCTGCCAAGTGGATAACTATAGTGAAAGGTCTTTCTGTCTGGTACTGATAACGCTGTCTCGCGCGGAAGTGGCATCTCCGCCAGCTTCGCATTGATCACTCGACTACTGACGCTGTTCAGTACCCTTATACAGGGTGTTACGAAAAGGTACGGCCAAACTTTCAGGAAACATCCTCACACACAAATAAAGAAAAGATGTTACGTGGATATGTGTCCGGAAACGCTTAATTTCCATCTTAGAGCTCATTTTAGTTTCGTCAGTATGTACTGTACTTCCTCGATTAACCGCCAGTTGGCCCAATTGAAGGAAGGTAATGTTGACTTCGGTGCTTGTGTCGACATGCGACTCATTGCTCTACAGTACTAGCATCAAGCACATCAGTGCGTAGCATCAATAGGTTATTGTTCATCTCGAACGTGGTTTTGCAGACAGTGCAATGTTTACAAATGCAGAGTTGGCGGAAGCCCATTTGATGTATGGATTAGCACGGGGCAATATCCGTGGCGCGGTACGTTTGTATCGAGATAGATTTCCAGAACGAAGGTGTCCGACAGGAGGACGTTCGAAACAATTGATCGGCGTCTTAGGGAGCACGGAACATACCAGCCTATGACTCGCGACTGGGGAAGACCTAGAACGACGAGGACACCTACAACGGACGAGGCAATTCTTCGTGTAGTTGACGATAACCCTAATGCCAGCGTTAGAGAAGTTGCTGCTGTACAAGGTAACGTTGACCACGTCACTGTATGGAGAGTGCTACAGGAGAACCAGTTGCTTCCGTACCATGTACAGCGTGTGCAGGCACTTTCAGCAGCTGATTGGCTCCCCGGGTATACTTCTGCGAATGGTTCATCCAACAATGTGTCAATCCTCATTTCAGTGCAGATTTTCTGTGAAAGTTTGGGCAGTCATTGTTGGTGATGTCTTGATTGGGCCCCACGTTCTTCCACCTACGCTCAACGGAGCACGTTATCATGATTTCATACGGGATACTCTACCTGTGCTGCTAGAACATGTGCCTTTACAAGTACGACACAACATGTGGTTCATGAACGATGGAGCTCCTGCACATTTCAGTCGAAGTTTTCGTACGCTTCTCAACAACAGATTCGGTGACCGATGGATTGGTAGAGGCGGACCAATTCCGTGGCCTTCACGCTCTCCTGACCTCAACCCTCTTGACTTTTATTTATGGGGGCATTTGAAAGCTCTTGTCTACGCAACCCCGGTACCAAATGTAGAGACTCTTGGTGCTCGTATTGTGGACAGCTGTGATACAATACGCCATTCTCCAGCGCTGCATCAGCGCATCAGGGATTCCATGCGACGGAGGGTGGATGCATGTATCCTCGCTAACGGGGGACATTTTGAACATTTCCTGTAACAAAGTGTTTGCGGTCACGCTGGTATGTTCTGTTGCTGTGTGTTTCCATTCCATGATTAATGTGATTTGAAGAGAAGTAATAAAATGAGCTCTAACATGGAAAGTAAGCGTTTCCGGACATTTGCCCACATAACATATTTTCTTTCTTTGTGTGTGAGGAATGTTTCCTGAAAGTTTGGCCTTACCTTTTTGTAACACCCTGTATACCCTACCTGCCCTTGTAATGACACTCAATACGAACGACAACGCCTTCCCACATGTATTCTGGGTGCTTCTCTTTGTCCAGCTGTGTATTCGTATGCCAGAAGTTCCATGGACTAGTACAGATATACATGTAGACGGGGAGTGTGCAGAGGCTGGGAGAAAGTCAGAGGTGAAGTGGGAAACTAACCAGTTTCTAAAATAAACAGCCAACTACAGCTTCGCTATGTCCCGATTTATCTTGGTGGCAGCTGCATCTGGGCCGCTGCTGTGGTTTTATTACTCACCGGATTCCTGGAGGCAGACGACCTCTCCTTCGGGATCCACACCCACCTACTTTCTCCACAGCCGCATCCTGTACCAGTCTATAACACGTCCCAGGTCTTCTTCTCCCAAAAACACCTACGCTTTCACTTCGTGCTATTTGGCGCAAATATCTGCATGTATACTCCACCGGGGAGGGCACTTCTGGAATCACTGACGTGTCCCCCTTCCTTGTTCCACTAGCGAATGGCGCCTGGGAAGAACGAGTGCTGTTAAGCATCTGTGTAAGCTATAATCGTTGTCGACATTACCCTCTTTTCTCCACACATTTAATAAAGAGAGCTGCCGTTAATTAAACCGTGCCCGCATCTCGTGGTCGTGCGGTAGCGTTCTCGCTTCCCACGCCCGGGTTCGATTCCCGGCGGGGTCAGGGATTTTCTCCGCCTCGTGATGGCTGGGTGTTGTGTGCTGTCCTTAGGTTAGTTAGGTTTAAGTAGTTCTAAGTTCTAGGCGACTGATGACCATATATGTTAAGTCCCATAGTGCTCAGAGCCATTTGAACCATTTTTTTTTTTAATTAAACCGTGTGAAAGTCTCGTCCAGTTCCGCGTTTAGTTAAGATCATCCAACGACGGTAGTATCCTATAGATAACATCATCGTCAGTTTGATGGTACGAGTATTTTATTCGAGTTCACACGTAGGCATGCCCAAAAAAGAAATTGACAAGTCTTCGGTAACATCAAAGTGAAGCACCTGACGATTGTTAGGAGTGACATCCGTTATAAATGAAGTGTGCTAATAAAGTGTGAATCGAATTACCAGAGAGGAAAGAAACTTGGAGCACGACATTGTAAGAAAGTACATCGTAGGCCACTGGAAATACGAAGAAGTTTTGCAAAAACAGACATAATGTCTGATAGGATAGCCGCAATCATTGATTTTACAACGTAACTTTTAATCCGTCTTGATTGCAAAATCTTTATTCATATTACCGGTTTCGGTTCCTCTAGAACCATCTCCAGATCTGATATTACAGCAACTTTCACATATGTGACGCAGCATGTGGAAGTTGCGGTATTTGGACGGGTTACTCCTGTAACTCAAATATCAGATCTGGAGATGGTTCTGGAGGAACCGAAAGCGGTCATATGAATAACCCTATTCCAATCAGGACTTATTAAAAGTTACGTTGTAATACGAAGAAGAAGAAACTAGAAGCTTCTGGAATGTGGTTCTCTCGAAGAATGTTAAAACTGAAGTGGGCAGATTAAATACGGAGTGAAGAAGAACGAAAAAGAGCAGGTGAGATTTGAGAAGTTTGTGAAAGACTCTTCCCAGAAGAAGGGGCTGTATCCAGAAAAACTGAACATGTTGGTGAAAGTAGGAGTAGATTCGTATAGAAAGCTGGGCGCAGAAGTTGGTACAGCTTAAAAGGTAGCATCTGATAGGAGAAGATGGGAGACAGCATGAAAGGAGCTGAAACTAGACAAGCGACGTTATACTGAGAAACTGACGAAGTAGTTATGTAGCGGAACTGCCAGGGTACATGCATTTCGCTGTCATGGGGAGACGAAGAAGTTTATCAAGTTGCAAAAAGAAATCATTGCCGAAGTGGCAGTATTTTTAAAGTAGTAAGTTTAGTGAAACGTTCGAACTGTCTTTGTGCAGCAAGTGGATCGCGAATTTGTAACAGGAAGAATCCTAAAGAAATGCAATCCGAAAACAAAGAAAGTAGGTTACAGTACACTTGTTCGCCCACTGCTTGAATATTGCTCTCCTGTGTGGGATCCGTACCAGATAGGGTTGATAGAAAGAGATAGAGAAGATCCAACGGAGAGCAGCGCGCTTCGTTACATTCAGTAATCGCGAAAGCGTTACGGAGATGATAGATAAACTCCAGTGGAAGACTCTGCAAGAGAGACGCTCAGTAACTCAATAGGGCTTTTGTTGAAGTTTCGAGAACATACCGTCACCGAGGAGTCAAACAGTATGTTGCTCCCTCCTACGTATATCTCGCGTAGAGACCATGAGGATAAAATCAGAGAGATTAGAGCCTACACAGAGGCATACCGACACTCTTTCTTTCCACGAACAATACGAGACTGGAATAGAACCGATAGAGGTACTCAAAGTACCCTCCGCCACACACCGTCAGGTGGCTTGCGGAGTAGGGATGTAGATGTAGATGTAGAATGTTCTCTTATGATGCTGTTCTGCCGACTAACCTCATATAAAATTTGACCTTTCGTAAGCCGTTACCTTTTTGCGCGTATCAGTTTTAAAAACAGCTGCAAATCAAATACACGCATACAGGCCGATTCCGTGATGATGACTCAAACTTTCAGGGGTAGTTGAAAAGGTAAATGCATCAATTTGAGGTAAGTGCCCCTTATTCGGAAACAACAGAGTTATAAGCGAAAATCGTTCTAATTGCTCTGACAGTGGATCTCTTGTGCTGCAAGCTCTTCGGCATCCGTATTTTTGGAGGAGGTAGTCGGGAGTAAAACAAAATAAATCTCCGGTTAACTTGGACTCTAAAATACTAAGAGCACGTATTCAGTAGAAGAGATGTGTTTAGCAATAGCGAAGATGAACAAGTGCTCATAGCTGTTAAGGTATGCATTTTAGAGCCTATGTTTACTGGAGACTTTTTTCTTGTTTTGGTCCGTACTGCCTCCTCCCAAAATATGAAACCAAAGAGCTTTCAGTAGAAGAGATCCACTGTGAAAGGTGACAGAACGATTTTCGTTTATAACTTTCGACTCGGTCATTTCCGGACTAGGGTCCCTTGTCTAAAATCGATACATTTACATTTTTCCATCTTCTCTGAAAGCCTGTAACATCATCATGGAGTCAGCCTAAAGACAGAATCAAGTAACAGTTTGAAGTTACAATGAACGCCGAAAACTGTTAAAGGCTCGTACATTTCCTAAAAATCTTTAATGCTTGACACATTTGAACATTCAAATCAATACCATTACACAAACTTGAAGCAAACATAAATGAAAACGGTAGCCCCAAAACAACTTGTAAGAACCACACTGCAGGTTGCACAGTACAGCATCAACAACTCGAGAAAGAACCAAAATTTTTGAGCATAAATGGAAAATAACACATCCATTCGTACATCCGTTTCAAAACACGCATTTCAGTACAATACACATGAGCTTACTGGTCATAAAATTACAGTCGTAAGAGAGGCGATGTTAATAACGCGCAATATGGGCTGTAGGCTCGATAACGGCCTCAATTCGCTCATTGAAGATTAGATTTATTACAGCTACCAAATAAAGGGGACGTCGGTTGCTACGTTTCACCAGCTGCTCCATATAGACCTAGACTTTCCTGTAGGAAGATCAGCTGAAATAGCCGTCCAGTCAGTGTGTGATAACGTGCCTGGATGTTCACCCAACATGGAACGTAAGCACGCAGAACAGTGAAGAAAGCTAGAAAAACAGCAAACTCATCATGAAGACGTAGAAGAAAGGACAAGACGTGGTGGCCGAGTGTCCTGAAATAACCATCCTCGTTCATGTTCACGGTGTACAAGTCACGGTACGAAAAACACCCCCAGAACATCACACTACCAGCCCTGGCTTCAACTACACCATCCGCTCACTGCCAGTTAAACGCCTCATTGGTACCTGCTATTTCATAATTTGTCTTTTACTATTCGAGCATATGCATGTTTGTCATATGTTGCTGTATTGTGTTGTCTGTAATTCTGCTCCAATGTTCATGTCATCACTGCCGCCGGCTGTCTGATGTTTGTCTAATTAGCTTTTAGTTTACTTTGTGTTTGTGGCTAACTTCGTAATTTTGGGCTATTCGTAATTTTTGCGATTATGTTTCTTTGGCATTTTATAACCATTATTGGCTGTATGGTCCTTGTAGCGCAAAACCAAAAAGCAGAAATAAAAAAGCCTCATTGGTCGTTCATTGACCTCAGTGTCTTGCATTGTTTCAAAAGAGGCAAAACGAGTGACTTGTCTGACCACTCTACATCTACATCTACGTACATACTCTGAAAATCGCATTTAAGTGCCTGGCAAAGGGTTCATCCACTGATTTCCCTTATTTTATCATAGTGATCGTTTCTCCCATGTAGGTCAGTGCCAACAAAATATTTTCGCATTCGGAGGAGAAAGTTGATTAGAATTTCGTGAGAAGATTTCTCTGTAACGAGAAACGCCTTTATTTTAATGATGTCCATCCCAAATTTTGTATCATTTTAGTGACAGTCTCTTCCCTATTTCACGATAATACGAAACGCGCTGCCCTTCTTTGAACTTTTTCTGCACGCCTGCAGTCAGATACCGCCAGTTTTTGTATTGTCGGGCAAACTGAAGACGTGCAATCGCCTTGCTGGCAGAAGTGGCGGAGCGGTTCTAGGCGCTTCGGTCTGGAACCGCGCGACCGCTACGGTCGCAAGTTCGAATCCTGCTTCGGGCATGGATGTGTGTGATGCCCTTAGGTTAGTTAGGTTTGCGTAGTTCTAAGTTCTGGGGGACTGATGACCTCAGCTGTTAAGTCCCATAGTGCTTAGAGGTACCTGAACCATTTTTTGAGCACTTGGGTGAAGTGAAGGGTCACTCAAACCAACAATGGCAAGATATGTCGAACGTTCCCCGGCAAACGAATTACCTCACAGTCGCGGTTCATGAGGACACATCTGGACTGATCAACGATTTCTACTGTCACTCGACTTCGCTTCAATCACACCTCTTTTCCTCAACATCTGAATCGAATCAACGTGTGCGCTTCGCCGGCATGTGAGTGTGATCCTGAGTGGGAAGCTGATGTCAGCCACGTGTTGTTAATGTGTCGCAAATATGGCTGTGGACGGTTGGACTTTCTGAAGATACTGCTGAGTATGGGAACCACGTTCCTCAGTCAGCTACTTTTCTTTTCTTTTAATATTTTCAACATTTCGCAGCCCTGTCAGCAGCTGTATAAATATTAATTTTAAATTAACAATAGCCTCAGTTGCAGTGTTTACGGCGGCCAGGGTGGCCGAGCGGTTGTATGCGCTACAGTGTGAAACTGCGCGACCGCTACGGTCGCAGGTTCGAATCCTGCCTCGGGCATGGATGTGTGTGATGTCCTTAGGTTAGTTAGGTTTAAGAAGTTCTAAGTTCTAGGGGACTGATGACCACAGAAGTTGAGTCCCATAGTGCTTAGAGCCATTTGAACCATTTTGCAGCGTTTACCTAGATTTACCTAGGTTTCAGTTGGGATAACCCAAGATTCTTTAGAATAAAAGGAACAACGATTTGTCCATAATGGACAACGGCAAAAACTAAAAACTATAATACATTAATACATCGTCACATTGCAATAACGTATCTGGGAAACAGCCTCGGCTGTTGTTGCCGTACTGCGGTCGCAAAGTGGGGCCGAAGCTGTTTCCCAGATAGGTTATTGCAATGTGACGAAGTATTACTGTATTATAGTTTTTAGTTTTTGACGTTGTACATTGTGGACAAATCGTAGTTCCTTTTATTCTGAAGAAGGTTGGGTCATCCCAACTGAAACCTAGGTAAATGTAGCAAAACATTGCAACTGAGGCTGTTGTTAATTTCAAATTAATTTCTTTTCTTTACTAACAACAATCGCCTTTATAAAGCGATCGTTAAGTACGTTAAGAGTACTGAGCAAAATCTATAAGTTTTAATGGTGTACATATTCTATTTTTTTTTGTCTTGCTTCTGAAGGTATTTCAGGAAGTATGTGACCTGTAACCCAACACAGTTTTAACTTTCTTTTAATGTAATTGTTGCAAAAGTATGGTGGGCACAGCTGTGACGGTTTCAGCTTTCTCTATTTGTAAATACGCATTTCTGCGTTCTGTTGTTCAATGCTACGTACATTGTAGCTTTGTGTAATTGATGGCTAAATCGAGTTGCTACTCGAAAGGCCAAAATCCGACAGACAGATGCGCACCACTTTACCGCTGTGACTTCAGTCAGCGGTGGAGGCTGAAGCGCGCGCCCAGTACCACTTCTGCGACATGCGTAGTGCTCCAGTTTGACCAGAGTGTTATTGTGAGAGGGTGAGTCGTCGCTATCCGGTGAGCTTATTTCACGCACAGTTCAGCCCGTCCTCGTTAGCCGCGTGGTCTGCGCGGCGAAATGCCACGCCAATGGCTCCGGCTTCGATTCCCGGCTGAGGCAGGAGATTTTCTCCGCTCAGGGACTGGGTGTTGCGTTGTCCTCCTCATCATTTCATCCCCATCTCCGACGGGCAAGTCGCCCAATGTGGCGTCGAATGCAATAAGTACTTGCTCTCGGCTGCCGATCTTCCCCGAATGGGGGACTCCCCGCCCACAATGCCGTACGCTCCTTTCCACTTTACGCACAGTTCAGCAGACGGACGTTCATTGTGCTGCATTGGCCAACGAGGAGACCACCTGAACGTTCTTCGATGGATCCCTGAAAGACGGAACGAGAGGACACCTGCGGGTCGTGTCGTTTTGCTGCCGCCCAACGTTTATGCCACAGAGAATAACAGGGGCGGTTTCCGCGTGGGGCACCGAGTTCCGACCGTGCTTCGGCTGTGCTCCTGTCCTGTCGCGTCGCGTGCCTTCCCACATAACATGCTGTGTGCGAGCTGTGTTCAGTCACCAAAGGAGCAAACGGACGAGGGTACTCTTATGGATTTAATTAGTTCTTTTGAGGAGAAGAGAAGAGCGAGAGAGAAAGAAACGTCGTTACTACGTTCACCCTCTATCCAGAGCTGGGGAGGAAGAGGGAGAATTCCAAGCGATATTTAACAGATTCGCTGATGATGCTGTGAAATTCCTAAGGTATTTTAGAATGAGTTCTACTAATTTCAAGAATTTATTGCAATCTTTTCTTCCTGAGATCGAAGAGCCTTTGGCCTCTGTTTATCTGGCCAGTACGCCTTAATGTTGTAGAGCTTGGAGGAGAGGAAGTAGTGAGAGAGAGATAGAGTGATTTGTGTGACAATAATATGCGTAAAGTAAGGCTTTTACCAGGACCGTTCCATGCTTCAGCAACTTTTTCTCAGTCGTCTCCTTCTACATTTGTTGGGTCTTACACTTGTATTCAACATCAAGACACCGTTTCCCGTAACACTTTTTACGACCTGTATCGTTAATATTTGACCACAGAGTAGGAACAGTGGCGACTCTATTTACTCCTTTTTAAGCAGTGACGTCACTAAAAAAAGTTACTTGGATGTCTGTATGAATAGGTTTCCTTCAATTTGCGTCTACGGTCACAACCTTTTTGTTGACATATTACCGGTTTCGTTCTATAATGAATATCATCAGATCAGTTTTATAAAAACAAAGCCCTAATGTACTGCTTTGTAGGACTTCGTTCTCATAAAACAGATCTGTTGATGATCATTAGTAGACCGAAACCGGTAATCTGTTAACAAACTGTTTGTGACCATAGACGTAAATTAAAGGAAACTTATTTTATATACGGGTCACTGGTTTATTCCCGACAATGTCGCAGCTTGTGAGTCTGTATGAATTTCCTTTCGTACAATAATCAGCAATTTCTTAAATAAAAAATATTAACACAATAACTAATATTTTTAATTATTTACTTTCATGACGTTTGGCCGTAGTGCCTCATAAAACACTTCGCATGTTTCAGAATTACACAGGGAGTTTCTGTAAGAGCGTGCAAAAATTTAACAGGACATAGAGAATGCTCTACTGAACAATTTGAGGTACTTAACCTTGGGTCGGAGAAGCCAGTTTAAGGAGATAAAAGGAATAATATCACACTACTGTGCACTTTTTTTATTTACATTAGGTATCCAAATACCATCAGTGACACAATGAACGCACCATTTGTACTGCGTCTTATAAAATGGGCTGGAACTGAGGGCCATCAGCCTCAGTGCAAGCATGATATCGGCGAACAAGGTTCTGACTCACTCTGACAAATATCCCAGGTGTGTTTCGAATCACATCACAGGCAGCTACAGTTATGGCGGCTAATTTCATCTCTGTATCCACCGCGGTCTCATATGCAGATGAGTTTACATATCCCCATAAGGAATAATCTAGGGGATTCAAGTCAGGTGACCTCGCAGGCCATGGAATAGGACCCCCCTTCCAGTCCAGCGACCAGGAAATACGCAAGCGGTACCGCTCCGTCGTATTGTATTGTACGTCTCTGAATAGCACTGAGCAATGAATGGGTCTGTCGTTGATCCGTAGCACGATCTGCCATGGGACAATATAAATACGATACAACAGAGCCACCTTGTGGACAAGTAAAGTAAACAAAACCTGTATCATGACTTCCTGGTAACCAGCCTCGTCCTCTAAGTTTCCTTCCAGGAAATAAAGAATGTACTTGTAAATTAACAACACAGTGTATGTAGACTTGTACGCATGTTAATTGTAAACAAGATGGATAACAGTAATGGCAGATAAGCGGTAGACTACTTCCATATCTCCTTAAGCTGGCTTCTCCGACCTCAGGTTCCCTTTCTCAAATTGTTCAGTGGAGCATCCACAATGTCCTGTTACATTTTTGCACTCTTACAGAAACACATTGTATCAGATAGCGACGATTTGCAAACGGCTGTGCAAATTTTAATCCTTGCTAAAACCTGAGAGTAACTCTAACACGTGCCTCTGCAGAAATACTCTTCCTCATAACTGTTTTAGTCCGGCTGATTTTGTCCTTGACGGTGTCCGGCAATGAAACATCGCAAATAATTTCAACAGTTCGGTAGCTATCTTCCAGCTCTTTAATCAAAGAACAATGATTGTGACGGTAATTGTATTTCTTAAACATTTTGACTGGATTATGTTCATGTTCACAGTTGCAACACCTACTGGTATAGTACCGAAAGTAATACGTGTGCGATCCGTTTTCGCACGGAACATGACTGCAGCTAACGTACTCACCGCGCACACGCCACGCAAGATTTTAGAACGCGCGCTTTAGAGTGCAGTTCTGAACTGGTGTGAATCTGTGAGTGGGCACTAGGCAGCGATGATTCGCGCAAGTGCAGAGGGAGGTACTGCAGTGCTTTCTGCTTGTTATTTGCTTGTTGTTGGAATGTGTGTGTATTCCTAAGGGAGCCAACTGCTTAGGTCATCGGTCCCTAGACTTACACACTACTTAAACTAACTTACGCTAAGAACAACACACACACCCATGCCCGAGGGAGAAGTCGAATCTCCGGCGGGAGGGACCGCGCAGTCCGTGACATGTCGCCTCAAACCGCGCGGCTACTCCGCGCGGCGCTTATTTTTAGGTGGTTAGTGCGTAATTTCTTGTTGCTGATTTTTTGCATGTAGGTTTTCATAAATGCAGAAATAACATTTTTTTGGCAGCATCGTAATGTAGAAATGGAATGGAGCAAAGAGGCGTTAAGAGTCTTAATTCAGGCATAGCTGTACAGCGAGGAAATGTGTATGCATGCCCGCACGAGCCGCTGTGTCGTAATAATTTCTGTCAGCAATCGTTTGCTTCTGAATAATATGCATACAACATTACATGGTGATTTTCGATTTGTTTCGTATTGCCTTAGCTTACGAAAGTTCATGCTCATTTGATTGCATCTCTTGCATTAATTCAGCATGCCAGGAAAGAGAATCTGGCAGTGAAAGGAGAGAGATTCTGTGCAGTTTTGCTCAGTGCGACAGACGAGCACTGCAAAATTCTGAGTAGCACCTAGTATGTATGTCCCAAATCAGGAAAAACAGAACAAGTGCACGTGTAAGTGAGTATATTTCCCTGCCTTCCTTCCATCTGTTCAGCCAGGGTCGAAACCAACAACGTCTGGCTTTTCGTTTTCGTCGTCGTTCTGTCCTAATCCGAAGTTTTATCGCCATTGCCAGAGCAATAGCTCCAAAAAACCCCATGTGCAAAATAATGTACAAATATAAATTAAGGAACACATATATCTGTGTAATCAAGTGTTCTAATATAGTTTTACTGTTGAGTCTGCAATTCAGAATAGTAGTAACCTAAATAAGAGAATAACAATTACTTAACAAATAATGTGCCCGCCCGGTTAGCCGTTCGGTCTAGCGCACGGCTTTCCTGTTTCGGAAGGAGCGCCTGGTCCCCGGCACGAATCCGTCCGGCGGACTTGTGTCGAAGTCCGGTGAGCCTCTCAGAGAGGTCACAGTTCGTAGTGATAGACGGTAAATCATCGAGAAGAATAGAAGTGATATCTGGCGTTCCGCAAGGTAGTGTCATTGGTCCTCTTCTGTTCCTGATTTATATACATGATCATGTGATAATCTGAGCAGCCCCCTTAAATTGTTTGACACTTTAATTTACCGCCTAGTAAAATCATCAGACGATCAATTGGTTGGTTCAAATGGCTCTGAGCACTATGCGACTTAACTTCTGAGGTCATCAGTCGCCTAGAACTTAGAACTAATTAAACCTAACCAACCTAAGGACATCACACACATCCATGCCCGAGGCAGGATTCGAACCTGCGACCGTAGCGGCCGCTCGGTTCCAGACTGTAGCGCCTAGAACCGCACGGCCACTTCGGCCGGCCAGACGATCAATTCCAATTACAAAATGATCTAGAGAGAATTTATGTATGGTGCGAAAAGTGGCAATTGCCTCTAAACAACGAAAAGTGCGAGGTGATCCACATGGGAACAAAAAGAAATCCGATAAATTTAGGGTATGTGACAAATCGCACAAATCTAAGGGCTGTCAATTAGACTAAATACCCAGGAATTACAATTATGAGCAACTTAAATTGGAGAGATCACATAGATAATATTGTGGGGAAGGCGAAACACTGCGCTTTTTTGGCAGAACACTTGGAAGATGCGGCAAACCCACTGAAGAGACATCCTACATTACACTTGCCCGTCCTCTGCTGGAACATTGCTGCGCGGTGTGGGATCCTTACCAATTAGGATTGACGGAGGACATCGATAAAGTGCAAAGAAGGGCAGCTCGTCTAGCGTTATCACGCAATAGATGTGAGAGTGTCACTGATATGATACGCGAGTTGGGGTGGCAATCACTGAAACAAAGGCGGTTTTCTTTGCGGCGAGATCTATTTACGAAATTTCAATGAACAACTTTCTCTTCCGAATGCGAAAATATTTTGTTGACACCCACGTACGTGGGGAGAAATGATCATCATAACAAAATAAGGGAAATCAAAGCTCGAACGGAAAGATTTAGGTGTTTTCCCCACGGCCCATTCGAGAGTGGAATAGTAGAGAAGTAGCATGAAAATGTTCGTATGAACCCTCTGCCAGGCACTTAAGTGTGAATTGCAGAGTAACCATGTAGGTAGATGGATGGTTTTAAGGCGGTTGCGGTATTAGCCGAGCGGTCTGGTGAGCTGCAGTCAGGTTCAAAAATGGCTCTGAGCACTATGGGACTTAACCTCTGAGGTCATCAGTCTCCTAGAACTACTTGAACCTAACTAACCTAAGGACATCACACACACATCTATGCCCGAGGCAGGATTCGAACCTGCGACCGTAGCGGTCTCGCGGTGCCAGACTGAAGCGTCTAGAACCGCTCGGCCCCATCCGGCCGGCGCTGCAGTCAGGGACGGTGTGGCTGGTCCCGGCAGAGATTCGAGTCCTCCCTCGGGCATGGGTGTGTGTGTTTGTCCTTAGAATAATTTAGGTTAAGTAGTGTGTAAGCTTAGGGACTGATGACCTTAGTAGTTAAGTCCCATAAGATTTCACACATATTTGAACATTTTTAAGGTGGTTTTGCATCTGCCTCGGCGAATTAGGGCTGGTTCCCCCTATTCCACCTCAGCTACACTATGTCGGCGACTGCTGCGCAAACAAGTTCTCCACGTACGCGTACACCACCATACTCTACCACGCAAACCTTGGAATTATGGGGTCATTGCGGCTGCGGTGGGGACGGAGCCTCTCCGTCATTTCTAGGCCCCCGGTTAGCGTACAATACAATACAATAAAACACCATTTCTTATTAAAAAGGAACCTTGAGCTCACAGAAATAATTGAAACGAATGACATTCCAATATATCACTCGGTCCCCTTAGTGTTTCGCGCGGTAGAACGAACGACTTGACAAGAGATCATTGCTTTCCGCGCGTTATTATCGTCTACTGCGCATGTGCGCCAGGTAACCTGTCTGTAGTTACAGATATGCACGATTGGGCGCTGGTGCATAGCTGTACGGTTTAGGCGCATCGTAGGGGCTTAAGAACGTGGCCAGTAACTTCACTCTTCACATCTGCGCGTCACGGTTCTGTGCGCGTTCAGGTGACCCAGTCGTGCGGTTGAAACCCACGTGTGAGGGTCCCCAGAGCTCATACGCTGGTGCGCGCCGGGCAGCCGCTGTACTCACCATCGCTGTGAGGTGTGCGCCGGCGGTGTGTGCAGGTGTGCTCGGTGCTCGCCTCGTCAGCTGCTGGTGCGGCGGCGTCGCGGCTGCGACTGACGCCCCCTGGCTGCGACGGCGGGCCGCAGCTACGGCGTGGCCCACTTCACCAGCCGTGGCTGCAGCTTTCTACTGGCCGCACCTCACAGTACAGCAGGCGGGCCCGTTATGCTCGTATCGCAGTATCGCCAGCGCGTTCGGCAACCCGCGCAACGTACGTGCGTTGCACCCAGCGGAAACGCAGGAGATGCACCTGTGCGTTCACTCCAGTCGCCGGGACTATACTGTTCATCGAAGAATAAACCTGGTGTAAACATTACACCACGTATTCTTCGGCATTTGCTAGAATCTCATTGGATTTCGCTTGACGTTGAGTGGAAGCCAAGTCGTGTCCAGTACAGTCAAGTACGATCATATGGATACGTCTTATTGTGCTCAAGTCCGATCATATGGATACGTCTTATTGTGATTTAGGCCCCCGTAAACCGTCTAACATTTTATCAAACATAAATATTCAGAATGAGATTTTCACTCTGCTGCGGAGTGTGCGCTGGTGTGAAACTTGCTGGCAGATTAAAACTGTGTGCCGGTCCGAGACTCGAATTCGGGACCTTTGCCTTTCGCGGGCAAGTGCTCTACCAACTGAGCTAGCCAAGCACGACTGACGCCCTGTCCTCTTCTGCGAAGAGCTTCTGTAAAGTTTGGAAGGTAGGAGGCGAGGTACTGGCAGAAGTAAAGCTGTGAGGACGGGGCCTGAGTCGTGCTTGGGTAGCTCAGTTGGTGGAGCACTTGCCCGCGAAAGGCAAAGGTCCCAAGTTCGATTCTCGGTCCGGCACACAGTTTTAATCTGCCAGGAAGTTTCAAACATAAATATGCTTGCCAAATATTTGACTGGTCCACTTTGACCTGTTTGGCAAGCATACAAAGTGCGACAGTAAAGTAATGGGACTGATGTGGAAAAGAAAAGTTGCTTACCGTTTTAGTCAATTTTAGTGTTGTCTCCTTCAAACTAGTTCCCTTCTGATTGCACACACTTTTTCCAGCGCTTCTGCCATTGATGGTAACATTTCTGGAACTCATCTTCTGTAGTACCCTCCAAGACACTCGTCACAGCTTTTTGGACATCTTGTGTTGTTTCAAAATGGTGTTCCTTGACCGCCGTTTTGACTCTTGAAAATAAAAAAAAGTCGCACGGAGCGATATCTGGTGATATAAGTGGCTGTGGTAGTAATGAAATTTGTTTTGAGGTTAAAAATTGCTGTACTGACAGAGCAGTATGGGATGGCGCATTATCGTGATGCAGAATTCAATTATCAGCCATGTTGGCACGGGCACGAAGAACTATTTTACGAAGTCTTTCTCAAATTTCTTTGTACTAATATTGGTTAACTGTTTGTCCAAGAGGCACCCACTCTTTCTGAACAATTCCCTTGGAATCAAAGAAGCACACAACCATACATTTCACTTTCGACATGCGAACTGCTTTTTGGTCTAGGTGAAATGAAATGAAAACGGTCTACCCGACTGGAGGCCCTAGTCACACGACATTTCATTTCACTGAAGAAACCAACTTTCATCACCAATCATAACACGGCTCAACAGTTCTGGATTGATTTTCGTTTGCTTTAATAGATCGGCTGCCACATTTTTCCGTGTTTCTCGCTGTTGTGGTGTGAGATTTTTGGGCACCATTTTTACGTACCAAGATGTTCAGTTATTACGAGACGAACCGTATCTCGATTGATGTTCAGTTCTTCTGTAATCATTTTCACTGATAATCTTCGATCAGATCGTACGTGTTCACGAACCCTGGCCAAGTTGACATCCGTCCGTGACGTTGATGGTCGTCCACTGCGGTCTTCATTTTGAACATTCATTCTGTCTTCACTAAACATTTTATGATAACGAAAACCTTGAGCTCTTGACATAACTTCCTCTCCAAAAGCCTTATGAAGCTTACCGTAAGTTGTCGCGTTTTCACCCAATTTAAGGCTCAAAGAAATGATATACCGTTGCGCATTATTATACTGTTCCATTTTCGTGACGAGAGACACAAACACAAGTTAACATATTACAGCACAATTCACGGCTGAGCAGTTGTATCGATGTCCTGCTTGGACTAGAAGCAGCTTATAGACCAAGGTCAAAGATATTGTGCCTATGCAAGCCTGTAGGATTGCCACATCTTGCAAGGAAAATCAGTCTCATTACTTTATCGTCGCATCTCGTAGGTCGTGTTTGATATGTTTGTCAAGCATTGGTCGCGTTTGACAGAAACATTGACAGGAAGTTTGACAGGATGGCGGACGTTGTTTCTGTTGTCGTTTCGCTCCGTATGACTAGTGAAAAATTGTTTTATTGCGATTTATCTCTCTGTATCGTTAGTTTCCACTACTATGAAAATCACAATCGAGTATAAAGACAAAATACTGCAGACAATTACCAAACTGGTAGAAATACCACATCTTTCCCAGCCATATGTACGCATGAAGAGGTTCTGAACAAAATCAATATTTTACCCATAAGTGACATACAAGCAGTATGGAATGAAACAAAGGAAATCGAAGTTCTCTGGTTCATCCACGAACGATGTAGGCTACATGTCCCCACGTTGCGGTATTTTAATAACCTGTTGTTAGAAGGCCAAGTAGAAGGAAATAAATTTTCGCGTACTTGTGTCTTCTTTTTCAATGTGGGAGTGAAGGAACGCCAAACGAGTTATTGAACGTTTCACTGAAAGTTGAGGTAATCATCATCAGGCTCTGAGTTGCATATTTCTCATTTTAAACCATTTCCTGTAACTGCGTTTTGTTTTCTTCTTCTTCTTTACTCACAGTGCCAGAGGCAATGTTAGAAGCGCGTTATCTCCATTTGTAGCCATTCCTACTAGTGCCAAACTGCAGCATACGTGAAAAGTGTCTTCTTCAAAAGTAAGGTAAAATTGATGAGCTTTCTTAGTACGCTGGCCGGAGTGGCCGAGCGGTTCTAGACGCTAGAGGCTGGAACCGCGCGACCGCTACGGTCGCAGGTTCAAATCCTGCCTCGGGCATGGATGTGTGTGATGTCCTTAGGTTAGTTAGGTTTAAGTAGTTCTAAGTTATAGGGGGCTGATGACCTCAGCAGTTAAGTCCCATAGTGCTCAGAGCCATTTGAATCATTTCTTAGTGCGTGTTCAAGCTTGTTTGACACAACCGTGACAAGTTTGCTCTTTTAGGAGGGACTTTTAAATTTAAAAAAGGTTTCCTCGTCCATTCGAAGAAAGTTGACGTAATCATCCGGTTCTTGGAGTAAAATTTCCTTTAGCATATTTTCATGGGTATATCATTTTAAGCCATTCCCCGAACCAGATTCTTGTTTTGTCTTCTTCTTTAAACACAGTGGCAAAGTCAGCTCCAGGACTGCTATGTCTGCATTTGTGGCCGTACCCACTACGCTCGGAATACACACGAACACGAATAGCGCCTGGTTCAAAGTGAGGTTAAGCTGACAAACAATGTTTGAACGTGTAGGGGTTGCTTGACAAGTCCGTAGCTAGATAAGAGCGATTTTGTCAGACGTGTTAGATCGTTTACGGGCGCCTTTACACGCACGAAGACTTAACGATAATGCGGGAAAACATCTTTACGGGCGCATTTAACTTGGACAGCACTGGCCAGCCAGTTGGTCCAACTAACATGCAATGATGTGAAAAGTTGGAGTTCAGACATAAAAGGAAACGAGCAAAGGAACAATATAGCTTCGAACGTCATTTAATTTTTAAAGAGAATGAAATAATTTTCGTCAAAACTCCAGCACTACCGCACGCATCTTGACCAACATAAAATGCTGGAAAGCATAAAATGCTCTGGTTCTCACATAACATTGTATTCTAATTAGAAACAAGGGCGATGAAAAGCCCTGACTAAAACACAGGGTGATTTTTCTGAGCGAACTTTGTGTGATGAAGAAGCATACTGCAGTTATTTCACCGTATTGTTGAATACGGAATCCACTGTAGGTATTAATTACAGTTAGTCGTTTGATAATCTCTTAGCTACTTCCTCATCCAATTCCAAGAAATACATTTCAGTTCTGGAACTGTCATCTGCTATGTTGATAACGAGTCGATCAACAACAGCATTCACCCAGGTACCACATTTTCACCTTATCTCTTTTGACGAGCCGTTCTATATCTAGCGAGCGACCCGCACTCACATGTGGAAAAGCTGAGTGCGTTAGTTCCAGTACGTCTGGCAGCTTAACAATTTTGTTATTTCTCTCGACGAATCCCTTAACTCATCTCGAGATCATTTTGCTGGCTTCATATTGTAATGGTACAGTGGCAAATGTAAGAATGCGGCATTTTTATGGTGTGCACGATGCTGTGAAAATGATTGTTTTTCTTGTCTTTATAACACTTATCATTCCGGTTTGTGTGAGACTACATCTGTGGTATAAAACAATGGACATAGTCCAAATACTTGATTTTTCATTTTTGTCCTAAAAAGTTAGATTGTTAAGTTTTCTTAATATAAGCAACCTTTATTAACGACGTTTAATATGCAAATGTCGTGTGGTTAGGGCCTCCCGTCGGGTAGACCGTTCGCCTGGTGCAAGTCTTTCGAATTGACGCCACGTCGGCGACTTGCGTTTAGATGGGGATGAAATAATGATGATAAGAACAACACAACACGCAGTCCCTGAGCGGAGAAAATCTCCAACTCAGCCGGGAATCGAACCCGGGCCGTTAGGTACGACATTCCGTCGCACTGACCACTCAGCCACCAGTGGCGGACACTACCTTTAATAAAATGTCGGTAATTAAGAATTTATGTTTGAAACGAAAACAGGAATTTTGCGTGTAAAATGAAATGGGAAACAAGAAGACGTGCATTATTCACAAAAAATGATAATGAATTTTAGGATTACGAGATGTAGGTGTTTCAAATCGAGCGAAAAAAAAGTGACCAAGGCGAGACTTGAACCAGCGATCCAGGAACTGCATCAGGGTATATATCTCCTACGTTACGATTGCGCTATGTAACCGATGCAAAGTTGTGTATCTAATGTATCAGATACAGACCCACGGAAATCAGAGCACAATGGTAGAGAGACTGTGACTACAAGATTTTTGAAGTAAAAACAACATAGCTAAAATAAAACTTCTGTAAAGTTTGGAAGGTAGGAGACGAGATACTGGCAGAAGTAAAGCTGTGAGTACCGGGCGTGAGTCGTGCTTCGGTAGCTCAGATGGTAGAGCACTTGCCCGCGAAAGGCAAAGGTCCCGAGTTCGAGTCTCGGCCGGGCACACAGTTTTAATCTGCCAGGAAGTTTCGTATCAGCGCACACTCCGCTGCAGAGTGAAAATCTCATTCTGGAAACATAGCTAGAGTCTGATTAAGAAATACGTTGATGGCTGTCAGTACATTAGAATATCGAGAAGTTTCATTTAACGTAACTAAGTAATAAGACATTTAATACGTAAGTGGGACCTACTTCCAAAAGCGTAACAACACGGTGTACGTGTGTTACGGCTTCTGACCAATCATCGTCTTTGTGTCTGTTTACATCAGGTAAGGCCTCAGAATTGTTTATGTGAGAACCCTTACGGCTTTGTAAATAAAAGAGACTTTATTAACTGCGCCTTTATTCATTGATGAATAGAGTATACACATTGTTCATCATAAGAATAAACCCAATCCAAACGAACACAAACCTGATGATTGGTCAGAAACCGTAGCACACGTGCAGTGACGCTGTTACGCTCTTGGAAGTAGGTCCTATTTACCTATTGAGATATTTTGTTAGTATGTTACGGTAAATGAAACTTTAAAATATTCTAATATATTAACAGCCATCAAAAATTTTCTTAATGATGCTTTACCGGTCGATTTTTCATATCTAAAGTCGTGTACCGTGGCACTTTCTGTACTGTTGTGCTCTGATTGTCTCGGTGTTCATACGCAGTGTGAAAACGCCTGAGGCTGCTTCCTGCTCCTTAGTGGAGCATGCACGTGGAACACGGCTAAAAGGTGGTGAGAAACAGACTGTTATTAATGTTTTTCGCAACTTAACAGAAAAAGTCTGCTTTGAAATTTTTGAGGACTGTATTTACTAAATTTAAGGCGTTTTTGTAAAGAGGATGTATGACTAATCAGTAGCGTTGTAAAATCGTAAGCTGGACTAGTCTAGCTTTGGTCAGTTTGGAATACCTGAATCTTTTAAATATAAAATGTATCAAATATATGCTACTTGACTTATACATAACCACCGTTTTTATGAAAAAAGCACGTATTCTTGTTTACAATTAGATATTGCACGCAAAATTTCATTTTTCATTGCAAATATAAATTCTGAATTATGCAAGATTTTTCGAATTGAGAAAATATGATTTAAATTTTTAGGACAAAAATGAAAAATCGGATAATTTTTATCTGGTCTGTGTCCACTATTTTATACCACAGATGTGGTCTCACACGAGCCAGAGTCAAAAGTGTCGTAGAAACTTGGAAAACAATAATTTTCACGGCATCGAGCACTTCATACAAATGCTGCATTTTTGCTTTTGCCTCTGTACCATTACGATATGAACCCAACAGAACTGATCTGGAGCCAAGGTAAGGGATTTGTCGCGAGAAGTAACAAGACTTCGAAGCTCCAGACGTACTGGAACTAACGCACGAAGCTTGTCAGGCGTGACTGCCGAACGGTGGCAGGACAAATGGTTCAAATGGCTCTGAGCACTATGGAATTCAACTTCTGAGGTCATCAGTCCCCTAGAACTTAGAACTACTTAAAACTAACTAATCTAAGGACATCACACACATCCATGCGCGAGGCAGGATTCGAACCTGCGACCGTAGCGGTCGCGCGGTTCCAGACTGTAGCGCCTAGAACTGCTCGACCACCACATCCGGCGAAGGACTATCTGCTTACTAATTTAGCTCTGTTGAACACTCACCCTGACTGATTGTCCTATTGACAATGTAATTAACCAATTTTCCAGGATGAAGAGGTGTATAGAATTCATTATTTAAATAAGAGAACCACAATTGTAACTTTTTTATATCATAAGATTGCTTCATCTTGTGTAAGTGTATAATCAGTTTAAATAAAACATTCTTGAACTTTGCATGTGACTTGATTATTTTTTATTACGGTGGAAGTAAAGGTAGCTCAAGATATCTTTAGCGACCCCTCCTTGAGGTTTTTCTGTATCTGCCACTGGTGCTGTCAGAGTTAAATGCGCCGGTATCTCTCAGTTGATGTGCCCATGACATTTTTTTTCCCTTTATTGTGTTCCAGTACCCCAATTGGGGGCAGGCTGGCAGCAGCATATGCGCTGCTCTTCAGCCGAAAGACAGTCATTTAAAATAACAGAATGGAGAAAATATGGCGTACATAGACATAAAAAATGGGGAACATTATGGAAGAGAACAGACAAAAAGGGGGGACTCTAAAATGGAGATAAAAACCGTAAAAAATTAGCACACACAAAACAAAACCACACACTGGATCATAAAAGTATCGACAGACGGTATGGTATATAACAATCACTAACAATAACGCAATATACAAGTCCAGCACACAATTAAAATCACAGCACTTGACGCACAGGGGAACAGCACCAAACACAACAGTGACTTAGTAGACTGATGATGATGAGCAAAGAGAGAGATTTTGCCAGGGACATACAGACAAGGGAGGAGGGAAGAGAGGGGAGGAGAGGGGGAGGAGGGATGAAGGGAGCGAGGGGAGGAGAGAGGGGAGATGGGTGGGGCATGCACCGAAAGGCTGGGGTGGGAAGGATGTGGGAGGGAAGCAGTTGAGGAGGGGGTGCAGGGACTTATGGAGAGAAGAATCCGCTCTGGGAGAAGGAGGGAGAGGAAGAAAGGGAGAAAGGGGGCCATGGGGAGCGGGGGGGGGGGGGGGGACAAGGCCAGGTTACAGTTGGAAGGAAGGGGAGATGCCACAGCGAAGTTCGACATTCGGGAAGCAGAGGTGCTTGAAATCGCCCTGATGTAGGAGATGGAAGGGTGTGAAGGTGGAGAGGGGATTACAGCGATAGAGGCGCGGCAACAGGTGGGGAGGGGGGAAGAAGAAGGAAGAAACCAGTGGGTGGGGGGGATCAAGCCTGCAGACAGTGTAAAGGATGCAGGGATGCTGGAGGAAAAGGAGGAGATGGGGCAAGGGGATGAGGTCATACAGGAGCTGTGTGGGGGAAGGAAGGCGGATACAGAAGGCGGGAGCGCAAGGCGTTCGAGGATTTGGAGGGCCTTGTAACAGTGGGTGGGTGCAGAGATCCAGGCAAAGCTGGCAAAACAGAGAAGCGCGCATGACGCACAGCATATCCATATTATCGAATTTGACTATAGTCGAGACAGCTTGGCTTCCGCTCCATGTGAAACGAAATCCACTGAGATTCCAGTAAATGCAGAAGATTACATGGTGTATTGTTTACATCGGATTTATTCTTACGATGAACACTTTATAGGATTGCCACATGCCCGGCCATCTACGGTCATGTCCGCCTTTGAGCTACAATCACAATGGCTCCGACAACAGTCTTCAGATGCAGTCGCTAGAGGTCGCCTGATAACACTGGGCGACAGCTTCGTCACACTGCGTCCAATCCACAGTTTTGGCTGGAATTAAGGAAGTTAGTTTAGCGTAGACTCTATTCTATCCATAAAGTTGGTTAGATTTTAACCTCCTATGTTTGGATGGATACCATGTCGCCTCAGTGCGTGGAGACGGGTGCTGTAATATGGCGTTTGCTGTTAAAGAGATTCCAGAGGCATGTGAATCAACTGTATGTATCTCGAAAAGAACGTTCCGAGTACTGTACACTAAACACTGTTATGAGTACGTGACCTTAAAAAGCAAACTTACAAACACTCTGTTTTGCTGAATTTATTTGAAGTTGAGCAGAAATGTATCAGCTAAACTTCAATGATTGTCACTCATCATACACGTGAAAAACAAACATAAAGTTTGGAATAAGACACTCTCAACACCTAACACACTGAAAACTGCAAAGACACACACCACATGTGTAAAGTACTTTATGCAACAAAGTCACCACCCTACTGGCATAAAAACGCAGTAATCATAATTTACAGACAGATAATGTCCACCTACCACAACCCAAAAAAAGATACGCTACAGTAACTGAAAGTGTAACATACGCCGTCCTTCCCACTTGAACAAATCATTTTTGAGGTTAGAATTTACGCCTAAAATTTCGGATAAAGATTTTCCCTGTGTGTGGTTTATAATTAAAGTGCAGTGTCAGACCATAGATTCCGAACTATATCCCGATTGTATTTTTCATAGTGCGGATGCCACAAATGCGTTCCCTGACTAAACTTATGAGTATCTCACAGACCATGTTCCGTGTTGTGTCGGCAGGTATGAGCCAAGGAAACAAACTGATTTAAATTTGACAGATTTTCGTCTGAAGTCTGTACGTTGGGGCGATGAGAACGGATACATTGTGACCGTGTACCAGGTGTAGAAGTATGAAGCCGGAATTTTCCTATACAAGATGCTAGTTGTCAGTGTAGGTCCTCCGAGACCGCGTCTGCAGCGCCATCTGCTTCCTGGAACGACTGAAGGCGAATATCAACACACAGTAACCCAAGTTCCATACACTGATATCGAGTTTTGTGCCTACGAACAGCGATTTGCGGTCATAATTGGTTTTCTGTTACATTCGAAGAAAACTGCTGCAGAATCGGTTGGCGCAGCTTTCGGCGAACATGCTCTTGGGGAAAACACAGTGTTTCAAGTGGTTCAAAAAATTCAGAAGCAGTGATGTTGACGTGAGAAACGACAAGCGCGGAAAACCACCGAAAACGTTCGAAGCTACGAATTGCAGGCCTTATTGGATAAAGATAATACTCAGATTTGCGGAAGAATTGAATGTGACGCAGAGAGCCGTTTCTCTTCGGTTGAAAGCTGTGGATTAGGTGCAGAAAGTGGGAAAATGGGTTCCGAACGAACCTAATGAAGGACAGCAAGCAAATCGAAAGACCGCTTGTGAAATGCTGCTCGCCAGATACGAAACAAAGTCGTTTCTCCAGGAATAGTGACAGGCGATAAAAAATGGATGTATTTTGAGAATCCTAAGCGTCGTAAATCATGTGTCAATGCAGGGAAACCATCGACATTCAATGCAAGATCGGAGCGGCCGGTGTGGCCGAGCGGTTCTAGGCGCTTCAGTCTGGAGCCGCGGGACCGCTACGGTCGCAGGTTCGAATCCTGCCTCTGGCATGGATGTGTGTTATGTCCTTAGGTTAGTTAGGTTTAAGTAGTTCTAAGTTCTAGGGGACTGATGACCTCAGATGTTAAGTCCTAAAGTCCCATAGTGCTCTGAACCATTTGAACTGCAAGACTAAATCGCTTTGGAAAGAAGACAATGCTCTGTGTTCGGTGGGATCAGGAGGTTGCCATCTATAATGAGCTGCTAAAACCTGGTGAAGCTGTTACCACTGACTGCGACCAACAGCAGACGATCTATTTGAATGGAGCGCTGATTGGAAAACGACCGGAATATGGAAAAAGGCAACACAAAGTCATATTGCTCCACGATAACGCGCCATCACACACAGCGATACGGGTCTCGGAAACGATCGAGGCGTTCAGTTGAGAACTACTAGAGCATGCGGCTTCTTCTCCAGACTTGGCTCCGTCCTATTATCATTTATTTGCATCACTGGGACAACGCTCCATTCGAATGAAAATGTACGAAAACAGTCCGCTGAGTGGTTCACTTCAAAAGAAGAACTTGGCATTGCAACCAAATTCCGGTAGGTAGTGGCAGCCTTCGCCCGATGTCGTTCGTCGGCGGCATGCACCGAGGTCGGTGCCACTGTGACCTCAGTGGTACGGCCGTGTCTGGGCAAATACACTACTCGCCATTAAAACTGCTACACCACGAAGGTGGCGTGCTACAGACGCGAAATTTTACCGACAGGAAGAAGATGCTGTGATATGCAAATGATTAGCTTTTTAGTGCATTCACACAAGGTTGGCGCCGGTGGCGACACCTGCAACGTTCTGACATGAAGAAAGCTTCCAACCGATTTCTCATACACAAACAGCACTTGATCGGCGCTGCCTGGTGAAACGTTGTTGTGATGCCTCGGGTAAGGAGGAGAAATGCGTACCATCACTTTTACGACTTTGATAAAGGTCAGATTGTAGCTTATCGTGATTGCGGTTTATCGTATCGCGACATTGCTGCTCGCGTTGGTAGAGATCCAATAACTGTTAGCCGAATATGGAATCGGTGGGTTCAGGAGGGTAATACGGAACGCCGTGCTGGATCCCAACGACCTCCTATCACTAGCAGTCGAGATGTCAGGCATCTTATCCGTATGGCTGTAACCGATCGTGTAGCCACGTCTCGATCCCTGAGTCAACACATGGGGATGTTTGTAAGACAAACACCCTCTGCACGAACAGTTCGACGACGTTTCCAGCAGCACGGACTATCAGCTCGGAGACCATGGCTGCAGTTACCCTTGACGCTGCATCACAGACAGGAGCGCCTGCGATGCTGAACTCAACGACGAACCTGGGTGCACGAATGGCAAAACGTCATTTTTTCGGATGAATCCAGGTTCTGTTTACAGCATCATGATAGTCGCATCCGTGTTTGGCGACATCGCGGTGAACGCACATTGGAAGCGTGTAATCGTCATCGCCATACTGGCGTATCACCCGGCGTGATGGTATGATGCGTTACGACCCGTGGCTCTACCCTTCATTAGATCCCTGCGAAACCCTACATTTCAGGAGGATAATGCACGACCGCATGTTGCAGGTCCTGTACGGGCCTTTCTGGATACAGAAAATGTTCGACTGCTGCCCTGGCCAGCACATTCTCCATATCTCTCAGCAATTGGAAACGGCTGGTGAATGGTGGCCGAGCAACTGGCTCGTCACAATACAACAGTCGCTACACTTGATGAACTGTGGTATCGTGTTCAAGCTGCTTGGGCAGCTGTACCTGTACACGCCATCCAAGCTCTGTTTGACTCAATCCCCAGGTGGTTGTTCTGGGTACTGATTTCTCAGGATCTATGCACCCAAATTGCGTGAAAATGCAATCACATGTCAGTTCTAGTGTAATGTATTTCTCCAATGAATACCCGTTTATCATCTGCATTTCTTCTTGGTGTAGCAATTTTAATGGCCAGTAGTGAATGTAGAAGCTAGGCCTGTCTGGTGTTTGTTAGGCTTTTTAGCGATGAAGTGAAGAACGCGCAACTGAGTTTCATTTGAAGTGAAAGTGAGCTCTAGGACTAACAAGGGGATGCTACTACGCTCGGATCACGGATGTCCTTCAAACTTTGAACATTTTTAGTAGTTCATTAAAACAATAGAATGTACAAGTAGTGAGGTGCACTACTCTGGCAATTCCGAGAAAATCGCAAGAGAAGTTTTACGCTTCTATTGTGTGTGTGATGTATCTGTGCCTAGTGCCGGGCGTTATCGTTCATGGTGGCCAGGTGGTACCACGAACGTGTGTGAGGGGACGATTCGCCTCCTGCTCAAACCATCGCTTTTACAGTACAATCTGTGAGACTTAGAAAATTTGCACCCGCACTATTCGTTCTGTCTGCATTAGCAACGTCTCACCGCTTCGCAGGTTAACTGCCAAATGGGGCCTGCTTCTGTGCCTGCAGCTCGAAGTGTCGAGGTGCAAAGTAGTTCCGGACACCTTGCCAGATTGCATGTCTCTGGGATTTCGCAAATCACGACTGGCATACATTTTCTGGAAAACTCTACGTGCTTCTCCATTTACTTGTCGATAGTTGTAAATATGTTTGCAGTAATAATTACATTTAATTACAAATAGTTAGCAGTCAAATAAATTGAAATTCACTAAAATTTCATGCAAATTTCGTAAATTAAATAGTAGGACCAGTCATGCAAAAAATATAGTTAAAAATTACGTTTGGACAGGAGTCGAACCGTCGCTTAAGACACACTAACCATTTTTTTATGAGGGAGCTCTTCATGGACCGGCGAAGGCAGTGTGTCAGGGGTCGCAGTCCCAGACTTGGCCACGATATGTCCACCCTCTCTTTTCTGGGGATATGGCCCAAGGGACGATTTTTTAAATTTATTTTCTGTGTTTTTTTAATTTTTATTTGAGGTGATTTTTTCTGTAGCTATTTATTTATTTTGCCTTTTATAGGTGCTAAACAGAATGTACAGAAACTAAAGGTGCCATTCAACATATCCATAAGGTAAAAACGGCACTCAACGCCGTCTAAATTTGAGTTGAATAAAAAAAGAAAAGAAAACGGGATCCTGCAGTGGCACCGTTGGCGTGTATACAGATCGGCTTCTCGCTAACTTAAAAACGGTATATAGTCCCCTGAATACATCAGGCATGAACGTTAGTTCCTGAACGTTGAAGTGACCCCCATGAACTCTAACATGCGGGAACTCTAACATGCGGCAGCTACGCACAGACACTTGTAATGCGACTTTCTCAGAATTTCCAGATGAGTGCACCTTACTACTCTACACATTTTGTTGTTTTAATGCCTTACTAAAGGTGTACAAAGTTTGAAGTAAATCCGTGATGCCAATGTCGTGGACCCCCCTTGTAAGTATAAGGAGGAATAGGAAGATGAACCATAAGGATATATAGGCACACCAGTCATTGCCGCTCTCATGTCTGTGTCCTGTGTTTTTCTTGGTAAGTCGAACGGGCCTCAAACAGGTGAGAAGCAGACGAGCGAGTCAAAGCAGAATAATTCTACCGATCAGCCAATGCCAACCCGTCCCGTTCTTGATACAGTGGCTTCAAATGAGAAATAACATTATTTAATTACAGGTTATTCATATTTATTTATAAGCCCAATTGAAATTCGTCCCAGAAGAATAAATTTCTGTTTATTTTATTTGATGGAGAACGTTTACCTTATTGTGGCTTTGGATTACGTTAGGAAGAGCACTGAGCATTTAGTTCCTATCATAACTGCCATATTATATACATTTTTAATGATTTAAAAAAAATATTAAGCTCTTTCAAGGTTTATCACACAAAAAACGGTGTGCATTTGAGAATTAATAAAGGCTTGAACATACACAGCTGACTATTTGTATTTAAAATTCGCAGTCCGGCTTTTTGGGCAAAATGACCGGAAAGAACAGCGCTGAGTCCGGCTTTTCTGGTTTTGGACCTGACAACCCTAGCCGGGACTAATTAAAGCAGCTCACGAAGGGCATTCACAACTTTCTCATTGTGTACTGCGTATTTTTGTGGTGCAGCCCTCCTCTCTAGTCCATGTTGTGCGAGTCTCTGCACCTGAGCATAGCTACTGCACCCATTAGAAACTTTGTTCTACGTGGTGTAAAGGAATGACGTTTTGAAAATTTGGGAGATTGTAGGAGATGAAATTCGGAACACTTTGACATGAGGAACCAAATTCGAATATAAAGTTTCTACAACAGTAGGAGGTCTTTCACCTCCTGGCACTATTCTAGCTTCCCTTCCATCCACTGATGTTATACTATTGCAACAGATGGAAGACTGTAAACACACAACTACAGTGCCCTACATGAGACATCTTCTGACAGAGAATGACGGCAAAGGGATGCCCAGTCCCTTGGCCCGTGTGCTCCCCTGACCTCACCCCTCTTTTGTCTGGCATCATGTAAAGTCCCTTGTGCACTCAACACCAGCAGGTACGTTACCTGACCTAGCTTAGTGCATTTTTACGGTATTGGCTGCCGTGAGAGAGTAGCGTTGAATCTTACAGTTGTTGTTGAGGTCTTCAGTCCTGAGACTGGTTTGATGCAGCTCTCCATGCTACTCTATCCTGTGCAAGCTTCTTCATCTCCCAGTACCTACTGCAACCTACATCCTTCTGAATCTGCTTAGTGTATTCATCTCTTGGTCTCCCTCTACGATTTTTACCCCCGACGCTGCCCTCCAGTACTAAACTGTTGATCCCTTGATGCCTCAGAACATGTCCTACCAACCGATCCCTTCTTCTGGTCAAGTTGTGCCACAAACTTCTTTTCTCCCCAATCCTGTTCAATACCTCCTCCTTAGTTATGAGATCTATCCATCTAATCTTCAGCATTCTTCTGTAGCACCACATTTCGAAAGCTTCTATTCTCTTCTTGTCCAAACTATTTATCGTCCATGTTTCACTTCCATACATGGCTACACTCCATAGGAATACTTTCAGAAATGACTTCCTGACACTTAAATCTATACACGATGTTAACAAATTTCTCTTCAGAATCGGTTTCCTTGCCATTGCCAGTCTACATTTTATATCCTCTCTACTTCGACCATCATCAGTTATTTTGCTCCCCAAATAGCAAAACTCCTTTACTACTTTAAGTGTCTCATTTGCTAATCTAATTTCCACAGCATCACCCGACTTAATTCGACTACATTCCATTATCCTCATTTTACTTATATCCTCCTTTCAAGACGCTATCCATTCCATTCTACTGTTCTTCCGAGTCCTTTGCTGTCTCTGACAGAATTACAATGTCATCGGCGAACCTTAAAGTTTTTATTTCTTCTCCATGGATTTTAATACCTACTCCGAATTTCTTTTGTTTCCTTTACTGCTTACTCAATACACAGATTGAATAACATCGGGGAGAGGCTACAACCCTGTCTCACTCCCTTCCCAACCACTGCTTCCCTTTCATGTCCCTTGACCCCTATAAATGCCATCTGGTTTCTGTACAAATTGTAAATAGCCTTTCGCTCCCTGTATTTTACCCCTGCCACCTTTAGAATTTGAAAGAGAGTATTCCAGTCATCTTACAGAGCGTCAGACAAAACGTAGTTCGCCATTCCACACTATTTAACAAAGCTGGTGGTTCTTACATTGAATATTTACTCCAAAGTAGTGCAGCCACTGATTTGATTTATCTATACCCTACTGTCTTCTCAATAAAAGTTTTCCAAATTTTACTGTTCTGATGTTCTTATTTAGCTTACCGAATGCGTAGAAAGTGGGTAATGCTGTAGAAACCTAATTTCACATTTCCGGATACAGTGTCCTGATATAAAAATATTTCGTATTCCATTCTGCACCATTTCCCAAATTTTTAAATTGTGATTCTGTCACAGCCTACATATTCGGCCGTTGGTCTCTAGCAATTACCAATCCGACGATTCCTCGATTCTTCAAGATCTTTTCAAATCAACCGATCCCTTGTTTTACTCAAGCTGTGCCGCACAAGTTGCGTTTCTCCTCAGTTAGATTCAGTAGCTCCTTTTCCTTCCCTTGCCGCACGACTCAACCCTACAGACAGCCGCACCGCAGCTCCGACCATATCCGAGGGGTATCTGTGGAGAGGCCAAACTAACCTATCGTTCCCGAAGAGTAGTTGCGGGGGTAACGGCATGTGGCCGGTGTTGCCGAGCGGTTCTAGGTGCTTCAGTCTGGAACAGCGTGACCGCTACGGTCGCAGGTTCGAATCCTGCCTCGGGCATGGATGTGTGTGATGTCTGAGGTTAGTTAGGTTTAAGTAGTTCTAAGTTCTAGGGGACTGATGACCACAGATGTTAAGTCCCATAGTGCTCAGAGCCATTTTAACCATTTGTGTAACGGCATGGACGATTGACTCTCCTGCTCTATCAGTGTTAGCCGACATTGCCTTGCTGTGGTAGTACTGCGAACTGCTGAAGGCAAGGAGAAATTACGGTCGTTATTTTTCCAGAGGGCCTCCAGGTGTACATTGTGGCTTAATGATCATGGCATCGTCTTGAATAAAATGATCCATTCGTACCTCGAGGTAGGAACTACTCAGGAGGGTGTTGTCATCTGGAAAAAGAGTACTGATATTCGTAGGTAGGAGCGTTGAGAGTTAACCGGGTAAGTAGGTTAGAAAATTTGAAAAGGCAAATACGTAGCTTGAAGTTAGATGTAGTGGGAATTAGCGAAGTGCGTTGGCAACAGCAAACAGACTACTGCTCAGGATAGTACGGGACTAATCCGATGAAAAAAAAAAAAAAAAATTATGCAGATAATTAAGGGAAGCGAAAATTTAATTGTGGTTAGCAACTGAGAATCAATAGTAGGGAAAGGAAGAGAAGGAGAAACAGTAGGCGAATGAGAGAGGAAGCCTCCTGTAGAATTTTGCACAGAGTAAAATTTAATCATCGCTAGCACTTGGTTTAAGAAACATATAAGAAGGTTCTATAGGTGGAAGAGACCTGAAGACATGTGATTTCAAATTATTATAGAATGGTGAGACCGGAATTCCTAAGCCAGATTTTAAACTATAAAACGCTCCCAAGGGCAAATGTGGACACTGACCATAATGTATTGATTATGAGCTGCAGATTAAGAGTCAAGAAAGGAAGAAATTAAGGAGATGAATTTCGGACAAATCAAAGGTAGAGAGTTTGCTGGGAGTTTCAGATGGAGCATAGGTCAACAATTGACTGAAGTAGAGTTAAAGAATACAATAGAAGGTTAATGAGGAGCGAAATAGGGACGGCAGCAGAGGATGAAGTAGGCAAAAAGATAAGGCCTAGTAGAAATCCTTGGCTAACACAAGGGATACTGAATTTAATGGACGAATGAAGAAAACGTAAAGCTGCAGCGAAAGAGCAGGAGAAAGAAGATACAGAAATAACAATTAAATCAATACAGTCAAATGAATACCCTTAGCTGCAAATAGGTGTTGATATACGTCAACAGGGACAGCTGGAAATGTGTGCCCCGACCGGGACTCAAACCCGGGATCTCCTGCTTACGTAGCAGACGCTCTATCCATCTGAGCCACCGAAGACAGTTCGACTGCAGGGACTTTTCTCCTGCGCGCCACCCGTGAGACGCACATTCCCAACTTGCTGTCCCGCACTATTTTCGTAGTGCCCCAGCCCATTACACTCATTTCTCGTAGATTTACCGATTCCCGGAAGAGTTCGGGCACTGTTTGTGCATCCGCACAGAACATGGTCAAATGGCCGGTGAGCCTTAACTATATATATGATGATGGTATCTGTTTTTTCGGACATGTCTTTCGCCTACAACTGCATTCCAGTCCCCCATGACTTAGATTTTCGTCTCCCTTTACGTACTGTATTAACCTTTCAATATCCTCATACACTTTCTCTATCTCTTCATCTTTAGATTGCGACGTCGACGAGTATACCTGGACCACCGTTGTCGATGTTGGTTTGCCGTCGATTTCTGATAAGAACAATCGTATCACTGTTCACAGTAACACACTGTCTGCACTACCTTCCTATTCATAGCGAATCCTACTCCCGTTATACTATTTTTTGCTGCTATTGATATTATACTCATCTGACCAGAAATCCTTGTCTTTCCATTTCACTTCAATGACCCCTATTATACCTAGATTCAGGCTTTGCATTTACCTTTTCACGTTTTCTAGCTTCCCTACGACGTTCTGACATTCCACGCCCCGACTTCGTAGAACGTTACCCTTTCTTTGGATATTCAGTTTTTTCTCATGGTCACCCCCCCCCCCCCCCCCTCTTGGCAGTCCCCTCCCGGAGATCCGACTGGGGTACTACCCCGCAATCATCATGACACTTTTTCTATTACAGGCCACATGTCCCGCGGATACACGAAATGTGTCTTCACTGCAGTGGTTTCCGTTGTCTTCTGCATCCTCATGCCGTTCGTTGATCATTGCTGATTCTTCCTCCTTTAGGGGCAGTTTCCCACCGAAAAATAAGAGAGTGCCCTGATCATTTGCCCACTTCTCCGCCCTCTTTGGCAAGGCCGTTGGCAGAATGAGGGTGACTTATGCCGTAAGGCTTCGTCCGTCAATGCTGATTTTTATTCAAAATTTAGGAGGTGGATGGGTTCGAACCCAGGACCGAGGACGTTTTGGTTAGTAATAAAAGCCGCTACCCCCCTTTTTTATTTTCGTCGTTATTGTTTGTTGTATTTGTTAGTAGCGGACGTCACACTATATCCGTTGAAGTTCGTTGTTGATCCCTTCACTCAGTTTTTTTTATTGCAGAGACCAGCCAGCTCTGACCGAACACGTTGAGCCGCCGTCCCGGCTCCCTCAACCACGGGTGCTGTTGCTTTATGGAGATTCGATCTGTATCCATCGCCCTTTTTCTCTGGGCGAAGTGTTTTCCTCATAATACTTCGTTCTTCCTTCAGGAAGTTTACCAAATGACTTTTTCTGTTGAGTGTTAAAGTTTTGCTCACGTACTGAGTTTCGTATTTGATCACTTTGTTGTAGCATCTAAGCTTTGCGTGTGTGAAGATGAGCTTCTTGTAGTAGATGTCTTGCATTCTCCAGTACGCTCCCTCAAGTTTCTGCAATCGAACTCCCTGCGCTTTCTTTCCCAGCCCTGTTCGTTCTGTGGTCTCACCGAAATACTTGAAGTGTCTAACCTTCTTGATTTGCCCCTACTTTGTCTGTACGTGTCCGCAGCTCGTGGTCGTGCGGTAGCGTTCTCGCTTCCCACGCCCGGGTTCCCGGGTTCGATTCCCGGCGGGGTCAGGGATTTTCCCTGCCTCGTGATGGCTGGGTGTTGTGCGATGTCCTTAGGTTAGTTAGGCTTAAGTAGTTCTAAGCGCTAGGGGACTGATGACCATAGATGTTAAGTCACATAGTGCTCAGATCCAGTCGGACCATTTTTTGTCTTTACTTGATAAATATTAAAATTTACAGTACGGACGAAATCAGTTCTTTTTTTATTTTTTCAAAACAAATGCTGAAAGTGCATTCTTTGAGGTCTTCTTTTTGATTGTTGTGATTTCATTGTCCGCTAATGTAGCATAATCTCCTGCTAGAGCAAAATAGGAGATTTCAGTGTCATCTTTTATTCGACCAAGTCGAGTAGCTTCCAGACATGTTGATTGTTAAATTATCTTTTCCAGCTCCTTAGTGACTCTGTCTAGGATGAGACCGAAGAGGAATGGTGACAGTCCATCTCCTTGGCTAACACTAGTTTTCACTGCTCTGGTTCTCCGCCGTAGATTTTACTTTGGACTTCGTGTGCGTCAGTGTTTGCCCGATGAGCGCACCATCTTTGTGTCTGGTTCCTGGAAATGCATGTTTAAACCATAGCGTTTCTACGATGCATTAATGTGCAGTCCTTATAACAAGAGCCCGTGGTGATTCGATATGTGATGGGCGGACAGTTTTTCAAGCGATCGTGTACGCCGACGGCATGCTGGATACTGCTCTTGGTTTTTGTGCGTAGCACGATCCGGCAAAAATGTGGAAAATAAGATTAACTGAACCAATACGGAAAATAGGAAGTCGGTGAATACCGGTAAATAGTCTGCTGGTGAAGTACGACGTTTGAAGGAATATCTAAAGACGGTTTCGCAACTGTTGTAGACACTAAGAGCTTACTTAAAGTTGGAAAGATGCGTGTGCGACATTAATACTAAAATAACAGTTTAATAGTGAGAAAGGCACAATTTGACTTACTTCAGATAATTCTGCTAATTAGTCGCACGGCTATCAACAATTTATTCACTCGCCTATTATACTTGTCAAATATAACGCACTGAGATTCATTAAATGCTGACTAAGGTTATTAAATTGCAGTTCATTTAAGTCTTTCCTATAGATCTGTTCAAGTCTCTATAGTGAATTTAGAACAAAGTAACTAAAGAAATATATCTTCTCTGATAGCATTTTGTGTTTGTTGGACGCGCAGCTCGGTATCTCGTAGAGTTGAAAATATTAACAAGACGGTTTCCGTAGAATTCTGTATGCTACACGCCGCTGCAGCTGCTATTTTTTTTTTTTTTTGGAAAAAAAGTATTTTGCCTTATTAAATATCTTGGATTTATTCACAGAAAACAGTTTGCTAGCTAACTGAACACTTTTAGACTTATGGAGCACCCTAGTCCATTCTATAACAAAAGAAAATCGTAAATAATCCTACTAATTACATAAAATGAATCAGAGATAACCAAGCATCCACGAATAATGCAGCACCCGTTATAGTTTATATATTGTTATCGCTGCGACTAAATCGCAGTTGGAAAAAACGTTCATTTACAATTTTTCCGCGAAAGAAACCGTAAATTACGTTTAAATAATTTCTTTGTGGTCTGCGACCTATATTAATGCTATTTCATGTCAATACGTTTTAACTTACGAGAATTAATACACGCACACGGCGGCATTATACACTCATGCTCATAAATTAAGGATAATTGCGGAATGTGGTGCCACACAACGTGGCACTACGCAAAACTGGCGCTAATAGCGTAGGCACATAGGGAACACACACAACACAGGTCTGTAAGTCCACGGTATTGGTGATAAGTTGAGAAAACCATCCCGAAACACATGTGCTACAAAACGCCACTGTTTCCTGCGCATGTACTCCGACATCATTATGGGATACGATCACCATGCAAACGTACACAAGCCGCACAACGGGTTGGCATATTCTGGATTAAGTGGTCGAGCAGCTGCTGGGCTATAGCCTCCCAGTGCCTGTCGGAGCTCCTGAAGTGTCGTAGGGGTTTGAAGACGTGCAGCGATACGTCGACCGAGAGCATCCCAGACGTGCTCGATGGGGTTTAGGTCTGGAGAACAGGCAGGCCACTCCATTCGCCTGATATCTTCTGTTTCAAGGTACTCCTCCACGACAGCAGCTCGATGGACCGTGCATTATCATCCATCAGGAGGAAGGTGGGACCCACTGCACCTCTGAAAAGGCGGACATTCTGGTGCAAAACCACGTCCCGATACACCTGACCTGTTACAGTTCCTCTGTCAAAGACATGCAGGGGTGTACAGGCACCAGTCATAACCCCACCCCACACCATCAAACCACGACCTCCATACAGGTCCCTTTCAAGGACATTAAGGGGTTGGTATCTGGTTCCTGGTTCACAACAGATGAAAACCCGGCGAGAATCACTGTTCAAACTATACCTGGATTCGTCTGTGAACATATCCTGGGACCACTGTTCCAATGACCATGTACTGTGTTCTTGACACCAGGCTTTACGGGCTCTCCTGTGACCAGGGGTCAGTGGAATGCACCTTTCAGGTCTCCAGGCGAATAAGCCATGTTTGCTCAGTCGTCCGTACATGTGTGTCTGGAGACAGCTGTTCCAGTGGCTGCGGTAAGGTCCCGAACAAGGCTACCTGCAGTACTCTGTGGTTGTCTGCGGGCACTGATGGTGAGATATCGGTGTTCTTATGGTCTTGTGCACTGTGGACGTCCCGTACTGTAGCGCCTGGACACGTTTCCTGTCTGCTGGAATCGTTGCCATAATCGTGAGATCACACTTTGTGGCACACGGAGGGGCTGTGCTACGACCTGCTGTGTCTGACCAGCCTAGTCGCCCTATTATTCTGCCCTTCATAACATTATCAATATGTGTTCTTTGAGCCATTTTCAACCCACAGTCACCATTAGCACGTCTGAAAACGTCTGCACACTTAATCGCTGCACCTTACTCTGACATGCACCAACACACCTCTGCATATGTGGAATGCCGCCAGCGCCGCCGTGTGACGACCGCAGGTCAAGTGCCCGCATGGTCATATCTCGAGGTGATTTAAACCAGCAAACCGACCACCAGAGCGTTGTTTCACCATGTATCAGCAGTATCCTTAATTTATGAGCATGAGTATATTTCATCCATCATAGTATGAAGAGTACAAACACGCACAGCGACTGTGAATAAACTGTGAATTGTGCTGTCCAACTGCATAAACAATTACGATATCGTAATCAGGACGGACTGTGACAACCCACACCCACTGCCCACATACCGAGTGATCAACTAACTTCGCGCGTTTTAAACGTTGTACTCGTCTGCGGATTGAAATGCTGCAGCACTGAAACTTCGACAGTAATAATACCAGGAGGACAATAGTCGGATCATCGCTTGGAACGGCCGGATAAAAAGATCTGCTGTCGTCGGCTACAAATTCAAGATCGCCCAATAGTCGCACAGGCAGCCGCTGACGTCGCAAAACACTGGAATTCAGCCAAGAAATAAAAATCAGCCTAACGAGAGACTTCTGTGATGAACTCGTACGAAAAGCAAGCTTTCTGAAATTTCCTTTTAACAAATATAAAGTAATTTTGTACCCATTGGTGATTCTGCAATTAACAAAATTACGTTTACTTTTTCCCTATATTTTAATTAACACTTATCGATACAGCATATCAGCTTATTTAACTTCACAGTGAATAATAAATAGTAATGATTCTGCGCATCGATTTGGCTAAAATTTAAATTGTCTTGTAATTCGCAACTGACACACGAGGTGCATTCAAGTTCTAAGGCATCCGATTTTTTTTCTAATTAACTACTCACCCGAAATCGATGAAACTGACGTTACTTCTCGACGTAATCGCCCTGCAGACGTACACATTTTTCACAACGCTGACACCATGATTCCATGGCAGCGGCGAAGGTTTCTTTAGGAGTCTGTTTTGACCACTGTAAGATCGCTGAGGCAATAGCAGCACGGCTGGTGAATGTGCGGCCACGGATAGTGTCTTTCATTGCTGGAAAAAGCCAAAAGTCACTAGGAGCCAGGTCAGGTGAGTAGGAAGCATGAGGGATCACTTCAAAGTTGTTATCACGAAGAAACTGTTGCGTAACGTTAGCTCGATGTACGGGTGCGTTGTCTTGGTGAAACAGCACACGCGCAGCCCTTCCCGGACGTTTTTGTTGCAGTGCAGGAAGGAATTTGTTCTTCAAAACATTTTCGTAGGACGCACCTGTTACCGTAGTGCCTTTTGGAACGCAATGGGTAAGGATTACGCCATCGCTGTCCCAGAACATGGACACCATTATTTTTCCAGTACTGGCGGTTACCCGAAATTTTTTTGGTGGCGGTGAATCTGTGTGCTTCCATTGAGCTGACTGGCGCTTTGTTTCTGGATTGAAAAATGGCATCCACATCTCATCCATTGTCACAACCGACGAAAAGTAAGTCCCATTCATGCTGTCGTTGCGCGTCAACATTGCTTGGCAGCATGCCACACGGGCAGCCATGTGGTCGTCCGCCAGCATTCGTGGCACCCACCTGGATGACACTTTTCGCATTTTCAAGTCGTCATGCAGGATTGTGTGCACAGAAACAACAGAAATGCCAACTCTGGAGGCGATCTGTTCAAGTCATTCGGCGATCCCCCAAAACATTTCTCTCCACTTTCTCGATCATGTCGTCAGACCGGCTTGTGCGAGCCCGAGGTTGTTTCGGTTTGTTGTCACACGATGTTCTGCCTTCATTAAACTGTTGCACCCACGAACGCACTTTCGACACATCCATAACTCCATCACCACATGTCTCCTTCAACTGTCGATGAATTTCAATGGGTTTCACACCACGCAAATTCAGAAAACGAATGATTGCACGCTGTTGAAGTAAGGAAAACGTCGCCATTTTAAGTATTTAAAACAGTTATCATTCTCGCTGCTGGCGGTAAAATTCCATCTGCCGTACGGTGCTGCCATCTCTGGGACGTATTGCCAATGAACGCGGTCTCATTTTAAAACGATGCGCATGTTTCTATCTCTTTACAGTCCAGAGAAAAAATATCGGAGGCCTTAGAACTTGAATGCACCTCGTATGATTACATCGTGAGTTTTACAAACTGAGACATACTCGCGAATAAAAACAGTGTTCGAGGAACTGCAGAATTCTTTTCCATAATTCCAGTCGATGATCACAAAAAAAAAATGTAATCGTGCTATGGATTTCGGTCCATAACGACCGTCTTCAAATCTGTCAGGAGAAAGGAAACGAAGGAAAGCCACCGAACAATCTACATCTTGTAATCAATAAAGTACGAAATAATAAATAAATAGAATGTGGGCTACGAATTCGATAAAATGCAGCTGATGAAAACAGACGAAGCCTTATATTACGCTGACATGATTAAACTGGTGTCTCCAGAAGATAAAACAAAATTAGCTTTTCGTCGTTGAACAAACACACTGAAGACCCAAAGAAACGGGTGCACCTGCGTAATATCGTGTAGGGCTCCCCGAGTACACAGAAGTGCCGCATGGACTTGAGTAATATTTACTGTCAAAAACAGACTTCATCACAATTTATTTATCCTGGTGACTAGTGTGGTCATCTCCAGACCAATCACTGCTGGTGAGTAGTGATTTACCACCGGAAGGAGGTTCTTACTCACTGGTATGAAGATGACCACAGTGGTGGTCGAAACCGGTCACCGGAATAAATAAATTGTGATCAAGACTGTTTTTGTTAGTAAATACTTGTAACAACATTGATCACTGTTCACTCCCACAATGTATTCAAAAGTAATTGATTTGACTAATGTTTGATGTAGTGTTGGAGGGAACTGACAACATGAATCCTGTAGCGTTTTCCCTACGTCCTCAAGAGATCTCTTCTGAACAGCACCTTGCAAGGCATCCCAGATATGCCGAACAATGTCCATCTCTGGGGCGTTTGGTGGCCAGGGAAAGTGTTAAAATTTAGAAGAGTGTTCTTGGAGCCACTCTGCAGTAATTCTGGACGTGTAGGGTGTCGCACTGACCTGCTGGAATTGCCTAAGTCGGTCGAAATGCGCAATAGACATGAATGATTGCAGGTGATCAGACAGGATGCTTACCTGTCAGAGTCGTATCAGTGGTCCCATACCACTCCAACTGCACGCGCCCCACACCATTACAGAGTCTCCACCAGCTTGAAAAGTCCCCCACTGACATGCGGGGTTCATGGAGTTGCCTCCATTCCCGTACACGTCCAGCCACTCGATACAATTTGAAACGAGAGTCGTCCGACCAAGCAACATGTTTCCAGTCATCAATAGTCCTCTGTCGGTTTTGACGGGTCCAGGCGAGGCGTAAAACTTTGTCTCCTGCAATCATCAAGGGTACACGAATGAGCCTTTCTTAGAATGGTTTGCACGCTGACACTTGTTGATGGCCCAGCATTGAAATCTGTAGCAATTTGCGGAAGGATTGCACTTCTGCCACGTTGAAGTTTTCCTACAGTCGTCGTTGGTTCCGTTTTTGTTGAATCTTTTTCGGGTCGCAGCAATGCTGGACATTTGATATTTTAGCGGATTCCTGATATTCACGGGACACTCGTGAGTTTGTCGTAGGGGGAAATCGTCAGTCCATTGGTACCTCGGAGATACTGTGCCCAATCGCTCGTGGGCCGATTATAACACCACGTCCAAACTCACTTAAATCTTGATAACATTGCTTTTTTTTTTTCGTCAGTCTACTGACTGGTTTGATGCGGCCCGCCACGAATTCCTTTCCTGTGCTAACCTCTTCATGTCAGAGTAGCACTTGCAACCTACGTCCTCAATTATTTGCTTGACGTATTCCAATCTCTGTCTTTCTCTACAGTTTTTGCCCTCTGCAGCTCCCTCTAGTACCATGGAAGTCATTTCCTCATGTCTTAGCAGATGTCCTATCATCCTGTCCCTTCTCCTTATCAGTGTTTTCCACATATTCTTTCCTCTCCGATTCTGCGTAGAACCTACTCATACCTTACCTTATCAGTCCACCTAATTTTCAACATTCGTCTATAGCACCACATCTCAAATGCTTCCATTCTCTTCTGTCCCGGTTTTCCCACAGTCCATGTTTTACTACCATACAATGCTGTACTCCAGACGTACATCCTCAGAAATTTCTTCCTCAAATTAAGGCCGGTATTTGATATTAGAAGACTTCTCTTGGCCAGAAACGCCTTTTTTGCCATAGCGAGTCTGCATTTGATGTCCTCCTTGCTCCGTCCGTCATTGGTTATTTTACTGCCTAGGTAGCAGAATTGCTTAACTTCATTGACTTCGTGACCATCAATCCTGATGTTAAGTTTCTCGCTGTTCTCATTTCTACTACTTCTCATTACCTTCGTCTTTCTCCGATTTACTCTCAAACCATACTGTGTACTCATTAGAAAGTTCATTCCGTTCAGCAGATCATTTAATTCTTCTTCACTTTCACTCAGGATAGCAATGTCATCAGCGAATCGTATCATTGATATCCTTTCACCTTGTATTTTAATTCCACTCCTGAACCTTTCTTTTATTTCTATCATTGCTGAACCTTTCTTTTATTTCCATCATTGCTTCCTCGATGTGCAGATTGAAGAGTGCAGGCGAAAGGCTACAGCCTTTTCTTACTCCCTTCTTAGTACGAGCACTTCGTTGTTGATCGTCCACTCTTATTATTCCCTCTTGGTTATTGTACATATTGTATATGACCCGTCTCTCCCTATAGCTTACCCCTACTTTTTTCAAAATCTCGAACAGCTTGCAGCATTTTATATTGTCGAACGCTCTTTCCAGGTCGACAAATCCTATGAACGTGTCTTGATTTTTCTTTAGCCTTGCTTCCATTATTAGCCGTGACGTCAGAATTGCGTCTCTCGTGCCTTTACTTTTCCTAAAGCCAAACTGGTCGTCACCTAGCGCATTCTCAATTTTCTTTTCCATTCTTCTGTATATTATTCTTGTAAACAGCTTCGATGCATGAGCTATTAACCTGATTGTGCGATAATTCTCGCACTTGTCAGCTCTTGCTGTCTTCGGAATTGTGTGGATGATGCTTTTCCGAAAGTCAGTGGTATGTCGCCAGACTCATATATTCTACACACCAACGTGAATAGTCGTTTTGTTGCCACTTCCTCTAATGATTTTAGAAATTCTGATGGAATGTTATCTATGCCTTCTGCCTTATTTAACCGTAAGTCCTCCAAAGCTCTTTTAAATTCCGATTCTAATACTGGATCCCCTATCTCTTCTAAAGCGACTCCTGTTTCTTCTTCTATCACATCAGACAAATCTTCACCCTCATAGAGGCTTTCAATGTATTCTTTCCACCTATCTGCTCTCTCCTCTGCATTTAACAGTGGAATTCATGTTGCACTTTTAATGTTACCACCGTTGCTTTCAATGCCACCAAAGGTTGTTTTGACTTCCCTGAATGCTGAGTCTGTCCTTCCGACAATCATATCTTTTTCGATGTCTTCACATTTTTCCTGCAGCCATTTCGTTTTAGCTTCCCTGCACTTCCTATTTATTTCATTCCTCAGCGACTTGTATTTCTGTAATCCTGATTTTCCCGGAATATGTTTATACTTCCTCCTTTCATCAATCAACTGAAGTATTTCTTCTGTTACCCATGGTTTCTTCGCAGCTATCTTCTTTGTACCTATGTTTTCCTTCCCAACTTCTGTGATGGCCCTTTTTAGAGACGTCCATTCCTCTTCAACTGTGTTGCCTACTGCGCTATTCCTTATTGCTGTATCTATAGCGCTAGAGAACTTCAAACGTATCTTGTCATTCCTTAGAACTTCCGTATCCCACTTCTTAGCGTATTGATTCTTCCTGACTAATGTCTTGAACTTCAGCCTACTCTTCATCACTACTATATTGTGATCTGAGTCTATATCTGCTCCTGGGTACGCCTTACAATTCAGTATCTGATTTCGGAATCTCTGTCTGACCATAATGTAATCTAATTGAAATCTTCCTGTATCTCCCGACCTTTTCCAAGTATACCTCCTCCTCTTGTGATTCTTGAACAGGGTATTCGCTATTACTAGCTGAAACTTGTTACAGAACTCAATTAGTCTTTCTCCTCTTTCATTCCTTGTCCCAAGCCCATATTCTCCTGTAACCTTTTCTTCTACTCCTTCCCCTACAACTGCGTTCCAGTCGCCCATGACTATTCGATTTTCGTCCCCCTTTACATACTGCATTACCCTTTCAATATCCTCATACACTTTCTCTATCTGTTCATCTTCAGCTTGCGACGTCGGCATGTATACCTGAACTATCGTTGTTGGTGATGGTCTGCTGTCGATTCTGATTAGAACAACCCGGTCACTGAACTGTTCACAGTAACAGACCCTCTGCCCTAACTTCCTATTCATAACGAATCCTACACCTGTTATACCATTTTCTGCTGCTGTTGATATTACCCGATACTCATCTGACCAGAAATCCTTGTCTTCCTTCCACTTCACTTCACTGACCCCTACTATATCTAGATTTATCCTTTGCATTTCTCTTTTCAGATTTTCTAGTTTCCCTACCACGTTCAAACTTCTGACATTCCACGCCCCGACTCGTAGAACATTATCCTTTCGTAGATTATTCAATCTTTTTCTCATGGTAACCTCCCCCTTGGCAGTCCCCTCTCGGAGATCCGAATGGGGGACTATTCCGGAATCTTTTGCCAATGGAGAGATCATCATGACACTTCTTCAACTACAGGCCACATGTCCTGTGGATACACGTTACGTGTCTTTAATGCAGTGGTTTCCATTGCCTTCTGCATACTCATGTCGTTGATCATTGCTCATTCTTCCGCCTTTAGGGGCAATTTCCCACCTCCAGGACAAGAGAGTGCCCTGAACCTCTATCCGCTCCTCCGCCCTCTTTGACAAGGCCGTTCGCAGAATGAGACTGACTTCTTATGGCATTATAGCAGCATTAACCGATCTAACATCTGCGTTTTTTTTTTCTTTATTGTAATTTCACTCCTTTGCCCCTGTGGGGAAAGGGAGGGGTGGCAGCGGCATGAACTGTGTCAGATACTTGTTCTACTTATATAGGCGTTGCCGATCGCAGCGCCGTATCCTGCCTGTTGACATATCTCTGTATTTGAAAACGTGTGCTTATGCGGCTATACGGGTTTCTTTGACGCGTCGGGGCTAACCGAGCAACAGTGCCGGGAGAGTTACAACGCTAACGGCGCTTCCGGCCCCAGCAATCTGGGGTGCAGGTGCGACGCAAAACACTTATAATAAATAAACAAGCACCGTCTCGATCACACAACGTTGACAAATTGCGGCGCCAAACCGGGAGATGATCTGTAGCGCCGATTGAAACACGTTGTAGGCAAATACAAAATTGTGCTCCAGACGGTGTTTGTTTATTTATTAAGACATGGCGTCAGTTATGAAACAATTTATTTGTGATAAACTTGTCAGGTGTTGCTGTCTTATACCTCTTTGTGGACTACGCGTACAATTCAAATGGCTCTGAACACTATGGGTCTTAACAAATGAGGTCATCCGTCCCCTAGAACTTAGAACTACTTAAACCTAACTAACCTAAGGACAGCACACACATCCATGCCCGAGGTAGGATTCGAACCTGCTACCCTAGCAGTCGCGCGGTTCCGCACTGAAGCGCCTAGAACCGCTCGGCCACAGCTGCCAGCTCCCGCATACAATAAGTAAAAATCTACAATTCGATTTCAAAAAACTGTTCAGGAACTAAAATGTAGTATAAGTTGTTAGAATTTACAAGTTATTAGAAGGCAGATAATGTGATTCCAGGTAAACCATTTTTATTTGTCATCAAAAATCACTAACGTAACAGCCTTATACGAGTAATTAGAGCTACTGTGAACGTAAACAACGAGAACGATCAGGTCTTGCATACATTTTTAATCAGCATAATAGACGCGTATTCTTTCATACGCCTTTTCTCTCGACATTTGTGCTATCGATGTCTTGGATCGCAGAGGCGCTATGACAACCATATCGGTATGCATGCAGTAGCAGGTGTACCTTAATATGTTCCGAAAAATCACGCATAGAAACGGTATTTCCCGGTGCTCATACCTCGGGGTCTACTGGTGATGAAAAGTTAGGGTCAAATATTTTGGATAGTCCTTGGGCCACCCAACACAAGGATCGTCTTAGTTCAAAAATGGTTCAAATGGCTCTGAGCACTATGCGGCTTAACTTCTGAGGTCATCAGTCCCCTAGAACTTTGAACTACTTAAACCTAACTCACGTAAGGACATCACACACATCCATGCCCGAGGCAGGATTCGAACCTGCGACCGTAGCGGTCGCTCGGTTCCAGACTGGAGCGCCCAGAACCGCATGGCCACTCTGGCCGGAGATCGTCTTAGTGTTACTATCCTAGAATACAGGGTCCTGCTTCGGCAAATGGAGAAAATTGGTTGGTTCTTCTTGTATTTGATGTCTACGGTGGAACCACCACTAGTTCATGAGCATTTCCCCAGGAAACCCCACAGAAAGGAATTTATTTTCGCCGTCACCAGCGGACCAAAACCCAGCCGAGAATTCCAAGACAACTATGCGCACCAAGTAGCAAAAAAATTTACGATGGGTTCTTAAGATCCCGATGTCAAACAACTTTGAAACTTTCCTGGTATTTTTATCCGTTTACAAGATACGAAATTTCAAAGTTACCTTACTTCCATGCCTAAAATCCAGTACGAAGCGAAATCTAAATAATAAATAACCGCAGCAAACTGCTAGGCACGTATCTAGAGCAGCCATCTCCCCCTTTTGAAAAATCTTTATCTGTTATCAGGAAACACCCCAAAAACTTGTTTTTTGGATACCCAAATCCAGCCGTGGGTTTCGAAACGGCATGCACAGCAAATGGCTATAATTTTTACAATGTATTCCTAAGATCCCAATCTCAAGTAAACTTGAAAATTTTCTTCATACCTTTATCCGTTTCCGAAATATAGAGGTTCAAAGTTACCCTAACTGTATATCTAAAACACGCACGCAAAACGCGATGTGAGGCGAAAACGTACTTTATAAAGTGACAGCATGGAGAAATAGCCTGTAAATGTCTCAGTTATCACATGGGAATCTCATGTTTTAGTACTAAGCACGTGCATTTTTTTTTGCCGTAGAATCCGTTCTGAAGTATAAAATTTATTTTGTATTGTCTCTATTTTAAATAAATAAACTACGAGGGCTGTCCAGAAAGTAAGTTCTGATCGGTCGCGAAATGGACACCACAGTGAAAACCGGATGAAGTTTTGCACAGATATATTGGATAGTGTCTCTAGAATGAACGTCGATCGTATCAAGGCGCTCTTTTCAGTTGTGAGCGCACTGTGAGCGAGTAAATGTGACTAGAACAACTATGTCTCCCGCCAAGTAGGAGGGCCCGTTGAGAGGCTTCGCCTTAATGAATGCAGCCCACCTAACACAACTGCAACGCACTTCCTTCTTCACGGCAATTCTCAGCCGCACTCTGCAGGGGCAGTGAAGACGCTCCTGCAGCCTTTTCGATGGGAAGTGTTGGATCACCCACAACACAGCACTAATTGGCTAGTCCTGAGTATCATCTCTGTTCACATGAAACGCTGGATACGAAGACAACACTTGGGCGCAGGCTACGCGCTGTAGACCAGCGTAGAGAATTATCGGAAAGCACAGGCGGCTGCCTTCTATGACGATGATGTTGGAAATTTGGTATAGTGCTCCGACAAATGTCTAAGTCAGAGCGGCGATTACGTAGAGAAGTATCTGGATAGTGTAGCTAGCTCTTGCAAATAAAATGTTTCCGATTTTCACTGTGGTTTTCATTTAGCGACCTATCGGAACTTACTTTCTGGACAACCCTCGTATATCTAAATTTTACTGACCAATACATTTCTTTTCATATGAATTACATGCACTGCTGCAGCATGGAAAATTAGGGAACAAGCGGAAAAATGTTCTCATCTGAGCACAAAAAAGGCTAATATGTTTTAAAAGACTATTGCTGAAAACGGGGTACCACCTACCTCATTCTACCTTTTCCAAAAATTTTGGGGTGCGAATATGTTCGTGTTCTTTTATGCCGAGAAAGAAGGACAGTCTCAGTGGCAAAGAGACGGAAAAGTAAGAAATACTGGAAGATAGTAGAAAGTGGTTGTGTTATAGAAGGAGTGAAGAAGGCAATGGCAACGTGAGAGAAAGTGAGGGACACAGTGGCGGTGGAACGTGGCTGATAGCGACAGCACAGTGTTACAAAACGAATGAAGGAGACAGGGGAGTAGGAATAAAGAGAAAGAGAAACTGGAAGTGGGTGGGAGCCAGTGATAATGAGAGACAGAGTATATGAGAGTGACAACGAGGAAGAGAGCGGTAGTGACTGTGAGAAGGAAGAGCAGCTGTGGGCAGGAAGGAATGAGATAGTAGCGGCAAGAGAGAGACAATAACAGTGAGAGGAGACAGAAGTAGTGGGGCAGAACGAAGGCGACGGTGACTGTGACACGGGAGACAGCGACAGAGAGACTCAAAGAGAAAATGACAATGAGTTGGGCTGAATGCGTGAGAGAGAAAGGACAAGTGGGAGTGGGTGGATATGAGAGACTTACAGCGATGGTGTAGTGGGTATGAGTGACTTACGGTTAGGGGAGCTTGTGGAAGTCTGAGATAAACTGCATATTAAACAAACGCGAATTTAGAATGAGATTTTCACTCTGCAGCGGAGTGTGCGCTGCTATGAAACTTCGTGGCAGATTAAAACTGTGTGCCGGACCGAGACTCGAACTCGAGACCTGCGAACACAGGAGAGCTTCAGTAAAGTTTGGAAGGTAGGAGACGAGGTACTGGCAGAAGTAAAGCTGTGAGTACTGGGCGTGAGTCGTGCTTCGGTAGCTCAGATGGTAGAGCACTTGCCTGCGAAAGGCAAAGGTCCCGTGTTCGAGTCTCGGTCCAGCACACAGTTTTCATCTTCCAGGAAGTTTCAAACGTGAATTTGTTGGCATACTAAAAGTTTTGGGAAAATTTTTAAAGGTGCTGGGAAAGGTAGACTGCGGCAGCTGGTATCCCATTTTTTCAGTCAGTCTTTTAAAATAAACAGGAACATATTCCCATTTTTTATGCTGCGATAGGAGCATTTTTCCTCTATGAGGAACACTGCATTTTATGGAGACTACTCGATCTCTCACGCAACTCGTGTCACAACAGAAGCAGATAATATAGCAGACTAAAGCTGCTGGCTTTGTTCAGTCGTCCTGTATTAATTGTATTGTATTTCATCTGATTCTGGCATTTGGTGAAGTTGCATTTGCGTGTGCGTTCCAAAGCATCGATGTATCCAGTGTGAGCCCTAGATACTATGAGTGTTTCACCCTAGAGTAGCAATTCCACGTCTTTTTTTATTTTGTTTGCGATCACTCCCATCCCCCACCAGTCCATACCGTCAATGCTTGAAAATTTTAGTCTTGTCTTTTGTGAGTTTGATTTTGCACTTCAGTAACCAGGGTTCTAGTCTGAACCAAAAATTACGGAAATACAGCGGAAACCAAGCTTTGTCGGCTGTTAACGTTTCCGATGTTAAGCGAAGCGAGCCTGAAAGGTTGTCTTTGCGAGTCGCTTCGAAGGTAGCTGAAAGTTTTACGGCCTAAATACTGACAGCAGCGAAAGTCTATTTTCCGCGATTTTGTCGATTAAATAATTTTCTGTGAAAAAGTAAAGCTTCACAGGTCTGTAGGGAGGAAATAAGATGAACGTCAATAAAAGCAAAACGAGGTTGCTGCAATGTAGTCGAATAAAATCAAGTGATGCTGGGGGAATTAGAGTAGGAAATGAGAGACTTAAAGTAGTAAATGAGTTTTGCTATTTGGGAAGAACTGACGACGGTCGAAGTAGGGAGGATATAAAATATAATGGCGAGAAAAGCGTTTCTGAAGAAGAGAAATTTGTTATCATCGACTATAGATTTAAGTGTCAGGAAGTCTTTTCCAAAAGTATTTGTATGGAGTGTAGCCACGTGGTGCTACAGAAGGATGCTGAAAATTAGATGGGTAGATCACGTAACTAATGAGGAGGTATTAAATTGGGGAAAAGAGAAATTTGTGGTACAACCTGACTAAAAGAATGGATCGATTGGTAGTTTTGTGTCACCTCGTTGCCAATGTCGAATCTTGTACCATGGGAAGCAAGGAGAGGATGTTGTTCAGTGCGCAGTATCCTCTTTGTACAACTGCACTGTTGTATTAACAGGGTTCTTTATTGACAAGAACAAGAAAGCTAATCCATGTGTTGTGATACAAGCTCTTCATAATAGTACACGTGAGCCTCACTGCAGGTGAAGTACAAGTCCCACTGTAAACACTACACTCTCGTAGCTGGTGACATGAACTGACACACGCCAACTAGAAAAGTGACTGAGCTAGTAACTGAGCTGCCTGCGACAGCAACTGACTCTGTCTGCGACTGGGCTGACTGTCCCCTCCAGTCCCGGGCGGCAATCTAAATACTGGCGGTCGAGAGGGCGTTGGCGGCGCGTTTTTTGCGAGTCTGGCTTTTGCCTCTCTCCTGATAGGTGCGCTTGATTCAGCGCCTATTATCGATCTTCTTGCAACCTCTTTGCCGACCAGTGTGCTGGCGACAGCTTATGCCATCAAGGAATCACCAATTTAGTATTAGAGGGAGATGTGCAAGGTAAAAATTGTAGAGGGAGACCAAGAGATGAATACACTGATTCAGAGGGATGTAGGTTGCAGTAATTACTGGGAGCTGAAGGGGCTTGCACAGGATAGAGTAACATGGAGAGCTGCATCAAACCAGTCTTTTGACTGGAGACCACAACAACAACATTTGCCTGAATGCTCACTGGTGGTCGATGAGTATGATGGGCATACACTGTAGTTCCACTTCATTGCCTGCATATGTATGCAGTACACAGAGTATGCAGGATGGGGAGCTGACAACCCCTTGCAGATTTCCAGCTTGTGGGTAAAACTTGCCAGAATCTGCATCATTTACCCTTTCCCTCCCAAAGTACACGTATTACGGTAGTAAAGTTCCTAACCGTATGTTTAACTGACACCTGTCCTGGCAGACTTCCATACTCACTACTCCACCTAACTAAGTTAGTAAAACATAAAAAATGGTGAGAAAGTTCCGGTGAAATCAGAACAGTCAGCACTAGACATTATATTTATTATATGGGGCCTCTACAAGAGAATGTCCGAATTATAAATTTTAATAGTATCAACTGTAAGCATTGATCAGTATTTTTTCGAGGTCACAATTTAAGAGTACTTCAGTTTTAGGTAAGCGCAGATGCGATTCCTGCTTTGTTGTTTTTCCGCGACCTAACGAAATGGCAACTCTTAGCGTGTAGTGTTCTGCAGGTTGCTAATAATGAATTTGAAATTTCAATTTTACAGGTGTTTCGTTTGAAGTTTAATAGTGATCCTCCATATGGAAAAAAAACATCCGAGGGTGACAATGCCAATTCGGAACGACCTGATGTGTGTGAGGGAAAAGTGCGGGAAGACCAAAAAGTGTCTCAAGAGAATGTTGACCTTGTCGGAGCGTCTTACTTTCGTAGTCCTAAGAAGTCTGTTCTGACAGCAAGTCTTGAACTTCAGTTGCCAAAGACGAGAGAGCGTAGGATTTGACGAAAACGGTAATGCATGCGTCCCGGTTGGACTCTTTAAAGCCAGATGAGTATGAGATACATCATAACTGTGCTAGTGAAGTGTGGCATCGAGAAGGTGGCTATCTTGATCGTGACGAGGCAGCTTCTCTTCTAAGTGGGCAGGTAGATACCCGTAGTATCTGCATCTGGGGGTCAGAACTTCCTCACGAACTTGAACAATTTCATAGAGAGACTCCGAAAATTAAAAGTTTCATGCGCTATGCCGCCAAGTCAAGTTTGCGAAACACTGAAGGTACCGTAACAGAGGCGGCTTATCTAGATATGTTGAAACAGGGGACTGTTTCCACAATTAGAGGGTGAACGCGACAAGACGGAGACCCTCCCCATCGACATCTCTTTGTATGTTAGTCCTTGAATGTGGAAGTCCCTAAAAATGGTCAATACATGAGAACCACTGTTTTCCGCTCGCCTCCGCGTTCACCTGTCTTCACGCCACGCGATATTTTCCTACGCGACTTTTTTATAAGATCATATCTACATTCTGTCCTACCTAACGATTTGCTTCTGTTACTCCGGACACGTTAACCGAAGTGTGGGAAAAATTGGATTTTAGGTTGGTACCGTATAACTAAAGTTGCATATATTGAACATTTGTAAGAAAAACTAGGTTAGCCGGCCGCTGTGGCTGAGCGATTCTAGGCGCTTCAGTCCGGAACCGCACTGCTGCTACGGTCGCAGGTTCGAATCCTCCCTCGGACATGGATGTGTGTGATGTCCATAGGTTAGTTACGTTTAAGTAGTTCTATGTCTAGGGGACTGATGACCTCAGATGTTAAGTCCCATAGTGCTTAGAGCCATTTGGAGCATTTGAACCAAAACTAGCAGCGCTACCAAAAACAGTCACTGCAGATGAACAGGAAAGCCAGGTCGACAACACAGGTTGCACTGAACTGTCATTCAGTGGCGTTATAAAGCCTAAACTGCAGAAATGCGTACTGCGCAAGCTCCCTCCACGGCAATGTTATTCCGGCTATTTTTGGGCACCCCTTCGTATTTTGTGTGTAAATTTTTCCCTTTTCAGCGGCTACAAGCAGATAAAAGCGTGTTACGTAGACACAGGCAGCAGAGCAGCTGCTTTCTGTTCTTATTGCAAACGATGAATTGTTGTTGTAAGCTTTCTCCTCATGCACTACGTCACAAGTTTGTTGTGGCTCCTCCCCGTTTTTAATGTTTTAAAGCAAATGGAGCGTTATAGTTCATCGATACTGCAATTCGTAAAAAGCTGCAGACTAGGGTTGGTGCCATTCTGTAATACAAAAAAAAAAAAAAAATTCGAGGCGCAGGCTCTAGAAACTGCCAACAAAAAACCGAATATCTGGTTCCGCTACGTAGATGATACGTTTGTGTTGTGGAGGCATGGCAGAGAGGAACTAGGCCGTTTTCACAAACATCTAAACGGTATTAATCCGAAGATTCAGTTTACCATGGAGGAGGAGGCAGAAGGGAGACTAAATTTTCTGGATGTGCTAGTTTACAAGAAACAGGATGGTAGCTTAGGCCATACAGTTTACCGGAAACCCACGCACACGGATCGTTATCTACACCGGGATTCGAACCACCACCCACAACAAAAGCGAGGCATAATAAAAACGTTGGCGGATAGAGCGAGGAACATCTGTGAACCTGGGCCACTGGATACGGAACTGGAACACCTCACTGATGCATTACTCAGGAATGGTTACTCGGCTGCTGAGATAAAAGAGCGTTAAGACCGCCGCGTGAAAATCATAGCAATGCACAAGCGCTTGCAAAATCGAAAGTTTTCCTGCCTTTTATTAAGGACGTCACTGACCGCATAAGGAAAATATTGAAAAAACGGAATATCGCGGTGATTTACAAACCTACCCGGAAGATACAAGAACACCTGAGATTGGCTAAGGATGCTCGTAAACCGCTGGAAAAAGCAGGAATTTACAGGATCCCGTGTAGTTGTGGGGAGGTATATGTGGGTACCACAAAAAGAACGGTCAAAAAACGACTAGAAGAGCACAAGGGCAATTGTAGAAGGGGAGAGATTGATAGATCAGCTGTTGCGGAACACGCTTTGCAGTCAGGAGACCACCACATTTATTTTGATAGAACTCAAGTACTGGCAGCCACAAGCGGATATCATGAAAGGCTTTACAGAGAGGCTATAGAGATTATGAAACACCCCAGGAATTTTAATAGGAAGGAGGAGGGCGTGAAATTGAATGACATCTGGATGCCGGTGCTGAAGAAGATGTGTACCAGTCTTCCGCCATGGGATGATAGCAACAGCGGACGGCGGCAACCGACAACGGTCAATTGCGCTCGCGTATTCAAAACATGTGACGTCACGCCTATGCGCGGGAGCACGCGAAAACAAAAAATTTGCTGCAGTCAGTAGTGAGACAGTGTGTGTTTCGGAAGTTAACAGAAGCCACGAACCCCCTTGAAGATGTCCTCCGCAGATGGGGACGAAACGTTGGGTTACAATGCGAAATCCATCAGACCACGGCAAAATAGCCCGGAAAAGAATTTTATTAATCATGACAGTTCCGGCCGTGAAAGTTTACATTTTACAATACAACTGATGTCCCTCGACTAAAGCGACAAACTGCCATATAGAGCACATGGGCAATTTGTGGACACTGCATGTACACGCGCACCATCTAATAGCTCACACCACATGGTAATATGTACATTATCGTCTCAGGGCTGTTGTACCAGTTCTTATACAATGTGTTTGTTGCTCATTTTGTTAACATTGTGACGAGAGGCGCTTGAAAAGTCCGTGCAAAGTCCGAGACAGGGCACAACCGGCGCCTGTCGAGGTCATGTTTAGCTAGTAGCATCTTTGGAAAGAGCGCACACCAAGTTTCAGCCGTATTGGTCTATTTCTTTGTGTTGGGAATTCGTGTGAGTCAAGGAAGTAGAGTGATGGTCAAAAAATGGAGGAAAAAGAATTTAGTGTGGTGGTTAAACATTACGTTATGAAAGGCAAAACGCCTCAGGATACTAAATAGAAGCTTGATAAACATTACGGTGACGGCACCTTCGACTACAACAGTTTATAAGTGGTTTCAAAATTTTCGGAATGGCCATGTGGGCACAATTGATGCTGAACGTTCTTTGACGCCCTCTGTAGGCTACGACTCCAGAAATCATTGATAAAATCCATGATATGGTGATGGATGACAGAAGAGTGCAGGTGGTGAGTTTGCTAGTTCTGTGGGCATCTCGAATGAACGGTTACATAATATTTTGCAAAAACCTTTGGACATGACAAAGCTATCCACAAGATGGGTTCCGCGACTTCTACGCTTGCCCAGAACGGAATCGTGTGAAGTGTTGCAAGGATGGTTTGCAGCTATTCAGGAAGAATCCGCAGGACTGTAAGCGTCGTTTTATCGCTGTGGACAATCTAAACAATGTGTTACCAAGTGGAGAATCTGCACCAAAGAAGGCGAAGAATAGTCCTTCGGCCAGATGGGTTATGGCGACTGTCTTTTAGGATTCGCAAGGGATAATCCTCATCGGCTATCTGGAAAAGGGTAAAAGTATTACAGGTGCATATTACACTCCTGGAAATGGAAAAAAGAACGCATTGACACCGGTGTGTCAGACCCACCATACTTGCTCCGGATACTGCGAGAGGGCTGTACAAGCAATGATCACACGCACGGCACAGCGGACACACCAGGAACCGCGGTGTTGGCCGTCGAATGGCGCTAACTGCGCAGCATTTGTGCACCGCCGCCGTCAGTGTCAGCCAGTTTGCCGTGGCATACGGAGCTCCATCGCAGGCTTTAACACTGGTAGCATGCCGCGACAGCGTGGACGTGAACCGTATGTGTAGTTGACGGACTATGAGCGAGGGCGTATAGTGGGGATGCGGGAGGCCGGGTGGACGTACCGCTGAATTGCTCAACACGTGGGGCGTGAGGTCTCCACAGTACATCGATGTTGTCGCCAGTGGTCGGCGGAAGGTGCACGTGCCCGTCGACCTGGGATCGGACCGCAGCGACGCGCGGATGCACGCCAAGACCGTAGGATCCTACGCAGTGCCGTAGGGGACCGCACCGCCACTTCCCAGCAAATTAGGGACACTGTTGCTCCTGGGGTATCGGCGACGACCATTCGCAACCGTCTCCATGAAGCTGGGCTACGGTCCCGCACACCGTTAGGCCGTCTTCCGCTCACGCCCCAACATCGTGCAGCCCGCCTCCAGTGGTGTCGCGACAGGCGTGAATGGAGGGACGAATGGAGACGTGTCGTCTTCAGCGATGAGAGACGCTTCTGCCTTGGTGCCAATGATAGTCGTATGCGTGTTTGGCGCCGTGCAGGTGAGCGCCACAATCAGGACTGCATACGACCGACGCACACAGGGCCAACACCCGGCATCATGGTGTGGGGAGCGATCTCCTACACTGGCCGGACACCTCTGGTGATCGTCGATGGGACACTGAATAGTGCACGGTACATCCAAACCGCCATCGAACCCATCGTTCTACCATTCCTAGACCGGCAAGGGAACTTGCTGTTCCAACAGGACAATGCACGTCCGCATGTATCCCGTGCCACCCAACGTGCTCTAGAAGGTGTAAGTCAACTACCCTGGCCAGCAAGATCTCCGGATCTGTCCCCCATTGAGCATGTTTGGGACTGGATGAAGCGTCGTCTCACGCAGTCTGCACGTCCAGCACGAACGCTGGTCCAACTGAGGCGCCAGGTGGAAATGGCATGGCAAGCCGTTCCACAGGACTACATACAGCATCTCTAGGATCGTCTCCATGGGAGAATAGCAGCCTGCATTGCTGCTAAAGGTGGATATACACTGTACTAGTGCCGACATTGTGCATGCTCTGTTGCCTGTGTCTATGTGCCTGTGGTTCTGTCAGTGTGATCATGTGATGTATCTGACCCCAGGAATGTGTCAATAAAGTTTCCCCTTCCTGGGACAATGAATTCACGGTGTTCTTATTTCAATTTCCAGGAGTGTATTTGTCAAAAAATGTTCAAATGTGTGTGAAATCTTATGGAACTTAACTGCTAAGGTCATCAGTCCCTAAGCTTACACACTACTTCACCTAAATTATTCTAAGGACAAACACACACACCCATGCCTGAGGGAGGACTCGAGCCTCCGCCGGAACCAGCCGCACAGTCCATGACTGCAGCGCCCCAGACCGCTCGGCTAATCCCGCGCTATTATCTATCGTTATCGGACCGTTTGAAAACCACGCTGCCAGAAAAACGCCGGCGATTCCATTTTCCATTACGACAATGCACCTCAGCAGTTGTGGTCGCAAAATTAATGGAAGCTTTCCTTTCATTTACGTCTATGTTCACAAACTTTTTGTTAACAGATTACCGGTTTCGGTCTTTAATGACCATCATCAGATCTGTTTCATGAAAACAATGTCGCAGCTTGTGAAATTAATGGAAGCATTATTCCAACTCGTTTCACATCCCCCATATTCTCCAGATTTGGCTCCCTCGGACTACTATTTCTTCCCCAATTTGAAGAAATGGCTAGCAGGACAAAGATTTTATTCAAACGAGGAGATGATTGTAGTAACTAATAACTATTTTGCAGACTTGGACAATTCCTATTATTCGGAAGGGATCAACAAATTAGAACAGCGTTGGACGAAGTGTATAAGTTTAAATGGAGACTATGTCGAAAAATAAAAAAGGTTTACCTCAAAAACGTAAGTACTTTTTATTCTTGCTCCGACTTTTCAAACGCACTCGTATCTTGATCACTTTTCTCTGTAGTAGCGCAATATCTTAAAGCAATGCAAATTTTACGAATAAAAATTACTTCTTTTTTAAAAAAAGTTATTTAACAACGAAAAATTTTAACAGTGCTGCTATGACAAATTAATATATCGGCTTTTTTTTTTACTAAGTATTAGTAAAAAATATAAATACGTGTTATAACCGAGAGCAGAGAAGTATCCAATCAAGTTATTCCGAACTAAAATACCCTGATCGGTTTTTCCCATCCCTAGTATAAGTTAGTCCTTTTACGGTAACAGCCACCCCCACCCACCCTATTACAGTTCGGTGACAGTGCAACTCGGCTGTCCGGAGTCTGGCGAGGCTTCGGGAAATCCGCGCGGTGTTCGGCGCCCCGAACAGTTGCGGCAGCAGCGTCATCTGCTAGTGCACAGCAGGTGGCGAACAGAAAACGGGAGATCGGAGAGAAGAGGGAAGAGGAAAGAAGAGTGGTGTAATCGCGAAATGGGCCGCCGCTGGCGCGGTTTTTTGCTAATCCGCTGCTCGCCCGGGCTCCGTTCGGGTCGCTGCGCCCGCCTGCTGCCGCGGCGAAAAACCCGGCGCGCGCACCAGCAGAGCAGCCAGCCAGCGAGCGGCTGCACCGAGCGCCACGTTTTCAATTACCTTCTCTTCCTTTTGTCTCTTCTATAACGGTAGCGTTTGCTTTGTTATAAAAAGACGCGCAAGATGTGCGTACTCCGTCAGTCCAAAAAGTTTCGAGGCTGGAACTAACAAAAAAATTGTCCAAGTGCTAATAGGACTCGCACGTTTAGGGTTCGTGCAAACGTCATGATGTACAGAGGCGGACAAAAGTGTTTAGACACAGGGAGTAAACAGTGAAGTAATCCGTAAATGTTTTTGTTAAATCAAAACATATATTTTATTCTTTACAAATGCGTAATACATACGTCAGTCTGAACATACGCAACACAACGAGTAACGAAACACGCATTGTGTAAAGAAAAAAAAGGAAAGAAAATCGAAATATACAGTGGGCAAAAGTATTCAGACACTCAGTAGTCAGTACACTACTCGCTATTAAAATTGCTCAAAATTGCTACACCACGAAGATGACGTGCTACAAACGCGAAGTTTAACCGACAGGAAGAGGATGCAGTGATATACAAACGTTTAGCTTTTCAGAGCATTCACACAAGATTGGCGCCGGTGGCGACATCAACAACGCGCTGACATGAGGAAAGTTCCCAACCGATTCCTCATACTAGTGATGGGCTAAACTGCGATTTTCCGATATCAGTGATTTCTGTGTGGACCCACTAACATTCTTGGAACCCACCGTGCACAAACTTTTGAGTACCCCAATTGTTTAATAATCGTGATCACACTGCCTTCACTAAGAGAAATAATGCGACACACTTCATCTGCAGTCACCTGACGGTCACCACGAATGATGTCATCAACTTGCTGAATGTTGTGTGGAATCACTGCACTCACCGGCCTGCCGCTCCGCTTTTCGTCAGTCAACGGTGTTTGCCCTTCAGCTTCCTTACAACGACGAACCCATCGTCTAACAGTGCTTAACATCCACTGTCACAACACCATACACCTTCTTCAGTCTTTCATGAATGCGTATGGGCGTTTCACCTTCTGCATTCAAGAATTCAATCACACAACGCTGTCTCAAACGAACATCGATGTCGGCCATCTTACAAACTTCTGCTGTGCTGCCACCTGTTGACACAGAAAGTTACTACTGCAGTGGATTGCAGAAGAAGGTTTGAGGAATGGCGCCAAATTCAAATTTTTCACTTAACTTAATTTTTTTAAGTAGAAAAAAATGAGAGGCATTAATTTTTGACTGACCCTCGTAACTTTACGACTCCGTATCTCAAAATGAACAAAAATGGACTTGTACCACTAATGAAATAAGTCCTTCATACGCACACACAGCACACCGATCTCGTGAGGCACAAGGCTCTTATAACGAAGTATGTACGTCGTTGAACAGATGGCACTAGGAATAGAATGTTAACTGCGCTTTTTAGTTGGTACTTGTGACTCTAAATTGCAATTTGTCACGGAAATCGCAGTTTGACTCGGTAGCGAATAGCATAGTATGCGCTTTGCTCAACAGATGGCACTGCTAACTGCGCTTTTTAGTTGCTACTTGCGACTCTTAGTTGCGACTTGTCACGGAAATCGCACTTAGACTCGATAGCGTTTCGCAGAGTTGAGCGTAGTACAAACTTTGGCCAACAGATGGCACTGTTAACTGCGCTTTTTAGTTGCTACTTGCGACTCTTATAGTTGCGATTTGTCACTGAAATCGCAGAAAGCAGTATGGAATTCGGCCAACAGATGGCTCACGGTGTTTATTGTGAAATGCTACTTGCGACTGCTAACTGTGATTGAAATCGCAGTTAGATTTTGTAAAGTTGTTACTGCGATATCTGTGACTTCTCAATCACTGTGATTTCTAACAGATACGCGATTTCTTGCCCACCACTACCTCATACACAAACAGCAGTTGACCGGCGTTGCCTGGTGTAACGTTGTTGTGATGCCTCGTGTAAGGAGGAGAAATGCGTACTATCACGTTTCCGACTTTGATAAAGATCGGATTGTAGCCTATCGCGATTGCGGTTTATCGTATCGCGACCATTGCTGCTCGCGTTGGTCGAGATCCAATGACTGCTAGCAGAATACGGAATCTGTGGGTTCAGGAGGGTAATACGGAACGTCGTGCTGGATCCCAACGGCCTCGTATCACTAGCAGTCGAGATGACAGGCATCTTATCCGCAAGGCTGTAATGGATCGTGCAGCCACCTCTCGATCCCTGAGTCAATAGATGGGGACGTTTGCAAGACAACAACCATCTGCACGAACAGTTCGACGACGTTTGCAGCAGCATGGACTATCAGCTCGGAAACCCTGGCTGCGGTTAACCTTGACGCTGCATCATAGACAGGGGCGCCTGCGATGGTGTACTCAACGACGAAGCTGGGTGCAAGAATGGCAAAACGTCATTTTTTCGGATGAATCCAGGTTCTGTTTACAGCATCAGGATTGTCGCATCCGTTTTTGGCGACATCGCGGTGAGTGCACATTGGCATTCTGGAACCCCATGATCACTAAGATCGCAGGTTCGAATCCTGCCTCGGGCATGGATGTGTCTGATGTTCTTAGGTTAATTACTGTACTAGTGCCGACATCGTGCATGCTCTGTTGCCTGTGTCTATGTGCCTGTGGTTCTGTCAGTGTGATCATGTGATGTATCTGACCCCAGGAATGTGTCAATAAAGTTTCCCCTTCCTGGGACAATGAATTCACGGTGTTCTTATTTCAATTTCCAGGAGTGTATATGAAGAAAAATCGTCATAACTTGTGAACGGTTACCGTTATGACGTTCAAACTACACGGTTGGCTGCAGGGCATAATGGGAGTTAGTGCGCGCACGCGCATTGGTTTAGCGACAAACCCCACTTTCCTTTGGATGGTTTCGTCAATAAGCAAAACTGGCGCATTTGTGGGACTGAAAATCCGCATATCGGGACCTAGACGTCTATTCACTCTCAACAGGTGACTGTGTGTTGTGCAAAGTCCAGTCATGGAATCATCGGTGCGCTATTCCTTGACGCCACCGCCACTACGAACGGGTACGTGAAGGTTCTGAAAGATGATTTCATCCCCATTATCCAAAGTGACCATGATTTCGACATGATGTGGTTAATGCAAGACGGAGTTCGACCCCATTGAAGTAGGAGAGTGTTTGATGTCCTGCAGGAGCAATTTGGGGACAGCATACTGGATCTGGGGTACCTGGAGGTCACTGGCATGGGTCTCGATTGCCCACCATATTCTCCGGATCTGAACATATGCGACTCCTTGTGCTGCCACCTACTGCCAGGTATTCCATATCGGCGACCTCAGTAGTGATTAGACATCGTGAGAGAGGTGAGTGGGGCGCTCTGCAGAACTCATCGACTTCGAACGTGGTCAGGTGATTGGGTGTCACTTGTGTCATACGTCTGTACGAGAGATTTCCACACTCCCAAACATCCCTAGGCCACTGTTTCCTATGTGTTAGTAAAGTAGATGCATGAAGGGACACTTACAGCACAAAAGCGTACTAGCCGACCACGTCTATTGACTGACAAAGACCGCCGACAGTTGAAGAGGGTCGTAATGTGTAATACGCAGACATCTTTCCACGCCATTACACAGGAATTCCAAACTGCATAAGTAACTACTGCAAGTACTATGACAGTCAGGCGAAAGGTGAGAAAATTTGGATTTCATGGTCGAGTGGCTGCTCATACGCTATGTGATCATAGGTATCCGGACATGTGGCTGAAAATGACTTACAAGTTCGTGGCGCCCTCCATCAGTAATGCTGGAATTCAGAGGTGTTGGCCCACCCTTAGCCTTGATGACAGCTTCCACTCTCACAGGCATACGTTCAGTCAGGTGCTGGAAAGTTTCTTGGGGAATGGCAACCCTTTCTTCACAGAGTGCTGCACTGAGGAGAGGTACTGATGTCGGTCGGTGAGATCTGGGACGAAGTCGGCGTTCCATAACACCCTAAAGCTGTTCTATAGGATTCAGGTCAGGACTCTGTGGAGGCCAGTCCACTACAGGGATGTTATTGTCGTGTAACCACTACGACACAGACCGTGTATTATGAACAGGTATTCGATCGTGTTGAAAGATGCAGTCGCCATCCCCGAATTACTCTTCAACAGTGGGAAGCAGTAAGGCGCTTAAAACATCAGTGAACGCCTTTTCTGTGATAGTGCCACGCAAAACCAGGAGGAGTGCAAGTCCATTCCATGAAAAGCACGACCATACCATAACACCACCGCCTCCTAATTTTACTGTTGGCACTACACCCGCTGGCAGATGACGTTCATCCGGCATTCGCCATACCCACACCCTGCCATCGTATCGTCACATTGTGTACCGTGAGTCTTCACTCGACACAACGTCTTTCCACTGTTCAATCGTCCAATGGTTAGGCTCCTTACACCAAGCGAGGCGTCGTTCGCCCTTTACCTGCGTGATGTGTGCCTTATAGCTAGCCGCTCGACTATGAAATCCAAGATTTCTCACCTTCCGCCTAACTGTCATAGTACTTTCAGTGCATCCTGAAGCAATTTGGAATTCCTGTGTAATGATCTGGATAGATGTCTGCCTATTGCACTTGCCCACATTCGAAATCTTCCACGGAGCTCCCCATTCTGCTATCTCACGATGTCTAATGGCTACTGATGTCACTGATATGGAGTACCTGACCATAGGTGGCAGCACAATGCACCTAATATGAAAAACGTATAATAGTTTATTCATAATACATTTCTTTAAAGGCAGTCCCAGCATTAGACTTGATAATGGCACTTTGAAGCCGAAATCACGATTGTGTAAGTGTAAATATAACACTGTAAATAAACAACTGTCTAATGGCGGTACTGACTTTAAAGTAATAAAAAATGCATGGTTTTGAGAGTGTCCGAATACTTTTGATCACATAGTGTACAGTGAGGTGCGTGAAACGGATGTTTTACAAAAATGGTTCAAATGGCTCTGAGCACTATGGGACTCAACTGCTGTGGTCATTAGTCCCCTAGAACTTAGAACTACTTAAACCTAACTAACCTAAGGACATCACACACATCCATGCCCGAGGCAGGATTCGAACCTGCGACCGTAGCAGTCGCACGGTTCCGGACTGCGCGCCTAGAACCGCGAGACCACCGCGGCCGGCACGGATGTTTTACACCTGGCAGTTGGTCTCTTTAAAGAATTGCGGGTGGGGATGGAGGATGGGTTGCTGGTTACTTAATAACGACTCACAGGAGAGCACAGGTCATCTTTTCCCGAAATACTGAGAGCATATCTCTCAAAACCCTCTGAAATTTTGCCCGTGCAGTTCAGTTTCACACTGTGGATGCCAGAGGAAAGACTCATTGAGCCCCTTATAAGCATCTGCAGAGTTCTCTGTCGCGTACTAATTTGTCGTCGTTAAGGCAGAGAAAGGTAACTCGTTTGAGTAAAAAATATTCTGGGTTAACTTGCCTCCTCTTATTCGGATAAAATCGCAGTGTTTCGATGACTGCCTCCAATACCGTCAAAAGTTTATCCACAGCTAGACAGCCTCTGACGGCAGTAATGGAGGCAGTCATCAAAGGACTGGGATTTTATCCAAATTTGACGAGGCAAGCTAACTGAGAACTTTCCGTTCATGGACGCAGTTGCGAAAGACTTCGCTGCCAGTTTCTTCCAGCTTTGAATGAGTAATTCTCTTACTGTGAAGAAGACAGGCATAGCGTGAGACTGTAGCGATGTCTGGGAAGTGGAACGGCTGGGCACCATTGCGCAACTCGTCTGCGTCGCTTCTCCGGGAGAACGAACGGTGCCTCCAGACTGGACGGGACTGGAGTTGACTGGAATGCTACCCCTGTTGCGCAATGGCGGGCAGGTTTGTTTACAGTGTGGTCTCTGGGTGCAGCGGGAGTTCGTCTCGTGAAGAATGCGGTCAGAGCCACGGCGGCAAACGTCAGACGTACGGTACGAGTCGATGAAATGACCCGGCTAAACCGCTGGCCTCTGTTTGCCCAACGAACTGGCCAGGAATGTGCTCGTTTCCGTAAGTTCGGGAAAAGTAACGAACATAACAGTAATCTAAAAACTGCTTCACCGATGAATAGTTTGCTCCATTCCAGAACAGTGGAGACAGACAGTACGAAAGGTGCTATGCTATATACAGGGAAAGGAGTCCCCAAGGACCCTAGCAAATGCAGAGGCACGGTCCTAGAAAACAAAAATAATAACAGAAATAATGGAGCAAACAATCGAAGAACACCTCCCCGAAAGCCAAATGGGATCCAAGAAGGGAAGATCAGCTTTGACTGTAATAGAACTCCTGCTAAAGGGAATATCAGAAGCCATTGAAGATAGAGAGATGTAGTATTTATAGACTCCACAGAAACCTTTTAGTATTTATAGACGTTACAAAAAGGACACGATGAATAAGCGACTATGCAAATCACAAACCCCGATGTTGTTCAATCTGTATATTGAGCAAGCAGTAAAGGTGACTGGGTTATAAAATTTATTGACAATTTTCTGGACCCCACCAACGAAAATGAGCACCATCCGTCACTGTTAGGGTACCTTTTACAATAGCGGATAGGGTCCAACCTTTCATAAAAGTTCAGTGTGCCTTGCACTGGATGCATGACAGACATCCAGACGATAGCCAAACTCTTCCCACGCTTTTGCCAGCGTCTGTGGACTTAAGTACAGTCGTACGTCAACACAGTTACTGGAAAATAAGGTGCATACACGGACCAAGCAGTGAAGGAAACAAAAGAAAAATTCGGAGTAGGTATTAAAATACATGGAGAAGAAATAAAAACTTTAAGGTTCGCCGATGACATTGTAATTCTACCAGAGACAGTAAAGGACTTGGACGAGCAGTTGAACGGAATGGATAGTGTCTTGAAAGGTGGATATAAGATGAACATCAACAAAAGCAAAACGAGGATAGTGGAATGTAGTCCAATTAAGTCGGGTGACGCTGAGGGAATTAGATTGGGAAATGAGACACTTAAAGTACTAAAGGAGATTTGCTATTTGGGGAGCAAAATAACTGATGATGGTTGATGTAGAGAGGATATAAAAAGGAGGCTGGCAATGGCAAGGAAAGCGTTTCTGAAGAAGAGAAATTTGTTAATATCGAGTATAGATTTAAGTGTCAGGAGGTCGTTTCTGAAAGTATTCGTATGGAGTGTAGCCATGTATGGAAGTGAAACGTGGACGATAAATAGTTTGGAAAAGAAGAGAATAGAAGCTTTCAAAATCTGGTGCTACAGAAGAATGCTGAAGATTAGATGGGTAGATCACATAACTAACGAGGAGGTATTGAATAGAATTGGGGAGAAAAGGAGTTGGTGGCACAACTTGACAAGAAGAAGGGACCGGCTGGTAGGACATGTTCTGAGGCATCAAGGGATCACCAATTTAGTATTGGAGGGCAGCGTGGAGGGTAAAAATCGTAGAGGGAGACCAAGAGATGAATACACTAAGCAGATTCAGAAGTATGTAGGCTGCAGTACATACTGGGAAATGAAGCTTGCACAGGATAGAGTAGCATGGAGAGCTGCATCAAACCACTCTCAGGACTGAAGACCACAACAACAACAACAAAACCCTTTGACTTTATAAACAGAAAATTAATGAGCAGAAAACTAGAGGAAACCTTTGGAGAAAACAACACATGGACACGAATCATAAGCGAAATATTGCGATGGAACGAAATAAGGATCTCAGACAACATCTCCCTATCGGAGCCGATACTCCAATCAAACAGAGTACTGCAGCAAGACCCTCTGAGTCTGAGTCTTCTGTTATTTATCCCTGCAGCGGAAGAAACGGTAAGAATACGCCAAAGAGACGGTGTAATGTCATATGCACGTTGTTGTTGTCGTGGTCTTTAGTCTAGAGACTGCTTGGATGCAACTATCCTTGGTACTGTCTTGTTGTGGAACCCTCTTCGTGTTCGAGTAACTACTTCCACCTACATCAATCTGCATCTGCTTAGTGTATTCATCTCTTGGTCTTCCTCTACGTTATTTAACCTCCACGCTTCCTTCCATTATTAAATTGGTGATCTCTTGATGCATCAGAACGTGTCCTACCAACCGATCCCTTCTTTTAATCAGGTTGTGCCACAAATTCCTCTTCTCCCCAAGTCTATTCAGTACCTCCACATTACTTTTGTGATATACCCATCTAATCTTCAGCATTCTTCTGTAGTACCACATTTCTAAAGCATGTATTCTCTTCTTGTCTAAACTATTTATTGTCCATCTTACACTTCCATACAACCCGTATAAATACTTTCAGAAACGACTTCCTGAGACTTAACTGTATACTCGATGTTAACAAATATCTCTTCTTCAGAAACGCTTTCCTTGCGATTGCCAGTCTACATTTTACACTACTGGGCTTTAATATTGCTACACCAAGGAGAACTGCAGATGATGAACGAGTATTCATTGGACAAATATATTATACTAGAACTGACATGTGATAACATTTTCACGCAATTTGGGTGCATAGATCCTGAGAAATCAGTACCCAGAACAACGACCTCTGGCCGTAATAACGGCCTTGATACGCCTAGGCATTGCGTCAAACAGAACTTGGATGGCGTGTACAGGTACAGATACCCATGCAGCTTCAACACGATACCACGCTTCGTCAAGATTAGTGACTGGCTTATTGTGACGAACCAGTTGCTCGACCACCATTGACCTGACGTTTACAGTTGGTGAGAGATCTGGAGAATGTGCTGGCCAGTCGAACATTTTCTGTATTCAGAAAGGCCCGAACAGGACCTGCAACATGCGGTTGTGCATGATCCTGCTGAAATATAGGGTTTCGCAGGGATCGAATGAAGGGTAGCGCCACGGGTCGTAACACATTTTAAATGTAACGTCCACTGTTCAAAGTTCCGTCAATGCAAACAAGAGGTGACCGAGACGTGTAACCAATGGCACCCCATACCATCACGCAGGGTGATCGCCAGTATGGCGATGACGAATACACGCTTCCAATCTTCGTTCACCGCGATGTCGCCAAACACGGATGCGACCATCGTGATGCTGTAAATAGAACCTGGATTCATCCGAAAAAATGACGTTAAGCCATTCGTGCACCCAGGTTCGTCGTTGAGTACACCATCGCAGGCGCACCTGTTTATGATGCAGCGTCAAGGGTAACCGCAGCCATGGTCTCCGAGCTGACAGTCCATGCTGCTGCAAACGTCGTCGAACTGTTCGTGCAGAGGGTTGATGTCATGCAAACGTCCCCATCTGTTGACTCAGGGATCGAGACGTGGCTGCACGATCGTTACAGCCACGCGGATAAGATGCCTGTCATCTCTACAGTTAGTAATACGAGGCCATTGTGATCCAGCACGGCGTTCCGTATTACCCTCCTGAACCCACCGATTCCATATTCTGCTAACAGTCATTGGATCTCGACCAACGCGAGCAGCAATGTCGCGATACGATAAACCGCAATCGCGATAGGCTACAATCCGACATTTATCAAAGTCGGAAACGAGATGGTACGCATTTCTCCTCCTTACACGAGGCATCACAACAACGTTTCACCAGGAGGCAACGCTGGTCAACTGCTGTTTGTGTATGAGATATCGGTTGGAAACTTTCCTCATGTCAGCACGTTGTAGGTGTCGCTACCGGCGCCAACCTTGTGTGAATGCTCTGAAGAGCTAATAATTTGCATATCATAACATCTTCTTCCTGTCGGTTAAATTTTGCGTCTGTAGCACGTCATCTTCTTGGTGTAGCAGTTTTAATGATCAATAGTGTATATCCTCCCTACTTCGGCCATAATCAGTTATTTTGCACCCCAAATAGCAAAACACTACTTTAAGTGTCTCATTTCCAAATCTAATTTCCTGAGCTTATGCATATGCAGACGGCATTGTAATAGGCGCAAGGGACATTCTAAAGTTAAAAGAAGTGATAAACGATATGGAAGACTGCTGTTTGGAACACGGCTTCGAAATAAGTGTAGCGGAAACAAAAATGATGGTACTCAGAAATGGAGGAAGGACACCAGCATCTTCATAGAGGAGAGGAAACTGAAGATTGTACCAGACCTCAAGTACTTAGGAGTCACAATGCAAACAACTGCCATATGTTTCACAAAACATGTGACAGAGAAACGAATGCAAGCAATAATGGCAATCCATGAAATACATCAGAGATGGCAATGGCAGTATTCAGAGCCCAAATCTTCTCAGTACTGACGTACGGCATAGATATTATCGGACCACATCTTACAATGAAAAATTTAACGACACTAGAAAGAGTGAAGGCGACCTATATAAAGAAAGCAATAGGACTGTCCAAAACAACTCGATCCAGACTTGTATATCAGCTGACGTGGGAACCCTTCTTCACTGGAGACCTACGGACAAACCTGATGCTACTCAATAACAGCGCTTTGGAAAGTCTACTTAAAACAATGAAGGAAAAAAGGGAATATGTATCTCCAGAATTTTACAGCAGAGGCCTCCTCGACTGACCGAATATGGACAAAGGAAAACTTCGAAATGAGACACCAGCACGGAAGCCCATCGTTTCCACCGCCTTATTTGCAACAACATGTCATATCATGAACCAAACGCAATGTGTGAGTGTAAACTGTGTCATCAAATATGCAAACTTTACCATATAGAACTCTGTACAAAAAGGACACGATGAATAAGTGACTATGCAAATCACAATATGTAAAATTTTTGTATAGTTTATTATTATCACTGTACTTTGAATTTGTATGGCTCTTTGGCTGCAATAAACTTATTATTATTCTATTTTAATGGAAGAGCTACGAGTTGCCCTCTACCAAAACTCCTGTTCACTACTGCAAATATACTACACAAATGACGTAGTAGATGGTAGGATTAATGGCAGTATTGGTAGCATTGGCAGGAAAAGGAACAAATGACTGTGTAAGAGTGAAACTGGAAGCCGACGACTTCTCTTGGCTCTTTTTTTCTTTCACACATTTAGAATTGCACATGATTCAGTGTTAGCCCACTGTGTATTTTATGTCCTAACAGAATATATATTATACATTATAAGTAATAAAAATTAATTTATGTTACCAAAGCGACTACTTTTGAAGAAAGTACAGTTTATATGCACAAACATAAAAAGTGTATACAATTTTTGTTGTTAATTTGTACTCAACAGAACGTTCACCATCATGGCCGAACGCAAGATATTTCCTTTTATTATTGATAAATGCGGAAGTTGCTCATGAGTAGCAGAAATATATTTTATGTAAGTAATAAAGCGCTCATAAATACGAGGGTCGTCCACAAAGTAAGTTTCGTTTCTATTTCTATCCGCGGCAGTGCTAAAGTCGCAGCGCGGCAGTTACTTTGCCTCAAGCAGAAGACATGTTCGCCATTTTCAGATCGCTGCTGCCAACATGTGCCTTGTGGTGCTTGTTTATAATGTCAGCCGTAATTGAAAATGCCGCCGTGTGTGAAATCAGATCTGTGGCTCGTTTTCTAAATGCAAAGAAAGTTAAACCAAAGGAAATTCATCGGAAAATCTGCGAGGTTTACGGACAAAATGCTATGAGTGATTCAATGGTTAGGAGATGGGTCAGACTGTTCAATGAAGGACGTGATAAAGTGCACGATGAAGAGCGAAGTTGACGCCCGTCTGTGGTTACTGATGAACTGGTTCACACAATTGAAGAGAAAATAAAGCACAACCGCACAGCCCCGTCCTCGCTCCTAGCGACTTCCATCTCTCCTTACACCTAAAATCTGTCCGTGTTCAACACTTCAACGATGATGACGAGCTAAAAGAACATGTTACCACATGGTTTTAACAGTTGTAGATTTTTTTACAATAAATATTTTTTCTGTGTCTGTACGCGTTTGTTTTATACTGTATAACCAAACGGAACTTACTTTGTGGACGATCCTCGTATATCCCTCTGTTTCACGTTACTAATGAACAATTTTAGAATAAAACCTAAATTAACCACTGACAATTTCAATGCTGTAAATACTGTTAACTTTTAAGAAACAGACGGGAGGATGACTATGTAGAACAAAAATGTTCCGTGGGTTACCCGGCCCTTTATATACAGGGTGTCCGAAAAGTCTTTCCCTGATTACATAAACTGATAACTCAGGCTAGAAGTAAGGTGTTTAGAAACTATCAAAGTTTTTTTCACACATCAGTAAACTTCCACTTCCATTGTTGCCCAATGTCAGTACACGTCGATATGACTTTGCGGTCGAAATGCTATCACGTATTGAGGACGATGATGGTTGTATCAGACGAATTGCCTTTTCCGACAAAGCGACCTTTTTTGTCGGAGGAGTAGTGAATCGGCATAATGTGCGCATTTGGGGTTCACAACCCCTGGCGAGGTCATGGAGTGCACCAGAGGCAGTCCAAAGGTGAATGTTTGGTGCGCGCTATGGCACGATCGAATTATCAGGCCATTCTTCTTCGCTGAGGCTACCATCACATCTGCAGTGTATCTGGGCATGTTGCAACTGTATGCTGTTCCTCAGCTGCTTCAATATCACCCCGATGTCTTGTTTCAGCAAGACGGTGCACCGCCTCATTGGGGTTTTGACGTCCGTGCCTATCTCGATATGACCTTTCCTGGGCGATGGATTGGTCGTGATGGGCCAACAGTTTGGCCTCCACGCTCTGCTGACATAACCCCTTAGACTTCTTTTTATGGGGTTATGTCAAGGACGAGGTCTACCGAACCCGTGTACCAGATCTTGAAACCCTGCGGCAACGGATAACCACAGTCGTTGAATCGATCCCTCCAGTGATGTTGGATAATGCGTGGACGGAAATTGAATATCGCCTAGATGTGCTACGTGCTACCAAGGGCGCTCATGTGGAATTTTACTGATGTGTGAAAAAAACTTTGATAGTTTGTAAACAATTAGACACCAGTTTCATATTTGCATCTTACTTCTAGGCTGAGTTATCAATTTATGGAATCTGGGAAACACTTTTCGGACACCCTGTATATCCTCACGCAGTATGTAGACGGTTCGCCGCTCCCAGTTTTTAGGGGAATCTAGTAAGACACTGATCGCCCGCAATCTACACTTACAATAGTCTGCGGTGGCCTACGATTGTTTTACAGCTCTAACTACGAGTAGTAGGTATTCAGTAGTAAGTACAATGGAGGAAAACATGTGGTACTCTCAAGAGACCTCACGCTAACACCGTGAGATGGCGACGACGGAATTGTTAAAGAACGCCTAACATCAGCTGTCCCAAAAATATTGATCGGAATTACATATCTGATTCAGTTTCATCAGAGCAGCAGCCAGGTTCATATAAAGGAAGAGACAAAGCATGCAAAAAGGACGAGAATTCAATTTGGAAACACACCTAGCATTTATCGACTATGAAGAAGTTCTGGCCAGTAACGGAGAAAAGAGGCGTACTCAGGCACCTGTTAATGCCAAGGTTTGTATAAAAACATCAAAATAAAACAGATACTAACAAAGAACTGACACTAGAAATACAGATAAACCAGGAAGTGTGGCAAAATCGTAGTGTTTCACCTGCACTGTTCAACGTCTACTTCGACGATCTGGTCAGGGGCTGGATGAAGGACAAAATATCTCAAAGTATAAGAATTAGGACAGGCAAACTTCTAAATACGCCAAGGTTTGTATAAAAACATCAAAATAAAACAGACACTAACAAAGAACTGACTCTAGAAATACAGATAAACCAGAAAGTGTGGCAAAATCGTAGTGTTTCACCTGCACTGTTCAACGTCTACTTCGACGATCTGGTCAGGGGCTGGATGAAGGACAAAATATCTCAAAGTATAAGAATTAGGACAGGCAAACTTCTAAATACGATGCTTTTTGCCGGCGACCAGGTAATCAACAGGATGGAGGAAACAAACTACAAATAGCAGTACACAGATTAAACATCATAAGCCTAAATTATAGCCTGAAGCTATCAACAACTAAAAAAGGGCTTACTAGGAAAATACAGCATAAGGATTAAAATAATCACCAGTAACATAATAATAATGGAATCGGCGTCACTTTTCCATTATCTAGAATTTGATATAACGTTTGAAGAAGATAAAGACATAAATAAGAAAATTTTAACACCTGTCAACACATATGTGGCGCGAGAAAAACATTGAAGAGTAAAACGAGAGGAGAAATCCAAGGGGAATGTTGTGTAATCGTGGCATTACCCAAGGTACTATATGGAGCAAAAAGTTTGATATTAAGACTAAAAGACCTAAGACAACTTGAAACATAGGAAATGAAAGGCTGCACAAGAAAAGATAAAATAAGAAATGAAGAAATAAGGAATGGACTGGGGGTACAGCCATTAGGTGAAAAAGTAATCGCCGGTCCTAGTGGCCGTGCGGTTCTAGGCGCTGCAGTCTGGAGCCGAGCGACCGCTACGATCGCAGGTGCGAATCCTGCCTCGGGCATGGATGTGTGTGATGTCCTTAGGTTAGTTAGGTTTAAGTAGTTCTAAGTTCTAGGCGACTGATGACCTCAGAAGTAAAGTCGCATAGTGCTCAGAGCCATTTGAACCATATTTTTTTAAAAGTAATCGAATGAAGAATAAATTTCATTGATCTTGCAAAACATTTAGCAAACTGAGGGAATTTAGAATAACTGCAGAACAGCGTTGATGTATCCACTGTATTAGAAAGGTAGACAGAACCGACGTTAGTAATTATAGAGGGTATTCTCTTGTTTCTGTCCTACACAAAATTCTGTGTCAGCGTCTGCTGGACTGAACACAACAATATGAACACGAAATTGACATCAAGCAGGTTTCAGATCAAACAGATCTCTGCCCAATATAAGTTTTAATTCTGAAACTAATTCTCAGCTTTCAAAAAATATCGAAAAAGAAAGTAGTTTGTACCTTCGTAGATTTTAAGAAGTCCTGTTACATATTGGGCCTCAAGTCTCTGTTTCCTAAATTCTGCAAGAATGAGGTCTGGGCCTCAGAACCAGTACAGTTATTAGTAAAACGTTAAATGGTACAAAACCTAAGGTAAAATTCTGAGGAGAAATTTTGGAAGATTTTAAAATTAAAGCAGGAGTGAGACAAGTTGCAGAATCTCTCCATGACCCGTGCCCTGTGTCTTACAAGGGAATGGTCAGACTTGTCATGCCGAAACATGTATTGCTTTTTTTAGCACGGTTATTTAACTGTGCAAAAGGTCCGTATGCAAAACTGTAGACGCTGGCATGAACTGGAAGTAACCTAAAAAAAAATCACGAACAAGGCTGTGTTTCCTGCTTGGCGCGTGCAGTGACGGCTGGCCACCCCTGGAAATGACGAGTCGCGGGCGTTGTGCGCATGGTGGAGAACTGCGGCCGTCTTATCGTGGCGTTCACCAAAGAGGAATATCGCTGCACGGTTTTGGTGGAAAGGGGAAACAAATTTTCGTTTCTGTGGTATGCACATCCTTTTAATTTCTGGTACGTATTTCGGAACATACCGTCCTGAAACTGGTTAGAGATGTGAAAGATGTTCTGTATATGTTCATCTATACTCCGCAAGCCACTTTGCCGGCCGCGGTGGTCGTGCGGTTCTAGGCGCTCCAGTCCGGAGCCGCGCTGCTGCTACGGTCGCAGGTTCGAATCCTGCCTCGGGCATGGATGTGTGTGATGTCCTTAGGTTAGTTAGGGTTAAGTAGTTCTAAGTTCTAGGGGACTGATGACCACAGCAGTTGAGTCCCATAGTGCCCAGAGCCATTTGAACCAAGCCACTTTACGGTGAATATTCAATCTCCCCTCACAGGTATTGGTGAACCCTGTAAATGTTTTGCTACTTGCCATGGAGATATACCACAGACGCCAAATGCAGCAATCAACAGAAAACACGCGAGACGACTATGTGTTGTGCGACATGATTGTTAAACTTCTAGTCGAGCACATGAATGGCGCACACATGTGGCTAGAAACAACTGAAACACTCGAATTGCAGACTATGGATCTACAGACGGCGAAGACATCGACGAAAGTTGCACTCTTGAAGACTCTTCGAGTGATAGTGCCACGTACCATCATCAATTATCTCCCAAAGTAACACCACCAACAACAATTACCTTATCAGACAAATAAAAAGCGATGACGTATTGCCTGAACGAAAGTGGTAAGAAACGCCTACGTGTCAGTACTGTTCAAAATAAGTATCGCTTTGTCCGTTCTGAACGTGAATTGTATAGATGGAAAAAGGAAGTCGCTGGACGACGCAAGAGTCGACTGGAAATTGCGACGGAGATAAATGCGCGACTTTTTGAGCTATTTACCGATGCCAGACAACAGTCATTTAGTGTCAGCGATACAACTTTGCGTGATTGGGCGTTAGAGATTGCTAACGCGATAGGCGCGAAAGAATTTACACCTTCTCAGTTGGATTAGTCGCTTCAAAAGATCACATACAATTGTGCCAAGAAAAATAACAAAATTTGTATCGAGAAACAGGTCGGAAAATGAAGTGACAAATCGAAATGACAGAAGCTTTTCTTACGAATGCAAAAAATAAGATCGCTAGTTTTAATGAATCGCACGTGTACAATGCAGATCAGTCAGGTTTTCAAAAAGAAACGCGTGTGAAAAGAACAGTGTTATTCAAAGGGGAAAAACATACTGAGGCGATTCGCAGTCCACGACTGCACTCTCCCATTCATACACTATAATGCCCATAATTTGTCTGGATGGTTCATTGCTGCCTAAACTATATGTATGTCTTCAAAAACCAACTGGACGTTTTGGACCACGTGCCAGAAGAACAACGTTCTACGCAAACAATCTTGTGATAGACGCATCGAAGCCTGCAAAAATGGGAAATGAAAACGTTACACTTTTCATGCGTCACGCTTTTCTTCCGTTCTGCGGGAACAAATCTCTTCTCCTTCTAGATTCGTGGTCAGGTCATATAAGCTCTGATTCATTAAAAGATGTATTTCGAGCCCACCCTGACAAATAAGTAGAGATACTTCAGATTCCACCCGGCACGAGGAACGTAATTCAACTTTTAGACAGAGAATTTTTCCGTCAGTGGAAGGCATTTTACAGAAAACTAACAGAGAAATTTATTGTGTGCAGATCACTGCAATTTCCTATCACCGTGACAATATTCTCAAGTTGCAATCAGTAGTGCATTATCAATTTTGCTCCCTACGGTTTCAGAATTTGCTTAAATATGCGTGGCACTCCTCGAAATATACTTATACTACGTCTGATTCATTCCTAACACCAGCCCAGTTTTGTCCACTGACATCTAACAATGTCTGTGATTCGCAGGGCTGTCATATGTCGTCTTTGCTTGTATGTTCTTGGTGCACAAAAAACCTATGTTTTGAACATTGTATCAATATTTCGCATTTTTGCGGTAATTACAAGAAATAAAATTTGGGCGTTTACTAAAGCGTATATTTATTTGTGTCTATTTCATAGCTATTTGGAAAGAATGTTGTAGACAACATATCAGCCATACTTGTCAACGAATGTTTAATTATCATACGATCGCTTTCACTGGGGGAATCAGCTCTCTCACTGTTGTGGCAAGAGAGCGGCGCGTAGCTAACGCCACCTTGTCCCTAGATGGCGTTGGTATAACGTAGCAAGAGATGTCAGGGTTGTACAAGAGGCAGTTACAAGTGCTGAAACCATGCGACAATAATGTCTTACTTCATAAAATTGTCTACAGACTTCCAGCTCATGTCAGCAGCTAAAATTCTGCAAACAGTCTTCTTGCAATGTTAACTCACAGTGGTAAAAAAAGCAACACAGGTTTCGACATGACAAGTCTGACCATTCCCTTGTTAGAAAGAATAATCCAAGAGCGTTGTATACCAAAAGCAGAATTACTAAAATTGACGAGACAAACAAATTAGGAAGCACCCGTATTAGGACAGACTAGTTGGGTTTTGCAGATGGCCTGGAGATTCTATGTCAGGATGTTCAGAGAGTGCAGAAACAAATAGGAATTCTTAAAAGAAACAGCGGAAAGAGTAAAGCTCCAAGTATCGTTTGAGAGAAAGAAGTCTAGCAACAACGTGGCACCCAAGATTCTAAAAACTAAGTTTGTGGTAATCAGGAGAATTTCTTAGTTCAGGTATTTAGGTGATACTATTCGGGAAACTGTCCTCAAACAGACTGGTTGCGAAATATGTTGTTAAAAAATGGAAACAGCTTCCATACTTACGACAAATATCTATAACAAAAAGTCCATCTAAAAGTACACCAAACTGAGACACTACAAAGCAGTCATCAAACCAAAGTACTTTTGAGGGTTTGAGGCACTCATTCTAAAGAGGGACACTGAAGAAACACAAGAGAATGAACGAAAAGTAATGAGGAAAATTTTAGGTCAAAATCATGCTGAAGAAGATCTTTACAGTCTAGGAGCAAATAAGGAAATTGTAAAGTATACCAGCACATAGTTGAATACGAAACAACTCAAGATAATTTCTATAGGCATATTAAAAGAACGGAACCAACCAGGTTAACTAGACATGTTTGTGGAATTCTACGGAACTCGCAGTGAAACGAAAGTTGAAACAGTGAAATGGGTCAGCACAGTCCAAGAACACCTGAAAGAAGCAGAAGTAACATAAATTTATATCCAAGACGCAGAATGTTTAGGCGGAAAATCCTCGACCGGGCAGGTGGCCTCGCTGGGAATCGCAAGAAGACCGGACCAGCTTGGTCTCGCGAACGCGTAGGAGAATTAAAGTAGTGTGGACACAAAGGAAAGATGAAACAAAACTCCGACAATGATCCATGTTGTACGAGGGCCAGGTGACAAGTAATGCTTCCGGATTTTTTATGTGAAAACTTTATGCTTTTCAAGTAAAACAACCATTACTAACGTTCTACATCGTTATTCTTCATGTCTACATATTTATTTCTCAAAATAATCACGCTGATGACAAATATATTTCTTCTAATAATAGATTAATGTGTTGATGCCGTCACTGTAGAATGTTGGACTTTTTCGACGAAGCCACAACCTTACCTCTGCTAGTACCGCTTCATCACTATCAATGCGAAGTCCTTCAAGGAGCTCTTTAAGTTTTGGAAACAGGTAAAAATCGGATGAGGCCAAGTCGATGCTGCCATAAGGTTGACGGCTGACACTGAACCCAAGGCCTCTGATTGTTGCACATGTCGCGATGCTCGTGTGTGGACTGGCAACGTCATATGGAAGGAGAGGTCGATGAACTTTTCGAATTCGAAACTCGATTTATAATACTGTGCCCTGCCCACGGCGTAATAACGTACTAATTTCCTTTTCTATCAGAATATTGAGGTCTAAAGATATAATTTAACCACTAAGTCAATGAACTGCGCTGCAAGTCAGCGAATATGTACGCCCAGAATAATGAGAGCGGCGTATTATTATCACCTGTATTTTATTGTATATAAGAACGCGCGCTCGTCTTTTCTTTCTGTTCTTTAATCGTACCGCCTTTCCGACAGCACCTTACGCTATCAGACTCCTATTTTCTTCGATTTTGTGCGAATGAACTAAATTTGTATTCCTGCTAGGAATTTATTTAATCTTTCTATTATTATCGCGACTTGGGAGTACTAATATAACCTTGTTATGAATGCTTTATTCTTTCGCTCCAGAGTTGAGATAAGATTATTGTAATTTCCAAATATTTTGCCGAAATACGGCACAATTCTTTGTTATGTTCAAAACTGTGAGAATTATTCACAAACTGTTAGATTTCTGTACAAATTATTTACTTCGTTAATAATAACTGTTTAATTTAACATTTCTGCTTTCGCTTCGTAATAAAAGTCCCAAATCTGCAATTTATAAATGTTATAGATATTCCTTGACTGCATTTTTACTTACGGTGCCAACGCGATACTCACGAGATTAAGTCAAATTATTCTGAATTTCCGCGAGGCGAGAAGACTATTAGAAATTTCCCTGAGATTACAAAAAACATTAATTGACGGTTTTTCAGCACACTGCTTGCCTGATGATCTTCACTTCAAGCAAAGATGTTAAAAAGAGTAAAATAAAGTAAGAAGTGAAGTGATAATATTGTGCGTTCAACAGTACTGTATACATTTTCTGATGAAAATAATTTTTATTATAAAGTCAGAAAGGTGGCGTGTGTGTGAAATATCAAATCCATTTACTTTTAATTAAGGATAAGACGTGATACTTCTAATTATTCCAGGTACTAACAGTTGTACGTAACTAGTCTGATGCGTATTTTTAATAAATAGTAGTATAGAAAATTTAATTGGGATACATTAAGCTTGAAGAAATTTTGCTTAACAGTCAATTACTATTGTCAATATATAAATATACTATAAGCTTAGGTTATATCCATCGTAAGTTACGCTAGCCGAAGCATAAATTTCCACAATTCCATAATAATATTCACCCACATTTATAAAATTTACCATAGGTCGAAGTAGAGAGGATATAAAATGTAGACCGGCAATGGCAAGGAAAGCGTTTCTGGAGAAGAGAAATTTGTTAACATCAAGTATAGATTTAAGTGTCAGGAAGTCATTTCTGAAAGTATTTGTATGTAGTGTACCCATGTATGGAAGTGAAACATGGACGATAAATAGTTTAGACAAGAAGAGAATAGAAGCTTTCGAAATGTGGTGCTACAGAAGAATGCTGAAGATTAGATGGGTAGATTACATAACTAATGAGGAAGTACTGAATAGGATTGGGGAGAAGAGAAGTTTGTGGCACAACTTGACCAGAAGAAGGGATCGGTTAGTAGGACATGTTCTGAGGCATCAAGGGATCACCAATTTAGTTAGTATTGGAGGGCAGCGTAGAGGGTAAAAATCGTAGAGGGAGACCAAGAGATGACTACACTAAGCAGATTCAGAAGGATGTGGGTTGCAGTGGGTTCTGGGAGATGAAGAAGCTGGCACAGGATAGAGTAGCATGGAGAGCTGCATCAAACCAGTCTCAGGACTGAAGACCACAACAACAACAACCATAGTTAAAAAAAATCAGTATAGATTACAGCACGGTTTCGCACGCGCCGACGTAGTTGCGTTAGAAACCGCCATGTTATGAGTTCAGTCTGCAGATCTCTAACAGCATAGGGCTGCAAGTATGTAGACTTGGAGAATAAAGATGTAGAATGTTACTAGGTTGGTGCATACGTTCGTAGCGTTTTTATTTTGCACGTTCGCATCCCGTTTGCTTTGGATTTATTTATCGGTTGTCATCTATTCGAATTTAAATATTGTCATTTTGTCATTTGAAGATCGTGAGTGAAGCTGTCGACGTTATAAAATGGCGTGCCAAGTAGGGAAATCGGAACATTTCCAACACATTCTTCAAAAATGGCTCTAAGCACTATGGGACTTAACATCTGAGGTCATCAGTCCCCTAGACTTAGGAGCACTTAAACCTGACTATCCTAAGGACAGCACACACATCCATGCCCGAGGCAGAATTCGAACCTGCGACCGTAGCAGCAGCGCGCTTCCGGACTGAACCGCCTAGAACCGCTAAGCAACAGCGCTTCTTCTGTCTGAGTTCAATAGAGGTGTGACAACAACGGAGACAGCCAGAAACATTTGCGCCGTGTAAGGGAGAATGTCATTGGACAGAGTATAGCAAGGACATGGTTTCCTCGTTTTAAGGAGGCTCGTTTTGACGTTAGCGGCCCCTCACGTTCAGGAACACGTTTAGGGGTTGATGAAGATCGTTTAAACGGATTAATGGACAATGATCCATGTCATTTTAGTCGAGAACTGGCAAATGTGATGAACTGTAATCATTCTCCCATCATGCGACAGCCCGCATCTCGTGGTCGTGCGGTAGTGTTCTCGCTTCCCACACCCGGGTTCCCGGGTTCGATGCCCGGCGGGGTCAGGGATTTTCTCTGCCTCGTGATGGCTGGGTGTTGTGTGCTGTCCTTAGGTTAGTTAGGTTTAAGTAGTTCTAAGTTCTAGGGGACTGATGACCATAGATGTTAAGTCCCATAGTGCTCAGAGCCATTTTTGAACCATCGTGCGACATTTGCATGTAATAGGCAGGCACTCCTTCTTCAGGCCAGAAGTGGCCCATCGGTACCATCCGACCGCCGTGTCATCCTCATTAAGGATCGGATAGGAGGGGCGTGTGGTCAGCACACAGCTCTCCCGGTCGTTATGATGGTTTTTATGACCGGAGCCGCCAGTATTCGGTCGAGTAGCTCCTCAGTTTCACGAGGCTGAGTGCACCCCAAAAAATGGCAACAGCACATGGCGGCCCGGATGGTCACCCATCCAAGTGCCGGCCCACGCCCAACAGCGCTTAACTTCGGTGATCTCACGGGAACCGGTGTATCCATTGCGGCAAGGCTGTTGCCGCATATAATAGGGAAGGTTCAAAAATCGTGAATATGATTGATGCATGCTCTAAGCTAAAATCTCAGAAATCAAAGGATATGTGCATCTCTGCTTGTTCGTCGTCAGGTGGCTCACGAACAACACTGACCATTCATATTCTCTATCGCTTCTGGTTATGAGAAACGGTGTCTTTATGGTAACAAAAGAAAAATAAAAGAATAGTTGAGCCCCAAGAAAGCAGCAACAACCTTGTACAAAGACCGGCATGGTTCAAATGGTTCAAATGGCTCTGAGCACTATGGGACCTAACATCTGATGTCATCAGTCCTCTAAGATTTAGAACCACTTAAACCTAACTAACCTAAGGACGTCACACACATCCATGCCCGAGGCAGGATTCGAACCTGCGACCGTAGCGGTCGCGCGGCTCCGGATGAGCGCCTAGAACCACTCGGCCACCGCGGCCGGCGAAGACCGGCATGCATCCACAGAAGATGTTGTTATGCATCTGGTAGAGCAGCGGCGGTGTGTTGTGCTACGGAATGCTTTGCCGAGATGTAACCATCAATGCTGACATTTGCTGTCAACAACTGAGACGTATAGCATACGCAGTCCAAGAACAGCGACCAGGAATACTGCGTTAAGCGATGCTACTCCACGATACGCCCGCCCGTATTCTACTAAACTGACAAAAAACACAACACAGGAGTTGGGTTGGGCAGCCATTCCACACCCACCTTACTCACTTGATCTTACGCACTCAGATTTTCACCTTTTCCGCTCTCTGTCGAACACCCTTCAAGGGAATTTGTTTCCGCATGAAAATGCGCTCCGAAAATGGCTCGACGTGTTCTTCACCTCAAAACCATATATTTTTTTACAGTCGCAAAGTTACCCCAGCTTTTATTTAAAAAGCTGTAATAGTTTTCACGTTAAAAAAATATGGAAGCATTACTTTTCAACACACCGTCATACATCACAGGACCCGTTAGGGCCCAAATGTAAATAATAATAATAAAAGGGCAGCTATTGTTTAAAAAAGTCACTGCTGTCTTACATTACTCCACTGCTGTTTTTCTCTAACACTACATACTAAGTATTTATGTTGCACTAGTCTCATACCTGCAGCTGCACTTGCACATCAGTAGCCATGTTATGATGAGTGATGCAGAGTAAGTATGTTATTGTACACTATGTAATGAAAAGTATCCGGACATCTGGCTAAAAATGACTTACAAGGTAGTGGCGCCCTCCATCGGTAATGCTGGAATTCAATATTGTGGACATCTGGCTAAAAATGACTTAGAAGGTAGTGGCGCTCTCCATCGGTAATGCTGGAATTCAATATTGTGTTGGCCCACCCGTAGCCTTGATAACAGCTACCACTCTCGCGCGCATTGCTGGAAAGTTTCTTGGCAAATGGCAGCCCAATCTTCAATCATTTAGTAATCGCGAAAGCGTTACGGAGATGATAGATAAACTCCAGTGGAAGACTCTGCAAGAGAGACGCTCAGTAACTCAATAGGGCTTTTGTTGAAGTTTCGAGAACATACCTTCACCGAGGAGTTAAGCAGTATATTGCTCCCTCCTACGTATATCTCGCGAACAGACCATGAGGATAAAATCAGAGAGATTAGAGCCCGCACAGAAGCATACCGACAATCCTTCTTTCCACGAACAATACGAGACTGGAATAGAAGGAAGAACCGATAGAGGTAATCAAGGTACCCTCCGCCACACACCGTCAGGTGGCTTGCGGAGTATGGATGTAGATGTAGATGTAGAGAGCTGCACTGAGGAGAGTCATCGATGTCCGTCGGTGAGGCCTGCCAAGAATTCGGGGTCCCAAAACAGCCCAAAGGTGTTCTACAGGATTCAGGTCAGGACTCTGTGCAGGCCAGGTCATTACAGGGATGTTACTGTCGTGTAACCACTCCGCCACAGGCCGTGCATTATGAACAGGTGCTCGATCGTGTTGAAAGATGCAATCGCCATCCCCGATTTGCACGAAGCAAGAACGTGCTTAAAACATCATTGTAGGCCTGTGCTGTGATAGTGCGATGCAAAACAACAAGTGGTTCAAGCTCACTCCGTAAAAAATACGACCACGCCATAACACCACTGCCTCCGAATTTTACTGTTGGCTCTACACACGCTGGCAGATGGCGTTCACCGGGCATTCGCCATACCCACAACCTGCCATCGGATCGACACATTATGTTCCGTGATTCGTCACTCCACACAACATTTTTCCACTGTTCAGTCGTCCAATGTTTACGCTCCTTACACCAAGCGAGGCGTCGTTTGGCATTTACAGGCGCGATGTGTGGCTTATAAGCAGCCGCTCGACCATTAAACCCAAGTTTTCTCAACTCCCGCGTAGCTGTTATAATACCTGCACTGGATGCTGATGCAGTTCGGAATTCCTGTGTGATGGTCTGGATAGATGTCTTCTTATTATACATTACGTCTCTCTTCAACTGTTGGCGGTCTCTGTTGGTCAACACTGTACGTGGCCCTTCGCGTTTCCACTTCACTATCACGTTAAAAACAATGGACCTAGGGATGTTTAGGAGTGTGGAGATCTCACGTACAGACGTATGACACAAGTTACACTCTATGACCAGACCACGTTCTAAGTCCTAGAGTTCCGCGGAGCGCCCCATTCTGCTCTCTCACGATGTCAAATGACTACTGAGGTTGCTAATATTGAGTATCTGGCCGTAGGTGGCAGCACAATGCACCTAACATGAAAAACGTGTGTTTTTTTTTTGGGGGGGGGGCGGTGTCCGGATACTTTTGGTTACATAGTGTATGTGTGCCTGTTCAGGTAAGCATAGTTGATAATGTAGCACCCCCCGCCCTTCCCTTCCTGTGGCCGCTACTTAGTGGAGTACGTGGAGGGACATGGGCAAGAGGGCGCCTATATGCATCGTGCTATTGAAGTTGCTAGACATTATATGATGTGGACACTATACAACATATTTAATAATGTTTTTAAAGTGGTTTATGTTCACTGGTGTAAAGAAGGTGTTGCATTCCCTGTTTCATCCACTTAGGCGTCGATTTTTTATTGTTTTGCCATCTAAAGTAGCTTATGTTCATCCTCAAGATTGCTGCTGTCTCCATACCGAATTTTACTGAATTTGTTTCAACGATTTAGTTGTGAAAACGTTATTAGCAGAGTTACTTTCGCTTTTAATAATATTACTAATAAAGTACTGAGTAAACACGTTGGAAGCATTGTATCATTAAGGTGAATCAGATTACATAGAGCACATGAATCGCTAAATGTGAAAATTTTAGCCGGCCGGGGAGGCCGAGCCGTTCTAGGCGCTACAGTCTGGAACCGAGTGACCGCTACGGTCGCAGGTTCGAATCCTGCCTCGGGCATGGATGTGTGTGATGTTCTTAGGTTAGTTAGGTTTAAGTAGTTCTAAGTTCTAGGGGACCGATGACCTCAGAAGTTAAGTCCCATAGTGCTCAAATCCATTTGAACCATTTTTTTTAACTAAAAGCGTTTTCACAAATATGACGAAGTTGAAAAGTCGAAGACTAAATAGCTTTTTCCTCAATTTGTGCAATATTCTTCCAGTCAATAATTATATTGTACTACATGCTTTCTAATGTAATCTATATTCCTCATTTAGGAATTTCATCAAAATCGATTTAGCAGTATACTCATGACAACATGTCAGAATTAGTTTTGCATTTATAATATTAGTATGTGTTACACAGAACGCCATCACCTGTCTATATACTAATAAAATTAAAATGTACATCATTATTCTTTCTTACTTTATCCTTGAACAAGTGGGATTTTCAGTGTCTTATCTGATGTTTGCGCTAATCTATTTTAGACTTTTACACCGGGATATAGAGCTCCATTCTGAATCCTACATGATTACACGCAATATTTATCCGAAAATTATTTTCACTTCTGCTAGTGTGGTTATGAACTTCACAAGTCACCCTAAATTCACTCTCATTATTAACGAGAAATCTGATTAGGGAACATATGCTCTAGCATGTGAATGTAAGAATGCATAGGCCTCTGAAGAGTTTGTTTGTGCACCTGTATGTACATATATACTCGAAAAGCTATCGTATGGTGTATGGCAGAGGATACCCTGTACCACTTCTCTAGATTAGTTCACTCATGTTGAGCTCGAAGAGCCAATCTGTAGTGATTAGTTAGTAGAAGAAGAACTTATTAGCCAAGATCACTATAAAAACTTTATTGTAAATAACCGGTCTCGGTAAAACTAAGTCACCTTCTTCAGATCTCTAGCAAAATTACAAGAAATACCACAGACTGTTATACGAATAATTCAACATTAACCCGTAGAAGAACCAAATGACAATATACCTTCATAATGGTTATTATAAACTTCTTGTGCCAGCTACACATAAAATTTCTCCACTGAATTTCCAGGTACATAAAACATGAAATGAGCGATGCCTGGCATGTCAAAATAAAAATTACTATGTGCATAGCAGATCGCCAAAACATCGTTCCCATAACATAACACGTCATGCCTACCAGGGCGCCACAAGACTAGCTGTCAGTAGCCAATGCGTGAGACAAACTGACCACAAGCACAACAAGTGTAACTCAGTACATAGATTGTGTCAGTAAATGTCAGATACGTAATTTAAAAGTAACCATGATTCTAAATAGACATATGTAAAGGATTTTAGGTACTATGTTTTGTCAGAAGCGTAGTATGTCGCACAATTTTTTTCGCTTCTCGCGATGATAGCACGTAAACTAAACAGATTGACAGTAAATTTGCTGTGGAAAGATCACATTTTTCGAGTATGGTATGAAGTGATGGCTAGGCTCCACCCCCTTGGAGGGTTGAGGCCTCCTGATATACAGCTAAAGGGCTTCGTTATTATTTATTCGGCGCTCTAAGTTAACACGTACTTAAGCCACTCATTCAATCACAGTGGAGTTAGAAACATCAGATTCTGGTTTGAAAAACAAGGCTTTGTAATTGAGTTTATTGAGGTTCCAAACAGAAGTGTTGGAATTGTTGACAAATTCCTTATTTATAAACAGTGACCATCTTTTTAGAGCAACTGAATTTGAGAAAGAAACCCATTATGTGAAACTTATAAATTACTCCTTAAACATTATTTTATTTGCAGAATAAATCTTTTATGTAAATCTAAATCTTTGCAAGACAACTATATGCCAAACTAAGACAAATATATACCAAACTTATTTTATTTAAAGTTCGCATAAAACTATGCAAAAATGGAATGCCAGTGAAGACATTGTAAAGATGAACTGCCAATAAAACACTGTAAAAACGACATGTGAAAAAATTATTTTACTGTCTTATGAGTAATAAATAATATTATTATCACTGACTTAGCTGCATTAATTACGTACAACACATAGTTTCTTAAAAATGTACACATCCATAGCGGAATGGTTTTTAGGGCTATGGGCGTATACTTATAATACAAACAAAAATCCAGAAATTCTGCGCCAGTTACCTTTTCTATTTGCTATTCAAAATGCATTGCGAAGTTTACGTCTTAATCATCAGGTGGTACCTCCTCAAATCATATTGATTTGCGTTCAGAATATAGTTTTACCATCTAATCCAAGATTTGTGACAGGAGGATAATGACAAAGAAGAATTATCCTCTATTTGTTATCCATCGGTTTTTGTAGGAATTGCAGGGTCGGAATTTCATTTCGTTCATGCCCACTGATCGCTGTCTCTAGTAGGTGTAAGTCATGTCATTTGTAACCAATGCGTAACAGCACCACTCTCAAGCAATTTCATCAGCATTGCTATACACTGTTATACAGGGTGGTCCACTGACCGTGACCGCGCCAAATATCTCACGAAATATGCGTCAAACGAAAAAAGAACGAAACTTGTCTAGCTTGAAGGGGGAAACAGATGGCGCTATGATTGGCCCGCTAGATGCCGCTGTCATAGGTCAAACGGACGTCAACTGCGTTTTTTTTAAATAGGAACCCCGAGTTTTTATTACATATTCGTGTAGTACGTAAAGAAATATGAATGTTTTAGTTGAACCACTTTTTTGCTATGTGATAGATGGTGCTGTAATAGTCACAAACATATGGCTCACAATTTTAGACTAACAGTTGGTAACAGGTACGTTTTTTAAATTAAAATGCAGAACGTAGGTACGTTTGAACACTTTATTTCGGTTGTTCCAATGTGATACGTGTACCTTCGTGAACTTATCATTTCTGAAAACGCATGCTCTTACAGCGTGATTACCTGTAAATACCACATTAATGCTATAAATGCTCAAAATGATGCCCGCCAACTTCAATGTATTTGGCAATACGTGTAACGACATTCCTCACAACAGCGAGTAGTTCGCCTTCCGTAATGTTCGCACATGCATTGACAATGCGCTGACGCATGTTGTCAGCCATCGATAAAATGGCGGCCAATTACCCTCCCTCCCACAATGCCGCACCATACATTAACCCGCCAAGGCCGCTGATGTTGCACTTGTCGCAGCCATCGTGGATTTTCCGTTGCCCAATAGTGAATTTTATGCCGGTTTACGTTACCGCTGTTGGTGAATGACGCTTCGTCGCTAAATAGAACGCGTGCAAAAAATCTGTCATCGTCCCGTAATTTCTCTTGTGCCCAGTGGCAGAACAGTGCACGACATTCCAAGTCGTTGCCATGCAATTCCTGGTGCATAGAAATATGGTACGGGTGCAATCGATGTTGATGTAGCATTCTCAACACCGACGTTTTTGAGATTCCGGATTCTCGCGCAACTTGTCTGCTGCTAATGTGTCAATTAGCCACGACAGCAGCTGCAACACCTACTTGGGCATCATCATTTGTTGTAAATCGTGGTGACGTTTCACATGTGGCTGAACACTTCCTGTTTCCTTAAATAACGTAACTATCCGGTGAACGGTCCGGACACTTGGATGATGTCGTCCAGGATACCGAGCAGCATTCATAGCACACACCTGTTGGGCATTTTGATCACAATAGCCATACATCAACACGATATCGACCTCTTCCGCAGCTGGTAAACGGTCCATTTTAACACGGGTAATGTATCACGATGCAAATACCGCCCGCACTGGCGGAATGTTACATGATACCACGTACTTATTCGTTTGTGACTATTGCAGTGCCATCTATCACAAAGCGAAAAAAGTGGTCCAACTAAGACATTCGTATTTCTTTACGTACTACACGAATATGTTATAAAAAATGGGGTTGCTATTTTTTTAAAAAAATGCAGTTGATATCCGTTTGACCTATGGCATCGCCATCAAGCGGGCCAACCATAACACCATCTGGTCTCCCCCTTCAAGCTAGACGAGTTTCGTTCATTGTAGTTTTTTCGTTTGATGCTTATTTCGTGAGATATTTGGCCCGGTCACTATTAATGGAGCACCCTGTATAAGTATTACTGTAAGTGAATAGAATGTAAAAGGTGTATTCTGATACAGTGGCAGCAGTTTGTAAGTAAGACTTTCTTCGTTGTTTCAGGTTGGCAGCCAGCTTGCTTGCTGCTCCATCATCGCGGTGAGTACCACAATAAATACAGGGTTTTGCTAAAAGGTTCACGTGATTTCACAATGACGTACCTTCTGCCTGTATGAAGACAGGAGATTGCTTCGAATTTAGGTTGCGCACAGGACTTCAAAGTTTTTATTTTCAAAAGAACCATTCTGTTTTACAAGGGAATACCTTTTACATGCATGCACATACAAAAAGTGGGCAAAAATGTGGAAATTTAAAAAGCTCAACATATTACCATTGCTAATTTGCGGTGTAGGTAAACTGGTGGCATTCAAAACTGCTTACAGTCCCCACAAATAGATGATACAGGTCCAGTATGGATTTTGAAGGAATTTTGTACCATTCTTCCTGCAAAGTAGTGGCAAGGTTAGGCAACGGCGATGAAGGAGTATAGAGACCTATCCAAAGTAGGGCACAAAGGCTCAACAGTATTGAGATCGCGAGACTGTGGTGGTCATGGGAGATACTCGTGCTCACAAAACCGGACCTGGACAATGCAAGCTGTGTGAAGAGGGGCCGTTTCGTTTTGGAACACGATATCACCATTGGGGAACAAACATTGTTTTGTGGTTGGCAGGAGAGCCATCACTGTGTTACTAGAGGAGGCCGAAAGGCACGCGATTCAGCTCACGCAGGCTTGCGTGAGGTCTGGAACATGATAAGAAAATTAGAATTTAGAAAAACGGACGTAGCTGGTGGAATACTTAACTTTAATCCATTAATGACGAACGTCGGTTTTGACGGTACATAGTTCACAATATCAATAGTAACTGATAATGGCGCCTTGCTAGGTCGTAGCAAGGGCACAAAGCTGAAAGCTATGCTAACTATCGTCTCGGCAAATGAGAGCGTATTTAGTCAGTGAACCATCGCTAGCAAAGTCGGCTGTACAACTGGGGCGACTGCTAGGAAGTCTCTCGACCGGCCGTGTGGAGGCGCTCAGTCTGCAATCACTGATAGTGGCGACACGCGGGTCCGGACCGCGGCCAATTTAAAGGCTACCACCTAGCAAGTGTGGTGTCTGGCGGTAACACCACACAATGTATTATTGTAATCATTCTGACCTGATCCGTAAAAAAGCGGCCCATGGAATAACACAGTACGGGTTGTACGGGTGGCCAAACATTCACTGAACCCTCGCCAAGTTTCGCCGTAGGGACGTAAACTTGACCAGAAGTTAGAAACAGTGCGAAACTAGACTCATTTAACCAAGTGACATTTTCCTATTGCTTCGCAGCTTCGGCACTGCGTTTTCCAGTTAAGGGCATTTGCTTTGCTGATGAGTGGTTTTGGAATTCCAGCTTGCCCTTCAATTCCCTGATTCTGGAGCTCCCGACGTGTTGTTTTGGTGTTGACAATATTCGTTCCTGCTGTGACTTTTTGCAACTGCCGTCCCTTATTTGTCACCAAAATCCTTTTCAATGCCCACCCATCACCGTCACTCAGTAGCACTTTATTCCGTTTTGTGGCTTAGTGGGTGATATTTTTTTTTTTAATTTCCTCGTATACCTTACCGATTCTCCAAATGGTGCCTCTTGAAACACCAACACTTCGGCTCCCTTGGTTACGAAAGCACCCACCAAACGAGCGTCAACAATTTGTCCACGTCAGACTACACGTAGGCCCTACATAATGCTGTCACATTTGCACAGAACTCTGTTCTGACCTCAATCGACACTTGCCACACGTTAAGGGCATTGCCTAAGTGCCGTTCGTGGTCAAATGCAACAACGCGACGTGTAGGTTTGCCTAGCATATGCATTTGTGTCCAAGCATGCATTTCTAACTGTGTTTCCATCTTTTTGTCCAACCCCTGCACAGCCTTCGTAAGGAGAGATTGTACATTCGTAGTGGGCAAAATATAAAAAAAAAAATTTTTGCCCGTAACATACCTTGGAGTGTACTTCAGTAGACAAATATGTTTTCTAAGGGCGTTTTAGCCATTAAAGGCTTTAAATATTCATTTACTTTGAGGGCAGCACGTATTGCCACGCCCCCCCATTTGCCTTCTGTCGGCTTCGTGAACTTCAAAAACCTAATTTGCTGATTTGTGAAAATATTTCGTCCTCACAGTTGGCTGCCCTGTTCGCATGCTACATTCACCTGTTCCTTGTGTTTCCGGAGCGTTGTCTGTGCTTTTTTACATCGGAAAGTTTGTATTTGTGACAAGATGGCGCGAATTGGAAGAGATTACAAGAGATGCAAAGGAGGGCGTGGCAGATACCCGAAAGCAAATGTAGCTAATGATGATAGTAGTGCAAAGAATAAGGGTTTTGTCAGTGAGAGTGCTACAAGCTGTTCTAGGTTAGGTTCAACTCCAACTTCCTCAGTGTTTGCAAGTGAAATTTCTAGCAGTGAAAATACGAGTATTAGAAGGAGTCCTTCCACAATAAAGCTGAACACTGATTCAAATGCAGAATCGTTAGTAGGTACTAAAATATAATAATGAACACACAAGTGGCAATATTGTAATAGATACTGAACTATTGTCATCTGCCATATCTTCATTTGCAGTTTGTAAAGTCTGTCATGTTACCGACAGTTTATTTTGTTATGAAGTGAAACCTCCCTGTAGAAAAATTTATGAATGACTCTGCTGATAAACCTCTTACGTTATTTGATTTTCAAATAGCTAAGCAGAACTGAACGTACTCAGACATTTCTCTCTTTAATTATTCTGATCAACACTAAACTGACACACAATATTTTTAGTGCAATGGAATCTGACTTTCAAAAATCCCTACAAAAGAATGGCCCTGACTAACAATAACCTATACCTTTCATGAATCACTTACCTCACAAAAATCTTCGTTACTCGAACTACTGCAATACAGCGAGCGCCAATACCGCCATCTAAATAAAAGATTCCAACTACTGAAGGCACCAACTACTGATAGGCATATATATATATATATATATATATATATATATATATATATATATATATATATATATATATATATATATAAGTTCATGACATCCAGTCTTACAAATATACTGTCTCTGATTGACACACGTCCAGATCATCCGCTCTCAAAACTCCGCCATCTCTCTCCCCACATCCACAACTGCTGGCGGCTCACCTCCAACTGCGAAACGCTATGCGCTGTTCACATCCAACTTCCCAACACTACAATAGCGAATATTCCAACAATGCAAACCAGCCACAGACTGCACACAGCACAGTCAGTGATTTTCATAGAGAGCGCTACGTGGCGTTACCAATATAAAAACCTAAACAGCCTACTTACAGAAGGTACCACTGCAGGATATGGACTCGGAAGGAAACTATTTTTGATCTGCAGAAACTGTAACGTTCAGAATTCATTTTGTACCAGTAGGAAGATTGACAATTGACATTGGATATGAAACTAATATTAGGTTTATGAAGGGACTGCATACTACAGGTAAAGGTGAATTAGCTCGTAAGACACTATGTGCAGTCATGGGCCTCCGAAGTGGCCCAACAAGATTTCAGAAGTATACAGGTACATTATATGAAGCAGCTAAGCATTGTCCTGTCGCCTCTATGAAGGCTTCTGTCAATGACGAAACTGAAATGAATGATAATTCCACAGATATTGCTGTAGATGTTGGTGGGACATGGCAGCGTAGAGGACATCACAAGTCTGAATGGTGTAGTAGCTACAACAAGCATGTTAGATCTAGAGGTACTGAGTAAATACTGTCATAATTGTGGATTTATAAAGGACAAATAAAAACTTAAATCTCATAAGGAAAGTTCTGAATGAAGTGTAAATTTTGAAGTGTCTAGTGGGAACATGGAGACTGCAGGTGCAGTAAACATTTTTTCCAGGTCACTTGATATGTTTGGGACAAGGTATGTAAAATATTTAGGGGATGGGGACAGTAAGGGCTTCAAGAGTGTGGTAGAAGCAAAACCATTTGGAGATGTCAGTGTGGAAAAGCTGGAATGTGTTGGGCTTGTCCAGAAAAGAATGGGAACCCGTCTTCGTAAGTAGAGGAAAGATATGAAATGCATAAAATTACCACATGGAAAACCAGTATCTGGGAAAGGTAGGCTCACATACAAGGAGATAGACACTTTACAGAACTATTATGGCATGGCAATTAAAAGGAGCATTGACAGTGAGATGAAAATCAAGCAGGATATCTGGGCAACTTATTTTCATAAATTATCAACTGACAAGGAGCCTTGTTATGCCTGAAATGCCTGAGCTAGCAGGACAGAGGGGATTAGGTTGCGGAAAGGGGCAAAAAAAGGGGGGGGGGGGTTGCTGTCAGTTGCACTCAACAAAAACAAACTTTATTCATCAACACACAATATTACAACAAGGATGCAAAACATTCAAAACTTCAATCGACCTCCTTTGATTAACTTTAGATCGGCTGAAGGCCACACTCAAAATCCAAGAAACAAGGTCTAAGCAAGAAATTGAAATACAAGGTTCTTCTGGAGGTTTCACCCAAGAATATTTTCTAAATCTTCAATCTAAACAAGCTGAAGGCTTTAGCAATTTAATTTTGATGAAACTTGGCTGGAGGCCGCATTTTAAACAATAAGAAGAGTTTCAATCAAAGGCAGAAGACCTTATCTTAAAACATTTCATGCAAATTCGGCTGAAGGTCCCATACAAAAGCATAACAATCTCATACCTTAAGGGCAAGACAAGAACATTAATTTAAGAGACGCTGTTACTCGGCTGAAGGCCATCCGCCAACCATATAAGTAAAACCCAAAGGAAATTACTATGTAACACACAAGGAACGGCGCTCAGAAGTTTCCAAGGGTCGGCCTGGGGTTGCAACACTAACGCCCGTTTAGGTTAAACAGGCAGCCTGTCCAAAGACTTCTTAATCTGAAGTCAACCCAACCGACAGACAGCTGACCGACCAATCAACAAAATCAGTTCTGCTCCACACAACCAGTAAAACGACCACAAGATTACAATACAATGACACACAGAATACTGGCGCCCACAACGACCAACAACACCTCAGCTGCCGAACAACATGCCGCAATGGACAGCAACAACACGGCGAGGAAAATACACTGCCGAAAATTACAACGAACGGGGCAGATAACCGGAACGTCAACGGCCAGAAGGCAAAAGATACCGCTGGTCAACTTCAATAACAGGGAATAAATTAAGTTCAACTCCACAGGAAGACGGCTGGAATCTTAGCTGACTTGAATACACACACATTGATGCTCGTGGGAATGTCCCAAAAGTGACAACCAGGATCAAACGAAGAAATGTAAACAGTTGTGGCTCGATAGCAGGTTAAGTGAGGACTCAACTTGCGTGTCCAAGATTGGTGGGCGACGAACTTCGCAGTACTCTCAAGCAGCACCTCACGCTTCAACTGCGCGCGCACACTGCCAGCGGCCCCGGCCAGAGCATGCGCCTTGGAGACTTCCTTTCTGCTCCACGACAATTGACCGACTCGTCACACGTCGCCCAGCCAGAAACAATATCCGCCACACCAAAGATAGTACAGCAGTACTAGTATCGATACACACTGCTGCTGCCACTCACAGAGAGGACAGCAACATTATCGCAATAACCGCAGGAGAAATAAAATCACAGGACTGCAACCTTGTTCCCGAAAGGACCAACCTCCTGGTGAAAATACAACGGCGCTCTAGCAGCTGGTGAACAGTACAGTCATAGGTACTCATTGCCTGTTGAAGTGTGCAATGTAATACAGCCAAGTTTTAGAAGTTTAACTGATGAAAACCTGTTGCGTGGAGAAACACAGAACGTAAATGAATCATTTAACAGTGTCATGTGATCTAGAATTCCTGAAACAGTATTTGTAGGTACAGATACATTGAATTTGGGTGTTAATGATGTAGTTCTTTCATTTAATGGTGGCAATGTGGGGAGAGTTAGGTTGCTTCGAAAGGGGAAATATGGTGACGGCAGGTTTCGAATTGGATGCTTTCCGTGTGAAGAATGCAGATTATGAAGTAACTATGATAGCTAGGAAGGCAAGAATGCACTCAAAGAATGCTAAGAGATCCGGGGAGGATGAAGAAAATGTAGATGACCCAGAATATGATGCAGGGATGTTCTAAGGTCAATAACAAACTATATTCATCTTTAAATTTGGATTCCTGAGATTTTATTTTTTTAATGATTAGCTACATTTTTTTTAGGAACTGTGAAACTTACACAGCTTACAGAAACTGGTCTGAACATCGATGAAGAATTTTTGAAAATAGTTAAGTTTAATATTGTAGAAATTATGAATTAATAAATCTTAAACATGTGAAAAAAATTTTAGAAGTTGCAAAAAAATTCTTTAGAAAATAAATTATGCAAGCGACTTATTTACAAAAATAGGCCAATAGAGAGAGACTCTTCCACCATCAGCCATTAAAATTTTATATTATCATGAACCGGTCAGGACATAAATTGACAAATTTAACCTTGTAAGTACACACATCAACAAAAGTTTTGCATCACCTCGGTTCCGAGAGTTCCGGAACCTGTACAGAAAATTGGAATAGAGGTCAACATAAACATCATTTCCGCCCTTTTTATTGCTCATGAAAACCACACATTGCATGTTGTACCACAAAACAGCGAGACCTTCAGAGCTGGTGGTCCAGATTGCTGTACACACCGGTACCTCTAATACCCAGTAGCACGTCCTCTAGCATTGACGCATGCCTGTATTCTTCGAGGCGACTATCCACAAGTTCATCAAGGCACTGTTGATCCAGATTGTCCCACTCCTCAATAACAGAACATATATATGTGAGAGATTATAAGGTACGTTACTTGGTCTTAAGTGTACCAAGATGCAGTGCAACACCCCTTTGTACAGCAGTCATCTATCATACGTAAGGGTATTTCGCTCTGTAGCATTCCAATGTTTACATTTACTCCAAACATTGCCATAAGTGAAACAAAGGACTATTGATATCGATACATTCTCTGCAGCTATCGTCATGCAATGTTTTGATCGCTTATTTTGTATGTTCTGTTTTGAAAGACTTGCGCCGGCCGCGGTGGTCTAGCGGTTCTCGGCACGCAGTCCGGAACCGCGCGACTGCTACGGTCGCAGGTTCGAATCCTGTCTCGTGCATGGATGTGTGTGATGTCCTTAGGTTAGTTAGGTTTAAGTAGTTCTAAGTTTTAGGAGACTGATGACCACAGTAGTTAAGTCACATAGTGCTCAGAGCCATTTGAACCATTTGAACCACTGAAAGACTTGCTGTGTGGAGTTGTAAGTTTCGAAACGATTTTTATTTGGTTGTGCTGTTTTGTGTTAGTTTGTGGCATATTATTGCACAATATGCCTAGAATTCGTTGCTTCGACCGTGAACAACGTCACCAGGGCAACAGATACACAGTAAAGGGTGCTACAACCAATGTTACACGAGTGGCTCAAGGCTGCAACATCTCAGAGCCGCTAAACAAACCACCACCGAGTGCTTCAAGAAGGAAACTTGTTCTTGTTGCTAATGAAAATGGAGACTGTGAATCTGAAGGTTCGTGTAATATCATTGTGGTGTTAACATACTGTCACAACCCGCCAGGGTAGCCGAGAGCGCTCACGCACTGCTTCCTGTACTCGGGTAGGCGCGCCGGCCCCAGATCAAATCCGCCCGGCGGATTAATGGCGACGGCTGATGTGCCGGCCAGCCTGGATGTGGTTTTTAGGCGGTTTTCCACATCCCGCTAGGCAAATTCCGGGCTTGTCCCCACGTCCCGCCTCAGTTACACGACTCGCAGATATTTGAAACACATTCACACTATTTCACGATTTACACTAGATGCAGACACTTCTTCTGTCCTGAGGGGTATGGAGTGGCGGCAGGAAGGGCGGCATCCGACCACCCCTTCAAATTAACCACGCCAATTCCGTACTTAACCCTGCCGACCCTGCGCACAATGCGGGATAAAGGCCGTAGCAAAAAGAAAAGGAAAAAGTTAACATGCTGTCACAGTTAATATTAGACAATGTTATGTGCAAACATAGCTTTGGTGTGCAGTGTGTTTCTGTGGTGGAAGACGAGAGTGCCAGAAAAGGCCTTGCTACAAACTTATCTGTGATATGCAGAAAATGCAACGTTGGTGCGTCTTGCATGACATCTGAAATCGTAAACAAAGGTTGTGATGTGAATTTGAGGGTAGCATATGGAATGTGCTGTATTGGTAGCAAGAACATTTTACCAATGATGAATATTCCACCTCCTCCATCAAAATTTGAGATATATTATGGCTTACTGCTTGGGGTTGTAAAAGAAATTTATTTTGTTAGAAGTAAAAAAATATTTTGTTATTTTTTTCTGAACTTCCACTCCTATGAGTGTGAATCCCGAATCCTTCCTGGACACGCTGACAAAGCCTTACGAATTTATTTGTAAAAGTATGGACATTGGAAATTAAAATGTTCTGTGGTGCCTCTCCTGCTCCCGGCCCGTTTGACGTCCTACCATCCCAAAGGGCCAGAAGGGCCTGGCCCTGCCAGAGATTTTGTGATATAGTTTTATTCGGTACATTTTCTCAATATTTACAGTCTGAGTATGGCATAACTTTGATGTAGTACAAGTGACACAGACTATAATCCGTTCATCATACAAGTAAACCTGATGTAAGCATAACGCCATGTATTCTTCCGCGTTTGCTTGACTCTCGTTGGATTTCCTTTGATGTGGAGCGGAAGCCGATCTGTGAGCAGTCCAGTCAAGTACGATCGTAAGGATACGTTTTGTGCTGTGTTACACGCACGTAGACTGAGCGATAATGTGGGACAACAGCTTTACCGGCGCATTAAATTTCGACAGCAGTGGCCAGCCAGCTGTCCAACTAACCTGCAATGATGCGAGCAGTTGCAATTCAGATGTAAAAAGAGACTGGGAAACAATGTCATTTAATTTTTAAAGAGAATAAAATAACATTCGGAGACACTCCAGCACTTCCATACGTTTCTTGGGTGACCAGACAGAAAGCACAAAAGGCACTCGTTCTCACCTGACATAGTATTCTAATTATAGGGTGGCGCACGAAATGTGTTACCAATTGTTTCCTTCACAATTTACGACGCACATTAGATAGTCCGCTGGGATCTTTACAGCAGTACCAGCAGAGCTTGGAAAAACAAATGAGTTACAAAATGACGTGTAATGCACGATACTGCCGCTAGGAGACTAGTAAGCAGCAATGGCTGACAGTGGAAGACTGACGACACAGCAACGATCGACAACTGTGTTACTTTTGCATGAAACGAAAAGCCTTGTTGTGACTCAGAGGCGTTTCCGACAACAATTTAACATACGATGGGTCCGGTACAAGAAGACCACCCACAGGTTGTACGATAAATCTGTACAGGAAGGAACAACATTTGAAGCCTAAGCCTAAGCCTCTTTGTTAGCTGCAGAATATCGAAGCGATACGAGTTGCAGTACAGAGAAGTCCCGGGAAATCGTATAGAAAGGCAGCAGTGCAACTGGGAATATCGAGACGCTCCGTTCAACGCATTCTTAAAAGTGACCTCCATATGTACCCATACAAGATGGGCTGTGCACAGAAGCTCACTGAAGAACACAAGCAGAAGAGACTACTGTTTGCTTAGTGGGTGGAGGATAGGGAAGAAACTCTCAACAACGTTGGGTTTTAGATGAGGCGCATTTTCATTTAGACGGTGTGGTTAACAAACGAGATGTACGCTTTTGGGCCACTGAAAACACACAAGTGCTTCATGAACGACAACATATCCTCCGAGGATTACAGCGTGGGCAGCAATTTCCAGTCACGGACTTAGTGGACCCTTTCTCTTTGAAGAAACTGTGAACAGCGAGCGTTAGTTGAGCATGCTTCGCAACAGCTTCTTGCTACTGCCTTGCCCTTCAACACGCAGTGGTTCATGCAAGATGGAGCAAGGCCACGTACTGCAAACACTGTATTGGAGTTCTTACACGAGCATTTCGACATGCGGATCATTTCACTCAGGTTTCCAGGTCGCTTCAATGACGAACAAAATTGGCCCCCAATAGTCCAGACCTCAACCCATGATACTTTTTTCCTTTGTTGGTATCTTAAGGAAAAAATTTTTCCGAAACGTCCACGTGATTGAATGGAGCGCAGAAGACTTATTCTTCAAGCTTGCAGTGACATTACGGAAGACATGTGCCGTAGGGTAATCACTAATTTCAGTGTTCGTTTGAAGGAAGTTCTGAAACGAAATGGTGGACATATTCAGCATGTGCTGAGTTAGAACAAATCTCCGGCTCTTCGTTGTAGTATATGTTCCTTTCAGATTGTATTGACAATAAAGTTTATATTCAAATGCAAAATGGTAACACATTTCGTACGTCGCCCTGTACAAAGAAGAGTTAAACATAGGGTAATTTTTTCTGAGCGAGCTGTGTGTGATGCAAAAGCGTATTGCAGGGATTTCACCATACTGTTGAATACTGAAGCCACTGAAGGAATTAATTACAGTCAGTCGTGTGGTACTGTCTTAGCTCCTTCCTTATCCGAATCCGAGAAATACATTTCAGTTCTGGAAGTGTCTACTGCTACCTTGATAACGAGCCTATCAACGACTGAATCCACGAAGCCAACCAGGAGCCGAATTTTCCCTTCTTCTTCTACATCCCGCCAGCATTAGGCAGTGACGTGTGTAAAAGCTGCGTGCGTGTTCCAGTACCTCTGGCAGCTGTAACAGTCTTGATACTTCTCGGGCCAAATCCCGCAACTTGGCTCCAGATCAGTTCTGTTGGGTTCATATTGTAATAGTACAGCATCAAATGTAAAAACGCAGCATCTGTATGATGTGCACGACGCTGCGAAAATGATTGTTTTATGTTTCTACGACACTTATCTAAATCTGTGGTATAAATCGATGGATAAAGACCAAATAAAGAGGGTTCGGTTTTTCATTTTTGCCTTAAAAAATTAAATTGTTGTGTTTCCTTAATTTAAGCAACTTTTATGAACAATCTTTCATCAAACATCGATAATTAAGAATTTGTATTTGAAATGAAAACAGCAATTTCGCGTCCACTGTGCAATTAGGAACAAGAAGACGTGCATTATTCATAAAAGTAGGTATTTCAAATCGAACTAGAAAAAAAAAAAGATTCAGGGAGAGGTTTGAACTAACGAATCAGGAACTGTTAACGATTATCTTTCTTTTACGCTACCGACTGCGCTACACGTACAAAGTAAATGTGTCAACAATTATCTTGCAACTCTTCCATTTGGTCCGTGTTTGCATAAAAAAAACAGTAATATCAGAGACTGAGTCCGCCTCGATGCAAAACACCTTGTTATTCGTTTACTTCTTTATTATCCCAAACTAGTTTCGGCGACAAATATCACCATCATCAGTGGGGTTTTTTAATCAAAAACATGCAGTAAATGGCATGGTTATACAAACTCAGTAAAGCATTATTACATTTTTACAATTCGTCTTTTGAAATATAGTTTTCTATTGATACTTTCATACTACCTTATTGATTCTATGTTACAACATGTTTGAAGCAATTATTGGCGCTGTTTGCGACATATTTTCTGTGCTTTTTCTTTTCTTTTCTGTTGCCGTCTTTTTACTTAGCGAACATCAAGACAAATATTGCACCCAGCAAATTAAATGTGTCAGTGCAGTAAATAAACTACAAATCGTCCAAAGTTTGTAAAAGAATTGAAAATAAAATCTATGACTTACTGTTTGTGGCTCCTACTGTACATTGATTTTATGGTGGTGCAAAGTAAAGAACAAATTTTATTGTTCCTACTAAATTATTAACAGTGTATGAATCATTAATAGGAAATAAAGAAAAATGGCTATAACCCCGAGTTGAGCACACATTCCTGTCCAAGAATTATGTTCTTACTTTCCATTTCCTTGCTTTGAGCACAGGAAACACATTCATAATGTCACATGAATCAAATTTAGCAGCTACAAGATAGTTGAATTTGACAGTCTGCTTCAATTACACTAGACCCTAAGTAGGTTTTTCATCATCTTTAATTTGCTGAAAGTGCGTTGTAATTGTCATAAATATCTTCAATGTTATTTCGATGTTTGCACAAGCATCTAGCAACCCATACACCGAAAACAAAAAATTCAAATTATGCAAATGGCAGTCTGATAGTGCTCTTTCTGCTGGAGTTCGAAAGGAGCTGTTTCGTTAGCTAGCTCTGCTGTACCAATGTTTCTGTTATATTTGGAATCAAAATCTACGTCATATGTCTCAATATAAGATACAGTGCTCTTGTATTGTATGTTAACCGGCGGCCTAGAAACGAAGGAGAAGCTCCGTCCCCGCCGCAGCCGCAGTGGTTCACAACCCCACGACGACTACCGCAGTCCACTTCACCCCTCCATCGCCCCGTCGTGTACTATGAGGTGTTAAAACCAAATGAAACGATCACAGGTGCTCATTACCGAACGCAGTTAATGCGTTTGAGCAGAGCGTTAAAAGACAAATGGCAATACAGTGAGAGGCACGATAAAGTGATTTTGCAGCATGACAACGCTCGACCCCACGTTGCAAAAGAGGTCAAAACGTACTTGGAAACGTTAAAATGGGAAGTCCTACCCCACCCGCCGTATTCTCCAAACATTGCTCCTACCGCCTGTATAGACCAATGGCACATGGCCTGGATGACCAACACTTCCGATCTCATGAAGAAGTCACAAATTGGATCGATTTGTGGATCGCTTCAAAAGATGAACAATATTTTCGACGCGGGATTCGTACACTGCCCGAAAGACGAGAGAAAGTAGTGGCCAGCGAGGGTAAATACTTTGAATTATACATGTGTAACCAATGTGTTTCGTTAAAGCCTCAAATGTTGGGGAAAAGACGGCAGAAGCAAAGTTGCACGCCTTGTATTTAGATAGAAAAACATAACATAAGATAAGATTGACAACCAAGCATTACAAAACAGTAGAAATCAATTAAGAAATGTCTGTACCTAGCCACAATTGTTGACCATATAATTTTTTACATGTTTAAATGTCATTTTTTGAAAATAAGACAAGGTAATATAAAAGAAAAACTGTTTTCTTACGGTTAGTTCTGCAGACCTTCTTTACTACATCTTTTAAATTTACTTGATCAGCAACTTCGTGCTCAGTTGTCAAAATGGCCAAACCGTTAAGACAATCTCGTGTAGTGCTCGAATATAATATGTTCTTAACTAATCTTAATTAATTTTAACTTAGAGAAATTCCATTCGCCGCTTGCTGCAATAGAGTATTTGACTTTTTTTGGAAATTGTCTTAAATGATTAATTAAATCATATTACGCTCATAACATGCTTTCTTCCTCTCGAATTTCTGTATTCTTGTATAAAAACGGAAACGAAATTGAAATAATTTGAAATTTCACTAAAACGCTCCATTCGTGTCATGTCAAGGCAGTCTTGTGTGGAATGCAGATTTGAAAATTGTGTTACAAATGGTGTGTAGTACCATGCTGTACAAATACATGTATAACAGCTCCTGCAAAGTTGTTTTTGAGGGTTCCAGAGAACGAGAACATGTGTAAAATGTGGTTGCACTGTACCGACAAATTGCCACTATGTCGACTCGTAAATTCACTAAGTTAATTAAAAATGTGTTGCACTGTGAAGTTAACATTAACTTATCTCCGAGATATGCTCTCCCACTGTTGCAACGGAGGATAGCATCATTCAACGAAATTAAACTCCTAGTGAAAATTGTTGTTTAACTCAACCACACCTGAATTATTCGGTAGCTCGGTTGTTAGAGCGGTACAACGTTGAATTTTATGAGATGACGTCCATAGATCGCTGGTTCGAATCTGTCGCGAAAGTACCTTTTTACTTATTTGCTAAACGTCCGCTCATATGAAACCAAATCGCAATTACAACATTTCATCAGACCGATCAGAAACAGAATATTATTTGAGCCGTGCGCGGCTCGTGTTCATCCCGTTTATTGTTTGTAATCTTCTCTTACGGTATTGCCGCCTGGTTTTCTTATTCCATTTACTGGCGTCACTGAATTCCTGCCTTACCTGCCGTGAGTGGGGGCAGCAGCGCTTATCGATAAGTGCACTGTGGTACCATCTCTGGAGCGATCGATAGTATTTCCGGGTCGCCGTGTGTCTGGAGGTCCCCCACGCGGATCCTCTATGACCTGATTCCTTTCCCCCATCTTCTCCAACTCCTCGAACATATCTCCATACTCTACACCTCCCGCCGCCTTGATCCCCCTCACCCCTGGTTGCTCCTCTCCTCTCTCATGCCCGCCGCCTGCCACATTTTCACTGTTGTGCTCCCCCTACCTCTACACCCCCTATCTCTACACCCTTCATCTCTTTTCCCAAGGTGGCTTCCATCAACTCCCCCTCCCAGATGATGCCCTCTCTCCCTCCATTTATCTCTGCTATGGACTCTGATCCTCACCCCCCCTTTCCTCCATCCTTTCCCTGGGATCCCTCTTCCCCCCTTCCATCCTGTGTTTCTCCCCTCCTAACCCTACTTCCCTTCTCCCCCTCCACCGAGTCCCTTTGTATTTCCCGTCCTCTGCCTTCCGCACTCCCTGTCGCGTCTGCCCAACACCCCCCACCCCTCTTATGGGTCCTCATTCTGTATTGGCTCCTTTCCCCCCTCCCCCTTCGCCTTTCCCCACCTTCCTCCCTTTTCTTTTATCTTCCCCTCATCTGTCTAGTTCCCCCCCCCCCCCCCCATGTGCTCTCGGCTGTGGCATGTCATATTTTAGTGCAGTGTTCCAGTGAATGTTCAGTGTTGTTTCATCTTTTCCCATGTTGCGAACAGAAACCATGCTGTCACTGGGTGTGACTTTTATGTCCTTCGCGAACAGAAACCAGACTGTCGCCTTGTTTTTTTTTTAATTGTCTTTCTATTATTTTACCTGTCTGCTTCGTATGTATTTTTATTAGCATCATCGTCCCTTTGTTCTATGTTTTAAGTTCCACGATTTTTTTTCGCCATGTTACCCTTTAAGTCTTCGATTTTATCGCCTGCTTTCCTGTTATATATTATCTTCACCTTTGTAAAACAAAGTCTGTAGGCTGAAGAGCGGCATACTAAGCTGCTGCCAGCCCACCCCCTTCGGGGGGAATCGAAATTCAATAAAGGAAAAAAAATGCGTCTGGAGCTCCGTCGGGACGCAGCAGCAGTGAAGTCGGGGACGGAGCGCCGGTGAGGCGCGGACAGCCAGTGCTCGCCGACCGCTGGCGACACACCTGAACTGCCCGACGGAAGGAGACTGGAGCTGGAACGACCTTGGTTGGTCGTCCGGCCGGTCGTCTCATCGGCCGACGTGTATTTACTCCTTTGACCGTTTCCGGGCCTGGGCAGTCGGTCGGTTGGGGCAGAGCAGCGAAGAGGTCTCCGTGGCGCTAAGTGAGGCCGGAGCCCATTGCGGCGTGCACGCGCGGTTGAAGTTGTGAGGCGCTTCTTGCGTGAGTCACGAAGTTCCTAGCCCACCGATCCGGGACACTAAAGTTGAGTGCTCACTTAACCTACTATCAATTCTCAACTATCACATCTCTTCGTTTGATCATGGTTGTCGCTTTCTGGGAGATTCCCGCGGGCAACAACGAGTGTGCATTGAAGTCGGCTAGAATTGCAGCCGTCTTCCTGCGTGGTGTTTAACTTAATGCAATTCATTCCTTCATTAGTGAAGTGTACGAGCGGTATCATCTGCCTTGTGGCCGTTGGCGTTCCGGTGATCTGCCCTGGTCGATGACGTAGTTTTCGGCAGTGTATTTTCCTCGTCCCGTTGATTCTGTCCAGCACGGCGTGTAGTTCGATAGCTGAGATGTTGTTGGTAGTTTTGGGCGTTTATTCTGACTTGGCTGGATTGGGTACCAGTATCCAGAACGTTGTGCTATTGACATCTTGTTGTCGTTTTGCTGGTCGGGTGGAGCAGAACTGATTTTCTTGGTTGGTTCGTCGGCTGGCTTTCGACTGGGTTCCCTTACGATCCAGAAGTTGGCAATCTGACTGCCTGTCTCACCTAAACGTGCATTAGTGTTACCTTCCCAGACCGACCCTTGGTGCCTTCTGAGCGCCGCTCCTTGTGTTTTACACAGTGATTTCCGTTTTAGTTTTAAGTATTCTGTGTGGCCTTCAGCCGAATTTTAGCTTATTAAAATTGCAAGGCTTCCTCTTAGACCTTAAGGTGTAATATATATATATATATATATATATATATATATATATATATATATATATATATATATATATATATCTTGTTTGGTATGTAGCCTTCAGCCGAGTTTCAGCCTTTTAAGATTAAAATTGAAAATTCCTTGTGTCTAGGCCTTAAGCCGTAAATTTGTTTCAAGTTGGTATGTGGCCTTCAGCCGAGTTTTCAGCCTTTTCAAATGAAAAGTTGAAAATTTTGTGTAGGCCTTAAGCCGTAAGAAATATTTTCTAGTTTCTATGTGGCCTTCAGCCGAATTTTCTTTGTCTGGGCTTTAAGCCGTGAGATTGTTTGGGTTTCGTATGTGGCTTTCAGTCGAGAGTTATGTAAAGCATTTTAGGATAAAGCCTTTAACCTATTTTAGCTGAAATTTAGAAGCTCTTCCCTTTAGGCCTTAAGCCGTAACATTGTTCTTGATTAAAGTGAGGCCTTCAGCCGAGTTCTATGAAAAAAAAATTAAGCTAAGGCTTTCAGCCTATTTATATTGAAGATAAAAAAAAAATCTAGTGAAGTGAAATCTGTACCTCAATTTCTTGTTTAGGCCTTGTGCCTTGGATTTTCGATGTGGCCTTCAGGCGATCTAAATTAAATCAAAGGAGGTCTTTCGTTAAAACCTTGAGAGTTTTTATTCTTGCTTGTGTGATTGTGAGTTTTAAGAAATGAAGTTTATAAGTTGAGTGTAACTGACAGTAACTTATTTTGGCCCCTTTCCACAAATATAACCGCAACCTGCTGTCCTGCTAGCCTACGGATTTCATTATTGTGTTTTCTTTGCTCTTTGCATGCGCTTACATTTGAAATAGCTGTTCACACACGTCAAATTCAAATAGATATTTTCTAGTTATTGTGACCACATGCTTTTTACTTCCTTAGAAACAATGTTTTTATCTTAGTGCTGTCTAGCTAGGATCATTATTGTTTAAACTTTTGCAGTTTCATCATCTTACATAAAGATGAAGTCAGTCTGCTTCAGACGCCAACGTTCGTTTACACTCACGTGTAGCCTGCATGTTGCATACCCTTATAACGTCTACGTCCTACACCTCGTACCGTGCGCCCTTGGTGATACTTTCGCTACTAGCATTGTTTTCCAACAAAGTGAATTGTTCGTTCGCAAAGTAAATGCATTTGTCGTTTGTTGTTCATTTCTCAGACTGAGACTGAAGTAAAGCTATGTATAATCCATCCCACAATCGAACCAACTGCTAAATTCAATTTTTGTTAACACTATTTTCGTATTTTGTGTAAAAATTTTAAAACTACATCTACATCTACATTTATACTCCGCAAGCCACCCAACGGTGTGTGGCGGAGGGCACTTTACGTGCCACTGTCATTACCTCTCTTTCCTGTTCCAGTCTCGTATGGTTCGCGGGAAGAACGACTGTCTGAAAGCCTCCGAGCGCGCTCTAATCTCTCTAATTTTACATTCGTGATCTCCTCGGGAGGTATAAGTAGGGGGAAGCAATATATTTGATACCTCATCCAGAAACGCACCCTCTCGAAATCTGGCGAGCAAGCTACACCGCGATGCAGAGCGCCTCTCTTGCAGAGTTTGCCACTTGAGTTTGTTAAACATCTCCGTAACGCTATCACGGTTACCAAATAACCCTGTGACGAAACGCGCCGCTCTTCTTTGGATCTTCTCTATCTCTTCCGTCAACCCGATCTGGTACGGATCCCACACTGATGAGCAATACTCAAGTATAGGTCGAACGAGTGCTTTGTAAGCCACCTCCTTTGTTGATGGACTACATTTTTTAAGGACTCTCCCAATGAATCTCAACCTGGTGCCCGCCTTACCAGCAATTAATTTTATATGATCATTCCACTTCAAATCGTTCCGCACGCATACTCCCAGATATTTTACAGAAGTAACTGCTACCAGTGTTTGTTCCGCTATCATATAATCATACAGTAAAGGAGCCTTCTTTCTATGTATTCGCAATACATTACATTTGTCTGTGTAATGACCCTTCCTAGATTGCTCTTCGATGCGCTATCCGTTGCGCCCCAGAACGCCTGCTGCATGCAGCATCTCTGCTGAGTGTCTTCTAGAAAGTTTTGCATGAATTATTTCATTGTGATCTGGGTCGCGGCTTATGACCTATAGGGGACAATATAGTTACAACATACGGGGTACAGACGCGTCAGCTTTTGCAAGGCTTCCACAACCACCATTCACCAAATTTCTTTATATTGTTACTTAGAAGTTGTAATTGCGTTCTACATCACTAAGTAGCTAAACTGTTTGCGGAAAAAGTACGTCATCTCGAAACTTCGTGTAACGCTCATAAAATACATGTATAGCTTCTTATTACTCCTAGTCTGTTAAGGCATCAGCTAGTAACACTTCTAGGGGACTGATGACCACAGCAGTTAAGTCCCATAGTGCTCAGAGCCACGAGCCTAGTAACACAGTGTGTTCGATCACGTGACCAGATCTTGATATTTAATGATTTTTAAGCTTTAATTACATATTTTGTGAGGATATTGATCGTAAAAGCATTTTAAATGCTATAATCAGTCAGAATAACAACAATCCGAACTGTAATTTTATCATAGCAAAATAGGCTATTACTGCTATCGTTAGCAATATTCTGGAGGCATTACTAAGATTGGGACAAAATTTACCTTTGTAAATAAGCTCAGTACATAGCTTAGGCATTCCTTTTTGCCCAGAAGTGCAAGTACTGCTCAAGTTTTCTGAGCTACTTCTCCCCCTTTTATGTCAACACCATCACCATTAGTTAAAATACATTTTAAATCATTCAGAGTTTTGGTAGCATTTTTGAACATATTACTAAAAAGGTAAAAGGTGTTAGTGAGAATTCTAGCAAAAGTGATACACTTTAGAGATCAAGAGCAGTTGGCACAGATTCATATATCTTCATTTTTGTCATACAGTATGTGAGATGGGTTCAATGAGATCTGAGGCAGGGGTAGGAGACAGTTTTTTGACAAGAACATACACAATGGTAGATGAGCCCAAGAATTAATTTTCTGCAGGTGCATTTGGTACCATATGGAAGAAGTTTGTATATTTAAACCTACAATATGTGATCCCACACTTGTGAAACTTTGCACTGCCTGATTTCAGTAAGTATTTATTTAGCAAGAAGACACATTTCAATAACTTAAGTGAATTTGCAAATGGCATTTCATTGTGCTTTCAGGTTGTCTAATCTCTTACACTAGCCTTTCATCAATAGAAAGCCATCAGTCTGACGCCAAGAATCGTTTTTTTTCTTTTTTTATGTGACATGGTACTGTGGTGTGCGTACTGTATGACCTTCAGTACACACACATCAGATTATTTGACTTGTCGCTCTAACGAAGTAGGCGAGTGTCAGCAATATGTCTCGTGGTCTTATCGTGGCGTGTTTATCTTCTGCTGTTAGGTCAGACGATAGAAATGCCATTTGCACGCTTATAGTAGCAGATTGAAGGTGACCAACTTTAAACAGAACTTGATTAATTTTCACACACATTTATTAAAATAATAACGAGCATAAAAATTACTTAACTTGGTTCTGGATGGTATTTACAATTGACAATCTGCATTTCCTTTGGTATTGGTACGTTTATCTTATTCTCACATATACCTCTGATACTTGACAAAAGTGTCTTTAAAAAATGGTTCAAATGGCTCTGAGCACTATGGGACTCAACTGCTGTGGTCATTAGTCCCCTATAACTTAGAACTACTTAAACCTAACTAACCTAAGGACATCACACACATCCATGCCCGAGGCAGGATTCGAACCTGCGACCGTAGCAGTCGCACGGTTCCGGACTGAGCGCCTAGAACCGCGAGACACCGCGGCCGGCAAAGTGTGTCTTTACATTTATCTTCATTGCAATGTACAGGAATATGGTAATCTTATTAAGCACACACTGAATCTTTAGTATAGACTGGTACAGACAAATGTAGAACTGGTACAGACTAATGCAGACTGGTACAGACTTACTAATCGGAAGTCTGTACACTCATTATAATACCTTGCGCGTTCATGTATCACTGCACGAGTGTGATCCGCGAGGAGAAAAGGTTCACGTAACCAGCAATCTCATTGGCTGTGTTACATATAAATACGCGGATCGGCGGAAGCAGAATTTGGTCCGTCTCTATGGCACTGCCATCTCGTAGTGCGGAGACGGATGAGCACTGCGCCTGCGCTGTTGTGCTTAATGGGGCGCGCTTTAGTGGGAAAGTTATGTACGCGCTGACTACACGGAACTATGTACACAACAGGTACAATACAGCATCACTGGTCTTTCGCAGTCTAACTGTGTTGCTGTGGCTGTAAATTTAACCACAGGGTAGAGACGATGTATCACTGCAATACACTCTGGAGGTGTGGCAGTGGGACTTGGAATCCCGTACCTCCCCCCCCCCCCCCTCCACCCATGGTGACAGTACTCATTAGTCAGGCATAAAAAATTAGTCCGACATTGGCAGGTAGGGTGGGAAACTATAGAATGGGGGCTAGTCTAGCCAAAGCATGTAGCTGCAGTGAGCGTGCCAGGCCCATCGTTAGTCAAGGTCGGTAGCCGATTCCTCTAGGACGGTTAGAGAAACTGGATGCCAATGCCAATGCCAGTGGCGTGGATGTGTGGCTCCAACGTGGCGTAACCCATGGCCAGCATCCACGTTCTCTAAGAGCTGCCGTGCATTGTTGTGTATAGTCATCTTGAGGGGGACGATATCCGCTTCCTCATGGAGAGTCACAATTCTCGTGAGTGGCTGTGCATGCAGGCTCCACCTGAAAAACTTGTTCTGCAGGCGCTGCAACGTCCGCATCCTGGTGACACTAATCATGGCCCCTGAAGCGGATTGACACGTGAGGGCAGGCAGGGTAAGTGCTTGGTGCCGGCCGGGGTGGCCGAGCGGTTCTAGGTGCTACAGCCTGGAACTGCGTGACCGCTACGGTCGCAGGTTCGAATCCAGCCTCGGGCATGGCTGTGTGTGATGTCCTTAGGTTAAAAATGGTTCAAACGGCTTTGAGCACTATGGGACTCAACATCTGAGGTCATCAGTCCCCTGGAACTTAAAACTACTTAAACCTAACTAACCTAAGGACATCACACACATCTATGACCGAGGCAGGATTCGAACCTGCGACCATAGGGGTCGTGCGGTTCCAGACTGAAGCGCCTAGAACTACTCGGCCACCTCGGCCGGCTCCTTATGTTAGTTAGGTTTAAGTACGAGTAGTTCTAAGTTCTAGGGGACTGAAGTTTAGTCCTATAGTGCTCAGAGCCATTTGAACCATTTAACTGCTTGGTAGATGCGGAGCTTGGTATGTAAGTGAAGTTCCCTACTGTGGAAGAGGGAGTACAAAGCCCTGGTCAGCTTTTTCTCCTTGTTGGCGACATACTCCGCATGACAGTGAAATCCCGCCTGGGGTCTCACCGCTCTTTGGTTAGTACATGTTTGGCGACTACGGGGCCCCAGCCCTTGTAGCGTCACTTCACTTTCAGTGCTGCCTAATCTCCTCTTCTTCTGTCCTTACCCTTTCTTGGGGAGATGTCTCTTGCCTCCATGGGTTCTTGAAGCTAATTTGAGCTGGCCTACTTGTACGACTCTTCTCTCTTGTATTGCTCTTTCTCTATACTGTTCTCTCCATTTACTGCTCTTTCCCTAAACTGCCCTTTTCCTGTATCACTCTTTGCCTGCACTGCCGTTTTCCTGTATTGCACTTTCCCTGCACTGCCCTTTTCCGGCATCGCACTTTCCCTGCACTGCCCTTTTCCTGCATCGCTCTTTCCCTGCACTGCTTTTTTCCTGTATCGCTCTTTCCCTGCACTACTCTTTTTCTGTACTGCCGTTTCTCTGTCCTTCTCTTTCTTCATTTTGCTCCTTTCCTGTTTTCTCTTTTCCTGTTCAGTTTTCCCTGTTCCGCTCTTTCCGTGTTCCTTTCTTTCCTTGTTCTACTCTTTCCTTGTTCTGATCTCTTTTTCCTCCACTGCGGCGTTTGAGACCATTGTTTCTTTCCTCCTTTGCTTCTTATCTATTCTTCTCCTCCCTGTGTGCACCTGACGACCACCCAAGCGTGTGCTGCGTAGCAGGACACTGGGTAACGGGTCATTCCCAGCCCCTGGTTGGCATGTAGGGCCCGCACATATCCCCTGGTACAGGCCAGGCTCAGGGAGAGGTGATTGCCTGAGCTGTTACCTTCCTCCTCTGCCGATTGGTCCTTCCATCTGTCGTTCGGGAGGTGTGACCTAAATGAGGACAATCACCTAAGGCGAGGGGCTCCCCTTTGGAGGGCCCCTGGCTGGAAGGAGCACCCCATCAGAAACGCTGGCAATCGTGGGGGACTTCTTCCCAATGACTGACTTTCCTTCTCTTTCTCCGAGTGTTTCCCATAAAAGAAAGTGGAATTTGGCTCCTGTCTCAACGTCTCTTCCTGTTGCGCCTCGATATCTAGTAGCCTCACGTTTAGACGAAAACCAGACTTTTGCTACTGTTACTCCCTTTGTTATACAGAAAGGCGTGGATGGCATTGCCAGCCCTGTGGAGTCATGCTCTCATCTCCGCAATGGTACTCTGTTTTTGGAAATTGATAGTGCTCTCCAGGCCCAGAAACTGCTCAAGGCCCAAATCCTACACGAATATCCTATGAAAGTAAAGGCTCACAGGTCACTTAACTCGTCCCGCAGTGTTATCTACACACGGCTGTTGGATGGTTTGACGGAGGACGAAATAACTAATTATCTATGGGATCAGAGCGTTACTGCTGTTCGTCGAGTTATGAAGAAGGAAGCTGCCGATTTGGTGCCCACTCGCACATTATTCCTGACTTTAGGTCGGTTAACACTTCCTAGTAAGATAAAGGCAGGCTATGAAGCCATCTCTGTGTTCCCTTACATTCCCAATCCGTTGCAGTGTTATAAATGCCACCAGTTCAATCATACCAGCACGTCATGTAAAAACGCAGCCAAATGTGTCATTTGTAGCAGGGATGCACACGAGGGCGCCTGTCCACCTCCTTCCCCCTGCTGCGTTAATTGTCATGGAGACCACGCTGCTTCTTCTCGCCCTTGTCCCATCTATCAAGACGAGCGGTTTGTTCAGAAGATAAGGGTGAAGGAGAAGATACCTTTTCCTGTTGCCTGGAAACTGTTGGCGAGCCATACACCGACTGTCCCTTCGTCTGGAAGATACAGCACCATGTTAGCCTCTCCCTGTCCCACGAAAAACGTGGCTCCACAAACTTGTGACTTACAGTTCAGTTCGATGGTGACAAAGTGCCTCGCCTTCCATCTCCCGCTTCCTGAAGATTCTGCTACCCGTTCTTCGCCTTCACCGGCGAAGACGGTTGCAACGCAGCCAGCGAACCGTCAATTCAGAAAGGATTATTCCTGGGAAGATTTCTTGTGTACCCCGAGTTCACAACCGGCTGGCTCTTCTGCCAATCGCCGAAAGCCAAAACAATCATCCAAAGGCAAACAGTCTTCCCCCAAGCGGCCGTCGAGGTGAGTGTTTCTTCTTCATTCTCCAGTGTTCCTAAATTTTATGGCCCTTTTACAATGGAATATCATTGGCCTTCGGTCTAACAGGGCGGACCTCCAGCTGCTCCTGCGATTGCACTGTCCGCTTGTAGTCTGTCTCCAAGAAACCAAGCTACATCCTCAAGACCATTTTGCTCTTTCCCATTTTACTTCGCTACAGATGGACCTTCCCTCTACGGCGGGAATTCCCGCTCATGGTGGGGTCATGGTGCTTTTACGAGATGATGTTTGCCATCATCCTATCCCCTTGCACACCCACCTGCAAACAGTTGCAGCCCTTGTTTTCATTCCCGAATTTACCTTTTCCCTCTGCACCATTTATATCCCTTCGCCTTCTGCTGTCACTAGGGAGGACCTGGTGCAGCTTGTTGCTCAGCTTCCTCCACCTGTTCTGCTCCTCGGTGACATCAGTGTCAATGATCCTCTTTGGTGCTCGCCTGTCGCCTGCCCGAGAGGTTCTCTTCTGGCGGATCTTCTTAATCATCTTAATCTCGTGTGCCTTAACACCGGCGTAGCCACGTTTCTCTCTGATTTCACGCACACTTATTCCCACTTAGACCTCTCGATCTGCTCTGCCAAGCTCGCTCGACGTCTCGAGTGATGTGCTCTTTCCGATACTTACTCGAGTGACCACTTCCCTTGTGTTACTCGCCTGTACAATCATATCCTGACTGGGGGCTATATTCCTCCTTGGCAGTCTTTGAAGAACGGCCGTTTCCCAGCTGTGGTGATCAGGTCGAGCACCTCGTGGACGTTATTCTCTCGGCTGCCGAACCCTCTATCCCACGTACTACTACTTCTTTAAGTCGGGTCCCGGTACCTTGGTGGACTGTGGAGTGCGGTAATGCGATTCGTGCCCGACGACGTGTGCTTCGTGTCTTTCACCGTCATCCTACTTTACCGAATGCATCCGCTACAAGCAACTAAGTGCGCAGTGCCGTCGCACTATTAAGGAAAGCAAGAAAGAGTGCTGAGTTTCCTTCACCAACTCGTTCACCAGATTTACTCCATCCTCTCTCATCTGGGGTGGGGGTGAGATTAATAGGACAGCTATAGATGGTGAGATAAAAATCAAGGAGGCGGAAGGAAGGGGTGGTTTTGACTACAGTGATTGCCTGGGTTATGGAAGGATTGGTGTTGAGCAGCCACTGGTTACACCAAGTGGTGAACTGGTCAAGATGTGATTGGAGAAAGTGTAGGAAAGTGTAGGAATCCGTATTACGGATGGTGACATAGGAAGGACGGTGAGGAAGGAAAGAGCAATCATACAGATATAGTTAACAGGATGGTCGAAGGTTTGGAGCTTGAAGAGGAGACCAGAATGCCATACACGGTCATAGGCACGCTCAAGGTCGAAAGAGAGGAAGATGGCTGAGGAATTTAGTTCTTCAGAGAGCAGGTGAGTGAGACAAAGGTCATCGGCAGAGAAGGATGGTCGAAAGCCACATTGAGTAGAGGGCAGGTGGCGGTGCTGGTGGAGGTGCTGGAGGATGTGTTGGGTGAGGATGGATTCCAGGACTTTACAGAAGACTGAGGTAAGGCTGATGGGGTGGTAGGACGAGACAGCAGAAGGCGGTTTGTCTGGTTTGAGGAACATCAGGATCTGGGAGGTTTTCCACAGGTCAGGGTAGAAGGCAGTGGACAAGACCACATTATATAGTCTGGCCAGGGTAGAGAGGAAGGAAGCGGGAGCTTCACGGAGGTGGCGGTAGGTAACATGGTTGTGACCGGATGCAGTGTTTCATGCATAGTGTAGCTATGGTATATTGAGTGGTGATTGGGGAGTTGACTTCAGTATGCGGAATGTTTTCCAAGTACTGGAAGCCAGGAGCGAGTGGAGGGACAGAGGTGTCAGTTCGATCATGGACATCAGGGAAGAGGGTGTAATTGAACTGGGAATCAACAGGTATGGTAAAGATAATGGATAGGCAGGAAGCAAAATGGTTGGCCTTACTAAGGTTATCAGGAAAGGGGTGGTCATCATGAAGGAGAGGGTAGCAGGAGGTGGGTTTAGACCCAGTAAGGCGGCGGAAGGCTAACCAGTACTTAGATGAGTTAATAGGCAGGGTAGCATTAAGGCAGGTGCTTGTCTGTCGCCAGTCCCGGCGTTTCTTGGCTGCGAGCAAGTTTCGGATGTGCTGTTGGAGTTGCTGGTGGCATTGTAGTGTGTCTCAGTCCCATGTGTGAAGGAATGCACGGTATAGAAGGCGGGATTCACGAAGGTGGAGGACAGTCTGTGGAGGTAAGGTAGGTCGGTGTGGGTGGATGGCGACAGTAGGGATGTGTGCCTCCACGGCCACAAGAATAGATTTTTTTTCTTTATTGTTATTTTAAAGCCTGTACAACAGGCAGGCTGTCAGTAGCGTTCTATGCTGCTCTTCAACCATAGGATACACAATGAGAAAAAACAGAAAGATTACACATAGGTTACAGAACGGAGGGCAAGAAAACAGTTGACACAGAAAGACAAACACGGAGCAGTTCATACTCGACGATAATCCACACTTGAAACTGTTGACACGACACACAAACACTGAAGACGGCAATGGCACAGGTGAACGATGGAGTGTGATGGTTAACACTGAACACTAAACATGACGGCACACACGAGACATTGATGGCAATGATCTCCGGCGCGCGGATGTCCATGTAGCGTGTGCGAGTCCAGGGACCTGCCAAGAGGGGGAGAAGCGTGGGGGGGGGGCGGAGAGGGGAGAACAAAGACGCCAATGGCTGAGGAGATGGGAGAGGAGGAGAGGGACAGGAGAGGGGAAGCCTGGGGGAGGAGTGGGATGAAAGGGAGAGGGAGGGTGCCCAAAGGAACAGAGACAGGAAGAGGGAAGGTGGATCAAAGTTGGTAGTAGGGGTATATGGAGGGGAGGAGGATATCATCAGGGAGGAGGAGCTGGCGGAAGCCACCTTCGGAGAGGGTTAGGAGGGTCGAGAGATGGAGATCGGGTGGGACGTGGGAATACAGGTGCGGCAATAGGCGTGGGTGGGAGAGGATGGGCGAGACAAGCGGGTGAGGAGGATCGAGTTTGTGGGAGGTGTACAGGATCTGTATCCTTTCAAGAAAAAGGAGAAGGTGAGGGAAAGGAATGAGATCGTAAAGGATCCGCGTGGAGGAGGGGAGACAGATGCGATAGGCGAGGCGGACGGCCGTAGATGGTGAGATAGAAATCAAGGAGGTGGAAGGAAGGGGTGGTTTTGCCTACAATGATCATCTGGGTTTTGGAGGGATCGACCTTGAGCAACCACTGGTTGCACCAAGCAGTGAACCGGTCAGGATGGGATTAGAGAAGGTGTTGAGAGTGCTGCAGCGTGGGGGTAAGGGCAAGGAAGGTGGTGTCATCGGCTAACTGGAGAAGGTGGACGAGGGGTGACGGCGACGGCATGCCCGCCATATATAAAAGGTACAGAAAGGGAGATAGGATGGAGCCTTGGGGCACACCGGCGGAGGGAAAAAAGGTGTAGGAATCCGTGTTATGGATGGTGACGTAGGAAGGACGGCGGAAGAGAAAAGAGCCGATCAGACGGACGTAATTAATGGGAAGGGCGAAGGTTTGGAGCTTGAAGAGGAGACCGGAATGCCATACGCGGTCATAAGCACGTTCGAGGCCCAGGGAGAGGAAGATTGCAGAGCGACGGGAATTAATCTGTTCGGAAAGGAGATGAGTGAGGTGAAGGAAAAGGTCGTCGGAAGAGAAGGATGGCCGAAAGCCACACTGGGTAATGGGAAGGAGGCAGTGCTGGCGGAGATGCTGGTGGATGCGGCGTGTGAGGATAGATTCCACGACCTTGCTGAATACCGAGGTAAGGCTGATGGGACGGTAGGAGGAGATGGTGGATGGCTGTTTACCAGGTTTAAGGAAGATCAGGATATGTGAGGAGAGGATAGTAGGGGGAGGGTTTAGTTCCGGTAAGGCGACAGAAGGCTGACCAGAACTTGGACAAGTTGATAGGTAGGGTAGCATTTAAACGGGTGCATGTCTGCCACCAGTCCCGGCGTTTCTTTGCCGCGAGCAAATTACAAATGTGCAAAAATAGTTTTTTTTCCTTTATTGTTATTTTAATACCTATACAAACAGGTAGGCTGTCAGCGGCATGCTACGCTGCTCTTCAGCCATAGTGTTGACAATGACAGAACACAGGTTGGAGAAACAGAATGAACATAGTGACGGGCTAAAAAAATAGTGGTCACAGATACACAAAAAACACGGAGCCGTTGACACTCGACGATAACGATACTGAAAACACGTTGACACGGCACACAGACCACTGATGAATCCGACGGCACAAGTGAACGTAGAAGCGTGACGGCGGACACTAAAAACACAAAACGACGTCACACACACGAGACACAGATGGCGATGATATCCGGCGTGCGAAAGTCCACGTAGCGTGTGTGAGTCCGGGGACCTGCCAAGAGGGGAAGAAAGGTTAGGGGGGAGAGTCTTGGGAGGGGAGAACAAAGATGCCAATGGCTGAGGAGATGGGAGGAGGGGGAGAGGGACAGGGGAGGGGAAGCCTTTGGGAGGGGTGGGGAGAAAGGGAGGAGGGCAGAAGGGTGCCCAAAGGAACAGACAGAGGAAGAGGGAGGGAGGATCAAAGTTGGTAGGTGGGGTATATGGAGGGGGGAGAACATCATCAGGGATGGGGAGCTGGCGGAAGCCACCTTGGGAAAGGGTTAGGAGAGTAGAGAGATGGAGACTGGTTGGGACGTGGGAATACAGGCGCGGCTGCATGCAGGGGTGGGAGAGGATGGGCGAGACAGGTGGGGAGGGTCGAGTTTGTGGGAGGTGTACAGGATCCGTATCCTTTCAAGGAAAATGAGGAGGTGGGGGAAAGGAATGAGATCGTACAGGAACCGCGTGGGGAGGGGAGACGGATGCGATAGGCGACTCAGAGAGCATGGCGTTCAAGGATTTGAAGGGATTTATAAAAGGTAGGGGGGGGTGGAGATCCGGGCCGGATGGGCGTAGCAAAGGATAGGGCGGATAAGGGATTTATAGGTGTGGAGGATGGTAGAGGGGTCCAGACCCCACGTACGGCCCGAAAGGAGCTTGAGGAGACGGAGTCGGGAGTGTGCCTTGGCTTGGATTGTCCGGAGATGGGGGGTCCAGGAGAGGCGACGGTCGAGGGTGACACCAAGGTACTTGAGGGTGGGAGTGAGGGCGATATGACGGCCATAGATGGTGAGATAGAAATCAAGGAGGCGGAAGGAAGGGGTGGTTTTGCCTACAATGATCGCCTGGGTTTTGGAGGGATTGACCTTGAGCAACCACTGGTTGCACCAAGCGGTGAACCGGTCAAGATGGGATTGGAGAAGGTGTTGGGAGCGCTGCAGGTTGGGGGCTAGTGCAAGGAAGGCGGTGTCATCGGCAAACTGGAGAAAGTGGATGGGGGGGGGGGGGGGACGGCGGTGGCATGTCCGCCGTATACAAAAGGTACAGAAGGGGGGAGAGGACGGAGCCTTGTGGCACCCCGGCGGAGGGGAAAAAAGGTGTAGGAATCAGTGTTATGGATGGTGACGTAGGAAGGACGGTGGGAGAGAAAGGAGCCGATCAGACGGACATAGTTAATGGGAAGGGCGAAGGTTTGGAGCTTGAAGAGGAGACCGGAATGCCATACGCGGTCGTAAGCTCGTTCGAGGTCCAGGGAGAGGAAGATAGCGGAGTGATGGGAATTAAGCTGGTCGGAAAGGAGATGAGTGAGGTGAAGGAGAAGGGCGTCGGAAGAGAAGGACGGCCTAAAGCCACACTGGGTATGTGCAAGAATAGAGAAAATTCGCATTTAAGAGTGAAAATCTTAGCACACCCTATTTCTTAGGGTGGCAGTTGTGAATTTACTAAGTTGGCAGTTGCTTGGTGTCTAATATTAATCATCAGTCGTAAAGTAATAAAATGGAAGCAGAAATATTAGTGGGTGTAGCTGTGTTTACTAGATGAGGTAGAACTATGATTCTTAGTGTGGGGCTAAGCGAAGCGAGCGAGCAGAAGCGCCCCTGTCGACCAGCGGTTGAACTAATGTGCAGTTTACAGCGTCAAGACAGCGGAAAGTTGCTGCGCAAAGAAAGATTACACAGATGGAGCGAGAACATAAAGTTAGCGTCTGAGTACTGTGTATTTCATATGTTTGTGTGTGTATTTCTGTATTTGTGTCCAGCAGGCGACTTGTACAGTATTGGGAGATATTGATAAATAAGAAGTTATGTGAGTACACGTATGTGTTTGGGGCAAACGTCAGGTATAAGTAGGAGCGCCAGGCGCGCGGTTTGCACCTTCTTCCTAGCCAATCACGATCCGAAATTCCTTAATGCCCGCACCCTCACCCTTGAAATCCGGAAGTATATCCCCAGTGCACCCATCACCCAACTTATCCTTCGCAGAGACTCTGTTCTCATCAAGTCTCCCTCTCCATCCTTCCACACTGATCTCCTCTGTCGCCTTCCCCGCATCACCTTTGGGCCCCATGCATCCCTCACCCCATTCCTTACATCCTCCTCTCCTCATCAGCCCCAACCACCTCGTCGTCCGCCGACCCTCAGCGCCATCATCACAAAACTCAGCCCTGTGATCACGGAGGCTGAGCTGTTAGCGGAACTGAACTCCCACTCCGCCCTGGAAGTCCGCTCTGCCTGCCGTATTTACATCTCCTCTGGCCCTTCTTTCCTCATCCATATATTTACAGTCTGCCTCCTCCATTGACCACCTTCTCACACAGGGAGCCCTGATTTTCTACCGTTGCCACCCTGTTGACCCGTCCCATTACCCTCCTCAATCCTACCGCTGCCAGCGCTGTCTTCTGTACAATGACCACCTCACCCAAAACTACAAGTACCCACCCACCTATCCCCATTGTAAAGCCTCCCACTTCCTTAAACAGTGTCCCAACCTCGCCTCCCCCCTTCCTGCAACACCTGCAATGAACCTCACCCCACCTATTCCTCCAAATGTATAGCCAAGCCCCCTCCCACCAACCCTGAACTCACTGTCCCCATTCGCCCCATCGACCCACCTATCCACCCTAATTCCCTCAGCTATCCTCCTACAGCAGAAGACATCATCTGGTTCCTCACCATCTTCCTGTAGAACATCCACCCCTAGCAGCACTCCCACACACTCCAGCAGATTTCCCTTACTGCCCACTCTGTTTTCCACTTAAACACCTACACCACCTACTCCCACAACCAGGCCCATTTTACCTTCACCCACCTTGACACCCTCGTTTAAGCACCTCTCTCCCCTTCCCGCACCCTTCCCACCTCAACCTCCTGGCACGTCAACAATATCGTCTCCTCTAACATTCGCTCCCTCCCTGCAAACAAATACCTCTCCATGCATACCCTCTCCCAGCACCAGATTCACTCCTTCATCCTTAATGAAAACTTCCTCCAACCCCACCATGTTGTCCACACCTCCCCCTGTCTCCTTCACCGCACAGACAACCCCCTTCCCCTAGCCCCAGGAAGGGTCGCTATAGGCCACAGACATCTCCCTGTCCGGCCACAACCCCTCCTCAATGACCCGACTGAACACCTTCTCCTCAGCCTATTTTTGCCTCCCTCACCATCACCTGTGCCACAATCTATATCTGCCCCACAGCTCCTCTCTCCTTTGACTTCTTTTCCCATGTTGACTGTACCTTCTCCACCTATGTGATTGACGCTGACCTCAACACCCACAGTTGTGACCCTGCCACCCTTTGGCGGTGGCATCAGTTCCTTGCCACCCTCCATGGTGACCTTGTTCCTCTCCCACAGCACACACATCCTGAAAGTAACTCCACCCCTGATGTTATCCTCGCTTCACCCAACCTCCTTAGTCGCATTCCTGTTGATGTCCTCGATCCCGTCGGTAGTGACCATCTCCCTGTCCTTCTCACCATCTCCTCTACCCATCCTGCCACTGCAGCCACCCGCCCAGATGCCCCTCCAAAGTCTGTCCATGACTACTGCTGTGCCAATTGGGATGCCTACCGGGAATCCATTGCCTTACAGGTCGAAAGCCACCCCCTCACCTTTCACCACCCATGCCTCTTCCTTCCTTCAGAAGACCATCACTGACACTGTGGAGGTTCATGTCCCTACCAAACTCATCCACTCTCACCGCCCTACACTTCCTCCACTGGCCATCCTGCTTCTGCATGAATCCTGCAGGCTCTACCACCCCTTCCTCTGCACTCGTTGCCGGTATACTCTCACCCGCCACTGGCAATTACAGTGACATATCAGGAACCTCCTTACAGCAAAGAAACTCTGGGACTGGCGCCAGATATGCACACACCTCAACCCCACCCTCCCTGTCAACTCCTCCAAGTACTGGTCAGCCTTCCACCGTCTTACTGGTAGCCATCCCACCCCACATTACCACATCCTCCATGACGATCGACTCTTTCCTAACACTCAGTAAGGCAAACCAGTTTGCTTCTCACCTATCCGAGGTCTTCTCCCCTCCTGACAATCCTCATTTTGATTACTCCCTCTTCCCCACCGTCCTTGACCACACTGACACCTCTGTCCCCCTGCTCGCCCCTAGCTTCCAGTACTTGGATCGGTTACCCGCCTCAGACATCAACACTCCCATCACCACACAAGACATCACACTCATCCTCTACTCCAAACGCAACACTGCCCCTGGTCATGATGGCGTCACATACCGTCACCTCAAGGAATCTCCTCCATCCTTCCTGTCTGTCCTTGCTACCCTGTACAATGTCCTCCTCTCCACTGGATTTTACTCCAACCTGTGGAAGACTTCCCATGTTCTGCTGTTCCCTAAACCTAACAACCCCCCCCCCCCTGATATCTCTTCCTATTGTCCAATCTGCCTCACGTCCGTGTTCAGTAAGGTCTTCAAGGCCATCCTCTCTCGCCGTATTCACCGCTACCTTAACCAGCACCACCTCCTTCCTATTACCCAATGTGGCCTCCGGTCTTCCTTCTCCGCCGACTTCTTTCCTTCCAACTTAACTCCTGTGGCTCCACTATCTTTGTTTCCCTTGATCTCCAGAACCCCTATGACCGTGTATGGCATCCCAGGCTCCTGTTCAAACTCCAGACCTATGCTCTCCCCATCATCCGTATTGTTACTTCCTTCCTCTCCCATCGTCTCTCCTATGTGACTATCCACAATTCCAACTTCCGTACTTACTATCCCACTGCTGGCGTGCCCCAAGGTTCTGTCCTTTCCCCTCTCAACTATCTCCTGTACACTGCTGATATGCCCAAACCTCCTCCTCCTGTTCATCTTCTCCAGTTCGCTGATGACACCGCCTTCCTAGCCCTTTATCCTACCCTTCAACGGTCCCAATGTACCCTCCAAACCCTTGACCAATTCACTGCTTGGTGCAACCAGTGGTTCCTCCATGTTAATCCCTCCAAGGCCCAGGTGATCATCATAGGCTGCGCCACCCGCTCCTTCCGCCTCCATGATTACTACCTCACCGTTTATGGCCGTCCTATCCACCTCACTCCTACCCTCAAATACCTTGGCCTCACACTTGATCGCCACTTCACCTGGACTCCCCATCTCCTTACCATCCAAAACAAAGCTCACAACCACCTCCACCTCCTGAAACACCTGTCTGGCTGGATGTGGGGTCTGCATCCTTCCACCATCGTTCACACCTACAAATCCTTGATGCGCCCCATCCTCTGTTATGCCAGCGTAGCTTGGATTTCCGCCCCTCCCCAGTTCTATATAGCCCTCCATATCCTCGAACGCCATGCACTCCTTCTTGCCTTCCGCATCTGCCTTCTGTCCCCCAAGTGCATCCTCTACGACCTCATCCCCTTCCCCCACCTTCTCCTTTTCCTTGAACACATCTGCACACTATATATTGTCCGCTGCCTTGGTCCCCCTCACCCCCTGGTGTCTCCCTTCCTTTCCACCCCCAACCAGTTGCCGCGCCTTTACCGTTGTGTCCCACCCTCTCTCCATCTCCACTCCCTTCATCTCCTTTCCCGATGCAACTTCTACCGTCTACCGTCCCGGATGATGAGCTTCGCCCTGACATCTACCATTCCTACCAACTCTAACCTCATCTTCCTGCCTCCTCTTCAGGGCTTCCTCTCCTCCCCCTCCCTCCTCCTGAGCGGCTTCCCCCTCCTCCTCCCCCCATCTCTTGTGCCTCGTGTCAGTGTCTCTGCACTCCCTCCTGCTCTGTCTTCCCTCTTCATCTCCTGCCCCACGTGTCTCCCGCCTCTTCATACCCACTGATGCCCCTCCTCTCTTCATCCCACCGTTTCCCCTGCTGCCCCTTTTCCATTCTCTTTGCCCTTTCCCTCGTCAGGTCCCGCCTGGCAGTTTTTATTCATCATTGTCTGTGCTCCAAGTGGGTTTTAAGTGTGTTGTTCCGGAGTGTTTTTACTACTATGGCCGACTTTTAATGTGTGCATGTCCATTCAGTTTTGAAGAATCGCCAACTGTGTTTTTTTAACTTTCTGGTGACTTTTTTTAACTGTCCTCCTTTTTTTAACTGTCCTCCATCAACATTCCATGTTAGTCTATATTTTCTACCTCCATTTTCTCCTGTTATTCTGTTTTAAGTTTTCCTTTATCGCCTTATGTATGTAACATTTTATTCTTATTTTACGTTTGTCATGCCACTCCGCTGAAGAGCGGCAGATTGTGCCGCTGACAGCCCTCCCCTGCCCATATGGGCAGGGGAATGAAATCGCAATAAAGAAAAAAAAGCTCGGTTTGCCCTCCTCCTCTGCTGATAACCTCCTCCTGTACGTCACCCACCTCCTCTCCAAACAACTAAATTCCCATAGATCCGTCATCTTCGTCTCCCTTGGCCTAGAACATGTCTATGACTGTATATGGCATTCCAGTCTCCTATTCAAGCCTCAAACCTTCGCCCTTCCCATTAATTTCATCTGCCTGATTGCCTCTTCCTCTCTCATCGTCCTTCCTATGTTACCCACTACAATACCAACTCGCATACCTTCTACCCGACTGCCGGCATGCCCCAAAGTTCTTTTCTCTCCCCTCCTCTCTACCTCCTCTATACGGTGAACATGCCGTCACCCCAACCCCCGATCCACCCCCTTCAATACGCCGATGACACCACCTTCCTTGCCCTCGCCCCCACACTCCAACACTCCCAATGCCTTCTCCAATCCCACCTTGACCAGTTCGCCACTTGGTGCAACCAGTGGCTGTTTAAGGGCAATCCTTCCAAAAGCCAGGCAATCACTCTAGGCAACAACAATCCTTCCTTCTGTCACCTGGATTTTTACCTCACCATATATGGCTGTCCCATCACCCTAACTCCCACCCTCAAGTACCTTGGCGTCACCCTCGACTGCCACCTTTCCTGGACCCCCCATCTCTGGATAGTCCAAGCCAAGGCAGATATGTGACTCCGCCTCCTTAAACACATGTCTGCCCGCACATAGGGTCTGGACCCCTCCACCATCCTCCACACTCATAAATCCCTCATCCACCCCATACTTTGCTATGTCCACCCCACCTGGATTTCTGCCCCTCCCACCTACTACTAGTCCCTCCAAATCCTGTAACGCCATGCACTTCGCCTCACCTATCGCATCCATCTCCCATCCCCCATGCAGATCCTATACCACTTGATTCCCTTCCTGCACCTCCTCCTTTTCCTTGAACGGATACAGATTGTTTACATCTCCTGCAAACTTGATCCTCCCCACCCGCTTGTCTCTCTCATTCTCTCCCACCCCACCCTGCTGCTGTGCCTGTACCATTGCATCCCAACTGCTCTCCATCTTCACACTCTCCACACCCTTGCACAAGGTGGCATCTGACAACTCCTCTTTCCTGCTGATGTCCTCGTTCTTTCCACTTCCTCTCCCCTTTCCACCCCTTTCCTCCAGGGCTCCCTCCCTTTTTTTCACCATCCTTTCTTGTTCATCCCCCCTCTCCCATTTTCCCTCTTCTTCCCCCCTAGCCAAGCTTCCACATGTCACCCTACCCTCTTCCCTCCCCTCTACCTTCTTTCCTCCCACTGGCCTCTTTCCTCCCTCCTTCCCCCCAGACTGTCCCCTACACCCAGTGGCGCCATCCCCTCATCAAGTGTGTTCACCGTTTTCTGTGCCGAAGATCGTCACGAGTATTTAGTGCAATGGTGTTTGCTTCATTTCTGTGAGTCAGTGTTATCTTCGGTGTGGTCCTTCGTTCGAGTGTAAAACTGATTACCTTCTTTTGTGGACCTTGTTTCTGAAAACAGTGCCTTCCGATGAACGCATTCATCACTATTCTTGTGTGTGTCTTCTGTTTTTGACTTTCTTGTATTTCTCTTTCTATGTCTCCATGTTTCCTATATGTTTTCTCTGTTGGCCGAAGAGCAGCGTCTGTATGCCACTGCTGGCCCACCTTTGTATAAAGGGAAAATATAATTTAAAAAATCGCGCGCAGTTTGCAAGAAAGGGTCAGAGTCCTGTAGTGTTGACTACACATTTCCTTGCGATTGTATGCGTAGATCTTTCGTTATGTTCACTGCTTTCTTTGACGTTATTTTTGGTGTGCGTCTTTTCTGGCGATGTTGTAGATACCACGCTGGTCAGTGGCGTCATTATCGCCAGGATTTCGTATGGATGACGCCCGGCCGTCGAGGCCGCGGCAAGGCGACTTACCCATCACTCCATGTGGCAATGTGGTTCCTGTCGAGCAGTATGCTGCCAGTGGCGCTAATACTACCACCTTCCAACAGGCTAAGAACTGTACATGGCAGGCCGACCGCCAAAAGTCTCCGGTCACCTCCAGCACTCGCATTGATCAAAGTGTGCCTCTTCTGCACCCCTATATGTGGGAATGCTCATTGTCACCTGACAGTTCACCTGGTCTCTTGGTTGTTGACCTTTCACCTGCTGGCTGTCCATCCCTGCTGTAACTCACCTCCACTTGGATGCACCTCTCAGGGTTGTGCCGTCTGCTTCCTTACACCAACCGGATGGGCTTTCTGAGGCTGTCACCCCTGTCTGATTATGCCGTTATTGGACATCCTACAGCTCGTCCACTCATGCTCGTTGCAGCGGCGATAGCTACGGCTCAGATGCCTCTCTTCCAGGAGAAGCAACACCTGCTGCAGCTATGGACGTGGGTCTTGCTGCTGATCTCTCTTCTCGGGCTGCACCAACAGCCGCACCACAGCACCACCAATTTGCAGCCCCCTGAGTGCTGCTGCATCTACTCCATCTAAATGGCCTGACAGGCCTTGTTAGGACTTCACTCCTGTCAGTCCACGAACATCCAAACACGCTCGTCGCGGTGGCGATGGTTCCGAATCTGATGTGCCCTCTCAAGTGGAAGCCGCGCTCGATGATGCCATTGACGTAGAGCCCCCCCCCCCCCCCCGTCCAACTTCTCAGTTACCACAATCTGCGCCACTGAAGAAGGAGAAAAATCCCTCCAGTTGTGGTATACCATCCAAAGAATTACCTAAAGCTGAACGCAATGCCTCATCGGTGGCCAGTTGCAGACTGTCTTTCAGAAGGACCATGTCCAGTAGCTCCTTCATAGCAGACAAGGTTATCTTACTGTCCTTGACTTCATCAAATTGCGGGAAATGCCTTACTACACTCATCAAGTTTCTGGTGACAGGAAGATGAAAATTACTATTAAAGACTTGCCTCATGAAGTTACAGAAGTGGATGTCAGGAGCGAACTGCTCCATCTCAATTTTGCGGGCCCTTTGGTTCATCAATACAGCAAGAGGGACCCTGAGACCCAGAGGTTAATCCTATTGCCCACACATGTCGTCTTCCTCTCTAGAAGGGATGATATTGAAAGGATCTACCAAATCCGGTAGCTTCTGAGCACTAGAGTGTGCATTGAATCCTATGAAGGTCGCTCCAGGCCCTCCATTTGTCCTAGATGCCACCACATGGGCCGCACTCCTAATTACTGTTCATTGGCATAGAACGTGTTAGAGATGTGCACACACCTAGCCTCAGAGAAGCCAACGTGTGCCAGATGTCAAGGCACTTCTCGTGACAGCCACCACCTGGCCTCCTGGAAGGGTTGCCCTATGTATCAAAAGGCGTTAAAGTCTCCCCTGCCCTTCCAGGAAAAAAGACCTCGCCCATTTCCCACTCGTTTGGAGCTGACCTGAGATTCCTCCAATAGCGGGTGTTAAACTCCAATTGCAATTGCAACACAGGAGCCCCCTTTGGGTCAGTCCCATATGCTTACCTTTGGTGATGTAGCTCGATCTCCTGCTCCTTGTCTGTCTCCTGTGGTGGCTGCTAACGATCACCAAATGAAAAGACCAGCTGCAGCAAACTCACAACCACCTGCTGAAGTGTCTCAATCTGTCGAGGTGGTACCTCCTCCGCCAACTCCCATGCCTGCTCATTCCAGGGTCTAGCGACCCACCCAGGAAGTACCCCCAGCTGGGGAAGCTGACACATCCTTTCAGGACGACATGCGTGAAATCCAACAGGTCGTCTCCTTTTTCACGAAACACCACATCAGGGCGGTTATTGGTTACACGGCTCAAAAAATCCAACAGTCGGAGAACAGGCTCACGAAGATCATCGCCCTAGTTCAAGGGCCTAGTCAGATCATAATTAATGGCAGATCGCCCTCCACACGACCCACCATTCCCTTAGGTATCTCTGCATCCTTAATGCCAATGGTATCAAAAGGATGAAACTATACTGAACGCCTTCGTTCATGACTACCATCTGTACATTCTCCTTGTTACTGGAACACACCTTAAGCCAACTGACGGGTTTCGCCTACCCAAATAGTGTGCTATCGGACTGACTGGCTCAATCACCATGGTGGAGGCACAGACATGTTCCTCCACAGCGCATCGGTCCACAACCAAGAGGCTGTGCAGCCACTGGACTACATAGAGGCCACAGTTGTCACTATCTCCAGCTGTCTTGGAGCCATCACTTTTGCCGCAGCTTATTTGAGCCCTAACCAAACACTCCTTGAGACAGAACTTCACAAGCTAACACCTTTTGACAAGCTTATCATTGGGGCTGACCTCAATGCCAAACATCTCATATCGCCAAATCCAAGGGTTTCCTCCTCTTTGAGCTGGAAGATATCTGAGCAGTGTGTTGTGGTTGGCAGGAGAGCCAACACTGTGTAACTAAAAGAGACCGAAATGCATGCGTTTTAGCTCACGCAGGATGGCGTGAGGTCTGGAACATGACAAGGGAATTAGAATTGAGAAAAACGGACGTAGCTGGTGGAATACTTAACTTTAATCCATTAATGATTAACGTTGGTCTGGACGGTACATATTTCATAATATCAATAGTACAGATAATGGCACTTTGCTAGGTCGTAGCAAATAACTTAGCTGAAGGCTATGCAAACTATCGTCTCGGCAAATGAGAGCGTAGAAGTCAGTGAACCATCGCTAGCAAAGTCGGCTGTACAACTGGGGCGAGTGCTAGGAAGTCTCTCTAGACCTGCCGTGTGGCGGCGTCCGTTCTGCAATCAGTGATAGTGGCGACAGGCAGGTCCGATGTATACTACCAGACTGCGGCCGATTTAAAGGCTACCCACACACAAGTCTGCTCCACTGCCAACCAGATATTTTGGATGTGACTATTTGTAGAAACGTTGCTGTGCATTTTTCCTTGGAAACAGTCCATGACCTAACATCTGACCATGAAATGGTACTTCTACTCATTACCGATGTTGTGTTGTCTTTTGACGTCCATTCTACTGTCACAGTTACTGATTGGGACAAATTTTGCAAGAATCTGCAACAACAGCACCCAACCAGACCTAGACCTGGCGACTCCTGCCAATCTTCTTCGTGCAGTTGATTACCTTAGCGCGAAAATCCAGCGAGCGGTAAAAGTCTCCATTTCCCACATTGCGAGGGTTGTAACTCCACTGGATGATTTACCTTCACGTTTACGTGAACTGAAATTCAGGAAAACCGCTACCACCGCTGGTGGAAACAATACTGTGACCCTCAGCCAGGCATCACATGGAGCATCTCCAATGGGAGTTCAGTTGTAGCCTAGCAGATTGGAGGTCAGAGCAGTGGGAGGATAGAAAGTCCACCTTTCTCCTCGAGAATAAATTGGACTGGGCTGTCACTCAAGCCCTGCATTGTACCAACTTGCAGACCCACCACACTGTCCAGACAGACACAGGTCTCATGTATGATACCCTCCGTGTGGTGGAAACCCTGGCTGATGCATTTGAGGCCCAAAACCAACTGCTTGTCCTGGACCCCACACGTGATGAACTCCAGGATGACCAAGATATCCTGAGGGTTTCTGAAACACCACCGCTTATAGCCCCTCAACTTAACATCCATGATGGAAGCGCTCCGAATCCTCCAGAGGAAACGTAATCTGGCCATCGGCCTGGATGGGATCATCAAAGAACATCTCTGATGGCTACCAAATAAACCTCTGGTCTTATTCACTAGGATATTGAACTGTTGTCTTCAGAGTGGCCTTTCCCCTTTACAGTGGAAACAGTCAAAGCTTACTGCCATCCCAAAGCCTTCTAAGGACCCTAAAGTCCCTACCAACAACAGGCTCATCAGCCTTTTGAACACCATGGCAAAGGTCCTGGAGTCTCTCATACTACACCATATTTTCCAGCCTCTGACAGCAAGTGGAACGATCTGTTCTGAACCGTCTGGGTTTACCTTACACATCTCCACTGAACTGCAAGTTCTCCGAATCACGGAGCACATCAGCACATGTGCATGGTTTGTAACTCCAGCATGTGGACAGCAGCGGTCTTCTTGGATGTGCACAATGCTTATGATAAGAATTGGCTGGAGAACCTGGTGTACAACATGTAGACGCAAGCGACCATCCCTGACATATACATAAAGATTGTGTATGGTTTCCTCCATCAGAGGACCTCCCTCGTTGCTCAGAGGAGAAAGTGCTCCAGTGTATGCCACATTTCGATGGGTACCCCTCAGGGCTCTGTACTATCCCCTCTTCTTTTTAATGTCCATGTCAATGACATTCCCCTCAACCGCCACTGCCATTTGGCTGAATATGCCGATGACGCAGAGCTTTATATGACTGGCCAAAATTCTGATCAACTCATAGCTTGCCTCCCAAGGCAAGTGGACACAATGGTCACCTGGTTTCACTAACCGGCCTGTCGCCGAGCGGTTCTAGGCGCTACAGTCTGGAACCGCTCGACTGCTATGGTCACAGGTTCGAATCCTGCCTCAGGAATGGATGTGTGTGATGCCCTTAGGTTAGTTAGGTTTAAAAAGTTCTAAGTTCTTGGGGACTGATGACCTCAGAAAAGAAACTTTTATTCCATCACCTTGATTTTTCCCTTACCATCTGCACCCGCCCTGTCTGCCTCTCCCCCACCCTCACGTACCTTAGACTCACCATTGACCATCACCTCACCTGGATCCCCAACTCCGCTCTATCCAATCCAAAGCTCACAACTACCTTCAACTCCTTAAACACCTCTATGGCTGAACCCCTCTCCATCCTCCACACCTACAAATCCACACCTACAAATCCTTAATCCTCTGTTATGCCAGACCTGCCTGGATATTTGTCCCCTCACCAAATTCTATAAGTCCCTCCATATCCTCGAGTGCCATTCATTCCATATTCGCCTCCTGTCCAGGCAGATCCTCTCCAACCTAACTGATTTACCCCATCTGGTCCTTTTCGCCTGCTGGAGTGGCCGAGCGGTTCTAGGCGCTACAGTCTGGAATCGCGCGACCGCTACAGTCGAAGGTTCGAATCCTGTCTAGAGCATGAATGTGTGTGATGTCCTTAGGTTAGTTAGGTTTAATCAGTTCTAAGTTCTAGGGGACTGATGACCTCAGAAGTTAAGTCCCATAGTGCTCAGAGCCATTTGAACAATTTTTTTGCTCCTTTTCCTTGAAAATATTCACAACCTATACAGCTCCTACCAATCTGATCTCCCTCATCCGATGGTTGCTCCTCTCGTCTCCAACCCCCACCCTATGCTGTGCCTCACCATTGTGTCCCCACTACCCTAAACCTCTACATCCTTCATCTCCTCTTCTAAGGTGGCTTCCATCAACTATGCCACACAGATGACGCCCTCTCTCACTCCATTTATCCCTCCTATCAACTATGATCCTCATCTCCCCCTCTCTTCCTCTGTACTTATCCCAGGCTCCGTCTCCCCCCCCCCCCCCCACCTTCCATATTGTTTTTAATCACACACCCTGTCTCTGACTCCAATCTCTCCCAAGAGTCTTTTTGCTTTCCCCTCCACTTCATTCCATTCTCGTTCACGTCATGCCCCACTTTTTCTATGTCCTCTCCCTCCATTGGCTCCCCACTTTTTTCTTTTCCTCAGCTCCCCCTTTTTTTACCCAATGCACTGGGACGTGCCCCCGCCGCCATATGCCACTGTGTCGCCTCTACAGTGCTGTTTCATGTTCAGTGTTGTGCGCCCCCTGTTGGTGTTACAACCAGCCACCATGCTGTCACAGGGTGTGTTTTTAACTGTTAAGGACAGAAACCATCCTGTTGGCACATTTTTAAACAGTGCCTGTCTACATACTATGTGTTATAATTAGCATCACTGATTTTTTTGTCTTCGTTTATTCCTTGTAACTTTATCGCCATGCATCAGTTTTTATCAGTCGCCCCCTTATCGCCTGCTTTTACTGTTATATCTCCTAATTTTGTATTTAACTTTCCTGCAGGCTGCAGAGTGGCATACTGCGCTGCAGGCAGCCCGCCCCATTTTGGGGGGAATCAAAGTGCACTAAACGAAAAAAAAAGCGCAAAGTTGTTTACATTTGCGTAGTGACAATATCGTAAACAACGATGGATTGCTGTTGATAGCAGTAGGAAATGAATTTGTTTACACATTTAAGGTGGCTGATGTGTATGGGCAGTCACATAGATGACAGTCTTGCCTGATGTGTGGTACACCTCACAAGTGTAACTGTAATGTCATGCAAGAGTTTAGTTCACTTTGAGAATAAATACATTTCCTGTTCCTGTAGTGTGCAGAGCAGATGGACTGACAGAAGAGTTAGTGCTAGTAGGTGGTTGGATAGCAGCAAATGCAGTCTGTGGTGTTGAGTGAGGTATTGTGATTGCATATGTAGCATACTTGTTTCAGTAACAGGTAGAACATGTTTCTCATGCAGTGCAGAATTGGTCCACTCAAGGCATGGTGTTTTCATTTCCATCAGTGAAATTAGTGTGTGTGTCATAGTATTCGTTGGACTGTAGATTTGCTGTGCATGTGTGACAGAGGCTTCAGTGTAATAGTTGGTGCTTAATGATGGTCCGTTTTGCCATGAGAATGTATGTTACACCATGTGGCGTACTGAAAAGAAAGGTCTCTCGTTGGCTTGTGGGGTAGGATTAGTAACCGTGTCACTGAATACAAACCAATGAAAGCATTAAAAAATGCAGTGGTATAATAGACATTGGTGAGAATTCTAGCAGAAGGCATACATTTTTTTTCTGATCAAGGGCAGTTTGCTTCTGATGGCACCTTTTCTCTTTGCATCTCACCATTTGTGGGTGTGACTGTTCCCTGTATGTAAGGTGGGCAGAATTAGCTGCCCACTATATTACAAGGTGGGTGCCATAGAAAAATGTCTCGTATTGTTTGTATCTGTTATCGGTGGTTGGCACTGAAGATTCCTTTTTAGCATACAATCACATATTTTCACTTGTCACGCAATATGCAAGATTGGGTCAATGAGGCAGGGTAGGGAGCCAGATAGTTTTTTGATATTTTTTCTTTGGGAGAGAACATAATCAATGGTAGATGAGCGCAAGACTATATTTTTCTGCAGGTGTATTTGGCACCATATGGAAGAAGTTTGTATGTTTAATGCTACATTATAGGTTTCCATAATTATGAAGCATTGCACTGACTGAAGAGGGTGCTTAACTGGCGAGAAGACACATTTCAATGACTTAAGCGAATTTGCAAATGTCATTTCATTGTGGTTGCAAAGTGTCTAATCCCTTAGGCCAAGTTTTCATCTGTGAACAGTCATCAGTCTTTGCACAAGAAACGAGAAGAATTACATACAAGAGCGAAATACACGACACACCCTATTGCTTAGGAATGTGAAGTTTATTAAGTTGTTAGTTTGCTTGGTGTCCAATATTAGCCAGCAGTCGTAAAGTAAAAAAATTGAATCCGAAATTGTAGTGGGGGTAGCTGTGTTTACTAGATGAGGTAGTACGACTTTTGTCAGTGTGGGGCTAAGAGAAGCGAGCGCGCAGAAGCGCCCCTGTCGGCCAGTGGGAGAACTACTGTGCAGTTTACAGCGCCAAGATGGCGGAAGGTAGCTAGGCAAGGAAGGATTAGACAGAAGGAGCGAAAAACAACCAGTTAGCGTCTGGGAACTGTGTGTTTCATACGTTTTCGAGTGTATTTGTGTGCAGCAGGCGACTTGTGCAGTGTTGGCAGATACTGATAGATAAGAAGTGATATGAGTACCCGTAGGTGCTTGCGTCAGGCGTCAGGTATAAATAGTAGCTCCAGGTGCAAGGTTGTTTACCTTTGCGCAGTGGCAATATCGTAACCAATGAAGTGTAACTGAGGTGCGATTATTGCTAGTTGAAAACTTTTACCAATACCCCGCCATAGAGATGTGAAATACCACCTCTGTGGCAATTTTTAGTAGCTCCTAAGGGGGTGTAAGTCTAATGAAAACAATGTTTGAAGGTGTGTTTGTCTGTAAACACGGTGTGCAGCTGTGTAACAGTTTGGCTGATGGTTGTGAGGGACTGTGCGCACCAGTTAGGCTGTGTTCGCTCAGGGATTGTATACAGTGTTTGGAAGCTAGTGGAAAACATCCTCGAATTGGGTAAGCTGTTGTGCTAGTGTGAATCCCTACACCATTTGTGGACCATTGAAGTGCTGTTCTGTCTAGAGGGATGCAAGTGGTACTCAAGTGCAATGTTTACTGATGTATGTTGTGTTTGGCTATTCTCTGCCAGAAATTATTGAAGGAGACTAGGGCAGTACACCGAGTGTTGATGAAAGTGTGGGAGGTTATCTTGGTTATATAGCAGCGCCCGCATTGTACTTTTGTTGTTTTGTGTTGTGATGGTCATTAGATACATGTTTGTCTTTTATGAATATGGATGTGTGTACAGCTTGATAATTACCACTGATCTCTATGGATTGCTGTTGATAGCAGTAGGAAATGAATTTGTTTACACATTTAAGGTGGCTGATGTGTATGGGCAGTCACATAGATGACAGTCTTGCCTGATGTGTGGTACACCTCACAAGTGTAACTGTAATGTCATGCAAGAGTTTGGTTCACTTTGAGAATAAATACATTTCCTGTTCCTGTAGTGTGCAGAGCAGATGGACTGACAGAAGAGTTAGTGCTAGTAGGTGGTTGGATAGCAGCAAATGCAGTCTGTGGTGTTGAGTGAGGTATTGTGATTGCATATGTAGCATACTTGTTTCAGTAACAGGTAGAACATGTTTCTCATGCAGTGCAGAATTGGTCCACTCAAGGCATGGTGTTTTCATTTCCATCAGTGAAATTAGTGTGTGTGTCATAGTATTCGTTGGACTGTGGATTTGCTGTGCATGTGTGACAGAGGCTTCAGTGTAATAGTTGGTGCTTAATGATGGTCCGTTTTGCCATGAGAATGTATGTTACACCATGTGGCGTACTGAAAAGAAAGGTCTCTCGTTGGCTTGTGGGGTAGGATTAGTAACCGTGTCACTGAATACAAACCAATGAAAGCATTAAAAAATGCAGTGGTATAATAGACATTGGTGAGAATTCTAGCAGAAGGCATACATTTTTTTTCTGATCAAGGGCAGTTTGCTTCTGATGGCACCTTTTCTCTTTGCATCTCACCATTTGTGGGTGTGACTGTTCCCTGTATGTAAGGTGGGCAGAATTAGCTGCCCACTATATTACAAGGTGGGTGCCATAGAAAAATGTCTCGTATTGTTTGTATCTGTTATCGGTGGTTGGCACTGAAGATTCCTTTTTAGCATACAATCACATATTTTCACTTGTCACGCAATATGCAAGATTGGGTCAATGAGGCAGGGTAGGGAGCCAGATAGTTTTTTGATATTTTTTCTTTGGGAGAGAACATAATCAATGGTAGATGAGCGCAAGACTATATTTTTCTGCAGGTGTATTTGGCACCATATGGAAGAAGTTTGTATGTTTAATGCTACATTATAGGTTTCCATAATTATGAAGCATTGCACTGACTGAAGAGGGTGCTTAACTGGCGAGAAGACACATTTCAATGACTTAAGCGAATTTGCAAATGTCATTTCATTGTGGTTGCAAAGTGTCTAATCCCTTAGGCCAAGTTTTCATCTGTGAACAGTCATCAGTCTTTGCACAAGAAACGAGAAGAATTACATACAAGAGCGAAATACACGACACACCCTATTGCTTAGGAATGTGAAGTTTATTAAGTTGTTAGTTTGCTTGGTGTCCAATATTAGCCAGCAGTCGTAAAGTAAAAAAATTGAATCCGAAATTGTAGTGGGGGTAGCTGTGTTTACTAGATGAGGTAGTACGACTTTTGTCAGTGTGGGGCTAAGAGAAGCGAGCGCGCAGAAGCGCCCCTGTCGGCCAGTGGGAGAACTACTGTGCAGTTTACAGCGCCAAGATGGCGGAAGGTAGCTAGGCAAGGAAGGATTAGACAGAAGGAGCGAAAAACAACCAGTTAGCGTCTGGGAACTGTGTGTTTCATACGTTTTCGAGTGTATTTGTGTGCAGCAGGCGACTTGTGCAGTGTTGGCAGATACTGATAGATAAGAAGTGATATGAGTACCCGTAGGTGCTTGCGTCAGGCGTCAGGTATAAATAGTAGCTCCAGGTGCAACGTTGTTTACCTTTGCGCAGTGGCAATATCGTAACCAATGAAGTGTAACTGAGGTGCGATTATTGCTAGTTGAAAACTTTTACCAATACCCCGCCATAGAGATGTGAAATACCACCTCTGTGGCAATTTTTAGTAGCTCCTAAGGGGGTGTAAGTCTAATGAAAACAATGTTTGAAGGTGTGTTTGTCTGTAAACACGGTGTGCAGCTGTGTAACAGTTTGGCTGATGGTTGTGAGGGACTGTGCGCACCAGTTAGGCTGTGTTCGCTCAGGGATTGTATACAGTGTTTGGAAGCTAGTGGAAAACATCCTCGAATTGGGTAAGCTGTTGTGCTAGTATGAATCCCTACACCATTTGTGGACCATTGAAGTGCTGTTCTGTCTAGAGGGATGCAAGTGGTACTCAAGTGCAATGTTTACTGATGTATGTTGTGTTTGGCTATTCTCTGCCAGAAATTATTGAAGGAGACTAGGGCAGTACACCGAGTGTTGATGAAAGTGTGGGAGGTTATCTTGGTTATATAGCAGCGCCCGCATTGTACTTTTGTTGTTTTGTGTTGTGATGGTCATTAGATACATGTTTGTCTTTTATGAATATGGATGTGTGTACAGCTTGATAATTACCACTGATCTCTATGGATTGCTGTTGATAGCAGTAGGAAATGAATTTGTTTACACATTTAAGGTGGCTGATGTGTATGGGCAGTCACATAGATGACAGTCTTGCCTGATGTGTGGTACACCTCACAAGTGTAACTGTAATGTCATGCAAGAGTTTGGTTCACTTTGAGAATACATACATTTCCTGTTCCTGTAGTGTGCAGAGCAGATGGACTGACAGAAGAGTTAGTGCTAGTAGGTGGTTGGATAGCAGCAAATGCAGTCTGTGGTGTTGAGTGAGGTATTGTGATTGCATATGTAGCATACTTGTTTCAGTAACAGGTAGAGCCTGTTTCTCATGCAGTGCAGAATTGGTCCACTCAAGGCATGGTGTTTTCATTTCCATCAGTGAAATTAGTGTGAGTGTCATAGTATTCCTTGGACTGTGGATTTGCTGTGCATGTGTGACAGAGGCTTCAGTGTAATAGTTGGTGCTTAATGATGGTCCGTTTTGCCATGAGAATGTATGTTACACCATGTGGCGTACTGAAAAGAAAGGTCTCTCGTTGGCTTGTGGGGTAGGATTAGTAACCGTGTCACTGAATATAAACCAATGAAAGCATTAAAAAATGCAGTGGTATAATAGACATTGGTGAGAATTCTAGCAGAAGGCATACATTTTTTCTGGTCAAGGGCAGTTTGCTTCTGATGGCACCTTTTCTCTTTGCATCTCACCATTTGTGGGTGTGACTGTTCCCTGTATGTAAGGTGGGCAGAATTAGCTGCCCACTATATTACAAGGTGGGTGCCATAGAAAAATGTCTCGTATTGTTTGTATCTGTTATCGGTGGTTGGCACTGAAGATTCCTTTTTAGCATACAATCACATATTTTCACTTGTCACGCAATATGCAAGATTGGGTCAATGAGGCAGGGTAGGGAGCCAGATAGTTTTTTGATATTTTTTCTTTGGGAGAGAACATAATCAATGGTAGATGAGCGCAAGACTATATTTTTCTGCAGGTGTATTTGGCACCATATGGAAGAAGTTTGTATGTTTAATGCTACATTATAGGTTTCCATAATTATGAAGCATTGCACTGACTGAAGAGGGTGCTTAACTGGCGAGAAGACACATTTCAATGACTTAAGCGAATTTGCAAATGTCATTTCATTGTGGTTGCAAGGTGTCTAATCCCTTAGGCCAAGTTTTCATCTGCGAACAGTCATCAGTCTTTGCACAAGAAACGAGAAGAATTACATACAAGAGCGAAATACAAGACACACCCTATTGCTTAGGAATGTGAAGTTTATTAAGTTGTTAGTTTGCTTGGTGTCCAATATTAGCCAGCAGTCGTAAAGTAAAAAAATGGAATCCGAAATTGTAGTGGGGGTAGCTGTGTTTACTAGATGAGGTAGTACGACTTTTGTCAGTGTGGGGCTAAGAGAAGCGAGCGCGCAGAAGCGCCCCTGTCGGCCAGTGGGAGAACTACTGTGCAGTTTACAGCGCCAAGATGGCGGAAGGTAGCTAGGCAAGGAAGGATTAGACAGAAGGAGCGAAAAACAACCAGTTAGCGTCTGGGAACTGTGTGTTTCATATGTTTTCGAGTGTATTTCTGTATTTGTGTGCAGCAGGCGACTTGTGCAGTGTTGGCAGATACTGATAGATAAGAAGTGATATGAGTACCCGTAGGTGCTTGCGTCAGGCGTCAGGTATAAATAGTAGCTCCAGGTGCAAGGTTGTTTACCTTTGCGCAGTGGCAATATCGTAACCAATGAAGTGTAACTGAGGTGCGATTATTGCTAGTTGAAAACTTTTACCAATACCCCGCCATAGAGATGTGAAATACCACCTCTGTGGCAATTTTTAGTAGCTCCTAAGGGGGTGTAAGTCTAATGAAAACAATGTTTGAAGGTGTGTTTGTCTGTAAACACGGTGTGCAGCTGTGTAAGAGTTTGGCTGATGGTTGTGAGGGACTGTGCGCACCAGTTAGGCTGTGTTCGCTCAGGGATTGTATACAGTGTTTGGAAGCTAGTGGAAAACATCCTCGAATTGGGTAAGCTGTTGTGCTAGTGTGAATCCCTACACCATTTGTGGACCATTGAAGTGCTGTTCTGTCTAGAGGGATGCAAGTGGTACTCAAGTGCAATGTTTACTGATGTATTTTGTGTTTGGCTATTCTCTGCCAGAAATTATTGAAGGAGACTAGGGCAGTACACCGAGTGTTGATGAAAGTGTGGGAGGTTATCTTGGTTATATAGCAGCGCCCGAATTGTACTTTTGTTGTTTTGTGTTGTGATGGTCATTAGATACATGTTTGTCTTTTATGAATATGGATGTGTGTACAGCTTGATAATTACCACTGATCTCTATGGATTGCTGTTGATAGCAGTAGGAAATGAATTTGTTTACACATTTAAGGTGGCTGATGTGTATGGGCAGTCACATAGATGACAGTCTTGCCTGATGTGTGGTACACCTCACAAGTGTAACTGTAATGTCATGCAAGAGTTTGGTTCACTTTGAGAATACATACATTTCCTGTTCCTGTAGTGTGCAGAGCAGATGGACTGACAGAAGAGTTAGTGCTAGTAGGTGGTTGGATAGCAGCAAATGCAGTCTGTGGTGTTGAGTGAGGTATTGTGATTGCATATGTAGCATACTTGTTTCAGTAACAGGTAGAGCCTGTTTCTCATGCAGTGCAGAATTGGTCCACTCAAGGCATGGTGTTTTCATTTCCATCAGTGAAATTAGTGTGTGTGTCATAGTATTCCTTGGACTGTGGATTTGCTGTGCATGTGTGACAGAGGCTTCAGTGTAATAGTTGGTGCTTAATGATGGTCCGTTTTGCCATGAGAATGTATGTTACACCATGTGGCGTACTGAAAAGAAAGGTCTCTCGTTGGCTTGTGGGGTAGGATTAGTAACCGTGTCACTGAATATAAACCAATGAAAGCATTAAAAAATGCAGTGGTATAATAGACATTGGTGAGAATTCTAGCAGAAGGCATAAATTTTTTCTGGTCAAGGGCAGTTTGCTTCTGATGGCACCTTTTCTCTTTGCATCTCACCATTTGTGGGTGTGACTGTTCCCTGTATGTAAGGTGGGCAGAATTAGCTGCCCACTATATTACAAGGTGGGTGCCATAGAAAAATGTCTCGTATTGTTTGTATCTGTTATCGGTGGTTGGCACTGAAGATTCCTTTTTAGCATACAATCACATATTTTCACTTGTCACGCAATATGCAAGATTGGGTCAATGAGGCAGGGTAGGGAGCCAGATAGTTTTTTGATATTTTTTCTTTGGGAGAGAACATAATCAATGGTAGATGAGCGCAAGACTATATTTTTCTGCAGGTGTATTTGGCACCATATGGAAGAAGTTTGTATGTTTAATGCTACATTATAGGTTTCCATAATTATGAAGCATTGCACTGACTGAAGAGGGTGCTTAACTGGCGAGAAGACACATTTCAATGACTTAAGCGAATTTGCAAATGTCATTTCATTGTGGTTGCAAGGTGTCTAATCCCTTAGGCCAAGTTTTCATCTGCGAACAGTCATCAGTCTTTGCACAAGAAACGAGAAGAATTACATACAAGAGCGAAATACAAGACACACCCTATTGCTTAGGAATGTGAAGTTTATTAAGTTGTTAGTTTGCTTGGTGTCCAATATTAGCCAGCAGTCGTAAAGTAAAAAAATGGAATCCGAAATTGTAGTGGGGGTAGCTGTGTTTACTAGATGAGGTAGTACGACTTTTGTCAGTGTGGGGCTAAGAGAAGCGAGCGCGCAGAAGCGCCCCTGTCGGCCAGTGGGAGAACTACTGTGCAGTTTACAGCGCCAAGATGGCGGAAGGTAGCTAGGCAAGGAAGGATTAGACAGAAGGAGCGAAAAACAACCAGTTAGCGTCTGGGAACTGTGTGTTTCATATGTTTTCGAGTGTATTTCTGTATTTGTGTGCAGCAGGCGACTTGTGCAGTGTTGGCAGATACTGATAGATAAGAAGTGATATGAGTACCCGTAGGTGCTTGCGTCAGGCGTCAGGTATAAATAGTAGCTCCAGGTGCAAGGTTGTTTACCTTTGCGCAGTGGCAATATCGTAACCAATGAAGTGTAACTGAGGTGCGATTATTGCTAGTTGAAAACTTTTACCAATACCCCGCCATAGAGATGTGAAATACCACCTCTGTGGCAATTTTTAGTAGCTCCTAAGGGGGTGTAAGTCTAATGAAAACAATGTTTGAAGGTGTGTTTGTCTGTAAACACGGTGTGCAGCTGTGTAAGAGTTTGGCTGATGGTTGTGAGGGACTGTGCGCACCAGTTAGGCTGTGTTCGCTCAGGGATTGTATACAGTGTTTGGAAGCTAGTGGAAAACATCCTCGAATTGGGTAAGCTGTTGTGCTAGTGTGAATCCCTACACCATTTGTGGACCATTGAAGTGCTGTTCTGTCTAGAGGGATGCAAGTGGTACTCAAGTGCAATGTTTACTGATGTATGTTGTGTTTGGCTATACTCTGCCAGAAATTATTGAAGGAGACTAGGGCAGTACACCGAGTGTTGATGAAAGTGTGGGAGGTTATCTTGGTTATATAGCAGCGCCCGAATTGTACTTTTGTTGTTTTGTGTTGTGATGGTCATTAGATACATGTTTGTCTTTTATGAATATGGATGTGTGTACAGCTTGATAATTACCACTGATCTCTATGGATTGCTGTTGATAGCAGTAGGAAATGAATTTGTTTACACATTTAAGGTGGCTGATGTGTATGGGCAGTCACATAGATGACAGTCTTGCCTGATGTGTGGTACACCTCACAAGTGTAACTGTAATGTCATGCAAGAGTTTGGTTCACTTTGAGAATACATACATTTCCTGTTCCTGTAGTGTGCAGAGCAGATGGACTGACAGAAGAGTTAGTGCTAGTAGGTGGTTGGATAGCAGCAAATGTAGTCTGTGGTGTTGAGTGAGGTATTGTGATTGCATATGTAGCATACTTGTTTCAGTAACAGGTAGAACATGTTTCTCATGCAGTGCAGAATTGGTCCACTCAAGGCATGGTGTTTTCATTTCCATCAGTGAAATTAGTGTGTGTGTCATAGTATTCCTTGGACTGTGGATTTGCTGTGCATGTGCGACAGAGGCTTCAGTGTAATAGTTGGTGCTTAGTGATGGTCCGTTTTGCCATGAGAATGTATGTTACACCATGTGGTTTACTGAAAAGAAAGGTCTCTCGTTGGCTTGTGGGGTAGGATTAGTAACCGTGTCACTGAATATAAACCAATGAAAGCATTAAAAAATGCAGTGGTATAATAGACATTGGTGAGAATTCTAGCAGAAGGCATACATTTTTTCTGGTCAAGGGCAGTTTGCTTCTGATGGCACCTTTTCTCTTTGCATCTCACCATTTGTGGGTGTGACTGTTCCCTGTATGTAAGGTGGGCAGAATTAGCTGCCCACTATATTACAAGGTGGGTGCCATAGAAAAATGTCTCGTATTGTTTGTATCTGTTATCGGTGGTTGGCACTGAAGATTCCTTTTTAGCATACAATCACATATTTTCACTTGTCACGCAATATGCAAGATTGGGTCAATGAGGCAGGGTAGGGAGCCAGATAGTTTTATGATTTTTTTCTTTGGGAGAGAACATAATCAATGGTAGATGAGCGCAAGACTATATTTTTCTGCAGGTGTATTTGGCACCATATGGAAGAAGTTTGTATGTTTAATGCTACATTATAGGTTTCCATAATTATGAAGCATTGCACTGACTGAAGAGGGTGCTTAACTGGCGAGAAGACACATTTCAATGACTTAAGCGAATTTGCAAATGTCATTTCATTGTGGTTGCAAGGTGTCTAATCCCTTAGGCCAAGTTTTCATCTGCGAACAGTCATCAGTCTTTGCACAAGAAACGAGAAGAATTACATACAAGAGCGAAATACAAGACACACCCTATTGCTTAGGAATGTGAAGTTTATTAAGTTGTTAGTTTGCTTGGTGTCCAATATTAGCCAGCAGTCGTAAAGTAAAAAAATGGAATCCGAAATTGTAGTGGGGGTAGCTGTGTTTACTAGATGAGGTAGTACGACTTTTGTCAGTGTGGGGCTAAGAGAAGCGAGCGCGCAGAAGCGCCCCTGTCGGCCAGTGGGAGAACTACTGTGCAGTTTACAGCGCCAAGATGGCGGAAGGTAGCTAGGCAAGGAAGGATTAGACAGAAGGAGCGAAAAACAACCAGTTAGCGTCTGGGAACTGTGTGTTTCATATGTTTTCGAGTGTATTTCTGTATTTGTGTGCAGCAGGCGACTTGTGCAGTGTTGGCAGATACTGATAGATAAGAAGTGATATGAGTACCCGTAGGTGCTTGCGTCAGGCGTCAGGTATAAATAGTAGCTCCAGGTGCAAGGTTGTTTACCTTTGCGCAGTGGCAATATCGTAACCAATGTAGTGTAACTGAGGTGCGATTATTGCTAGTTGAAAACTTTTACCAATACCCCGCCATAGAGATGTGAAATACCACCTCTGTGGCAATTTTTAGTAGCTCCTAAGGGGGTGTAAGTCTAATGAAAACAATGTTTGAAGGTGTGTTTGTCTGTAAACACGGTGTGCAGCTGTGTAACAGTTTGGCTGATGGTTGTGAGGGACTGTGCGCACCAGTTAGGCTGTGTTCGCTCAGGGATTGTATACAGTGTTTGGAAGCTAGTGGAAAACATCCTCGAATTGGGTAAGCTGTTGTGCTAGTGTGAATCCCTACACCATTTGTGGACCATTGAAGTGCTGTTCTGTCTAGAGGGATGCAAGTGGTACTCAAGTGCAATGTTTACTGATGTATGTTGTGTTTGGCTATTCTCTGCCAGAAATTATTGAAGGAGACTAGGGCAGTACACCGAGTGTTGATGAAAGTGTGGGAGGTTATCTTGGTTATATAGCAGCGCCCGCATTGTACTTTTGTTGTTTTGTGTTGTGATGGTCATTAGATACATGTTTGTCTTTTATGAATATGGATGTGTGTACAGCTTGATAATTACCACTGATCTCTATGGATTGCTGTTGATAGCAGTAGGAAATGAATTTGTTTACACATTTAAGGTGGCTGATGTGTATGGGCAGTCACATAGATGACAGTCTTGCCTGATGTGTGGTACACCTCACAAGTGTAACTGTAATGTCATGCAAGAGTTTGGTTCACTTTGAGAATACATACATTTCCTGTTCCTGTAGTGTGCAGAGCAGATGGACTGACAGAAGAGTTAGTGCTAGTAGGTGGTTGGATAGCAGCAAATGTAGTCTGTGGTGTTGAGTGAGGTATTGTGATTGCATATGTAGCATACTTGTTTCAGTAACAGGTAGAACATGTTTCTCATGCAGTGCAGAATTGGTCCACTCAAGGCATGGTGTTTTCATTTCCATCAGTGAAATTAGTGTGTGTGTCATAGTATTCCTTGGACTGTGGATTTACTGTGCATGTGCGACAGAGGCTTCAGTGTAATAGTTGGTGCTTAGTGATGGTCCGTTTTGCCATGAGAATGTATGTTACACCATGTGGTTTACTGAAAAGAAAGGTCTCTCGTTGGCTTGTGGGGTAGGATTAGTAACCGTGTCACTGAATATAAACCAATGAAAGCATTAAAAAATGCAGTGGTATAATAGACATTGGTGAGAATTCTAGCAGAAGGCATACATTTTTTCTGGTCAAGGGCAGTTTGCTTCTGATGGCACCTTTTCTCTTTGCATCTCACCATTTGTGGGTGTGACTGTTCCCTGTATGTAAGGTGGGCAGAATTAGCTGCCCACTATATTACAAGGTGGGTGCCATAGAAAAATGTCTCGTATTGTTTGTATCTGTTATCGGTGGTTGGCACTGAAGATTCCTTTTTAGCATACAATCACATATTTTCACTTGTCACGCAATATGCAAGATTGGGTCAATGAGGCAGGGTAGGGAGCCAGATAGTTTTTTGATTTTTTTTCTTTGGGAGAGAACATAATCAATGGTAGATGAGCGCAAGACTATATTTTTCTGCAGGTGTATTTGGCACCATATGGAAGAAGTTTGTATGTTTAATGCTACATTATAGGTTTCCATAATTATGAAGCATTGCACTGACTGAAGAGGGTGCTTAACTGGCGAGAAGACACATTTCAATGACTTAAGCGAATTTGCAAATGTCATTTCATTGTGGTTGCAAGGTGTCTAATCCCTTAGGCCAAGTTTTCTTCTGCGAACAGTCATCAGTCTTTGCACAAGAAACGAGAAGAATTACATACAAGAGCGAAATACAAGACACACCCTATTGCTTAGGAATGTGAAGTTTATTAAGTTGTTAGTTTGCTTGGTGTCCAATATTAGCCAGCAGTCGTAAAGTAAAAAAATGGAATCCGAAATTGTAGTGGGGGTAGCTGTGTTTACTAGATGAGGTAGTACGACTTTTGTCAGTGTGGGGCTAAGAGAAGCGAGCGCGCAGAAGCGCCCCTGTCGGCCAGTGGGAGAACTACTGTGCAGTTTACAGCGCCAAGATGGCGGAAGGTAGCTAGGCAAGGAAGGATTAGACAGAAGGAGCGAAAAACAACCAGTTAGCGTCTGGGAACTGTGTGTTTCATATGTTTTCGAGTGTATTTCTGTATTTGTGTGCAGCAGGCGACTTGTGCAGTGTTGGCAGATACTGATAGATAAGAAGTGATATGAGTACCCTTAGGTGCTTGCGTCAGGCGTCAGGTATAAATAGTAGCTCCAGGTGCAAGGTTGTTTACCTTTGCGCAGTGGCAATATTGTAACCAATGAAGTGTAACTGAGGTGCGATTATTGCTAGTTGAAAACTTTTACCAATACCCCGCCATAGAGATGTGAAATACCACCTCTGTGGCAATTTTTAGTAGCTCCTAAGGGGGTGTAAGTCTAATGAAAACAATGTTTGAAGGTGTGTTTGTCTGTAAACACGGTGTGCAGCTGTGTAACAGTTTGGCTGATGGTTGTGAGGGACTGTGCGCACCAGTTAGGCTGTGTTCGCTCAGGGATTGTATACAGTGTTTGGAAGCTAGTGGAAAACATCCTCGAATTGGGTAAGCTGTTGTGCTAGTGTGAATCCCTACACCATTTGTGGACCATTGAAGTGCTGTTCTGTCTAGAGGGATGCAAGTGGTACTCAAGTGCAATGTTTACTGATGTATGTTGTGTTTGGCTATTCTCTGCCAGAAATTATTGAAGGAGACTAGGGCAGTACACCGAGTGTTGATGAAAGTGTGGGAGGTTATCTTGGTTATATAGCAGCGCCCGCATTGTACTTTTGTTGTTTTGTGTTGTGATGGTCATTAGATACATGTTTGTCTTTTATGAATATGGATGTGTGTACAGCTTGATAATTACCACTGATCTCTATGGATTGCTGTTGATAGCAGTAGGAAATGAATTTGTTTACACATTTAAGGTGGCTGATGTGTATGGGCAGTCACATAGATGACAGTCTTGCCTGATGTGTGGTACACCTCACAAGTGTAACTGTAATGTCATGCAAGAGTTTGGTTCACTTTGAGAATACATACATTTCCTGTTCCTGTAGTGTGCAGAGCAGATGGACTGACAGAAGAGTTAGTGCTAGTAGGTGGTTGGATAGCAGCAAATGTAGTCTGTGGTGTTGAGTGAGGTATTGTGATTGCATATGTAGCATACTTGTTTCAGTAACAGGTAGAGCATGTTTCTCATGCAGTGCAGAATTGGTCCACTCAAGGCATGGTGTTTTCATTTCCATCAGTGAAATTAGTGTGTGTGTCATAGTATTCCTTGGACTGTGGATTTGCTGTGCATGTGCGACAGAGGCTTCAGTGTAATAGTTGGTGCTTAATGATGGTCCGTTTTGCCATGAGAATGTATGTTACACCATGTGGTTTACTGAAAAGAAAGGTCTCTCGTTGGCTTGTGGGGTAGGATTAGTAACCGTGTCACTGAATATAAACCAATGAAAGCATTAAAAAATGCAGTGGTATAATAGACATTGGTGAGAATTCTAGCAGAAGGCATACATTTTTTCTGGTCAAGGGCAGTTTGCTTCTGATGGCACCTTTTCTCTTTGCATCTCACCATTTGTGGGTGTGACTGTTCCCTGTATGTAAGGTGGGCAGAATTAGCTGCCCACTATATTACAAGGTGGGTGCCATAGAAAAATGTCTCATATTGTTTGTATCTGTTATCGGTGGTTGGCACTGAAGATTCCTTTTTAGCATACAATCACATATTTTCACTTGTCACGCAATATGCAAGATTGGGTCAATGAGGCAGGGTAGGGAGCCAGATAGTTTTTTGATTTTTTTTCTTTGGGAGAGAACATAATCAATGGTAGATGAGCGCAAGACTATATTTTTCTGCAGGTGTATTTGGCACCATATGGAAGAAGTTTGTATGTTTAATGCTACATTATAGGTTTCCATAATTATGAAGCATTGCACTGACTGAAGAGGGTGCTTAACTGGCGAGAAGACACATTTCAATGACTTAAGCGAATTTGCAAATGTCATTTCATTGTGGTTGCAAGGTGTCTAATCCCTTAGGCCAAGTTTTCATCTGCGAACAGTCATCAGTCTTTGCACAAGAAACGAGAAGAATTACATACAAGAGCGAAATACAAGACACACCCTATTGCTTAGGAATGTGAAGTTTATTAAGTTGTTAGTTTGCTTGGTGTCCAATATTAGCCAGCAGTCGTAAAGTAAAAAAATGGAATCCGAAATTGTAGTGGGGGTAGCTGTGTTTACTAGATGAGGTAGTACGACTTTTGTCAGTGTGGGGCTAAGAGAAGCGAGCGCGCAGAAGCGCCCCTGTCGGCCAGTGGGAGAACTACTGTGCAGTTTACAGCGCCAAGATGGCGGAAGGTAGCTAGGCAAGGAAGGATTAGACAGAAGGAGCGAAAAACAACCAGTTAGCGTCTGGGAACTGTGTGTTTCATATGTTTTCGAGTGTATTTCTGTATTTGTGTGCAGCAGGCGACTTGTGCAGTGTTGGCAGATACTGATAGATAAGAAGTGATATGAGTACCCGTAGGTGCTTGCGTCAGGCGTCAGGTATAAATAGTAGCTCCAGGTGCAAGGTTGTTTACCTTTGCGCAGTGGCAATATCGTAACCAATGAAGTGTAACTGAGGTGCGATTATTGCTAGTTGAAAACTTTTACCAATACCCCGCCATAGAGATGTGAAATACCACCTCTGTGGCAATTTTTAGTAGCTCCTAAGGGGGTGTAAGTCTAATGAAAACAATGTTTGAAGGTGTGTTTGTCTGTAAACACGGTGTGCAGCTGTGTAACAGTTTGGCTGATGGTTGTGAGGGACTGTGCGCACCAGTTAGGCTGTGTTCGCTCAGGGATTGTATACAGTGTTTGGAAGCTAGTGGAAAACATCCTCGAATTGGGTAAGCTGTTGTGCTAGTGTGAATGCCTACACCATTTGTGGACCATTGAAGTGCTGTTCTGTCTAGAGGGATGCAAGTGGTACTCAAGTGCAATGTTTACTGATGTATGTTGTGTTTGGCTATTCTCTGCCAGAAATTATTGAAGGAGACTAGGGCAGTACACCGAGTGTTGATGAAAGTGTGGGAGGTTATCTTGGTTATATAGCAGCGCCCGCATTGTACTTTTGTTGTTTTGTGTTGTGATGGTCATTAGATACATGTTTGTCTTTTATGAATATGGATGTGTGTACAGCTTGATAATTACCACTGATCTCTATGGATTGCTGTTGATAGCAGTAGGAAATGAATTTGTTTACACATTTAAGGTGGCTGATGTGTATGGGCAGTCACATAGATGACAGTCTTGCCTGATGTGTGGTACACCTCACAAGTGTAACTGTAATGTCATGCAAGAGTTTGGTTCACTTTGAGAATACATACATTTCCTGTTCCTGTAGTGTGCAGAGCAGATGGATTGACAGAAGAGTTAGTGCTAGTAGGTGGTTGGATAGCAGCAAATGCAGTCTGTGGTGTTGAGTGAGGTATTGTGATTGCATATGTAGCATACTTGTTTCAGTAACAGGTAGAGCCTGTTTCTCATGCAGTGCAGAATTGGTCCACTCAAGGCATGGTGTTTTCATTTCCATCAGTGAAATTAGTGTGTGTGTCATAGTATTCCTTGGACTGTGGATTTGCTGTGCATGTGTGACAGAGGCTTCAGTGTAATAGTTGGTGCTTAATGATGGTCCGTTTTGCCATGAGAATGTATGTTACACCATGTGGCGTACTGAAAAGAAAGGTCTCTCGTTGGCTTGTGGGGTAGGATTAGTAACCGTGTCACTGAATATAAACCAATGAAAGCATTAAAAAATGCAGTGGTATAATAGACATTGGTGAGAATTCTAGCAGAAGGCATACATTTTTTTCTGATCAAGGGCAGTTTGCTTCTGATGGCACCTTTTCTCTTTGCATCTCACCATTTGTGGGTGTGACTGTTCCCTGTATGTAAGGTGGGCAGAATTAGCTGCCCACTATATTACAAGGTGGGTGCCATAGAAAAATGTCTCGTATTGTTTGTATCTGTTATCGGTGGTTGGCACTGAAGATTCCTTTTTAGCATACAATCACATATTTTCACTTGTCACGCAATATGCAAGATTGGGTCAATGAGGCAGGGTAGGGAGCCAGATAGTTTTATGATTTTTTTCTTTGGGAGAGAACATAATCAATGGTAGATGAGCGCAAGACTATATTTTTCTGCAGGTGTATTTGGCACCATATGGAAGAAGTTTGTATGTTTAATGCTACATTATAGGTTTCCATAATTATGAAGCATTGCACTGACTGAAGAGGGTGCTTAACTGGCGAGAAGACACATTTCAATGACTTAAGCGAATTTGCAAATGTCATTTCATTGTGGTTGCAAGGTGTCTAATCCCTTAGGCCAAGTTTTCATCTGCGAACAGTCATCAGTCTTTGCACAAGAAACGAGAAGAATTACATACAAGAGCGAAATACAAGACACACCCTATTGCTTAGGAATGTGAAGTTTATTAAGTTGTTAGTTTGCTTGGTGTCCAATATTAGCCAGCAGTCGTAAAGTAAAAAAATGGAATCCGAAATTGTAGTGGGGGTAGCTGTGTTTACTAGATGAGGTAGTACGACTTTTGTCAGTGTGGGGCTAAGAGAAGCGAGCGCGCAGAAGCGCCCCTGTCGGCCAGTGGGAGAACTACTGTGCAGTTTACAGCGCCAAGATGGCGGAAGGTAGCTAGGCAAGGAAGGATTAGACAGAAGGAGCGAAAAACAACCAGTTAGCGTCTGGGAACTGTGTGTTTCATATGTTTTCGAGTGTATTTCTGTATTTGTGTGCAGCAGGCGACTTGTGCAGTGTTGGCAGATACTGATAGATAAGAAGTGATATGAGTACCCTTAGGTGCTTGCGTCAGGCGTCAGGTATAAATAGTAGCTCCAGGTGCAAGGTTGTTTACCTTTGCGCAGTGGCAATATCGTAACCAATGAAGTGTAACTGAGGTGCGATTATTGCTAGTTGAAAACTTTTACCAATACCCCGCCATAGAGATGTGAAATACCACCTCTGTGGCAATTTTTAGTAGCTCCTAAGGGGGTGTAAGTCTAATGAAAACAATGTTTGAAGGTGTGTTTGTCTGTAAACACGGTGTGCAGCTGTGTAACAGTTTGGCTGATGGTTGTGAGGGACTGTGCGCACCAGTTAGGCTGTGTTCGCTCAGGGATTGTATACAGTGTTTGGAAGCTAGTGGAAGACATCCTCGAATTGGGTAAGCTGTTGTGCTAGTGTGAATCCCTACACCATTTGTGGACCATTGAAGTGCTGTTCTGTCTAGAGGGATGCAAGTGGTACTCAAGTGCAATGTTTACTGATGTATGTTGTGTTTGGCTATTCTCTGCCAGAAATTATTGAAGGAGACTAGGGCAGTACACCGAGTGTTGATGAAAGTGTGGGAGGTTATCTTGGTTATATAGCAGCGCCCGCATTGTACTTTTGTTGTTTTGTGTTGTGATGGTCATTAGATACATGTTTGTCTTTTATGAATATGGATGTGTGTACAGCTTGATAATTACCACTGATCTCTATGGATTGCTGTTGATAGAAGTAGGAAATGAATTTGTTTACACATTTAAGGTGGCTGATGTGTATGGGCAGTCACATAGATGACAGTCTTGCCTGATGTGTGGTACACCTCACAAGTGTAACTGTAATGTCATGCAAGAGTTTGGTTCACTTTGAGAATACATACATTTCCTGTTCCTGTAGTGTGCAGAGCAGATGGACTGACAGAAGAGTTAGTGCTAGTAGGTGGTTGGATAGCAGCAAATGCAGTCTGTGGTGTTGAGTGAGGTATTGTGATTGCATATGTAGCATACTTGTTTCAGTAACAGGTAGAGCCTGTTTCTCATGCAGTGCAGAATTGGTCCACTCAAGGCATGGTGTTTTCATTTCCATCAGTGAAATTAGTGTGTGTGTCATAGTATTCCTTGGACTGTGGATTTGCTGTGCATGTGTGACAGAGGCTTCAGTGTAATAGTTGGTGCTTAATGATGGTCCGTTTTGCCATGAGAATGTATGTTACACCATGTGGCGTACTGAAAAGAAAGGTCTCTCGTTGGCTTGTGGGGTAGGATTAGTAACCGTGTCACTGAATATAAACCAATGAAAGCATTAAAAAATGCAGTGGTATAATAGACATTGGTGAGAATTCTAGCAGAAGGCATACATTTTTTCTGGTCAAGGGCAGTTTGCTTCTGATGGCACCTTTTCTCTTTGCATCTCACCATTTGTGGGTGTGACTGTTCCCTGTATGTAAGGTGGGCAGAATTAGCTGCCCACTATATTACAAGGTGGGTGCCATAGAAAAATGTCTCGTATTGTTTGTATCTGTTATCGGTGGTTGGCACTGAAGATTCCTTTTTAGCATACAATCACATATTTTCACTTGTCACGCAATATGCAAGATTGGGTCAATGAGGCAGGGTAGGGAGCCAGATAGTTTTATGATTTTTTTCTTTGGGAGAGAACATAATCAATGGTAGATGAGCGCAAGACTATATTTTTCTGCAGGTGTATTTGGCACCATATGGAAGAAGTTTGTATGTTTAATGCTACATTATAGGTTTCCATAATTATGAAGCATTGCACTGACTGAAGAGGGTGCTTAACTGGCGAGAAGACACATTTCAATGACTTAAGCGAATTTGCAAATGTCATTTCATTGTGGTTGCAAGGTGTCTAATCCCTTAGGCCAAGTTTTCATCTGCGAACAGTCATCAGTCTTTGCACAAGAAACGAGAAGAATTACATACAAGAGCGAAATACAAGACACACCCTATTGCTTAGGAATGTGAAGTTTATTAAGTTGTTAGTTTGCTTGGTGTCCAATATTAGCCAGCAGTCGTAAAGTAAAAAAATGGAATCCGAAATTGTAGTGGGGGTAGCTGTGTTTACTAGATGAGGTAGTACGACTTTTGTCAGTGTGGGGCTAAGAGAAGCGAGCGCGCAGAAGCGCCCCTGTCGGCCAGTGGGAGAACTACTGTGCAGTTTACAGCGCCAAGATGGCGGAAGGTAGCTAGGCAAGGAAGGATTAGACAGAAGGAGCGAAAAACAACCAGTTAGCGTCTGGGAACTGTGTGTTTCATATGTTTTCGAGTGTATTTCTGTATTTGTGTGCAGCAGGCGACTTGTGCAGTGTTGGCAGATACTGATAGATAAGAAGTGATATGAGTACCCGTAGGTGCTTGCGTCAGGCGTCAGGTATAAATAGTAGCTCCAGGTGCAAGGTTGTTTACCTTTGCGCAGTGGCAATATCGTAACCAATGAAGTGTAACTGAGGTGCGATTATTGCTAGTTGAAAACTTTTACCAATACCCCGCCATAGAGATGTGAAATACCACCTCTGTGGCAATTTTTAGTAGCTCCTAAGGGGGTGTAAGTCTAATGAAAACAATGTTTGAAGGTGTGTTTGTCTGTAAACACGGTGTGCAGCTGTGTAACAGTTTGGCTGATGGTTGTGAGGGACTGTGCGCACCAGTTAGGCTGTGTTCGCTCAGGGATTGTATACAGTGTTTGGAAGCTAGTGGAAGACATCCTCGAATTGGGTAAGCTGTTGTGCTAGTGTGAATCCCTACACCATTTGTGGACCATTGAAGTGCTGTTCTGTCTAGAGGGATGCAAGTGGTACTCAAGTGCAATGTTTACTGATGTATGTTGTGTTTGGCTATTCTCTGCCAGAAATTATTGAAGGAGACTAGGGCAGTACACCGAGTGTTGATGAAAGTGTGGGAGGTTATCTTGGTTATATAGCAGCGCCCGCATTGTACTTTTGTTGTTTTGTGTTGTGATGGTCATTAGATACATGTTTGTCTTTTATGAATATGGATGTGTGTACAGCTTGATAATTACCACTGATCTCTATGGATTGCTGTTGATAGCAGTAGGAAATGAATTTGTTTACACATTTAAGGTGGCTGATGTGTATGGGCAGTCACATAGATGACAGTCTTGCCTGATGTGTGGTACACCTCACAAGTGTAACTGTAATGTCATGCAAGAGTTTGGTTCACTTTGAGAATACATACATTTCCTGTTCCTGTAGTGTGCAGAGCAGATGGACTGACAGAAGAGTTAGTGCTAGTAGGTGGTTGGATAGCAGCAAATGCAGTCTGTGGTGTTGAGTGAGGTATTGTGATTGCATATGTAGCATACTTGTTTCAGTAACAGGTAGAGCCTGTTTCTCATGCAGTGCAGAATTGGTCCACTCAAGGCATGGTGTTTTCATTTCCATCAGTGAAATTAGTGTGTGTGTCATAGTATTCCTTGGACTGTGGATTTGCTGTGCATGTGTGACAGAGGCTTCAGTGTAATAGTTGGTGCTTAATGATGGTCCGTTTTGCCATGAGAATGTATGTTACACCATGTGGCGTACTGAAAAGAAAGGTCTCTCGTTGGCTTGTGGGGTAGGATTAGTAACCGTGTCACTGAATATAAACCAATGAAAGCATTAAAAAATGCAGTGGTATAATAGACATTGGTGAGAATTCTAGCAGAAGGCATACATTTTTTCTGGTCAAGGGCAGTTTGCTTCTGATGGCACCTTTTCTCTTTGCATCTCACCATTTGTGGGTGTGACTGTTCCCTGTATGTAAGGTGGGCAGAATTAGCTGCCCACTATATTACAAGGTGGGTGCCATAGAAAAATGTCTCGTATTGTTTGTATCTGTTATCGGTGGTTGGCACTGAAGATTCCTTTTTAGCATACAATCACATATTTTCACTTGTCACGCAATATGCAAGATTGGGTCAATGAGGCAGGGTAGGGAGCCAGATAGTTTTATGATTTTTTTCTTTGGGAGAGAACATAATCAATGGTAGATGAGCGCAAGACTATATTTTTCTGCAGGTGTATTTGGCACCATATGGAAGAAGTTTGTATGTTTAATGCTACATTATAGGTTTCCATAATTATGAAGCATTGCACTGACTGAAGAGGGTGCTTAACTGGCGAGAAGACACATTTCAATGACTTAAGCGAATTTGCAAATGTCATTTCATTGTGGTTGCAAGGTGTCTAATCCCTTAGGCCAAGTTTTCATCTGCGAACAGTCATCAGTCTTTGCACAAGAAACGAGAAGAATTACATACAAGAGCGAAATACAAGACACACCCTATTGCTTAGGAATGTGAAGTTTATTAAGTTGTTAGTTTGCTTGGTGTCCAATATTAGCCAGCAGTCGTAAAGTAAAAAAATGGAATCCGAAATTGTAGTGGGGGTAGCTGTGTTTACTAGATGAGGTAGTACGACTTTTGTCAGTGTGGGGCTAAGAGAAGCGAGCGCGCAGAAGCGCCCCTGTCGGCCAGTGGGAGAACTACTGTGCAGTTTACAGCGCCAAGATGGCGGAAGGTAGCTAGGCAAGGAAGGATTAGACAGAAGGAGCGAAAAACAACCAGTTAGCGTCTGGGAACTGTGTGTTTCATATGTTTTCGAGTGTATTTCTGTATTTGTGTGCAGCAGGCGACTTGTGCAGTGTTGGCAGATACTGATAGATAAGAAGTGATATGAGTACCCGTAGGTGCTTGCGTCAGGCGTCAGGTATAAATAGTAGCTCCAGGTGCAAGGTTGTTTACCTTTGCGCAGTGGCAATATCGTAACCAATGAAGTGTAACTGAGGTGCGATTATTGCTAGTTGAAAACTTTTACCAATACCCCGCCATAGAGATGTGAAATACCACCTCTGTGGCAATTTTTAGTAGCTCCTAAGGGGGTGTAAGTCTAATGAAAACAATGTTTGAAGGTGTGTTTGTCTGTAAACACGGTGTGCAGCTGTGTAACAGTTTGGCTGATGGTTGTGAGGGACTGTGCGCACCAGTTAGGCTGTGTTCGCTCAGGGATTGTATACAGTGTTTGGAAGCTAGTGGAAAACATCCTCGAATTGGGTAAGCTGTTGTGCTAGTGTGAATCCCTACACCATTTGTGGACCATTGAAGTGCTGTTCTGTCTAGAGGGATGCAAGTGGTACTCAAGTGCAATGTTTACTGATGTATGTTGTGTTTGGCTATTCTCTGCCAGAAATTATTGAAGGAGACTAGGGCAGTACACCGAGTGTTGATGAAAGTGTGGGAGGTTATCTTGGTTATATAGCAGCGCCCGCATTGTACTTTTGTTGTTTTGTGTTGTGATGGTCATTAGATACATGTTTGTCTTTTATGAATATGGATGTGTGTACAGCTTGATAATTACCACTGATCTCTATGGATTGCTGTTGATAGCAGTAGGAAATGAATTTGTTTACACATTTAAGGTGGCTGATGTGTATGGGCAGTCACATAGATGACAGTCTTGCCTGATGTGTGGTACACCTCACAAGTGTAACTGTAATGTCATGCAAGAGTTTGGTTCACTTTGAGAATACATACATTTCCTGTTCCTGTAGTGTGCAGAGCAGATGGACTGACAGAAGAGTTAGTGCTAGTAGGTGGTTGGATAGCAGCAAATGCAGTCTGTGGTGTTGAGTGAGGTATTGTGATTGCATATGTAGCATACTTGTTTCAGTAACAGGTAGAGCCTGTTTCTCATGCAGTGCAGAATTGGTCCACTCAAGGCATGGTGTTTTCATTTCCATCAGTGAAATTAGTGTGTGTGTCATAGTATTCCTTGGACTGTGGATTTGCTGTGCATGTGTGACAGAGGCTTCAGTGTAATAGTTGGTGCTTAATGATGGTCCGTTTTGCCATGAGAATGTATGTTACACCATGTGGCGTACTGAAAAGAAACGTCTCTCGTTGGCTTGTGGGGTAGGATTAGTAACCGTGTCACTGAATATAAACCAATGAAAGCATTAAAAAATGCAGTGGTATAATAGACATTGGTGAGAATTCTAGCAGAAGGCATACATTTTTTCTGGTCAAGGGCAGTTTGCTTCTGATGGCACCTTTTCTCTTTGCATCTCACCATTTGTGGGTGTGACTGTTCCCTGTATGTAAGGTGGGCAGAATTAGCTGCCCACTATATTACAAGGTGGGTGCCATAGAAAAATGTCTCGTATTGTTTGTATCTGTTATCGGTGGTTGGCACTGAAGATTCCTTTTTAGCATACAATCACATATTTTCACTTGTCACGCAATATGCAAGATTGGGTCAATGAGGCAGGGTAGGGAGCCAGATAGTTTTATGATTTTTTTCTTTGGGAGAGAACATAATCAATGGTAGATGAGCGCAAGACTATATTTTTCTGCAGGTGTATTTGGCACCATATGGAAGAAGTTTGTATGTTTAATGCTACATTATAGGTTTCCATAATTATGAAGCATTGCACTGACTGAAGAGGGTGCTTAACTGGCGAGAAGACACATTTCAATGACTTAAGCGAATTTGCAAATGTCATTTCATTGTGGTTGCAAGGTGTCTAATCCCTTAGGCCAAGTTTTCATCTGCGAACAGTCATCAGTCTTTGCACAAGAAACGAGAAGAATTACATACAAGAGCGAAATACACGACACACCCTATTGCTTAGGAATGTGAAGTTTATTAAGTTGTTAGTTTGCTTGGTGTCCAATATTAGCCAGCAGTCGTAAAGTAAAAAAATGGAATCCGAAATTGTAGTGGGGGTAGCTGTGTTTACTAGATGAGGTAGTACGACTTTTGTCAGTGTGGGGCTACGAGAAGCGAGCGCGCAGAAGCGCCCCTGTCGGCCAGTGGGAGAACTACTGTGCAGTTTACAGCGCCAAGATGGCGGAAGGTAGCTAGGCAAGGAAGGATTAGACAGAAGGAGCGAAAAACAACCAGTTAGCGTCTGGGAACTGTGTGTTTCATATGTTTTCGAGTGTATTTCTGTATTTGTGTGCAGCAGGCGACTTGTGCAGTGTTGGCAGATACTGATAGATAAGAAGTGATATGAGTACCCTTAGGTGCTTGCGTCAGGCGTCAGGTATAAATAGTAGCTCCAGGTGCAAGGTTGTTTACCTTTGCGCAGTGGCAATATCGTAACCAATGAAGTGTAACTGAGGTGCGATTATTGCTAGTTGAAAACTTTTACCAATACCCCGCCATAGAGATGTGAAATACCACCTCTGTGGCAATTTTTAGTAGCTCCTAAGGGGGTGTAAGTCTAATGAAAACAATGTTTGAAGGTGTGTTTGTCTGTAAACACGGTGTGCAGCTGTGTAACAGTTTGGCTGATGGTTGTGAGGGACTGTGCGCACCAGTTAGGCTGTGTTCGCTCAGGGATTGTATACAGTGTTTGGAAGCTAGTGGAAGACATCCTCGAATTGGGTAAGCTGTTGTGCTAGTGTGAATCCCTACACCATTTGTGGACCATTGAAGTGCTGTTCTGTCTAGAGGGATGCAAGTGGTACTCAAGTGCAATGTTTACTGATGTATGTTGTGTTTGGCTATTCTCTGCCAGAAATTATTGAAGGAGACTAGGGCAGTACACCGAGTGTTGATGAAAGTGTGGGAGGTTATCTTGGTTATATAGCAGCGCCCGCATTGTACTTTTGTTGTTTTGTGTTGTGATGGTCATTAGATACATGTTTGTCTTTTATGAATATGGATGTGTGTACAGCTTGATAATTACCACTGATCTCTATGGATTGCTGTTGATAGCAGTAGGAAATGAATTTGTTTACACATTTAAGGTGGCTGATGTGTATGGGCAGTCACATAGATGACAATCTTGCCTGATGTGTGGTACACCTCACAAGTGTAACTGTAATGTCATGCAAGAGTTTGGTTCACTTTGAGAATACATACATTTCCTGTTCCTGTAGTGTGCAGAGCAGATGGACTGACAGAAGAGTTAGTGCTAGTAGGTGGTTGGATAGCAGCAAATGCAGTCTGTGGTGTTGAGTGAGGTATTGTGATTGCATATGTAGCATACTTGTTTCAGTAACAGGTAGAGCATGTTTCTCATGCAGTGCAGAATTGGTCCACTCAAGGCATGGTGTTTTCATTTCCATCAGTGAAATTAGTGTGTGTGTCATAGTATTCCTTGGACTGTGGATTTGCTGTGCATGTGCGACAGAGGCTTCAGTGTAATAGTTGGTGCTTAATGATGGTCCGTTTTGCCATGAGAATGTATGTTACACCATGTGGTTTACTGAAAAGAAAGGTCTCTCGTTGGCTTGTGGGGTAGGATTAGTAACTGTGTCACTGAATATAAACCAATGAAAGCATTAAAAAATGCAGTGGTATAATAGACATTGGTGAGAATTCTAGCAGAAGGCATACATTTTTTCTGATCAAGGGCAGTTTGCTTCTGATGGCACCTTTTCTCTTTGCATCTCACCATTTGTGGGTGTGACTGTTCCCTGTATGTAAGGTGGGCAGAATTAGCTGCCCACTATATTACAAGGTGGGTGCCATAGAAAAATGTCTCGTATTGTTTGTATCTGTTATCGGTGGTTGGCACTGAAGATTCCTTTTTAGCATACAATCACATATTTTCACTTGTCACGCAATATGCAAGATTGGGTCAATGAGGCAGGGTAGGGAGCCAGATAGTTTTTTATGATTTTTTTTCTTTGGGAGAGAACATAATCAATGGTAGATGAGCGCAAGACTATATTTTTCTGCAGGTGTATTTGGCACCATATGGAAGAAGTTTGTATGTTTAATGCTACATTATAGGTTTCCATAATTATGAAGCATTGCACTGACTGAAGAGGGTGCTTAACTGGCGAGAAGACACATTTCAATGACTTAAGCGAATTTGCAAATGTCATTTCATTGTGGTTGCAAGGTGTCTAATCCCTTAGGCCAAGTTTTCATCTGCGAACAGTCATCAGTCTTTGCACAAGAAACGAGAAGAATTACATACAAGAGCGAAATACAAGACACACCCTATTGCTTAGGAATGTGAAGTTTATTAAGTTGTTAGTTTGCTTGGTGTCCAATATTAGCCAGCAGTCGTAAAGTAAAAAAATGGAATCCGAAATTGTAGTGGGGGTAGCTGTGTTTACTAGATGAGGTAGTACGACTTTTGTCAGTGTGGGGCTAAGAGAAGCGAGCGCGCAGAAGCGCCCCTGTCGGCCAGTGGGAGAACTACTGTGCAGTTTACAGCGCCAAGATGGCGGAAGGTAGCTAGGCAAGGAAGGATTAGACAGAAGGAGCGAAAAACAACCAGTTAGCGTCTGGGAACTGTGTGTTTCATATGTTTTCGAGTGTATTTCTGTATTTGTGTGCAGCAGGCGACTTGTGCAGTGTTGGCAGATACTGATAGATAAGAAGTGATATGAGTACCCTTAGGTGCTTGCGTCAGGCGTCAGGTATAAATAGTAGCTCCAGGTGCAAGGTTGTTTACCTTTGCGCAGTGGCAATATTGTAACCAATGAAGTGTAACTGAGGTGCGATTATTGCTAGTTGAAAACTTTTACCAATACCCCGCCATAGAGATGTGAAATACCACCTCTGTGGCAATTTTTAGTAGCTCCTAAGGGGGTGTAAGTCTAATGAAAACAATGTTTGAAGGTGTGTTTGTCTGTAAACACGGTGTGCAGCTGTGTAACAGTTTGGCTGATGGTTGTGAGGGACTGTGCGCACCAGTTAGGCTGTGTTCGCTCAGGGATTGTATACAGTGTTTGGAAGCTAGTGGAAAACATCCTCGAATTGGGTAAGCTGTTGTGCTAGTGTGAATCCCTACACCATTTGTGGACCATTGAAGTGCTGTTCTGTCTAGAGGGATGCAAGTGGTACTCAAGTGCAATGTTTACTGATGTATGTTGTGTTTGGCTATTCTCTGCCAGAAATTATTGAAGGAGACTAGGGCAGTACACCGAGTGTTGATGAAAGTGTGGGAGGTTATCTTGGTTATATAGCAGCGCCCGCATTGTACTTTTGTTGTTTTGTGTTGTGATGGTCATTAGATACATGTTTGTCTTTTATGAATATGGATGTGTGTACAGCTTGATAATTACCACTGATCTCTATGGATTGCTGTTGATAGCAGTAGGAAATGAATTTGTTTACACATTTAAGGTGGCTGATGTGTATGGGCAGTCACATAGATGACAGTCTTGCCTGATGTGTGGTACACCTCACAAGTGTAACTGTAATGTCATGCAAGAGTTTGGTTCACTTTGAGAATACATACATTTCCTGTTCCTGTAGTGTGCAGAGCAGATGGACTGACAGAAGAGTTAGTGCTAGTAGGTGGTTGGATAGCAGCAAATGTAGTCTGTGGTGTTGAGTGAGGTATTGTGATTGCATATGTAGCATACTTGTTTCAGTAACAGGTAGAACATGTTTCTCATGCAGTGCAGAATTGGTCCACTCAAGGCATGGTGTTTTCATTTCCATCAGTGAAATTAGTGTGTGTGTCATAGTATTCCTTGGACTGTGGATTTGCTGTGCATGTGTGACAGAGGCTTCAGTGTAATAGTTGGTGCTTAATGATGGTCCGTTTTGCCATGAGAATGTATGTTACACCATGTGGTTTACTGAAAAGAAAGGTCTCTCGTTGGCTTGTGGGGTAGGATTAGTAACTGTGTCACTGAATATAAACCAATGAAAGCATTAAAAAATGCAGTGGTATAATAGACATTGGTGAGAATTCTAGCGGAAGGCATACATTTTTTCTGGTCAAGGGCAGTTTGCTTCTGATGGCACCTTTTCTCTTTGCATCTCACCATTTGTGGGTGTGACTGTTCCCTGTATGTAAGGTGGGCAGAATTAGCTGCCCACTATATTACAAGGTGGGTGCCATAGAAAAATGTCTCGTATTGTTTGTATCTGTTATCGGTGGTTGGCACTGAAGATTCCTTTTTAGCATACAATCACATATTTTCACTTGTCACGCAATATGCAAGATTGGGTCAATGAGGCAGGGTAGGGAGCCAGATAGTTTTTTATGATTTTTTTTCTTTGGGAGAGAACATAATCAATGGTAGATGAGCGCAAGACTATATTTTTCTGCAGGTGTATTTGGCACCATATGGAAGAAGTTTGTATGTTTAATGCTACATTATAGGTTTCCATAATTATGAAGCATTGCACTGACTGAAGAGGGTGCTTAACTGGCGAGAAGACACATTTCAATGACTTAAGCGAATTTGCAAATGTCATTTCATTGTGGTTGCAAGGTGTCTAATCCCTTAGGCCAAGTTTTCATCTGCGAACAGTCATCAGTCTTTGCACAAGAAACGAGAAGAATTACATACAAGAGCGAAATACAAGACACACCCTATTGCTTAGGAATGTGAAGTTTATTAAGTTGTTAGTTTGCTTGGTGTCCAATATTAGCCAGCAGTCGTAAAGTAAAAAAATGGAATCCGAAATTGTAGTGGGGGTAGCTGTGTTTACTAGATGAGGTAGTACGACTTTTGTCAGTGTGGGGCTAAGAGAAGCGAGCGCGCAGAAGCGCCCCTGTCGGCCAGTGGGAGAACTACTGTGCAGTTTACAGCGCCAAGATGGCGGAAGGTAGCTAGGCAAGGAAGGATTAGACAGAAGGAGCGAAAAACAACCAGTTAGCGTCTGGGAACTGTGTGTTTCATATGTTTTCGAGTGTATTTCTGTATTTGTGTGCAGCAGGCGACTTGTGCAGTGTTGGCAGATACTGATAGATAAGAAGTGATATGAGTACCCGTAGGTGCTTGCGTCAGGCGTCAGGTATAAATAGTAGCTCCAGGTGCAAGGTTGTTTACCTTTGCGCAGTGGCAATATTGTAACCAATGAAGTGTAACTGAGGTGCGATTATTGCTAGTTGAAAACTTTTACCAATACCCCGCCATAGAGATGTGAAATACCACCTCTGTGGCAATTTTTAGTAGCTCCTAAGGGGGTGTAAGTCTAATGAAAACAATGTTTGAAGGTGTGTTTGTCTGTAAACACGGTGTGCAGCTGTGTAAGAGTTTGGCTGATGGTTGTGAGGGACTGTGCGCACCAGTTAGGCTGTGTTCGCTCAGGGATTGTATACAGTGTTTGGAAGCTAGTGGAAAACATCCTCGAATTGGGTAAGCTGTTGTGCTAGTGTGAATCCCTACACCATTTGTGGACCATTGAAGTGCTGTTCTGTCTAGAGGGATGCAAGTGGTACTCAAGTGCAATGTTTACTGATGTATGTTGTGTTTGGCTATTCTCTGCCAGAAATTATTGAAGGAGACTAGGGCAGTACACCGAGTGTTGATGAAAGTGTGGGAGGTTATCTTGGTTATATAGCAGCGCCCGCATTGTACTTTTGTTGTTTTGTGTTGTGATGGTCATTAGATACATGTTTGTCTTTTATGAATATGGATGTGTGTACAGCTTGATAATTACCACTGATCTCTATGGATTGCTGTTGATAGCAGTAGGAAATGAATTTGTTTACACATTTAAGGTGGCTGATGTGTATGGGCAGTCACATAGATGACAATCTTGCCTGATGTGTGGTACACCTCACAAGTGTAACTGTAATGTCATGCAAGAGTTTGGTTCACTTTGAGAATACATACATTTCCTGTTCCTGTAGTGTGCAGAGCAGATGGACTGACAGAAGAGTTAGTGCTAGTAGGTGGTTGGATAGCAGCAAATGCAGTCTGTGGTGTTGAGTGAGGTATTGTGATTGCATATGTAGCATACTTGTTTCAGTAACAGGTAGAGCATGTTTCTCATGCAGTGCAGAATTGGTCCACTCAAGGCATGGTGTTTTCATTTCCATCAGTGAAATTAGTGTGTGTGTCATAGTATTCCTTGGACTGTGGATTTGCTGTGCATGTGCGACAGAGGCTTCAGTGTAATAGTTGGTGCTTAATGATGGTCCGTTTTGCCATGAGAATGTATGTTACACCATGTGGTTTACTGAAAAGAAAGGTCTCTCGTTGGCTTGTGGGGTAGGATTAGTAACTGTGTCACTGAATATAAACCAATGAAAGCATTAAAAAATGCAGTGGTATAATAGACATTGGTGAGAATTCTAGCAGAAGGCATACATTTTTTCTGATCAAGGGCAGTTTGCTTCTGATGGCACCTTTTCTCTTTGCATCTCACCATTTGTGGGTGTGACTGTTCCCTGTATGTAAGGTGGGCAGAATTAGCTGCCCACTATATTACAAGGTGGGTGCCATAGAAAAATGTCTCGTATTGTTTGTATCTGTTATCGGTGGTTGGCACTGAAGATTCCTTTTTAGCATACAATCACATATTTTCACTTGTCACGCAATATGCAAGATTGGGTCAATGAGGCAGGGTAGGGAGCCAGATAGTTTTTTATGATTTTTTTTCTTTGGGAGAGAACATAATCAATGGTAGATGAGCGCAAGACTATATTTTTCTGCAGGTGTATTTGGCACCATATGGAAGAAGTTTGTATGTTTAATGCTACATTATAGGTTTCCATAATTATGAAGCATTGCACTGACTGAAGAGGGTGCTTAACTGGCGAGAAGACACATTTCAATGACTTAAGCGAATTTGCAAATGTCATTTCATTGTGGTTGCAAGGTGTCTAATCCCTTAGGCCAAGTTTTCATCTGCGAACAGTCATCAGTCTTTGCACAAGAAACGAGAAGAATTACATACAAGAGCGAAATACAAGACACACCCTATTGCTTAGGAATGTGAAGTTTATTAAGTTGTTAGTTTGCTTGGTGTCCAATATTAGCCAGCAGTCGTAAAGTAAAAAAATGGAATCCGAAATTGTAGTGGGGGTAGCTGTGTTTACTAGATGAGGTAGTACGACTTTTGTCAGTGTGGGGCTAAGAGAAGCGAGCGCGCAGAAGCGCCCCTGTCGGCCAGTGGGAGAACTACTGTGCAGTTTACAGCGCCAAGATGGCGGAAGGTAGCTAGGCAAGGAAGGATTAGACAGAAGGAGCGAAAAACAACCAGTTAGCGTCTGGGAACTGTGTGTTTCATATGTTTTCGAGTGTATTTCTGTATTTGTGTGCAGCAGGCGACTTGTGCAGTGTTGGCAGATACTGATAGATAAGAAGTGATATGAGTACCCGTAGGTGCTTGCGTCAGGCGTCAGGTATAAATAGTAGCTCCAGGTGCAAGGTTGTTTACCTTTGCGCAGTGGCAATATCGTAACCAATGAAGTGTAACTGAGGTGCGATTATTGCTAGTTGAAAACTTTTACCAATACCCCGCCATAGAGATGTGAAATACCACCTCTGTGGCAATTTTTAGTAGCTCCTAAGGGGGTGTAAGTCTAATGAAAACAATGTTTGAAGGTGTGTTTGTCTGTAAACACGGTGTGCAGCTGTGTAAGAGTTTGGCTGATGGTTGTGAGGGACTGTGCGCACCAGTTAGGCTGTGTTCGCTCAGGGATTGTATACAGTGTTTGGAAGCTAGTGGAAGACATCCTCGAATTGGGTAAGCTGTTGTGCTAGTGTGAATCCCTACACCATTTGTGGACCATTGAAGTGCTGTTCTGTCTAGAGGGATGCAAGTGGTACTCAAGTGCAATGTTTACTGATGTATGTTGTGTTTGGCTATTCTCTGCCAGAAATTATTGAAGGAGACTAGGGCAGTACACCGAGTGTTGATGAAAGTGTGGGAGGTTATCTTGGTTATATAGCAGCGCCCGCATTGTACTTTTGTTGTTTTGTGTTGTGATGGTCATTAGATACATGTTTGTCTTTTATGAATATGGATGTGTGTACAGCTTGATAATTACCACTGATCTCTATGGATTGCTGTTGATAGCAGTAGGAAATGAATTTGTTTACACATTTAAGGTGGCTGATGTGTATGGGCAGTCACATAGATGACAATCTTGCCTGATGTGTGGTACACCTCACAAGTGTAACTGTAATGTCATGCAAGAGTTTGGTTCACTTTGAGAATACATACATTTCCTGTTCCTGTAGTGTGCAGAGCAGATGGACTGACAGAAGAGTTAGTGCTAGTAGGTGGTTGGATAGCAGCAAATGCAGTCTGTGGTGTTGAGTGAGGTATTGTGATTGCATATGTAGCATACTTGTTTCAGTAACAGGTAGAGCATGTTTCTCATGCAGTGCAGAATTGGTCCACTCAAGGCATGGTGTTTTCATTTCCATCAGTGAAATTAGTGTGTGTGTCATAGTATTCCTTGGACTGTGGATTTGCTGTGCATGTGCGACAGAGGCTTCAGTGTAATAGTTGGTGCTTAATGATGGTCCGTTTTGCCATGAGAATGTATGTTACACCATGTGGTTTACTGAAAAGAAAGGTCTCTCGTTGGCTTGTGGGGTAGGATTAGTAACTGTGTCACTGAATATAAACCAATGAAAGCATTAAAAAATGCAGTGGTATAATAGACATTGGTGAGAATTCTAGCAGAAGGCATACATTTTTTCTGATCAAGGGCAGTTTGCTTCTGATGGCACCTTTTCTCTTTGCATCTCACCATTTGTGGGTGTGACTGTTCCCTGTATGTAAGGTGGGCAGAATTAGCTGCCCACTATATTACAAGGTGGGTGCCATAGAAAAATGTCTCGTATTGTTTGTATCTGTTATCGGTGGTTGGCACTGAAGATTCCTTTTTAGCATACAATCACATATTTTCACTTGTCACGCAATATGCAAGATTGGGTCAATGAGGCAGGGTAGGGAGCCAGATAGTTTTTTATGATTTTTTTCTTTGGGAGAGAACATAATCAATGGTAGATGAGCGCAAGACTATATTTTTCTGCAGGTGTATTTGGCACCATATGGAAGAAGTTTGTATGTTTAATGCTACATTATAGGTTTCCATAATTATGAAGCATTGCACTGACTGAAGAGGGTGCTTAACTGGCGAGAAGACACATTTCAATGACTTAAGCGAATTTGCAAATGTCATTTCATTGTGGTTGCAAGGTGTCTAATCCCTTAGGCCAAGTTTTCATCTGCGAACAGTCATCAGTCTTTGCACAAGAAACGAGAAGAATTACATACAAGAGCGAAATACAAGACACACCCTATTGCTTAGGAATGTGAAGTTTATTAAGTTGTTAGTTTGCTTGGTGTCCAATATTAGCCAGCAGTCGTAAAGTAAAAAAATGGAATCCGAAATTGTAGTGGGGGTAGCTGTGTTTACTAGATGAGGTAGTACGACTTTTGTCAGTGTGGGGCTAAGAGAAGCGAGCGCGCAGAAGCGCCCCTGTCGGCCAGTGGGAGAACTACTGTGCAGTTTACAGCGCCAAGATGGCGGAAGGTAGCTAGGCAAGGAAGGATTAGACAGAAGGAGCGAAAAACAACCAGTTAGCGTCTGGGAACTGTGTGTTTCATATGTTTTCGAGTGTATTTCTGTATTTGTGTGCAGCAGGCGACTTGTGCAGTGTTGGCAGATACTGATAGATAAGAAGTGATATGAGTACCCGTAGGTGCTTGCGTCAGGCGTCAGGTATAAATAGTAGCTCCAGGTGCAAGGTTGTTTACCTTTGCGCAGTGGCAATATTGTAACCAATGAAGTGTAACTGAGGTGCGATTATTGCTAGTTGATAACTTTTACCAATACCCCGCCATAGAGATGTGAAATACCACCTCTGTGGCAATTTTTAGTAGCTCCTAAGGGGGTGTAAGTCTAATGAAAACAATGTTTGAAGGTGTGTTTGTCTGTAAACACGGTGTGCAGCTGTGTAACAGTTTGGCTGATGGTTGTGAGGGACTGTGCGCACCAGTTAGGCTGTGTTCGCTCAGGGATTGTATACAGTGTTTGGAAGCTAGTGGAAAACATCCTCGAATTGGGTAAGCTGTTGTGCTAGTGTGAATCCCTACACCATTTGTGGACCATTGAAGTGCTGTTCTGTCTAGAGGGATGCAAGTGGTACTCAAGTGCAATGTTTACTGATGTATGTTGTGTTTGGCTATTCTCTGCCAGAAATTATTGAAGGAGACTAGGGCAGTACACCGAGTGTTGATGAAAGTGTGGGAGGTTATCTTGGTTATATAGCAGCGCCCGCATTGTACTTTTGTTGTTTTGTGTTGTGATGGTCATTAGATACATGTTTGTCTTTTATGAATATGGATGTGTGTACAGCTTGATAATTACCACTGATCTCTATGGATTGCTGTTGATAGCAGTAGGAAATGAATTTGTTTACACATTTAAGGTGGCTGATGTGTATGGGCAGTCACATAGATGACAATCTTGCCTGATGTGTGGTACACCTCACAAGTGTAACTGTAATGTCATGCAAGAGTTTGGTTCACTTTGAGAATACATACATTTCCTGTTCCTGTAGTGTGCAGAGCAGATGGACTGACAGAAGAGTTAGTGCTAGTAGGTGGTTGGATAGCAGCAAATGCAGTCTGTGGTGTTGAGTGAGGTATTGTGATTGCATATGTAGCATACTTGTTTCAGTAACAGGTAGAGCATGTTTCTCATGCAGTGCAGAATTGGTCCACTCAAGGCATGGTGTTTTCATTTCCATCAGTGAAATTAGTGTGTGTGTCATAGTATTCCTTGGACTGTGGATTTGCTGTGCATGTGCGACAGAGGCTTCAGTGTAATAGTTGGTGCTTAATGATGGTCCGTTTTGCCATGAGAATGTATGTTACACCATGTGGTTTACTGAAAAGAAAGGTCTCTCGTTGGCTTGTGGGGTAGGATTAGTAACTGTGTCACTGAATATAAACCAATGAAAGCATTAAAAAATGCAGTGGTATAATAGACATTGGTGAGAATTCTAGCAGAAGGCATACATTTTTTCTGGTCAAGGGCAGTTTGCTTCTGATGGCACCTTTTCTCTTTGCATCTCACCATTTGTGGGTGTGACTGTTCCCTGTATGTAAGGTGGGCAGAATTAGCTGCCCACTATATTACAAGGTGGGTGCCATAGAAAAATGTCTCGTATTGTTTGTATCTGTTATCGGTGGTTGGCACTGAAGATTCCTTTTTAGCATACAATCACATATTTTCACTTGTCACGCAATATGCAAGATTGGGTCAATGAGGCAGGGTAGGGAGCCAGATAGTTTTTTATGATTTTTTTTCTTTGGGAGAGAACATAATCAATGGTAGATGAGCGCAAGACTATATTTTTCTGCAGGTGTATTTGGCACCATATGGAAGAAGTTTGTATGTTTAATGCTACATTATAGGTTTCCATAATTATGAAGCATTGCACTGACTGAAGAGGGTGCTTAACTGGCGAGAAGACACATTTCAATGACTTAAGCGAATTTGCAAATGTCATTTCATTGTGGTTGCAAGGTGTCTAATCCCTTAGGCCAAGTTTTCATCTGCGAACAGTCATCAGTCTTTGCACAAGAAACGAGAAGAATTACATACAAGAGCGAAATACAAGACACACCCTATTGCTTAGGAATGTGAAGTTTATTAAGTTGTTAGTTTGCTTGGTGTCCAATATTAGCCAGCAGTCGTAAAGTAAAAAAATGGAATCCGAAATTGTAGTGGGGGTAGCTGTGTTTACTAGATGAGGTAGTACGACTTTTGTCAGTGTGGGGCTAAGAGAAGCGAGCGCGCAGAAGCGCCCCTGTCGGCCAGTGGGAGAACTACTGTGCAGTTTACAGCGCCAAGATGGCGGAAGGTAGCTAGGCAAGGAAGGATTAGACAGAAGGAGCGAAAAACAACCAGTTAGCGTCTGGGAACTGTGTGTTTCATATGTTTTCGAGTGTATTTCTGTATTTGTGTGCAGCAGGCGACTTGTGCAGTGTTGGCAGATACTGATAGATAAGAAGTGATATGAGTACCCGTAGGTGCTTGCGTCAGGCGTCAGGTATAAATAGTAGCTCCAGGTGCAAGGTTGTTTACCTTTGCGCAGTGGCAATATCGTAACCAATGTAGTGTAACTGAGGTGCGATTATTGCTAGTTGAAAACTTTTACCAATACCCCGCCATAGAGATGTGAAATACCACCTCTGTGGCAATTTTTAGTAGCTCCTAAGGGGGTGTAAGTCTAATGAAAACAATGTTTGAAGGTGTGTTTGTCTGTAAACACGGTGTGCAGCTGTGTAACAGTTTGGCTGATGGTTGTGAGGGACTGTGCGCACCAGTTAGGCTGTGTTCGCTCAGGGATTGTATACAGTGTTTGGAAGCTAGTGGAAAACATCCTCGAATTGGGTAAGCTGTTGTGCTAGTGTGAATCCCTACACCATTTGTGGACCATTGAAGTGCTGTTCTGTCTAGAGGGATGCAAGTGGTACTCAAGTGCAATGTTTACTGATGTATGTTGTGTTTGGCTATTCTCTGCCAGAAATTATTGAAGGAGACTAGGGCAGTACACCGAGTGTTGATGAAAGTGTGGGAGGTTATCTTGGTTATATAGCAGCGCCCGCATTGTACTTTTGTTGTTTTGTGTTGTGATGGTCATTAGATACATGTTTGTCTTTTATGAATATGGATGTGTGTACAGCTTGATAATTACCACTGATCTCTATGGATTGCTGTTGATAGCAGTAGGAAATGAATTTGTTTACACATTTAAGGTGGCTGATGTGTATGGGCAGTCACATAGATGACAGTCTTGCCTGATGTGTGGTACACCTCACAAGTGTAACTGTAATGTCATGCAAGAGTTTGGTTCACTTTGAGAATACATACATTTCCTGTTCCTGTAGTGTGCAGAGCAGATGGACTGACAGAAGAGTTAGTGCTAGTAGGTGGTTGGATAGCAGCAAATGCAGTCTGTGGTGTTGAGTGAGGTATTGTGATTGCATATGTAGCATACTTGTTTCAGTAACAGGTAGAGCCTGTTTCTCATGCAGTGCAGAATTGGTCCACTCAAGGCATGGTGTTTTCATTTCCATCAGTGAAATTAGTGTGTGTGTCATAGTATTCCTTGGACTGTGGATTTGCTGTGCATGTGCGACAGAGGCTTCAGTGTAATAGTTGGTGCTTAATGATGGTCCGTTTTGCCATGAGAATGTATGTTACACCATGTGGCGTACTGAAAAGAAAGGTCTCTCGTTGGCTTGTGGGGTAGGATTAGTAACCGTGTCACTGAATATAAACCAATGAAAGCATTAAAAAATGCAGTGGTATAATAGACATTGGTGAGAATTCTAGCAGAAGGCATACATTTTTTCTGGTCAAGGGCAGTTTGCTTCTGATGGCACCTTTTCTCTTTGCATCTCACCATTTGTGGGTGTGACTGTTCCCTGTATGTAAGGTGGGCAGAATTAGCTGCCCACTATATTACAAGGTGGGTGCCATAGAAAAATGTCTCGTATTGTTTGTATCTGTTATCGGTGGTTGGCACTGAAGATTCCTTTTTAGCATACAATCACATATTTTCACTTGTCACGCAATATGCAAGATTGGGTCAATGAGGCAGGGTAGGGAGCCAGATAGTTTTATGATTTTTTTCTTTGGGAGAGAACATAATCAATGGTAGATGAGCGCAAGACTATATTTTTCTGCAGGTGTATTTGGCACCATATGGAAGAAGTTTGTATGTTTAATGCTACATTATAGGTTTCCATAATTATGAAGCATTGCACTGACTGAAGAGGGTGCTTAACTGGCGAGAAGACACATTTCAATGACTTAAGCGAATTTGCAAATGTCATTTCATTGTGGTTGCAAGGTGTCTAATCCCTTAGGCCAAGTTTTCATCTGCGAACAGTCATCAGTCTTTGCACAAGAAACGAGAAGAATTACATACAAGAGCGAAATACAAGACACACCCTATTGCTTAGGAATGTGAAGTTTATTAAGTTGTTAGTTTGCTTGGTGTCCAATATTAGCCAGCAGTCGTAAAGTAAAAAAATGGAATCCGAAATTGTAGTGGGGGTAGCTGTGTTTACTAGATGAGGTAGTACGACTTTTGTCAGTGTGGGGCTAAGAGAAGCGAGCGCGCAGAAGCGCCCCTGTCGGCCAGTGGGAGAACTACTGTGCAGTTTACAGCGCCAAGATGGCGGAAGGTAGCTAGGCAAGGAAGGATTAGACAGAAGGAGCGAAAAACAACCAGTTAGCGTCTGGGAACTGTGTGTTTCATATGTTTTCGAGTGTATTTCTGTATTTGTGTGCAGCAGGCGACTTGTGCAGTGTTGGCAGATACTGATAGATAAGAAGTGATATGAGTACCCGTAGGTGCTTGCGTCAGGCGTCAGGTATAAATAGTAGCTCCAGGTGCAAGGTTGTTTACCTTTGCGCAGTGGCAATATTGTAACCAATGAAGTGTAACTGAGGTGCGATTATTGCTAGTTGAAAACTTTTACCAATACCCCGCCATAGAGATGTGAAATACCACCTCTGTGGCAATTTTTAGTAGCTCCTAAGGGGGTGTAAGTCTAATGAAAACAATGTTTGAAGGTGTGTTTGTCTGTAAACACGGTGTGCAGCTGTGTAAGAGTTTGGCTGATGGTTGTGAGGGACTGTGCGCACCAGTTAGGCTGTGTTCGCTCAGGGATTGTATACAGTGTTTGGAAGCTAGTGGAAAACATCCTCGAATTGGGTAAGCTGTTGTGCTAGTGTGAATCCCTACACCATTTGTGGACCATTGAAGTGCTGTTCTGTCTAGAGGGATGCAAGTGGTACTCAAGTGCAATGTTTACTGATGTATGTTGTGTTTGGCTATTCTCTGCCAGAAATTATTGAAGGAGACTAGGGCAGTACACCGAGTGTTGATGAAAGTGTGGGAGGTTATCTTGGTTATATAGCAGCGCCCGCATTGTACTTTTGTTGTTTTGTGTTGTGATGGTCATTAGATACATGTTTGTCTTTTATGAATATGGATGTGTGTACAGCTTGATAATTACCACTGATCTCTATGGATTGCTGTTGATAGCAGTAGGAAATGAATTTGTTTACACATTTAAGGTGGCTGATGTGTATGGGCAGTCACATAGATGACAATCTTGCCTGATGTGTGGTACACCTCACAAGTGTAACTGTAATGTCATGCAAGAGTTTGGTTCACTTTGAGAATACATACATTTCCTGTTCCTGTAGTGTGCAGAGCAGATGGACTGACAGAAGAGTTAGTGCTAGTAGGTGGTTGGATAGCAGCAAATGCAGTCTGTGGTGTTGAGTGAGGTATTGTGATTGCATATGTAGCATACTTGTTTCAGTAACAGGTAGAGCATGTTTCTCATGCAGTGCAGAATTGGTCCACTCAAGGCATGGTGTTTTCATTTCCATCAGTGAAATTAGTGTGTGTGTCATAGTATTCCTTGGACTGTGGATTTGCTGTGCATGTGCGACAGAGGCTTCAGTGTAATAGTTGGTGCTTAATGATGGTCCGTTTTGCCATGAGAATGTATGTTACACCATGTGGTTTACTGAAAAGAAAGGTCTCTCGTTGGCTTGTGGGGTAGGATTAGTAACTGTGTCACTGAATATAAACCAATGAAAGCATTAAAAAATGCAGTGGTATAATAGACATTGGTGAGAATTCTAGCAGAAGGCATACATTTTTTCTGGTCAAGGGCAGTTTGCTTCTGATGGCACCTTTTCTCTTTGCATCTCACCATTTGTGGGTGTGACTGTTCCCTGTATGTAAGGTGGGCAGAATTAGCTGCCCACTATATTACAAGGTGGGTGCCATAGAAAAATGTCTCGTATTGTTTGTATCTGTTATCGGTGGTTGGCACTGAAGATTCCTTTTTAGCATACAATCACATATTTTCACTTGTCACGCAATATGCAAGATTGGGTCAATGAGGCAGGGTAGGGAGCCAGATAGTTTTTTATGATTTTTTTTCTTTGGGAGAGAACATAATCAATGGTAGATGAGCGCAAGACTATATTTTTCTGCAGGTGTATTTGGCACCATATGGAAGAAGTTTGTATGTTTAATGCTACATTATAGGTTTCCATAATTATGAAGCATTGCACTGACTGAAGAGGGTGCTTAACTGGCGAGAAGACACATTTCAATGACTTAAGCGAATTTGCAAATGTCATTTCATTGTGGTTGCAAGGTGTCTAATCCCTTAGGCCAAGTTTTCATCTGCGATTTTTTTTTTTTTTTTTTTTTTTTTTTCCTTTATTGTGATTTTAATACCTGTGACAAACAGGTAGGCCGGCAGCGGACCAAGTATGCCGCTCTTCGGCCTCAGAGTATACACAGAACAGAGATGAGTGAGATATAAAAACAATCAAGACGGCGGGGTACAAACAGTAGACAAAACAGAGTTAAAACGGAGTCGGTCACGTGCGTAGCACAATGGATAAAAGCGGAGAAACACGGTGCACAAACGCAGATGGCAGATGGCCACACGTGAACCAGCGGAGCACAAACGACGAAACACAAACACACTGCAGGAGAGTCGAGGCACAAACACATGCGATGGTCTTCGGCGTAGGACGATGAAAGTAACTGATGGAAGACAGCAGAGTCGTGGCCTGCCAAGGGGAAAAGGTGTGGGGAAGAGGAGAGAGAGGGGGAGGGGAAGATGCCAGTGGAGGAGAGGGATGGAGGAGAAGGGGGAGGGTAGGGGGAGTGGAAGCCCAAGGAGAAAGGGGAGGGGAGGGAGGGAGAGAAGGGAGAGAGGGTGCCCACAGGAAAAGGAGAGGAGAGGGAAGGTAAGGCTCAAAGTTGGTAGGAGGGGTAGATGGAGGGGAGGAGGGCATCATCAGGGAGGGGGAGTTGACGGAAGCCACCGAGGGAGAGGGTGTGGAGGGTGTAAAGATGGAGAGCAGGTGGGATATAGGAATGCAGGCGCGGCAGCGGGTTGGGGTGGGAGAGGATGGGAGAGACAAGAGGGTGTGGAGGATCAAGCTTGCGGGAGGTGTAGAGGATCCGTAACCGTTCGAGGAAAAGGAGGAGGTGCGGGAAGGGAATCAGGTCATAGAGGATCCGCGTGGGGGAAGGGAGACGGATGCGATAGGCGAGGCGGAGCGCATGGCGTTCTAGGATCTGAATGGACTTGTAGAAGGTAGGAGGGGCAGAGATCCAGGCGGGATGAGCATAGCAAAGGATAGGACGGATGAGGGACTTGTAGGTGTAGAGGATGGTGGAAGGGTCCAGACCCCATGTACGGCCAGAAAGGAGCTTAAGGAGGCGGAGGCGGGAGCGTGCCTTGGCTTGGATCGTCCGGAGATGTGGGTTCCAGGAGAGGCGACGGTCGAGGGTGACACCAAGGTACTTGAGAGTAGGTGTGAGGGTGATGGGACGGCCATAAATAGTAAGATAGAAATCAAGGAGACGGAAGGAACGAGTGGTTTTGCCTACAATGATCGCCTGGGTCTTGGAAGGATTGACCTTGAGCAACCACTGGTTACACCAAGTGGTGAACCGGTCAAGATAGGATTGGAGAAGGTGCTGGGAGCGTTGCAGGGTGGGAGCGAGGGCAAGGAAGGCAGTGTCATCGGCGTACTGGAGAAGGTGTAGGGGAGGTGCAGGTGGAGGCATGTCTGCCGTGTAAAGGAGGTAGAGAAGAGGGGAAAGGACGGAACCTTGGGGCACACCGGCGGAGGGGTAGAAGGTGTAGGAATCAGTGTTGTGGATGGTGACATAGGAAGGACGGTGGGAAAGGAAGGAAGCGACCAGACGGACATAGTTGAGAGGAAGAGCAAAGGTTTGGAGCTTGAAAAGGAGACCGGAATGCCACACACGGTCATATGCGCGTTCGAGGTCGAGGGAAAGGAAGATGGCGGAACGACGGGAATTGAGTTGTTCGGAGAGGAGGTGAGTGAGGTGAAGGAGGAGGTCATCGGCTGAGAAGGACGGCCGAAAGCCACATTGGGTAGGGGGGAGGAGGCGGTGTTGGTGAAGGTGCTTGTGTAGGCGGCGGGTAAGAATGGATTCCAGGACCTTGCTGAAGACCGAGGTAAGGCTGATGGGACGGTAGGAGGAGACAGCGGAAGGCGGTTTGTCGGGCTTGAGGAACATCAGGATCCGGGAGGTTTTCCACAGGTCGGGGTAGTAGCCGGTGGACAGGACCACATTGTAGAGCCTGGCCAATGTGGAGAGGAAGGAGGCAGGAGCTTCACGGAGGTGACGGTAAGTAACACGATCGTGACCGGGAGCAGTGTTGCGTTTAGGGCGAAGTGTAGCAATGATATCTTGAGTGGTGATTGGGGTATTTAGTTCTGTGTGGGTGATGTTGTCCAAGTACTGGAAGCCAGGAGCAAGCGGGGGGACAGAGGTATCAGTTCGATCACGGACATCAGGAAAGAGGGAATAATCGAACTGGGGATCGTCAGGGATGGTAAGGATATCGGAGAGGTAGGAGGCGAAATGGTTGGCCTTACTAAGGGCATCAGGGAAGGGGTGGTCATCATGAAGGAGAGGGTAGTAGGGAGAGGGTTTAGATCCGGTAAGGCGGCGGAAGGCTGACCAGTACTTGGACGAGTTGAGAGGTAAGGTGGCATTAAGACGGGTGCATGTCTGTCGCCAGTCCCGGCGTTTCTTTGCCGTGAGTAAGTTCCTGATGTGTCGCTGTAGTTGCCGGTGGCGTCGTAGTGTGTCCTGGTCACGTGTGTGAAGGAAGGCACGGTAGAGCCGGCGGGATTCACGCAGGAGAAGGACGGCCTGTGGGGGTAAGGTGGGGCGGTGCGGATGGATGGCAATGGTAGGGACGTGGGCCTCCACGGCCTCAGACAAGGTCTGCTGGAGAAAGGAGGCAGCACGGGTAACGTCATCAGGTTGGTGGTAGGTGAGGGGGTGGCTATCGACCTGGAGAGCAAGGGAGTCCCGGTAGGCATTCCAGTTGGCACGGGAGTAGTCATGGACATATTTCGGGGGAGGGTCATGGCGCGGGTCGGGACGGGGGCGACGACCGTCTGATACAGTGAGGAGGACAGGGAGATGGTCACTGCCAATGGGATCAAGGACGTCCACCGCTATGCGGCCAAGCAGGGTGGGGGAGGCTAGGACGACATCGGGAGTGGTATTGGATTCAGGGCGGGTGTGTTGGGGAATTGGAAGGACGTCGCCTTGGAGGGTGGCAAGGAACCGATGCCACCGCCGTAACTGGGCGGCAGAACGACTATGGATGTTAAGGTCGGCGGCGATCACGTAGGAGGAGAAGGTACGGTCGATGGGGGAAAGGAAGTCGAAAGGAATAGGTGCAGCGGGGCGGACATAGATGGTGGCACAGGTAAGGGTAAGGCCGGGGAGGAAGAGACTAAGGATCAAGTGTTCTGTGGGGTCAGGAAGGAGGGGTTGGAGCCGGACAGGGATCTGGCGGTGGTGGCCAATGGCAACTCCGCCACGCGCTATCTGGAGTGGATTGTCAGACCGGTGAAGGAGGTAGGGCGAGGTGTGGACGGTGTGGTGGGGCTGAAGAAAGGTTTCGTTCAGAAGGAAGGCATCCACACGGTGGGTCGTAAGGGTATGCAGAAGGAGGTGCTTGTTGGTGGGAAGGGAGCGGATGTTATTGAACAGGATACGGTGCTGTCGTGCCATAATGGGAATTTAAACGAGGGTGTCGAGACGGGAGAAGGTGAAATGGGCCTGGTTGTGGGAATAGGTGGCGTAGGTGTTGAGGTGGAACACGGAACGGGCAGCGAGGGAAATCTGGTGGAGGGTGTGGGGACGCTGAAAGGGATGGACGTTCTGGAGCACTATTGTGACGAACCTGATGATGTCCTCTGCGGTGGGGGGAGGACGGAGGGAATTGCCAGGAGGAGTGGGGTCATCCAAAGGGCGGAGAGGAACAGTGAGTTCAGGAGCGGATGGAGGAGGTCGAGCCTTGCATTTCTGGGAGTAGGTAGGGTGTTGGAGGTTGCAGGTATTGCAGGAGGGAGGAGACTGAAGGTTGGGGCACTGCCGGAGGAAGTGCGCTTGCTTACAATGCGGGCAGACTGGGGCCTCGCGGCACTCTGATGTTGGGTGTGCGTTATAACGCAGACACCTCTGGCAGCGAATGGATTGTGGTGGGGAGCGGGAGGGGTCAACCTTATACCGGCGGTGGAAGAGGAGGGCACCCTCCTTAAGGAGATGGTCGATGGAGGGAGCGTGTTCGGAGAAAACTCGCATAAGGCGAGTGGGGCCCGCAGAGTTGAAAATGCGGCGAACAGCTCGCACCTCCAGGTACGGGTGGGCCTTCAACTCCGCCAGCACCTCTTCCTCCGTGATCGTCGGGCTAAGCCGAGTGATCACGGCGGTGAGGGTCGGCGGGCGACGTGGGGGTTGGGGTTGACGGGGGGAGGAAGGGGAAGGAGCAGGGGCAAGGGAGGCATTAGGTCCAAATCGGGTGAGAGGAATTCGGGAGAGGATGTCGGAGTGTAGGGTAGGGCTTGGGGAGGTGATCAAGACAGAGTCCCTACGGGGGGTAAGAAGGGAGATGGGGGCTGCAGGGAAGTATTGGCGGAGGAGCAAGGTCAGGTTGCGGGCCTCCAGGAGAGAGGGATCAGGACGGGAGAGGAGATACTTGTAGGAGGGGGAGTTAGAAGAGGAAGTAGAGGGGGCTGGAGGGGAGACATCCATGGCATCTAGGGGTGGAGGAGGGGGAAGATGCTGGGACTTCTTGGGTGCAGAGGAGGCGGGGGTGCCACTGGGACGCTTAACAGCGGGGACAGGATGGGAGGAGGTGTGGGGTACAGGAGTGACGGGGAGATGACGGGAAGCGGCAGGTCCCGGTGTCGGTGCTGGTGCTGGTGCTGCTGTTGGTGCTGCTGTTGGTGCTGCTGCTGGTTGTGGCGCTGCTGCAGGTGGTGGTGCTGGCGCCGGCGATGGTGCGGCATGGGTCGTAGCCCGACGAGACACAACCCTGGCAGGGGCCGCATGAGTGGTGTGGGGGAGTGGGGGAAAGGGGTCGTGTGTGGAGGCTTGGGGAGAAGGAGCATGGGATGGGGCGACAAAGGGAGCTGGGGTGGGAAGGGTGAGGAGGGGCGGGATATAGTAGGACGGGGGCGACTGAGCACACCAAGTAAGAGTAGTGGCAGCGAGGGAGGGCGTCGTATAGACGATGGCGGTGGTAGTGGCGGTGGTGGTGGGGGTGGTCATGATGGCAGTAAGGAAAACTGGAAACACAGAAAAGAAGAATGGGGACAGACAAGGGACAAAGTCAGGAACAGATTACAGATGACAGATGAGAGACGTCGAGGAGCGAAAGGATGAAGGCAAAGACGAAGACGAGAATAGCGACGACAACGAAAGCAGGAGAGGAAGACGAAGCACTGGGTCCTGGCGGCGGCGGCGGCGGCGGCGGCGGCGGGGGCCGGAAGCTGCGGCGGCGGCGGCGGCGGCGGCGGCGGCGGGGGCCGGAAGCTGCGGCGGCGGCGGCGGCGGCGGCGGCTGGGTCCGGAAGCTGCGGCTGGGTCCGGCGACGACTGCTACTGCAAAACTGGCGGCACTGGAAACTGCTGCTGCTGCTGCTGCTGCTGCTGGCGGTTCCGGAACTGCGACTGCGACTGCGACTGCGACTGCGACTGCGACTTCTGCGAAGCCCTAACACTTCGATACGTAGCAGTACTCTGCAAGGTATCGAAGGGCGGAACTCTTCCGAGGTCCGCCGAAGAATGTCATCTGCGAACAGTCATCAGTCTTTGCACAAGAAACGAGAAGAATTACATACAAGAGCGAAATACAAGACACACCCTATTGCTTAGGAATGTGAAGTTTATTAAGTTGTTAGTTTGCTTGGTGTCCAATATTAGCCAGCAGTCGTAAAGTAAAAAAATGGAATCCGAAATTGTAGTGGGGGTAGCTGTGTTTACTAGATGAGGTAGTACGACTTTTGTCAGTGTGGGGCTAAGAGAAGCGAGCGCGCAGAAGCGCCCCTGTCGGCCAGTGGGAGAACTACTGTGCAGTTTACAGCGCCAAGATGGCGGAAGGTAGCTAGGCAAGGAAGGATTAGACAGAAGGAGCGAAAAACAACCAGTTAGCGTCTGGGAACTGTGTGTTTCATATGTTTTCGAGTGTATTTCTGTATTTGTGTGCAGCAGGCGACTTGTGCAGTGTTGGCAGATACTGATAGATAAGAAGTGATATGAGTACCCGTAGGTGCTTGCGTCAGGCGTCAGGTATAAATAGTAGCTCCAGGTGCAAGGTTGTTTACCTTTGCGCAGTGGCAATATCGTAACCAATGAAGTGTAACTGAGGTGCGATTATTGCTAGTTGAAAACTTTTACCAATACCCCGCCATAGAGATGTGAAATACCACCTCTGTGGCAATTTTTAGTAGCTCCTAAGGGGGTGTAAGTCTAATGAAAACAATGTTTGAAGGTGTGTTTGTCTGTAAACACGGTGTGCAGCTGTGTAACAGTTTGGCTGATGGTTGTGAGGGACTGTGCGCACCAGTTAGGCTGTGTTCGCTCAGGGATTGTATACAGTGTTTGGAAGCTAGTGGAAAACATCCTCGAATTGGGTAAGCTGTTGTGCTAGTGTGAATCCCTACACCATTTGTGGACCATTGAAGTGCTGTTCTGTCTAGAGGGATGCAAGTGGTACTCAAGTGCAATGTTTACTGATGTATGTTGTGTTTGGCTATTCTCTGCCAGAAATTATTGAAGGAGACTAGGGCAGTACACCGAGTGTTGATGAAAGTGTGGGAGGTTATCTTGGTTATATAGCAGCGCCCGCATTGTACTTTTGTTGTTTTGTGTTGTGATGGTCATTAGATACATGTTTGTCTTTTATGAATATGGATGTGTGTACAGCTTGATAATTACCACTGATCTCTATGGATTGCTGTTGATAGCAGTAGGAAATGAATTTGTTTACACATTTAAGGTGGCTGATGTGTATGGGCAGTCACATAGATGACAGTCTTGCCTGATGTGTGGTACACCTCACAAGTGTAACTGTAATGTCATGCAAGAGTTTGGTTCACTTTGAGAATACATACATTTCCTGTTCCTGTAGTGTGCAGAGCAGATGGACTGACAGAAGAGTTAGTGCTAGTAGGTGGTTGGATAGCAGCAAATGCAGTCTGTGGTGTTGAGTGAGGTATTGTGATTGCATATGTAGCATACTTGTTTCAGTAACAGGTAGAGCCTGTTTCTCATGCAGTGCAGAATTGGTCCACTCAAGGCATGGTGTTTTCATTTCCATCAGTGAAATTAGTGTGTGTGTCATAGTATTCCTTGGACTGTGGATTTGCTGTGCATGTGCGACAGAGGCTTCAGTGTAATAGTTGGTGCTTAATGATGGTCCGTTTTGCCATGAGAATGTATGTTACACCATGTGGCGTACTGTGGCTTGTGGGGTAGGATTAGTAACCGTGTCACTGAATATAAACCAATGAAAGCATTAAAAAATGCAGTGGTATAATAGACATTGGTGAGAATTCTAGCAGAAGGCATACATTTTTTCTGGTCAAGGGCAGTTTGCTTCTGATGGCACCTTTTCTCTTTGCATCTCACCATTTGTGGGTGTGACTGTTCCCTGTATGTAAGGTGGGCAGAATTAGCTGCCCACTATATTACAAGGTGGGTGCCATAGAAAAATGTCTCGTATTGTTTGTATCTGTTATCGGTGGTTGGCACTGAAGATTCCTTTTTAGCATACAATCACATATTTTCACTTGTCACGCAATATGCAAGATTGGGTCAATGAGGCAGGGTAGGGAGCCAGATAGTTTTATGATTTTTTTCTTTGGGAGAGAACATAATCAATGGTAGATGAGCGCAAGACTATATTTTTCTGCAGGTGTATTTGGCACCATATGGAAGAAGTTTGTATGTTTAATGCTACATTATAGGTTTCCATAATTATGAAGCATTGCACTGACTGAAGAGGGTGCTTAACTGGCGAGAAGACACATTTCAATGACTTAAGCGAATTTGCAAATGTCATTTCATTGTGGTTGCAAGGTGTCTAATCCCTTAGGCCAAGTTTTCATCTGCGAACAGTCATCAGTCTTTGCACAAGAAACGAGAAGAATTACATACAAGAGCGAAATACAAGACACACCCTATTGCTTAGGAATGTGAAGTTTATTAAGTTGTTAGTTTGCTTGGTGTCCAATATTAGCCAGCAGTCGTAAAGTAAAAAAATGGAATCCGAAATTGTAGTGGGGGTAGCTGTGTTTACTAGATGAGGTAGTACGACTTTTGTCAGTGTGGGGCTAAGAGAAGCGAGCGCGCAGAAGCGCCCCTGTCGGCCAGTGGGAGAACTACTGTGCAGTTTACAGCGCCAAGATGGCGGAAGGTAGCTAGGCAAGGAAGGATTAGACAGAAGGAGCGAAAAACAACCAGTTAGCGTCTGGGAACTGTGTGTTTCATATGTTTTCGAGTGTATTTCTGTATTTGTGTGCAGCAGGCGACTTGTGCAGTGTTGGCAGATACTGATAGATAAGAAGTGATATGAGTACCCGTAGGTGCTTGCGTCAGGCGTCAGGTATAAATAGTAGCTCCAGGTGCAAGGTTGTTTACCTTTGCGCAGTGGCAATATCGTAACCAATGAAGTGTAACTGAGGTGCGATTATTGCTAGTTGAAAACTTTTACCAATACCCCGCCATAGAGATGTGAAATACCACCTCTGTGGCAATTTTTAGTAGCTCCTAAGGGGGTGTAAGTCTAATGAAAACAATGTTTGAAGGTGTGTTTGTCTGTAAACACGGTGTGCAGCTGTGTAACAGTTTGGCTGATGGTTGTGAGGGACTGTGCGCACCAGTTAGGCTGTGTTCGCTCAGGGATTGTATACAGTGTTTGGAAGCTAGTGGAAAACATCCTCGAATTGGGTAAGCTGTTGTGCTAGTGTGAATCCCTACACCATTTGTGGACCATTGAAGTGCTGTTCTGTCTAGAGGGATGCAAGTGGTACTCAAGTGCAATGTTTACTGATGTATGTTGTGTTTGGCTATTCTCTGCCAGAAATTATTGAAGGAGACTAGGGCAGTACACCGAGTGTTGATGAAAGTGTGGGAGGTTATCTTGGTTATATAGCAGCGCCCGCATTGTACTTTTGTTGTTTTGTGTTGTGATGGTCATTAGATACATGTTTGTCTTTTATGAATATGGATGTGTGTACAGCTTGATAATTACCACTGATCTCTATGGATTGCTGTTGATAGCAGTAGGAAATGAATTTGTTTACACATTTAAGGTGGCTGATGTGTATGGGCAGTCACATAGATGACAATCTTGCCTGATGTGTGGTACACCTCACAAGTGTAACTGTAATGTCATGCAAGAGTTTGGTTCACTTTGAGAATACATACATTTCCTGTTCCTGTAGTGTGCAGAGCAGATGGACTGACAGAAGAGTTAGTGCTAGTAGGTGGTTGGATAGCAGCAAATGCAGTCTGTGGTGTTGAGTGAGGTATTGTGATTGCATATGTAGCATACTTGTTTCAGTAACAGGTAGAGCATGTTTCTCATGCAGTGCAGAATTGGTCCACTCAAGGCATGGTGTTTTCATTTCCATCAGTGAAATTAGTGTGTGTGTCATAGTATTCCTTGGACTGTGGATTTGCTGTGCATGTGCGACAGAGGCTTCAGTGTAATAGTTGGTGCTTAATGATGGTCCGTTTTGCCATGAGAATGTATGTTACACCATGTGGCGTACTGTGGCTTGTGGGGTAGGATTAGTAACCGTGTCACTGAATATAAACCAATGAAAGCATTAAAAAATGCAGTGGTATAATAGACATTGGTGAGAATTCTAGCAGAAGGCATACATTTTTTCTGGTCAAGGGCAGTTTGCTTCTGATGGCACCTTTTCTCTTTGCATCTCACCATTTGTGGGTGTGACTGTTCCCTGTATGTAAGGTGGGCAGAATTAGCTGCCCACTATATTACAAGGTGGGTGCCATAGAAAAATGTCTCGTATTGTTTGTATCTGTTATCGGTGGTTGGCACTGAAGATTCCTTTTTAGCATACAATCACATATTTTCACTTGTCACGCAATATGCAAGATTGGGTCAATGAGGCAGGGTAGGGAGCCAGATAGTTTTATGATTTTTTTTCTTTGGGAGAGAACATAATCAATGGTAGATGAGCGCAAGACTATATTTTTCTGCAGGTGTATTTGGCACCATATGGAAGAAGTTTGTATGTTTAATGCTACATTATAGGTTTCCATAATTATGAAGCATTGCACTGACTGAAGAGGGTGCTTAACTGGCGAGAAGACACATTTCAATGACTTAAGCGAATTTGCAAATGTCATTTCATTGTGGTTGCAAGGTGTCTAATCCCTTAGGCCAAGTTTTCATCTGCGAACAGTCATCAGTCTTTGCACAAGAAACGAGAAGAATTACATACAAGAGCGAAATACACGACACACCCTATTGCTTAGGAATGTGAAGTTTATTAAGTTGTTAGTTTGCTTGGTGTCCAATATTAGCCAGCAGTCGTAAAGTAAAAAAATGGAATCCGAAATTGTAGTGGGGGTAGCTGTGTTTACTAGATGAGGTAGTACGACTTTTGTCAGTGTGGGGCTAAGAGAAGCGAGCGCGCAGAAGCGCCCCTGTCGGCCAGTGGGAGAACTACTGTGCAGTTTACAGCGCCAAGATGGCGGAAGGTAGCTAGGCAAGGAAGGATTAGACAGAAGGAGCGAAAAACAACCAGTTAGCGTCTGGGAACTGTGTGTTTCATATGTTTTCGAGTGTATTTCTGTATTTGTGTGCAGCAGGCGACTTGTGCAGTGTTGGCAGATACTGATAGATAAGAAGTGATATGAGTACCCGTAGGTGCTTGCGTCAGGCGTCAGGTATAAATAGTAGCTCCAGGTGCAAGGTTGTTTACCTTTGCGCAGTGGCAATATCGTAACCAATGAAGTGTAACTGAGGTGCGATTATTGCTAGTTGAAAACTTTTCCCAATACCCCGCCATAGAGATGTGAAATACCACCTCTGTGGCAATTTTTAGTAGCTCCTAAGGGGGTGTAAGTCTAATGAAAACAATGTTTGAAGGTGTGTTTGTCTGTAAACACGGTGTGCAGCTGTGTAACAGTTTGGCTGATGGTTGTGAGGGACTGTGCGCACCAGTTAGGCTGTGTTCGCTCAGGGATTGTATACAGTGTTTGGAAGCTAGTGGAAAACATCCTCGAATTGGGTAAGCTGTTGTGCTAGTGTGAATCCCTACACCATTTGTGGACCATTGAAGTGCTGTTCTGTCTAGAGGGATGCAAGTGGTACTCAAGTGCAATGTTTACTGATGTATGTTGTGTTTGGCTATTCTCTGCCAGAAATTATTGAAGGAGACTAGGGCAGTACACCGAGTGTTGATGAAAGTGTGGGAGGTTATCTTGGTTATATAGCAGCGCCCGCATTGTACTTTTGTTGTTTTGTGTTGTGATGGTCATTAGATACATGTTTGTCTTTTATGAATATGGATGTGTGTACAGCTTGATAATTACCACTGATCTCTATGGATTGCTGTTGATAGCAGTAGGAAATGAATTTGTTTACACATTTAAGGTGGCTGATGTGTATGGGCAGTCACATAGATGACAGTCTTGCCTGATGTGTGGTACACCTCACAAGTGTAACTGTAATGTCATGCAAGAGTTTGGTTCACTTTGAGAATACATACATTTCCTGTTCCTGTAGTGTGCAGAGCAGATGGACTGACAGAAGAGTTAGTGCTAGTAGGTGGTTGGATAGCAGCAAATGCAGTCTGTGGTGTTGAGTGAGGTATTGTGATTGCATATGTAGCATACTTGTTTCAGTAACAGGTAGAGCCTGTTTCTCATGCAGTGCAGAATTGGTCCACTCAAGGCATGGTGTTTTCATTTCCATCAGTGAAATTAGTGTGTGTGTCATAGTATTCCTTGGACTGAGGATTTGCTGTGCATGTGCGACAGAGGCTTCAGTGTAATAGTTGGTGCTTAATGATGGTCCGTTTTGCCATGAGAATGTATGTTACACCATGTGGCGTACTGAAAAGAAAGGTCTCTCGTTGGCTTGTGGGGTAGGATTAGTAACCGTGTCACTGAATATAAACCAATGAAAGCATTAAAAAATGCAGTGGTATAATAGACATTGGTGAGAATTCTAGCAGAAGGCATACATTTTTTCTGGTCAAGGGCAGTTTGCTTCTGATGGCACCTTTTCTCTTTGCATCTCACCATTTGTGGGTGTGACTGTTCCCTGTATGTAAGGTGGGCAGAATTAGCTGCCCACTATATTACAAGGTGGGTGCCATAGAAAAATGTCTCGTATTGTTTGTATCTGTTATCGGTGGTTGGCACTGAAGATTCCTTTTTAGCATACAATCACATATTTTCACTTGTCACGCAATATGCAAGATTGGGTCAATGAGGCAGGGTAGGGAGCCAGATAGTTTTTTATGATTTTTTTTTCTTTGGGAGAGAACATAATCAATGGTAGATGAGCGCAAGACTATACTTTTCTGCAGGTGTATTTGGCACCATATGGAAGAAGTTTGTATGTTTAATGCTACATTATAGGTTTCCATAATTATGAAGCATTGCACTGACTGAAGAGGGTGCTTAACTGGCGAGAAGACACATTTCAATGACTTAAGCGAATTTGCAAATGTCATTTCATTGTGGTTGCAAGGTGTCTAATCCCTTAGGCCAAGTTTTCATCTGCGAACAGTCATCAGTCTTTGCACAAGAAACGAGAAGAATTACATACAAGAGCGAAATACAAGACACACCCTATTGCTTAGGAATGTGAAGTTTATTAAGTTGTTAGTTTGCTTGGTGTCCAATATTAGCCAGCAGTCGTAAAGTAAAAAAATGGAATCCGAAATTGTAGTGGGGGTAGCTGTGTTTACTAGATGAGGTAGTACGACTTTTGTCAGTGTGGGGCTAAGAGAAGCGAGCGCGCAGAAGCGCCCCTGTCGGCCAGTGGGAGAACTACTGTGCAGTTTACAGCGCCAAGATGGCGGAAGGTAGCTAGGCAAGGAAGGATTAGACAGAAGGAGCGAAAAACAACCAGTTAGCGTCTGGGAACTGTGTGTTTCATATGTTTTCGAGTGTATTTCTGTATTTGTGTGCAGCAGGCGACTTGTGCAGTGTTGGCAGATACTGATAGATAAGAAGTGATATGAGTACCCGTAGGTGCTTGCGTCAGGCGTCAGGTATAAATAGTAGCTCCAGGTGCAAGGTTGTTTACCTTTGCGCAGTGGCAATATCGTAACCAATGAAGTGTAACTGAGGTGCGATTATTGCTAGTTGAAAACTTTTACCAATACCCCGCCATAGAGATGTGAAATACCACCTCTGTGGCAATTTTTAGTAGCTCCTAAGGGGGTGTAAGTCTAATGAAAACAATGTTTGAAGGTGTGTTTGTCTGTAAACACGGTGTGCAGCTGTGTAAGAGTTTGGCTGATGGTTGTGAGGGACTGTGCGCACCAGTTAGGCTGTGTTCGCTCAGGGATTGTATACAGTGTTTGGAAGCTAGTGGAAAACATCCTCGAATTGGGTAAGCTGTTGTGCTAGTGTGAATCCCTACACCATTTGTGGACCATTGAAGTGCTGTTCTGTCTAGAGGGATGCAAGTGGTACTCAAGTGCAATGTTTACTGATGTATGTTGTGTTTGGCTATTCTCTGCCAGAAATTATTGAAGGAGACTAGGGCAGTACACCGAGTGTTGATGAAAGTGTGGGAGGTTATCTTGGTTATATAGCAGCGCCCGCATTGTACTTTTGTTGTTTTGTGTTGTGATGGTCATTAGATACATGTTTGTCTTTTATGAATATGGATGTGTGTACAGCTTGATAATTACCACTGATCTCTATGGATTGCTGTTGATAGCAGTAGGAAATGAATTTGTTTACACATTTAAGGTGGCTGATGTGTATGGGCAGTCACATAGATGACAGTCTTGCCTGATGTGTGGTACACCTCACAAGTGTAACTGTAATGTCATGCAAGAGTTTGGTTCACTTTGAGAATACATACATTTCCTGTTCCTGTAGTGTGCAGAGCAGATGGACTGACAGAAGAGTTAGTGCTAGTAGGTGGTTGGATAGCAGCAAATGTAGTCTGTGGTGTTGAGTGAGGTATTGTGATTGCATATGTAGCATACTTGTTTCAGTAACAGGTAGAACATGTTTCTCATGCAGTGCAGAATTGGTCCACTCAAGGCATGGTGTTTTCATTTCCATCAGTGAAATTAGTGTGTGTGTCATAGTATTCCTTGGACTGTGGATTTGCTGTGCATGTGCGACAGAGGCTTCAGTGTAATAGTTGGTGCTTAATGATGGTCCGTTTTGCCATGAGAATGTATGTTACACCATGTGGTTTACTGAAAAGAAAGGTCTCTCGTTGGCTTGTGGGGTAGGATTAGTAACTGTGTCACTGAATATAAACCAATGAAAGCATTAAAAAATGCAGTGGTATAATAGACATTGGTGAGAATTCTAGCAGAAGGCATACATTTTTTCTGATCAAGGGCAGTTTGCTTCTGATGGCACCTTTTCTCTTTGCATCTCACCATTTGTGGGTGTGACTGTTCCCTGTATGTAAGGTGGGCAGAATTAGCTGCCCACTATATTACAAGGTGGGTGCCATAGAAAAATGTCTCGTATTGTTTGTATCTGTTATCGGTGGTTGGCACTGAAGATTCCTTTTTAGCATACAATCACATATTTTCACTTGTCACGCAATATGCAAGATTGGGTCAATGAGGCAGGGTAGGGAGCCAGATAGTTTTATGATTTTTTTCTTTGGGAGAGAACATAATCAATGGTAGATGAGCGCAAGACTATATTTTTCTGCAGGTGTATTTGGCACCATATGGAAGAAGTTTGTATGTTTAATGCTACATTATAGGTTTCCATAATTATGAAGCATTGCACTGACTGAAGAGGGTGCTTAACTGGCGAGAAGACACATTTCAATGACTTAAGCGAATTTGCAAATGTCATTTCATTGTGGTTGCAAGGTGTCTAATCCCTTAGGCCAAGTTTTCATCTGCGAACAGTCATCAGTCTTTGCACAAGAAACGAGAAGAATTACATACAAGAGCGAAATACACGACACACCCTATTGCTTAGGAATGTGAAGTTTATTAAGTTGTTAGTTTGCTTGGTGTCCAATATTAGCCAGCAGTCGTAAAGTAAAAAAATGGAATCCGAAATTGTAGTGGGGGTAGCTGTGTTTACTAGATGAGGTAGTACGACTTTTGTCAGTGTGGGGCTAAGAGAAGCGAGCGCGCAGAAGCGCCCCTGTCGGCCAGTGGGAGAACTACTGTGCAGTTTACAGCGCCAAGATGGCGGAAGGTAGCTAGGCAAGGAAGGATTAGACAGAAGGAGCGAAAAACAACCAGTTAGCGTCTGGGAACTGTGTGTTTCATATGTTTTCGAGTGTATTTCTGTATTTGTGTGCAGCAGGCGACTTGTGCAGTGTTGGCAGATACTGATAGATAAGAAGTGATATGAGTACCCGTAGGTGCTTGCGTCAGGCGTCAGGTATAAATAGTAGCTCCAGGTGCAAGGTTGTTTACCTTTGCGCAGTGGCAATATCGTAACCAATGAAGTGTAACTGAGGTGCGATTATTGCTAGTTGAAAACTTTTACCAATACCCCGCCATAGAGATGTGAAATACCACCTCTGTGGCAATTTTTAGTAGCTCCTAAGGGGGTGTAAGTCTAATGAAAACAATGTTTGAAGGTGTGTTTGTCTGTAAACACGGTGTGCAGCTGTGTAACAGTTTGGCTGATGGTTGTGAGGGACTGTGCGCACCAGTTAGGCTGTGTTCGCTCAGGGATTGTATACAGTGTTTGGAAGCTAGTGGAAAACATCCTCGAATTGGGTAAGCTGTTGTGCTAGTGTGAATCCCTACACCATTTGTGGACCATTGAAGTGCTGTTCTGTCTAGAGGGATGCAAGTGGTACTCAAGTGCAATGTTTACTGATGTATGTTGTGTTTGGCTATTCTCTGCCAGAAATTATTGAAGGAGACTAGGGCAGTACACCGAGTGTTGATGAAAGTGTGGGAGGTTATCTTGGTTATATAGCAGCGCCCGCATTGTACTTTTGTTGTTTTGTGTTGTGATGGTCATTAGATACATGTTTGTCTTTTATGAATATGGATGTGTGTACAGCTTGATAATTACCACTGATCTCTATGGATTGCTGTTGATAGCAGTAGGAAATGAATTTGTTTACACATTTAAGGTGGCTGATGTGTATGGGCAGTCACATAGATGACAGTCTTGCCTGATGTGTGGTACACCTCACAAGTGTAACTGTAATGTCATGCAAGAGTTTGGTTCACTTTGAGAATACATACATTTCCTGTTCCTGTAGTGTGCAGAGCAGATGGACTGACAGAAGAGTTAGTGCTAGTAGGTGGTTGGATAGCAGCAAATGCAGTCTGTGGTGTTGAGTGAGGTATTGTGATTGCATATGTAGCATACTTGTTTCAGTAACAGGTAGAGCCTGTTTCTCATGCAGTGCAGAATTGGTCCACTCAAGGCATGGTGTTTTCATTTCCATCAGTGAAATTAGTGTGTGTGTCATAGTATTCCTTGGACTGAGGATTTGCTGTGCATGTGCGACAGAGGCTTCAGTGTAATAGTTGGTGCTTAATGATGGTCCGTTTTGCCATGAGAATGTATGTTACACCATGTGGCGTACTGAAAAGAAAGGTCTCTCGTTGGCTTGTGGGGTAGGATTAGTAACCGTGTCACTGAATATAAACCAATGAAAGCATTAAAAAATGCAGTGGTATAATAGACATTGGTGAGAATTCTAGCAGAAGGCATACATTTTTTCTGGTCAAGGGCAGTTTGCTTCTGATGGCACCTTTTCTCTTTGCATCTCACCATTTGTGGGTGTGACTGTTCCCTGTATGTAAGGTGGGCAGAATTAGCTGCCCACTATATTACAAGGTGGGTGCCATAGAAAAATGTCTCGTATTGTTTGTATCTGTTATCGGTGGTTGGCACTGAAGATTCCTTTTTAGCATACAATCACATATTTTCACTTGTCACGCAATATGCAAGATTGGGTCAATGAGGCAGGGTAGGGAGCCAGATAGTTTTATGATTTTTTTCTTTGGGAGAGAACATAATCAATGGTAGATGAGCGCAAGACTATATTTTTCTGCAGGTGTATTTGGCACCATATGGAAGAAGTTTGTATGTTTAATGCTACATTATAGGTTTCCATAATTATGAAGCATTGCACTGACTGAAGAGGGTGCGTAACTGGCGAGAAGACACATTTCAATGACTTAAGCGAATTTGCAAATGTCATTTCATTGTGGTTGCAAGGTGTCTAATCCCTTAGGCCAAGTTTTCATCTGCGAACAGTCATCAGTCTTTGCACAAGAAACGAGAAGAATTACATACAAGAGCGAAATACACGACACACCCTATTGCTTAGGAATGTGAAGTTTATTAAGTTGTTAGTTTGCTTGGTGTCCAATATTAGCCAGCAGTCGTAAAGTAAAAAAATGGAATCCGAAATTGTAGTGGGGGTAGCTGTGTTTACTAGATGAGGTAGTACGACTTTTGTCAGTGTGGGGCTAAGAGAAGCGAGCGCGCAGAAGCGCCCCTGTCGGCCAGTGGGAGAACTACTGTGCAGTTTACAGCGCCAAGATGGCGGAAGGTAGCTAGGCAAGGAAGGATTAGACAGAAGGAGCGAAAAACAACCAGTTAGCGTCTGGGAACTGTGTGTTTCATATGTTTTCGAGTGTATTTCTGTATTTGTGTGCAGCAGGCGACTTGTGCAGTGTTGGCAGATACTGATAGATAAGAAGTGATATGAGTACCCGTAGGTGCTTGCGTCAGGCGTCAGGTATAAATAGTAGCTCCAGGTGCAAGGTTGTTTACCTTTGCGCAGTGGCAATATCGTAACCAATGAAGTGTAACTGAGGTGCGATTATTGCTAGTTGAAAACTTTTACCAATACCCCGCCATAGAGATGTGAAATACCACCTCTGTGGCAATTTTTAGTAGCTCCTAAGGGGGTGTAAGTCTAATGAAAACAATGTTTGAAGGTGTGTTTGTCTGTAAACACGGTGTGCAGCTGTGTAACAGTTTGGCTGATGGTTGTGAGGGACTGTGCGCACCAGTTAGGCTGTGTTCGCTCAGGGATTGTATACAGTGTTTGGAAGCTAGTGGAAAACATCCTCGAATTGGGTAAGCTGTTGTGCTAGTGTGAATCCCTACACCATTTGTGGACCATTGAAGTGCTGTTCAGTCTAGAGGGATGCAAGTGGTACTCAAGTGCAATGTTTACTGATGTATGTTGTGTTTGGCTATTCTCTGCCAGAAATTATTGAAGGAGACTAGGGCAGTACACCGAGTGTTGATGAAAGTGTGGGAGGTTATCTTGGTTATATAGCAGCGCCCGCATTGTACTTTTGTTGTTTTGTGTTGTGATGGTCATTAGATACATGTTTGTCTTTTATGAATATGGATGTGTGTACAGCTTGATAATTACCACTGATCTCTATGGATTGCTGTTGATAGCAGTAGGAAATGAATTTGTTTACACATTTAAGGTGGCTGATGTGTATGGGCAGTCACATAGATGACAGTCTTGCCTGATGTGTGGTACACCTCACAAGTGTAACTGTAATGTCATGCAAGAGTTTGGTTCACTTTGAGAATACATACATTTCCTGTTCCTGTAGTGTGCAGAGCAGATGGACTGACAGAAGAGTTAGTGCTAGTAGGTGGTTGGATAGCAGCAAATGTAGTCTGTGGTGTTGAGTGAGGTATTGTGATTGCATATGTAGCATACTTGTTTCAGTAACAGGTAGAACATGTTTCTCATGCAGTGCAGAATTGGTCCACTCAAGGCATGGTGTTTTCATTTCCATCAGTGAAATTAGTGTGTGTGTCATAGTATTCCTTGGACTGTGGATTTGCTGTGCATGTGTGACAGAGGCTTCAGTGTAATAGTTGGTGCTTAATGATGGTCCGTTTTGCCATGAGAATGTATGTTACACCATGTGGTTTACTGAAAAGAAAGGTCTCTCGTTGGCTTGTGGGGTAGGATTAGTAACCGTGTCACTGAATATAAACCAATGAAAGCATTAAAAAATGCAGTGGTATAATAGACATTGGTGAGAATTCTAGCAGAAGGCATACATTTTTTCTGATCAAGGGCAGTTTGCTTCTGATGGCACCTTTTCTCTTTGCATCTCACCATTTGTGGGTGTGACTGTTCCCTGTATGTAAGGTGGGCAGAATTAGCTGCCCACTATATTACAAGGTGGGTGCCATAGAAAAATGTCTCGTATTGTTTGTATCTGTAATCGGTGGTTGGCACTGAAGATTCCTTTTTAGCATACAATCACATATTTTCACTTGTCACGCAATATGCAAGATTGGGTCAATGAGGCAGGGTAGGGAGCCAGATAGTTTTTTATGATTTTTTTTCTTTAGGAGAGAACATAATCAATGGTAGATGAGCGCAAGACTATATTTTTCTGCAGGTGTATTTGGCACCATATGGAAGAAGTTTGTATGTTTAATGCTACATTATACGTTTCCATAATTATGAAGCATTGCACTGACTGAAGAGGGTGCTTAACTGGCGAGAAGACACATTTCAATGACTTAAGCGAATTTGCAAATGTCATTTCATTGTGGTTGCAAGGTGTCTAATCCCTTAGGCCAAGTTTTCATCTGCGAACAGTCATCAGTCTTTGCACAAGAAACGAGAAGAATTACATACAAGAGCGAAATACACGACACACCCTATTGCTTAGGAATGTGAAGTTTATTAAGTTGTTAGTTTGCTTGGTGTCCAATATTAGCCAGCAGTCGTAAAGTAAAAAAAATGGAATCCGAAATTGTAGTGGGGGTAGCTGTGTTTACTAGATGAGGTAGTACGACTTTTGTCAGTGTGGGGCTAAGAGAAGCGAGCGCGCAGAAGCGCCCCTGTCGGCCAGTGGGAGAACTACTGTGCAGTTTACAGCGCCAAGATGGCGGAAGGTAGCTAGGCAAGGAAGGATTAGACAGAAGGAGCGAAAAACAACCAGTTAGCGTCTGGGAACTGTGTGTTTCATATGTTTTCGAGTGTATTTCTGTATTTGTGTGCAGCAGGCGACTTGTGCAGTGTTGGCAGATACTGATAGATAAGAAGTGATATGAGTACCCGTAGGTGCTTGCGTCAGGCGTCAGGTATAAATAGTAGCTCCAGGTGCAAGGTTGTTTACCTTTGCGCAGTGGCAATATCGTAACCAATGAAGTGTAACTGAGGTGCGATTATTGCTAGTTGAAAACTTTTACCAATACCCCGCCATAGAGATGTGAAATACCACCTCTGTGGCAATTTTTAGTAGCTCCTAAGGGGGTGTAAGTCTAATGAAAACAATGTTTGAAGGTGTGTTTGTCTGTAAACACGGTGTGCAGCTGTGTAAGAGTTTGGCTGATGGTTGTGAGGGACTGTGCGCACCAGTTAGGCTGTGTTCGCTCAGGGATTGTATACAGTGTTTGGAAGCTAGTGGAAAACATCCTCGAATTGGGTAAGCTGTTGTGCTAGTGTGAATCCCTACACCATTTGTGGACCATTGAAGTGCTGTTCAGTCTAGAGGGATGCAAGTGGTACTCAAGTGCAATGTTTACTGATGTATGTTGTGTTTGGCTATTCTCTGCCAGAAATTATTGAAGGAGACTAGGGCAGTACACCGAGTGTTGATGAAAGTGTGGGAGGTTATCTTGGTTATATAGCAGCGCCCGCATTGTACTTTTGTTGTTTTGTGTTGTGATGGTCATTAGATACATGTTTGTCTTTTATGAATATGGATGTGTGTACAGCTTGATAATTACCACTGATCTCTATGGATTGCTGTTGATAGCAGTAGGAAATGAATTTGTTTACACATTTAAGGTGGCTGATGTGTATGGGCAGTCACATAGATGACAGTCTTGCCTGATGTGTGGTACACCTCACAAGTGTAACTGTAATGTCATGCAAGAGTTTGGTTCACTTTGAGAATACATACATTTCCTGTTCCTGTAGTGTGCAGAGCAGATGGACTGACAGAAGAGTTAGTGCTAGTAGGTGGTTGGATAGCAGCAAATGTAGTCTGTGGTGTTGAGTGAGGTATTGTGATTGCATATGTAGCATACTTGTTTCAGTAACAGGTAGAACATGTTTCTCATGCAGTGCAGAATTGGTCCACTCAAGGCATGGTGTTTTCATTTCCATCAGTGAAATTAGTGTGTGTGTCATAGTATTCCTTGGACTGTGGATTTGCTGTGCATGTGTGACAGAGGCTTCAGTGTAATAGTTGGTGCTTAATGATGGTCCGTTTTGCCATGAGAATGTATGTTACACCATGTGGTTTACTGAAAAGAAAGGTCTCTCGTTGGCTTGTGGGGTAGGATTAGTAACCGTGTCACTGAATATAAACCAATGAAAGCATTAAAAAATGCAGTGGTATAATAGACATTGGTGAGAATTCTAGCAGAAGGCATACATTTTTTCTGATCAAGGGCAGTTTGCTTCTGATGGCACCTTTTCTCTTTGCATCTCACCATTTGTGGGTGTGACTGTTCCCTGTATGTAAGGTGGGCAGAATTAGCTGCCCACTATATTACAAGGTGGGTGCCATAGAAAAATGTCTCGTATTGTTTGTATCTGTAATCGGTGGTTGGCACTGAAGATTCCTTTTTAGCATACAATCACATATTTTCACTTGTCACGCAATATGCAAGATTGGGTCAATGAGGCAGGGTAGGGAGCCAGATAGTTTTTTATGATTTTTTTTCTTTAGGAGAGAACATAATCAATGGTAGATGAGCGCAAGACTATATTTTTCTGCAGGTGTATTTGGCACCATATGGAAGAAGTTTGTATGTTTAATGCTACATTATACGTTTCCATAATTATGAAGCATTGCACTGACTGAAGAGGGTGCTTAACTGGCGAGAAGACACATTTCAATGACTTAAGCGAATTTGCAAATGTCATTTCATTGTGGTTGCAAGGTGTCTAATCCCTTAGGCCAAGTTTTCATCTGCGAACAGTCATCAGTCTTTGCACAAGAAACGAGAAGAATTACATACAAGAGCGAAATACACGACACACCCTATTGCTTAGGAATGTGAAGTTTATTAAGTTGTTAGTTTGCTTGGTGTCCAATATTAGCCAGCAGTCGTAAAGTAAAAAAAATGGAATCCGAAATTGTAGTGGGGGTAGCTGTGTTTACTAGATGAGGTAGTACGACTTTTGTCAGTGTGGGGCTAAGAGAAGCGAGCGCGCAGAAGCGCCCCTGTCGGCCAGTGGGAGAACTACTGTGCAGTTTACAGCGCCAAGATGGCGGAAGGTAGCTAGGCAAGGAAGGATTAGACAGAAGGAGCGAAAAACAACCAGTTAGCGTCTGGGAACTGTGTGTTTCATATGTTTTCGAGTGTATTTCTGTATTTGTGTGCAGCAGGCGACTTGTGCAGTGTTGGCAGATACTGATAGATAAGAAGTGATATGAGTACCCGTAGGTGCTTGCGTCAGGCGTCAGGTATAAATAGTAGCTCCAGGTGCAAGGTTGTTTACCTTTGCGCAGTGGCAATATCGTAACCAATGAAGTGTAACTGAGGTGCGATTATTGCTAGTTGAAAACTTTTACCAATACCCCGCCATAGAGATGTGAAATACCACCTCTGTGGCAATTTTTAGTAGCTCCTAAGGGGGTGTAAGTCTAATGAAAACAATGTTTGAAGGTGTGTTTGTCTGTAAACACGGTGTGCAGCTGTGTAACAGTTTGGCTGATGGTTGTGAGGGACTGTGCGCACCAGTTAGGCTGTGTTCGCTCAGGGATTGTATACAGTGTTTGGAAGCTAGTGGAAAACATCCTCGAATTGGGTAAGCTGTTGTGCTAGTGTGAATCCCTACACCATTTGTGGACCATTGAAGTGCTGTTCTGTCTAGAGGGATGCAAGTGGTACTCAAGTGCAATGTTTACTGATGTATGTTGTGTTTGGCTATTCTCTGCCAGAAATTATTGAAGGAGACTAGGGCAGTACACCGAGTGTTGATGAAAGTGTGGGAGGTTATCTTGGTTATATAGCAGCGCCCGCATTGTACTTTTGTTGTTTTGTGTTGTGATGGTCATTAGATACATGTTTGTCTTTTATGAATATGGATGTGTGTACAGCTTGATAATTACCACTGGTCTCTATGGATTGCTGTTGATAGCAGTAGGAAATGAATTTGTTTACACATTTAAGGTGGCTGATGTGTATGGGCAGTCACATAGATGACAGTCTTGCCTGATGTGTGGTACACCTCACAAGTGTAACTGTAATGTCATGCAAGAGTTTGGTTCACTTTGAGAATACATACATTTCCTGTTCCTGTAGTGTGCAGAGCAGATGGACTGACAGAAGAGTTAGTGCTAGTAGGTGGTTGGATAGCAGCAAATGCAGTCTGTGGTGTTGAGTGAGGTATTGTGATTGCATATGTAGCATACTTGTTTCAGTAACAGGTAGAGCATGTTTCTCATGCAGTGCAGAATTGGTCCACTCAAGGCATGGTGTTTTCATTTCCATCAGTGAAATTAGTGTGTGTGTCATAGTATTCCTTGGACTGTGGATTTGCTGTGCATGTGTGACAGAGGCTTCAGTGTAATAGTTGGTGCTTAATGATGGTCCGTTTTGCCATGAGAATGTATGTTACACCATGTGGCGTACTGAAAAGAAAGGTCTCTCGTTGGCTTGTGGGGTAGGATTAGTAACCGTGTCACTGAATATAAACCAATGAAAGCATTAAAAAATGCAGTGGTATAATAGACATTGGTGAGAATTCTAGCAGAAGGCATACATTTTTTCTGGTCAAGGGCAGTTTGCTTCTGATGGCACCTTTTCTCTTTGCATCTCACCATTTGTGGGTGTGACTGTTCCCTGTATGTAAGGTGGGCAGAATTAGCTGCCCACTATATTACAAGGTGGGTGCCATAGAAAAATGTCTCGTATTGTTTGTATCTGTTATCGGTGGTTGGCACTGAAGATTCCTTTTTAGCATACAATCACATATTTTCACTTGTCACGCAATATGCAAGATTGGGTCAATGAGGCAGGGTAGGGAGCCAGATAGTTTTATGATTTTTTTCTTTGGGAGAGAACATAATCAATGGTAGATGAGCGCAAGACTATATTTTTCTGCAGGTGTATTTGGCACCATATGGAAGAAGTTTGTATGTTTAATGCTACATTATAGGTTTCCATAATTATGAAGCATTGCACTGACTGAAGAGGGTGCTTAACTGGCGAGAAGACACATTTCAATGACTTAAGCGAATTTGCAAATGTCATTTCATTGTGGTTGCAAGGTGTCTAATCCCTTAGGCCAAGTTTTCATCTGCGAACAGTCATCAGTCTTTGCACAAGAAACGAGAAGAATTACATACAAGAGCGAAATACAAGACACACCCTATTGCTTAGGAATGTGAAGTTTATTAAGTTGTTAGTTTGCTTGGTGTCCAATATTAGCCAGCAGTCGTAAAGTAAAAAAATGGAATCCGAAATTGTAGTGGGGGTAGCTGTGTTTACTAGATGAGGTAGTACGACTTTTGTCAGTGTGGGGCTAAGAGAAGCGAGCGCGCAGAAGCGCCCCTGTCGGCCAGTGGGAGAACTACTGTGCAGTTTACAGCGCCAAGATGGCGGAAGGTAGCTAGGCAAGGAAGGATTAGACAGAAGGAGCGAGAAACAAACAGTTAGAGTCTAGGAACTGTGTGTTTCATATGTTTTCGAGTGTATTTCTGTATTTGTGTGCAGCAGGCGACTTGTGCAGTGTTGGCAGATACTGATAGATAAGAAGTGATATGAGTACCCGTAGGTGCTTGCGTCAGGCGTCAGGTATAAATAGTAGCTCCAGGTGCAAGGTTGTTTACCTTTGCGCAGTGGCAATATCGTAACCAATGAAGTGTAACTGAGGTGCGATTATTGCTAGTTGAAAACTTTTACCAATACCCCGCCATAGAGATGTGAAATACCACCTCTGTGGCAATTTTTAGTAGCTCCTAAGGGGGTGTAAGTCTAATGAAAACAATGTTTGAAGGTGTGTTTGTCTGTAAACACGGTGTGCAGCTGTGTAACAGTTTGGCTGATGGTTGTGAGGGACTGTGCGCACCAGTTAGGCTGTGTTCGCTCAGGGATTGTATACAGTGTTTGGAAGCTAGTGGAAAACATCCTCGAATTGGGTAAGCTGTTGTGCTAGTGTGAATCCCTACACCATTTGTGGACCATTGAAGTGCTGTTCTGTCTAGAGGGATGCAAGTGGTACTCAAGTGCAATGTTTACTGATGTATGTTGTGTTTGGCTATTCTCTGCCAGAAATTATTGAAGGAGACTAGGGCAGTACACCGAGTGTTGATGAAAGTGTGGGAGGTTATCTTGGTTATATAGCAGCGCCCGCATTGTACTTTTGTTGTTTTGTGTTGTGATGGTCATTAGATACATGTTTGTCTTTTATGAATATGGATGTGTGTACAGCTTGATAATTACCACTGATCTCTATGGATTGCTGTTGATAGCAGTAGGAAATGAATTTGTTTACACATTTAAGGTGGCTGATGTGTATGGGCAGTCACATAGATGACAGTCTTGCCTGATGTGTGGTACACCTCACAAGTGTAACTGTAATGTCATGCAAGAGTTTGGTTCACTTTGAGAATACATACATTTCCTGTTCCTGTAGTGTGCAGAGCAGATGGACTGACAGAAGAGTTAGTGCTAGTAGGTGGTTGGATAGCAGCAAATGCAGTCTGTGGTGTTGAGTGAGGTATTGTGATTGCATATGTAGCATACTTGTTTCAGTAACAGGTAGAGCATGTTTCTCATGCAGTGCAGAATTGGTCCACTCAAGGCATGGTGTTTTCATTTCCATCAGTGAAATTAGTGTGTGTGTCATAGTATTCCTTGGACTGTGGATTTGCTGTGCATGTGTGACAGAGGCTTCAGTGTAATAGTTGGTGCTTAATGATGGTCCGTTTTGCCATGAGAATGTATGTTACACCATGTGGCGTACTGAAAAGAAAGGTCTCTCGTTGGCTTGTGGGGTAGGATTAGTAACCGTGTCACTGAATATAAACCAATGAAAGCATTAAAAAATGCAGTGGTATAATAGACATTGGTGAGAATTCTAGCAGAAGGCATACATTTTTTCTGGTCAAGGGCAGTTTGCTTCTGATGGCACCTTTTCTCTTTGCATCTCACCATTTGTGGGTGTGACTGTTCCCTGTATGTAAGGTGGGCAGAATTAGCTGCCCACTATATTACAAGGTGGGTGCCATAGAAAAATGTCTCGTATTGTTTGTATCTGTTATCGGTGGTTGGCACTGAAGATTCCTTTTTAGCATACAATCACATATTTTCACTTGTCACGCAATATGCAAGATTGGGTCAATGAGGCAGGGTAGGGAGCCAGATAGTTTTATGATTTTTTTCTTTGGGAGAGAACATAATCAATGGTAGATGAGCGCAAGACTATATTTTTCTGCAGGTGTATTTGGCACCATATGGAAGAAGTTTGTATGTTTAATGCTACATTATAGGTTTCCATAATTATGAAGCATTGCACTGACTGAAGAGGGTGCTTAACTGGCGAGAAGACACATTTCAATGACTTAAGCGAATTTGCAAATGTCATTTCATTGTGGTTGCAAGGTGTCTAATCCCTTAGGCCAAGTTTTCATCTGCGAACAGTCATCAGTCTTTGCACAAGAAACGAGAAGAATTACATACAAGAGCGAAATACAAGACACACCCTATTACTTAGGAATGTGAAGTTTATTAAGTTGTTAGTTTGCTTGGTGTCCAATATTAGCCAGCAGTCGTAAAGTAAAAAAATGGAATCCGAAATTGTAGGGGGGGTAGCTGTGTTTACTAGATGAGGTAGTACGACTTTTGTCAGTGTGGGGCTAAGAGAAGCGAGCGCGCAGAAGCGCCCCTGTCGGCCAGTGGGAGAACTACTGTGCAGTTTACAGCGCCAAGATGGCGGAAGGTAGCTAGGCAAGGAAGGATTAGACAGAAGGAGCGAAAAACAACCAGTTAGCGTCTGGGAACTGTGTGTTTCATATGTTTTCGAGTGTATTTCTGTATTTGTGTGCAGCAGGCGACTTGTGCAGTGTAGGCAGATACTGATAGATAAGAAGTGATATGAGTACCCGTAGGTGCTTGCGTCAGGCGTCAGGTATAAATAGTAGCTCCAGGTGCAAGGTTGTTTACCTTTGCGCAGTGGCAATATCGTAACCAATGAAGTGTAACTGAGGTGCGATTATTGCTAGTTGAAAACTTTTACCAATACCCCGCCATAGAGATGTGAAATACCATCTCTGTGGCAATTTTTAGTAGCTCCTAAGGGGGTGTAAGTCTAATGAAAACAATGTTTGAAGGTGTGTTTGTCTGTAAACACGGTGTGCAGCTGTGTAACAGTTTGGCTGATGGTTGTGAGGGACTGTGCGCACCAGTTAGGCTGTGTTCGCTCAGGGATTGTATACAGTGTTTGGAAGCTAGTGGAAAACATCCTCGAATTGGGTAAGCTGTTGTGCTAGTGTGAATCCCTACACCATTTGTGGACCATTGAAGTGCTGTTCTGTCTAGAGGGATGCAAGTGGTACTCAAGTGCAATGTTTACTGATGTATGTTGTGTTTGGCTATTCTCTGCCAGAAATTATTGAAGGAGACTAGGGCAGTACACCGAGTGTTGATGAAAGTGTGGGAGGTTATCTTGGTTATATAGCAGCGCCCGCATTGTACTTTTGTTGTTTTGTGTTGTGATGGTCATTAGATACATGTTTGTCTTTTATGAATATGGATGTGTGTACAGCTTGATAATTACCACTGATCTCTATGGATTGCTGTTGATAGCAGTAGGAAATGAATTTGTTTACACATTTAAGGTGGCTGATGTGTATGGGCAGTCACATAGATGACAGTCTTGCCTGATGTGTGGTACACCTCACAAGTGTAACTGTAATGTCATGCAAGAGTTTGGTTCACTTTGAGAATACATACATTTCCTGTTCCTGTAGTGTGCAGAGCAGATGGACTGACAGAAGAGTTAGTGCTAGTAGGTGGTTGGATAGCAGCAAATGCAGTCTGTGGTGTTGAGTGAGGTATTGTGATTGCATATGTAGCATACTTGTTTCAGTAACAGGTAGAGCATGTTTCTCATGCAGTGCAGAATTGGTCCACTCAAGGCATGGTGTTTTCATTTCCATCAGTGAAATTAGTGTGTGTGTCATAGTATTCCTTGGACTGTGGATTTGCTGTGCATGTGTGACAGAGGCTTCAGTGTAATAGTTGGTGCTTAATGATGGTCCGTTTTGCCATGAGAATGTATGTTACACCATGTGGCGTACTGAAAAGAAAGGTCTCTCGTTGGCTTGTGGGGTAGGATTAGTAACCGTGTCACTGAATATAAACCAATGAAAGCATTAAAAAATGCAGTGGTATAATAGACATTGGTGAGAATTCTAGCAGAAGGCATACATTTTTTCTGGTCAAGGGCAGTTTGCTTCTGATGGCACCTTTTCTCTTTGCATCTCACCATTTGTGGGTGTGACTGTTCCCTGTATGTAAGGTGGGCAGAATTAGCTGCCCACTATATTACAAGGTGGGTGCCATAGAAAAATGTCTCGTATTGTTTGTATCTGTTATCGGTGGTTGGCACTGAAGATTCCTTTTTAGCATACAATCACATATTTTCACTTGTCACGCAATATGCAAGATTGGGTCAATGAGGCAGGGTAGGGAGCCAGATAGTTTTATGATTTTTTTCTTTGGGAGAGAACATAATCAATGGTAGATGAGCGCAAGACTATATTTTTCTGCAGGTGTATTTGGCACCATATGGAAGAAGTTTGTATGTTTAATGCTACATTATAGGTTTCCATAATTATGAAGCATTGCACTGACTGAAGAGGGTGCTTAACTGGCGAGAAGACACATTTCAATGACTTAAGCGAATTTGCAAATGTCATTTCATTGTGGTTGCAAGGTGTCTAATCCCTTAGGCCAAGTTTTCATCTGCGAACAGTCATCAGTCTTTGCACAAGAAACGAGAAGAATTACATACAAGAGCGAAATACAAGACACACCCTATTGCTTAGGAATGTGAAGTTTATTAAGTTGTTAGTTTGCTTGGTGTCCAATATTAGCCAGCAGTCGTAAAGTAAAAAAATGGAATCCGAAATTGTAGTGGGGGTAGCTGTGTTTACTAGATGAGGTAGTACGACTTTTGTCAGTGTGGGGCTAAGAGAAGCGAGCGCGCAGAAGCGCCCCTGTCGGCCAGTGGGAGAACTACTGTGCAGTTTACAGCGCCAAGATGGCGGAAGGTAGCTAGGCAAGGAAGGATTAGACAGAAGGAGCGAAAAACAACCAGTTAGCGTCTGGGAACTGTGTGTTTCATATGTTTTCGAGTGTATTTCTGTATTTGTGTGCAGCAGGCGACTTGTGCAGTGTTGGCAGATACTGATAGATAAGAAGTGATATGAGTACCCGTAGGTGCTTGCGTCAGGCGTCAGGTATAAATAGTAGCTCCAGGTGCAAGGTTGTTTACCTTTGCGCAGTGGCAATATCGTAACCAATGAAGTGTAACTGAGGTGCGATTATTGCTAGTTGAAAACTTTTACCAATACCCCGCCATAGAGATGTGAAATACCACCTCTGTGGCAATTTTTAGTAGCTCCTAAGGGGGTGTAAGTCTAATGAAAACAATGTTTGAAGGTGTGTTTGTCTGTAAACACGGTGTGCAGCTGTGTAACAGTTTGGCTGATGGTTGTGAGGGACTGTGCGCACCAGTTAGGCTGTGTTCGCTCAGGGATTGTATACAGTGTTTGGAAGCTAGTGGAAAACATCCTCGAATTGGGTAAGCTGTTGTGCTAGTGTGAATCCCTACACCATTTGTGGACCATTGAAGTGCTGTTCTGTCTAGAGGGATGCAAGTGGTACTCAAGTGCAATGTTTACTGATGTATGTTGTGTTTGGCTATTCTCTGCCAGAAATTATTGAAGGAGACTAGGGCAGTACACCGAGTGTTGATGAAAGTGTGGGAGGTTATCTTGGTTATATAGCAGCGCCCGCATTGTACTTTTGTTGTTTTGTGTTGTGATGGTCATTAGATACATGTTTGTCTTTTATGAATATGGATGTGTGTACAGCTTGATAATTACCACTGATCTCTATGGATTGCTGTTGATAGCAGTAGGAAATGAATTTGTTTACACATTTAAGGTGGCTGATGTGTATGGGCAGTCACATAGATGACAGTCTTGCCTGATGTGTGGTACACCTCACAAGTGTAACTGTAATGTCATGCAAGAGTTTGGTTCACTTTGAGAATACATACATTTCCTGTTCCTGTAGTGTGCAGAGCAGATGGACTGACAGAAGAGTTAGTGCTAGTAGGTGGTTGGATAGCAGCAAATGCAGTCTGTGGTGTTGAGTGAGGTATTGTGATTGCATATGTAGCATACTTGTTTCAGTAACAGGTAGAACATGTTTCTCATGCAGTGCAGAATTGGTCCACTCAAGGCATGGTGTTTTCATTTCCATCAGTGAAATTAGTGTGTGTGTCATAGTATTCCTTGGACTGTGGATTTGCTGTGCATGTGTGACAGAGGCTTCAGTGTAATAGTTGGTGCTTAATGATGGTCCGTTTTGCCATGAGAATGTATGTTACACCATGTGGCGTACTGAAAAGAAAGGTCTCTCGTTGGCTTGTGGGGTAGGATTAGTAACCGTGTCACTGAATATAAACCAATGAAAGCATTAAAAAATGCAGTGGTATAATAGACATTGGTGAGAATTCTAGCAGAAGGCATACATTTTTTCTGGTCAAGGGCAGTTTGCTTCTGATGGCACCTTTTCTCTTTGCATCTCACCATTTGTGGGTGTGACTGTTCCCTGTATGTAAGGTGGGCAGAATTAGCTGCCCACTATATTACAAGGTGGGTGCCATAGAAAAATGTCTCGTATTGTTTGTATCTGTTATCGGTGGTTGGCACTGAAGATTCCTTTTTAGCATACAATCACATATTTTCACTTGTCACGCAATATGCAAGATTGGGTCAATGAGGCAGGGTAGGGAGCCAGATAGTTTTTTATGATTTTTTTTCTTTGGGAGAGAACATAATCAATGGTAGATGAGCGCAAGACTATATTTTTCTGCAGGTGTATTTGGCACCATATGGAAGAAGTTTGTATGTTTAATGCTACATTATAGGTTTCCATAATTATGAAGCATTGCACTGACTGAAGAGGGTGCTTAACTGGCGAGAAGACACATTTCAATGACTTAAGCGAATTTGCAAATGTCATTTCATTGTGGTTGCAAGGTGTCTAATCCCTTAGGCCAAGTTTTCATCTGCGAACAGTCATCAGTCTTTGCACAAGAAACGAGAAGAATTACATACAAGAGCGAAATACACGACACACCCTATTGCTTAGGAATGTGAAGTTTATTAAGTTGTTAGTTTGCTTGGTGTCCAATATTAGCCAGCAGTCGTAAAGTAAAAAAATGGAATCCGAAATTGTAGTGGGGGTAGCTGTGTTTACTAGGTGAGGTAGTACGACTTTTGTCAGTGTGGGGCTAAGAGAAGCGAGCGCGCAGAAGCGCCCCTGTCAGCCAGTGGGAGAACTACTGTGCAGTTTACAGCGCCAAGATGGCTGAAGGTAGCTAGGCAAGGAAGGATTAGACAGAAGGAGCGAAAAACAACCAGTTAGCGTCTGGGAACTGTGTGTTTCATATGTTTTCGAGTGTATTTCTGTATTTGTGTGCAGCAGGCGACTTGTGCAGTGTTGGCAGATACTGATAGATAAGAAGTGATATGAGTACCCGTAGGTGCTTGCGTCAGGCGTCAGGTATAAATAGTAGCTCCAGGTGCAAGGTTGTTTACCTTTGCGCAGTGGCAATATCGTAACCAATGAAGTGTAACTGAGGTGCGATTATTGCTAGTTGAAAACTTTTACCAATACCCCGCCATAGAGATGTGAAATACCACCTCTGTGGCAATTTTTAGTAGCTCCTAAGGGGGTGTAAGTCTAATGAAAACAATGTTTGAAGGTGTGTTTGTCTGTAAACACGGTGTGCAGCTGTGTAAGAGTTTGGCTGATGGTTGTGAGGGACTGTGCGCACCAGTTAGGCTGTGTTCGCTCAGGGATTGTATACAGTGTTTGGAAGCTAGTGGAAAACATCCTCGAATTGGGTAAGCTGTTGTGCTAGTGTGAATCCCTACACCATTTGTGGACCATTGAAGTGCTGTTCTGTCTAGAGGGATGCAAGTGGTACTCAAGTGCAATGTTTACTGATGTATGTTGTGTTTGGCTATTCTCTGCCAGAAATTATTGAAGGAGACTAGGGCAGTACACCGAGTGTTGATGAAAGTGTGGGAGGTTATCTTGGTTATATAGCAGCGCCCGCATTGTACTTTTGTTGTTTTGTGTTGTGATGGTCATTAGATACATGTTTGTCTTTTATGAATATGGATGTGTGTACAGCTTGATAATTACCACTGATCTCTATGGATTGCTGTTGATAGCAGTAGGAAATGAATTTGTTTACACATTTAAGGTGGCTGATGTGTATGGGCAGTCACATAGATGACAGTCTTGCCTGATGTGTGGTACACCTCACAAGTGTAACTGTAATGTCATGCAAGAGTTTGGTTCACTTTGAGAATACATACATTTCCTGTTCCTGTAGTGTGCAGAGCAGATGGACTGACAGAAGAGTTAGTGCTAGTAGGTGGTTGGATAGCAGCAAATGCAGTCTGTGGTGTTGAGTGAGGTATTGTGATTGCATATGTAGCATACTTGTTTCAGTAACAGGTAGAGCATGTTTCTCATGCAGTGCAGAATTGGTCCACTCAAGGCATGGTGTTTTCATTTCCATCAGTGAAATTAGTGTGTGTGTCATAGTATTCCTTGGACTGTGGATTTGCTGTGCATGTGTGACAGAGGCTTCAGTGTAATAGTTGGTGCTTAATGATGGTCCGTTTTGCCATGAGAATGTATGTTACACCATGTGGCGTACTGAAAAGAAAGGTCTCTCGTTGGCTTGTGGGGTAGGATTAGTAACCGTGTCACTGAATATAAACCAATGAAAGCATTAAAAAATGCAGTGGTATAATAGACATTGGTGAGAATTCTAGCAGAAGGCATACATTTTTTCTGGTCAAGGGCAGTTTGCTTCTGATGGCACCTTTTCTCTTTGCATCTCACCATTTGTGGGTGTGACTGTTCCCTGTATGTAAGGTGGGCAGAATTAGCTGCCCACTATATTACAAGGTGGGTGCCATAGAAAAATGTCTCGTATTGTTTGTATCTGTTATCGGTGGTTGGCACTGAAGATTCCTTTTTAGCATACAATCACATATTTTCACTTGTCACGCAATATGCAAGATTGGGTCAATGAGGCAGGGTAGGGAGCCAGATAGTTTTATGATTTTTTTCTTTGGGAGAGAACATAATCAATGGTAGATGAGCGCAAGACTATATTTTTCTGCAGGTGTATTTGGCACCATATGGAAGAAGTTTGTATGTTTAATGCTACATTATAGGTTTCCATAATTATGAAGCATTGCACTGACTGAAGAGGGTGCTTAACTGGCGAGAAGACACATTTCAATGACTTAAGCGAATTTGCAAATGTCATTTCATTGTGGTTGCAAGGTGTCTAATCCCTTAGGCCAAGTTTTCATCTGCGAACAGTCATCAGTCTTTGCACAAGAAACGAGAAGAATTACATACAAGAGCGAAATACAAGACACACCCTATTGCTTAGGAATGTGAAGTTTATTAAGTTGTTAGTTTGCTTGGTGTCCAATATTAGCCAGCAGTCGTAAAGTAAAAAAATGGAATCCGAAATTGTAGTGGGGGTAGCTGTGTTTACTAGATGAGGTAGTACGACTTTTGTCAGTGTGGGGCTAAGAGAAGCGAGCGCGCAGAAGCGCCCCTGTCGGCCAGTGGGAGAACTACTGTGCAGTTTACAGCGCCAAGATGGCGGAAGGTAGCTAGGCAAGGAAGGATTAGACAGAAGGAGCGAAAAACAACCAGTTAGCGTCTGGGAACTGTGTGTTTCATATGTTTTCGAGTGTATTTCTGTATTTGTGTGCAGCAGGCGACTTGTGCAGTGTTGGCAGATACTGATAGATAAGAAGTGATATGAGTACCCGTAGGTGCTTGCGTCAGGCGTCAGGTATAAATAGTAGCTCCAGGTGCAAGGTTGTTTACCTTTGCGCAGTGGCAATATCGTAACCAATGAAGTGTAACTGAGGTGCGATTATTGCTAGTTGAAAACTTTTACCAATACCCCGCCATAGAGATGTGAAATACCACCTCTGTGGCAATTTTTAGTAGCTCCTAAGGGGGTGTAAGTCTAATGAAAACAATGTTTGAAGGTGTGTTTGTCTGTAAACACGGTGTGCAGCTGTGTAACAGTTTGGCTGATGGTTGTGAGGGACTGTGCGCACCAGTTAGGCTGTGTTCGCTCAGGGATTGTATACAGTGTTTGGAAGCTAGTGGAAAACATCCTCGAATTGGGTAAGCTGTTGTGCTAGTGTGAATCCCTACACCATTTGTGGACCATTGAAGTGCTGTTCTGTCTAGAGGGATGCAAGTGGTACTCAAGTGCAATGTTTACTGATGTATGTTGTGTTTGGCTATTCTCTGCCAGAAATTATTGAAGGAGACTAGGGCAGTACACCGAGTGTTGATGAAAGTGTGGGAGGTTATCTTGGTTATATAGCAGCGCCCGCATTGTACTTTTGTTGTTTTGTGTTGTGATGGTCATTAGATACATGTTTGTCTTTTATGAATATGGATGTGTGTACAGCTTGATAATTACCACTGATCTCTATGGATTGCTGTTGATAGCAGTAGGAAATGAATTTGTTTACACATTTAAGGTGGCTGATGTGTATGGGCAGTCACATAGATGACAGTCTTGCCTGATGTGTGGTACACCTCACAAGTGTAACTGTAATGTCATGCAAGAGTTTGGTTCACTTTGAGAATACATACATTTCCTGTTCCTGTAGTGTGCAGAGCAGATGGACTGACAGAAGAGTTAGTGCTAGTAGGTGGTTGGATAGCAGCAAATGCAGTCTGTGGTGTTGAGTGAGGTATTGTGATTGCATATGTAGCATACTTGTTTCAGTAACAGGTAGAGCATGTTTCTCATGCAGTGCAGAATTGGTCCACTCAAGGCATGGTGTTTTCATTTCCATCAGTGAAATTAGTGTGTGTGTCATAGTATTCCTTGGACTGTGGATTTGCTGTGCATGTGTGACAGAGGCTTCAGTGTAATAGTTGGTGCTTAATGATGGTCCGTTTTGCCATGAGAATGTATGTTACACCATGTGGCGTACTGAAAAGAAAGGTCTCTCGTTGGCTTGTGGGGTAGGATTAGTAACCGTGTCACTGAATATAAACCAATGAAAGCATTAAAAAATGCAGTGGTATAATAGACATTGGTGAGAATTCTAGCAGAAGGCATACATTTTTTCTGGTCAAGGGCAGTTTGCTTCTGATGGCACCTTTTCTCTTTGCATCTCACCATTTGTGGGTGTGACTGTTCCCTGTATGTAAGGTGGGCAGAATTAGCTGCCCACTATATTACAAGGTGGGTGCCATAGAAAAATGTCTCGTATTGTTTGTATCTGTTATCGGTGGTTGGCACTGAAGATTCCTTTTTAGCATACAATCACATATTTTCACTTGTCACGCAATATGCAAGATTGGGTCAATGAGGCAGGGTAGGGAGCCAGATAGTTTTTTATGATTTTTTTTCTTTGGGAGAGAACATAATCAATGGTAGATGAGCGCAAGACTATATTTTTCTGCAGGTGTATTTGGCACCATATGGAAGAAGTTTGTATGTTTAATGCTACATTATAGGTTTCCATAATTATGAAGCATTGCACTGACTGAAGAGGGTGCTTAACTGGCGAGAAGACACATTTCAATGACTTAAGCGAATTTGCAAATGTCATTTCATTGTGGTTGCAAGGTGTCTAATCCCTTAGGCCAAGTTTTCATCTGCGAACAGTCATCAGTCTTTGCACAAGAAACGAGAAGAATTACATACAAGAGCGAAATACACGACACACCCTATTGCTTAGGAATGTGAAGTTTATTAAGTTGTTAGTTTGCTTGGTGTCCAATATTAGCCAGCAGTCGTAAAGTAAAAAAATGGAATCCGAAATTGTAGTGGGGGTAGCTGTGTTTACTAGGTGAGGTAGTACGACTTTTGTCAGTGTGGGGCTAAGAGAAGCGAGCGCGCAGAAGCGCCCCTGTCAGCCAGTGGGAGAACTACTGTGCAGTTTACAGCGCCAAGATGGCTGAAGGTAGCTAGGCAAGGAAGGATTAGACAGAAGGAGCGAAAAACAACCAGTTAGCGTCTGGGAACTGTGTGTTTCATATGTTTTCGAGTGTATTTCTGTATTTGTGTGCAGCAGGCGACTTGTGCAGTGTTGGCAGATACTGATAGATAAGAAGTGATATGAGTACCCGTAGGTGCTTGCGTCAGGCGTCAGGTATAAATAGTAGCTCCAGGTGCAAGGTTGTTTACCTTTGCGCAGTGGCAATATCGTAACCAATGAAGTGTAACTGAGGTGCGATTATTGCTAGTTGAAAACTTTTACCAATACCCCGCCATAGAGATGTGAAATACCACCTCTGTGGCAATTTTTAGTAGCTCCTAAGGGGGTGTAAGTCTAATGAAAACAATGTTTGAAGGTGTGTTTGTCTGTAAACACGGTGTGCAGCTGTGTAAGAGTTTGGCTGATGGTTGTGAGGGACTGTGCGCACCAGTTAGGCTGTGTTCGCTCAGGGATTGTATACAGTGTTTGGAAGCTAGTGGAAAACATCCTCGAATTGGGTAAGCTGTTGTGCTAGTGTGAATCCCTACACCATTTGTGGACCATTGAAGTGCTGTTCTGTCTAGAGGGATGCAAGTGGTACTCAAGTGCAATGTTTACTGATGTATGTTGTGTTTGGCTATTCTCTGCCAGAAATTATTGAAGGAGACTAGGGCAGTACACCGAGTGTTGATGAAAGTGTGGGAGGTTATCTTGGTTATATAGCAGCGCCCGCATTGTACTTTTGTTGTTTTGTGTTGTGATGGTCATTAGATACATGTTTGTCTTTTATGAATATGGATGTGTGTACAGCTTGATAATTACCACTGATCTCTATGGATTGCTGTTGATAGCAGTAGGAAATGAATTTGTTTACACATTTAAGGTGGCTGATGTGTATGGGCAGTCACATAGATGACAGTCTTGCCTGATGTGTGGTACACCTCACAAGTGTAACTGTAATGTCATGCAAGAGTTCGGTTCACTTTGAGAATACATACATTTCCTGTTCCTGTAGTGTGCAGAGCAGATGGACTGACAGAAGAGTTAGTGCTAGTAGGTGGTTGGATAGCAGCAAATGTAGTCTGTGGTGTTGAGTGAGGTATTGTGATTGCATATGTAGCATACTTGTTTCAGTAACAGGTAGAACATGTTTCTCATGCAGTGCAGAATTGGTCCACTCAAGGCATGGTGTTTTCATTTCCATCAGTGAAATTAGTGTGTGTGTCATAGTATTCCTTGGACTGTGGATTTGCTGTGCATGTGCGACAGAGGCTTCAGTGTAATAGTTGGTGCTTAATGATGGTCCGTTTTGCCATGAGAATGTATGTTACACCATGTGGTTTACTGAAAAGAAAGGTCTCTCGTTGGCTTGTGGGGTAGGATTAGTAACCGTGTCACTGAATATAAACCAATGAAAGCATTAAAAAATGCAGTGGTATAATAGACATTGGTGAGAATTCTAGCAGAAGGCATACATTTTTTTCTGATCAAGGGCAGTTTGCTTCTGATGGCACCTTTTCTCTTTGCATCTCACCATTTGTGGGTGTGACTGTTCCCTGTATGTAAGGTGGGCAGAATTAGCTGCCCACTATATTACAAGGTGGGTGCCATAGAAAAATGTCTCGTATTGTTTGTATCTGTTATCGGTGGTTGGCACTGAAGATTCCTTTTTAGCATACAATCACATATTTTCACTTGTCACGCAATATGCAAGATTGGGTCAATGAGGCAGGGTAGGGAGCCAGATAGTTTTTTATGATTTTTTTTCTTTGGGAGAGAACATAATCAATGGTAGATGAGCGCAAGACTATATTTTTCTGCAGGTGTATTTGGCACCATATGGAAGAAGTTTGTATGTTTAATGCTACATTATAGGTTTCCATAATTATGAAGCATTGCACTGACTGAAGAGGGTGCTTAACTGGCGAGAAGACACATTTCAATGACTTAAGCGAATTTGCATATGTCATTTCATTGTGGTTGCAAGGTGTCTAATCCCTTAGGCCAAGTTTTCATCTGCGAACAGTCATCAGTCTTTGCACAAGGAATGAGAAGAATTACATACAAGAGCGAAATACATGACACACCCTATTGCTTAGGAATGTGAAGTTTATTAAGTTGTTAGTTTGCTTGGTGTCCAATATTAGCCAGTAGTCGTAAAGTAAAAAAATGGAATCCGAAATTGTAGTGGGGGTAGCTGTGTTTACTAGATGAGGTAGTACGACATTTTGTAAGTGTGGTGCTAAGAGAAGCGTGCGCGCAGAAGCGCCCCTGTCGGCCAGTGGGAGAACTACTGTGCAGTTTACAGCGCCAAGATGGCGGAAGGTAGCTAGGCAAGGAAGGATTAGACAGAAGGAGCGAAAAACAACCAGTTAGCGTCTGGGAACTGTGTGTTTCATATGTTTTCGAGTGTATTTCTGTATTTGTGTGCAGCAGGCGACTTGTGCAGTGTTGGCAGATACTGATAGATAAGAAGTGATATGAGTACCCGTAGGTGCTTGCGTCAGGCGTCAGGTATAAATAGTAGCTCCAGGTGCAAGGTTGTTTACCTTTGCGCAGTGGCAATATCGTAACCAATGAAGTGTAACTGAGGTGCGATTATTGCTAGTTGAAAACTTTTACCAATACCCCGCCATAGAGATGTGAAATACCACCTCTGTGGCAATTTTTAGTAGCTCCTAAGGGGGTGTAAGTCTAATGAAAACAATGTTTGAAGGTGTGTTTGTCTGTAAACACGGTGTGCAGCTGTGTAACAGTTTGGCTGATGGTTGTGAGGGACTGTGCGCACCAGTTAGGCTGTGTTCGCTCAGGGATTGTATACAGTGTTTGGAAGCTAGTGGAAAACATCCTCGAATTGGGTAAGCTGTTGTGCTAGTGTGAATGCCTACACCATTTGTGGACCATTGAAGTGCTGTTCTGTCTAGAGGGATGCAAGTGGTACTCAAGTGCAATGTTTACTGATGTATGTTGTGTTTGGCTATTCTCTGCCAGAAATTATTGAAGGAGACTAGGGCAGTACACCGAGTGTTGATGAAAGTGTGGGAGGTTATCTTGGTTATATAGCAGCGCCCGCATTGTACTTTTGTTGTTTTGTGTTGTGATGGTCATTAGATACATGTTTGTCTTTTATGAATATGGATGTGTGTACAGCTTGATAATTACCACTGATCTCTATGGATTGCTGTTGATAGCAGTAGGAAATGAATTTGTTTACACATTTAAGGTGGCTGATGTGTATGGGCAGTCACATAGATGACAGTCTTGCCTGATGTGTGGTACACCTCACAAGTGTAACTGTAATGTCATGCAAGAGTTTGGTTCACTTTGAGAATACATACATTTCCTGTTCCTGTAGTGTGCAGAGCAGATGGACTGACAGAAGAGTTAGTGCTAGTAGGTGGTTGGATAGCAGCAAATGCAGTCTGTGGTGTTGAGTGAGGTATTGTGATTGCATATGTAGCATACTTGTTTCAGTAACAGGTAGAACATGTTTCTCATGCAGTGCAGAATTGGTCCACTCAAGGCATGGTGTTTTCATTTCCATCAGTGAAATTAGTGTGTGTGTCATAGTATTCCTTGGACTGTGGATTTGCTGTGCATGTGTGACAGAGGCTTCAGTGTAATAGTTGGTGCTTAATGATGGTCCGTTTTGCCATGAGAATGTATGTTACACCATGTGGCGTACTGAAAAGAAAGGTCTCTCGTTGGCTTGTGGGGTAGGATTAGTAACCGTGTCACTGAATATAAATCAATGAAAGCATTAAAAAATGCAGTGGTATAATAGACATGGGTGAGAATTCTAGGAGAAGGCATACATTTTTTCTGATCAAGGGCAGTTTGCTTCTGATGGCACCTTTTCTCTTTGCATCTCACCATTTGTGGGTGTGACTGTTCCCTGTATGTAAGGTGGGCAGAATTAGCTGCCCACTATATTACAAGGTGGGTGCCATAGAAAAATGTCTCGTATTGTTTGTATCTGTTATCGGTGGTTGGCACTGAAGATTCCTTTTTAGCATACAATCACATATTTTCACTTGTCACGCAATATGCAAGATTGGGTCAATGAGGCAGGGTAGGGAGCCAGATAGTTTTTTGATTTTTTTTCTTTGGGAGAGAACATAATCAATGGTAGATGAGCGCAAGACTACATTTTTCTGCAGGTGTATTTGGCACCATATGGAAGAAGTTTGTATGTTTAATGCTACATTATAGGTTTCCATAATTATGAAGCATTGCACTGACTGAAGAGGGTGCTTAACTGGCGAGAAGACACATTTCAATGACTTAAGCGAATTTGCAAATGTCATTTCATTGTGGTTGCAAGGTGTCTAATCCCTTAGGCCAAGTTTTCATCTGCGAACAGTCATCAGTCTTTGCACAAGAAACGAGAAGAATTACATACAAGAGCGAAATACAAGACACACCCTATTGCTTAGGAATGTGAAGTTTATTAAGTTGTTAGTTTGCTTGGTGTCCAATATTAGCCAGCAGTCGTAAAGTAAAAAAATGGAATCCGAAATTGTAGTGGGGGTAGCTGTGTTTACTAGATGAGGTAGTACGACTTTTGTCAGTGTGGGGCTAAGAGAAGCGAGCGCGCAGAAGCGCCCCTGTCGGCCAGTGGGAGAACTACTGTGCAGTTTACAGCGCCAAGATGGCGGAAGGTAGCTAGGCAAGGAAGGATTAGACAGAAGGAGCGAAAAACAACCAGTTAGCGTCTGGGAACTGTGTGTTTCATATGTTTTCGAGTGTATTTCTGTATTTGTGTGCAGCAGGCGACTTGTGCAGTGTTGGCAGATACTGATAGATAAGAAGTGATATGAGTACCCGTAGGTGCTTGCGTCAGGCGTCAGGTATAAATAGTAGCTCCAGGTGCAAGGTTGTTTACCTTTGCGCAGTGGCAATATCGTAACCAATGAAGTGTAACTGAGGTGCGATTATTGCTAGTTGAAAACTTTTACCAATACCCCGCCATAGAGATGTGAAATACCACCTCTGTGGCAATTTTTAGTAGCTCCTAAGGGGGTGTAAGTCTAATGAAAACAATGTTTGAAGGTGTGTTTGTCTGTAAACACGGTGTGCAGCTGTGTAAGAGTTTGGCTGATGGTTGTGAGGGACTGTGCGCACCAGTTAGGCTGTGTTCGCTCAGGGATTGTATACAGTGTTTGGAAGCTAGTGGAAAACATCCTCGAATTGGGTAAGCTGTTGTGCTAGTGTGAATCCCTACACCATTTGTGGACCATTGAAGTGCTGTTCTGTCTAGAGGGATGCAAGTGGTACTCAAGTGCAATGTTTACTGATGTATGTTGTGTTTGGCTATTCTCTGCCAGAAATTATTGAAGGAGACTAGGGCAGTACACCGAGTGTTGATGAAAGTGTGGGAAGTTATCTTGGTTATATAGCAGCGCCCGCATTGTACTTTTGTTGTTTTGTGTTGTGATGGTCATTAGATACATGTTTGTCTTTTATGAATATGGATGTGTGTACAGCTTGATAATTACCACTGATCTCTATGGATTGCTGTTGATAGCAGTAGGAAATGAATTTGTTTACACATTTAAGGTGGCTGATGTGTATGGGCAGTCACATAGATGACAGTCTTGCCTGATGTGTGGTACACCTCACAAGTGTAACTGTAATGTCATGCAAGAGTTTGGTTCACTTTGAGAATACATACATTTCCTGTTCCTGTAGTGTGCAGAGCAGATGGACTGACAGAAGAGTTAGTGCTAGTAGGTGGTTGGATAGCAGCAAATGCAGTCTGTGGTGTTGAGTGAGGTATTGTGATTGCATATGTAGCATACTTGTTTCAGTAACAGGTAGAACATGTTTCTCATGCAGTGCAGAATTGGTCCACTCAAGGCATGGTGTTTTCATTTCCATCAGTGAAATTAGTGTGTGTGTCATAGTATTTCTTGGACTGGATTTGCTGTGCATGTGTGACAGAGGCTTCAGTGTAATAGTTGGTGCTTAATGATGGTCCGTTTTGCCATGAGAATGTATGTTACACCATGTGGCGTACTGAAAAGAAAGGTCTCTCGTTGGCTTGTGGGGTAGGATTAGTAACCGTGTCACTGAATATAAATCAATGAAAGCATTAAAAAATGCAGTGGTATAATAGACATTGGTGAGAATTCTAGCAGAAGGCATACATTTTTTCTGATCAAGGGCAGTTTGCTTCTGATGGCACCTTTTCTCTTTGCATCTCACCATTTGTGGGTGTGACTGTCCCTGTATGTAAGGTGGGCAGAATTAGCTGCCCACTATATTACAAGGTGGGTGCCATAGAAAAATGTCTCGTATTGTTTGTATCTGTTATCGGTGGTTGGCACTGAAGATTCCTTTTTAGCATACAATCACATATTTTCACTTGTCACGCAATATGCAAGATTGGGTCAATGAGGCAGGGTAGGGAGCCAGATAGTTTTTTGATTTTTTTTCTTTGGGAGAGAACATAATCAATGGTAGATGAGCGCAAGACTAAATTTTTCTGCAGGTGTATTTGGCACCATATGGAAGAAGTTTGTATGTTTAATGCTACATTATAGGTTTCCATAATTATGAAGCATTGCACTGACTGAAGAGGGTGCTTAACTGGCGAGAAGACACATTTCAATGACTTAAGCGAATTTGCAAATGTCATTTCATTGTGGTTGCAAGGTGTCTAATCCCTTAGGCCAAGTTTTCATCTGCGAACAGTCATCAGTCTTTGCACAAGAAACGAGAAGAATTACATACAAGAGCGAAATACAAGACACACCCTATTGCTTAGGAATGTGAAGTTTATTAAGTTGTTAGTTTGCTTGGTGTCCAATATTAGCCAGCAGTCGTAAAGTAGAAAAATGGAATCCGAAATTGTAGTGGGGGTAGCTGTGTTTACTAGATGAGGTAGTACGACTTTTGTCAGTGTGGGGCTAAGAGAAGCGAGCGCGCAGAAGCGCCCCTGTCGGCCAGTGGGAGAACTACTGTGCAGTTTACAGCGCCAAGATGGCGGAAGGTAGCTAGGCAAGGAAGGATTAGACAGAAGGAGCGAAAAACAAACAGTTAGCGTCTGGGAACTGTGTGTTTCATATGTTTTCGAGTGTATTTCTGTATTTGTGTGCAGCAGGCGACTTGTGCAGTGTTGGCAGATACTGATAGATAAGAAGTGATATGAGTACCCGTAGGTGCTTGCGTCAGGCGTCAGGTATAAATAGTAGCTCCAGGTGCAAGGTTGTTTACCTTTGCGCAGTGGCAATATCGTAACCAATGAAGTGTAACTGAGGTGCGATTATTGCTAGTTGAAAACTTTTACCAACACCCCGCCATAGAGATGTGAAATACCACCTCTGTGGCAATTTTTAGTAGCTCCTAAGGGGGTGTAAGTCTAATGAAAACAATGTTTGAAGGTGTGTTTGTCTGTAAACACGGTGTGCAGCTGTGTAAGAGTTTGGCTGATGGTTGTGAGGGACTGTGCGCACCAGTTAGGCTGTGTTCGCTCAGGGATTGTATACAGTGTTTGGAAGCTAGTGGAAAACATCCTCGAATTGGGTAAGCTGTTGTGCTAGTGTGAATCCCTACACCATTTGTGGACCATTGAAGTGCTGTTCTGTCTAGAGGGATGCAAGTGGTACTCAAGTGCAATGTTTACTGATGTATGTTGTGTTTGGCTATTCTCTGCCAGAAATTATTGAAGGAGACTAGGGCAGTACACAGAGTGTTGATGAAAGTGTGGGAGGTTATCTTGGTTATATAGCAGCGCCCGCATTGTACTTTTGTTGTTTTGTGTTGTGATGGTCATTAGATACATGTTTGTCTTTTATGAATATGGATGTGTGTACAGCTTGATAATTACCACTGATCTCTATGGATTGCTGTTGATAGCAGTAGGAAATGAATTTGTTTACACATTTAAGGTGGCTGATGTGTATGGGCAGTCACATAGATGACAGTCTTGCCTGATGTGTGGTACACCTCACAAGTGTAACTGTAATGTCATGCAAGAGTTTGGTTCACTTTGAGAATACATACATTTCCTGTTCCTGTAGTGTGCAGAGCAGATGGACTGACAGAAGAGTTAGTGCTAGTAGGTGGTTGGATAGCAGCAAATGCAGTCTGTGGTGTTGAGTGAGGTATTGTGATTGCATATGTAGCATACTTGTTTCAGTAACAGGTAGAACATGTTTCTCATGCAGTGCAGAATTGGTCCACTCAAGGCATGGTGTTTTCATTTCCATCAGTGAAATTAGTGTGTGTGTCATAGTATTCCTTGGACTGTGGATTTGCTGTGCATGTGTGACAGAGGCCTCAGTGTAATAGTTGGTGCTTAATGATGGTCCGTTTTGCCATGAGAATGTATGTTACACCATGTGGTTTACTGAAAAGAAAGGTCTCTCGTTGGCTTGTGGGGTAGGATTAGTAACCGTGTCACTGAATATAAACCAATGAAAGCATTAAAAAATGCAGTGGTATAATAGACATTGGTGAGAATTCTAGCAGAAGGCATACATTTTTTCTGATCAAGGGCAGTTTGCTTCTGATGGCACCTTTTCTCTTTGCATCTCACCATTTGTGGGTGTGACTGTTCCCTGTATGTAAGGTGGGCAGAATTAGCTGCCCACTATATTACAAGGTGGGTGCCATAGAAAAATGTCTCGTATTGTTTGTATCTGTTATCGGTGGTTGGCACTGAAGATTCCTTTTTAGCATACAATCACATATTTTCACTTGTCACGCAATATGCAAGATTGGGTCAATGAGGCAGGGTAGGGAGCCAGATAGTTTTTTATGATTTTTTTTCTTTGGGAGAGAACATAATCAATGGTAGATGAGCGCAAGACTATATTTTTCTGCAGGTGTATTTGGCACCATATGGAAGAAGTTTGTATGTTTAATGCTACATTATAGGTTTCCATAATTATGAAGCATTGCACTGACTGAAGAGGGTGCTTAACTGGCGAGAAGACACATTTCAATGACTTAAGCGAATTTGCAAATGTCATTTCATTGTGGTTGCAAGGTGTATAATCCCTTAAGCCAAGTTTTCATCTGCGAACAGTCATCAGTCTTTGCACAAGAAACGAGAAGAATTACATACAAGAGCGAAATACATGACACACCCTATTGCTTAGGAATGTGAAGTTTATTAAGTTGTTAGTTTGCTTGGTGTCCAATATTAGCCAGCAGTCGTAAAGTAAAAAAATGGAATCCGAAATTGTAGTGGGGGTAGCTGTGTTTACTAGATGAGGTAGTACGACTTTTGTCAGTGTGGGGCTAAGAGAAGCGAGCGCGCAGAAGCGCCCCTGTCGGCCAGTGGGAGAACTACTGTGCAGTTTACAGCGCCAAGATGGCGGAAGGTAGCTAGGCAAGGAAGGATTAGACAGAAGGAGCGAAAAACAACCAGTTAGCGTCTGGGAACTGTGTGTTTCATACGTTTTCGAGTGTATTTCTGTATTTGTGTGCAGCAGGCGACTTGTGCAGTGTTGGCAGATACTGATAGATAAGAAGTGATATGAGTACCCGTAGGTGCTTGCGTCAGGCGTCAGGTATAAATAGTAGCTCCAGGTGCAAGGTTGTTTACCTTTGCGCAGTGGCAATATCGTAACCAATGAAGTGTAACTGAGGTGCGATTATTGCTAGTTGAAAACTTTTACCAATACCCCGCCATAGAGATGTGAAATACCACCTCTGTGGCAATTTTTAGTAGCTCCTAAGGGGGTGTAAGTCTAATGAAAACAATGTTTGAAGGTGTGTTTGTCTGTAAACACGGTGTGCAGCTGTGTAACAGTTTGGCTGATGGTTGTGAGGGACTGTGCGCACCAGTTAGGCTGTGTTCGCTCAGGGATTGTATACAGTGTTTGGAAGCTAGTGGAAAACATCCTCGAATTGGGTAAGCTGTTGTGCTAGTGTGAATCCCTACACCATTTGTGGACCATTGAAGTGCTGTTCTGTCTAGAGGGATGCAAGTGGTACTCAAGTGCAATGTTTACTGATGTATGTTGTGTTTGGCTATTCTCTGCCAGAAATTATTGAAGGAGACTAGGGCAGTACACAGAGTGTTGATGAAAGTGTGGGAGGTTATCTTGGTTATATAGCAGCGCCCGCATTGTACTTTTGTTGTTTTGTGTTGTGATGGTCATTAGATACATGTTTGTCTTTTATGAATATGGATGTGTGTACAGCTTGATAATTACCACTGATCTCTATGGATTGCTGTTGATAGCAGTAGGAAATGAATTTGTTTACACATTTAAGGTGGCTGATGTGTATGGGCAGTCACATAGATGACAGTCTTGCCTGATGTGTGGTACACCTCACAAGTGTAACTGTAATGTCATGCAAGAGTTTGGTTCACTTTGAGAATACATACATTTCCTGTTCCTGTAGTGTGCAGAGCCGATGGACTGACAGAAGAGTTAGTGCTAGTAGGTGGTTGGATAGCAGCAAATGCAGTCTGTGGTGTTGAGTGAGGTATTGTGATTGCATATGTAGCATACTTGTTTCAGTAACAGGTAGAGCATGTTTCTCATGCAGTGCAGAATTGGTCCACTCAAGGCATGGTGTTTTCATTTCCATCAGTGAAATTAGTGTGTGTGTCATAGTATTCCTTGGATTGTGGATTTGCTGTGCATGTGTGACAGAGGCTTCAGTGTAATAGTTGGTGCTTAATGATGGTCCGTTTTGCCATGAGAATGTATGTTACACCATGTGGCGTACTGAAAAGAAAGGTCTCTCGTTGGCTTGTGGGGTAGGATTAGTAACCGTGTCACTGAATATAAACCAATGAAAGCATTAAAAAATGCAGTGGTATAATAGACATTGGTGAGAATTCTAGCAGAAGGCATACATTTTTTCTGATCAAGGGCAGTTTGCTTCTGATGGCACCTTTTCTCTTTGCATCTCACCATTTGTGGGTGTGACTGTTCCCTGTATGTAAGGTGGGCAGAATTAGCTGCCCACTATATTACAAGGTGGGTGCCATAGAAAAATGTCTCGTATTGTTTGTATCTGTTATCGGTGGTTGGCACTGAAGATTCCTTTTTAGCATACAATCACATATTTTCACTTGTCACGCAATATGCAAGATTGGGTCAATGAGGCAGGGTAGGGAGCCAGATAGTTTTTTATGATTTTTTTTCTTTGGGAGAGAACATAATCAATGGTAGATGAGCGCAAGACTATATTTTTCTGCAGGTGTATTTGGCACCATATGGAAGAAGTTTGTATGTTTAATGCTACATTATAGGTTTCCATAATTATGAAGCATTGCACTGACTGAAGAGGGTGCTTAACTGACGAGAAGACACATTTCAATGACTTAAGCGAATTTGCAAATGTCATTTCATTGTGGTTGCAAGGTGTCTAATCCCTTAAGCCAAGTTTTCATCTGCGAACAGTCATCAGTCTTTGCACAAGAAACGAGAAGAATTACATACAAGAGCGAAATACACGACACACCCTATTGCTTAAGAATGTGAAGTTTATTAAGTTGTTAGTTTGCTTGGTGTCCAATATTAGCCAGCAGTCGTAAAGTAAAAAAATGGAATCCGAAATTGTAGTGGGGGTAGCTGTGTTTACTAGATGAGGTAGTACGACTTTTGTCAGTGTGGGGCTAAGAGAAGCGAGCGCGCAGAAGCGCCCCTGTCGGCCAGTGGGAGAACTACTGTGCAGTTTACAGCGCCAAGATGGCGGAAGGTAGCTAGGCAAGGAAGGATTAGACAGAAGGAGCGAAAAACAACCAGTTAGCGTCTGGGAACTGTGTGTTTCATACGTTTTCGAGTGCATTTGTGTGCAGCAGGCGACATGTGCAGTGTTGGCAGATACTGATAGATAAGAAGTGATATGAGTACCCGTAGGTGCTTGCGTCAGGCGTCAGGTATAAATAGTAGCTCCAGGTGCAAGGTTGTTTACCTTTGCGCAGTGGCAATATCGTAACCAATGAAGTGTAACTGAGGTGCGATTATTGCTAGTTGAAAACTTTTACCAATACCCCGCCATAGAGATGTGAAATACCACCTCTGTGGCAATTTTTAGTAGCTCCTAAGGGGGTGTAAGTCTAATGAAAACAATGTTTGAAGGTGTGTTTGTCTGTAAACACGGTGTGCAGCTGTGTAACAGTTTGGCTGATGGTTGTGAGGGACTGTGCGCACCAGTTAGGCTGTGTTCGCTCAGGGATTGTATACAGTGTTTGGAAGCTAGTGGAAAACATCCTCGAATTGGGTAAGCTGTTGTGCTAGTGTGAATCCCTACACCATTTGTGGACCATTGAAGTGCTGTTCTGTCTAGAGGGATGCAAGTGGTACTCAAGTGCAATGTTTACTGATGTATGTTGTGTTTGGCTATTCTCTGCCAGAAATTATTGAAGGAGACTAGGGCAGTACACCGAGTGTTGATGAAAGTGTGGGAAGTTATCTTGGTTATATAGCAGCGCCCGCATTGTACTTTTGTTGTTTTGTGTTGTGATGGTCATTAGATACATGTTTGTCTTTTATGAATATGGATGTGTGTACAGCTTGATAATTACCACTGATCTCTATGGATTGCTGTTGATAGCAGTAGGAAATGAATTTGTTTACACATTTAAGGTGGCTGATGTGTATGGGCAGTCACATAGATGACAGTCTTGCCTGATGTGTGGTACACCTCACAAGTGTAACTGTAATGTCATGCAAGAGTTTGGTTCACTTTGAGAATACATACATTTCCTGTTCCTGTAGTGTGCAGAGCAGATGGACTGACAGAAGAGTTAGTGCTAGTAGGTGGTTGGATAGCAGCAAATGCAGTCTGTGGTGTTGAGTGAGGTATTGTGATTGCATATGTAGCATACTTGTTTCAGTAACAGGTAGAACATGTTTCTCATGCAGTGCAGAATTGGTCCACTCAAGGCATGGTGTTTTCATTTCCATCAGTGAAATTAGTGTGTGTGTCATAGTATTTCTTGGACTGGATTTGCTGTGCATGTGTGACAGAGGCTTCAGTGTAATAGTTGGTGCTTAATGATGGTCCGTTTTGCCATGAGAATGTATGTTACACCATGTGGCGTACTGAAAAGAAAGGTCTCTCGTTGGCTTGTGGGGTAGGATTAGTAACCGTGTCACTGAATATAAATCAATGAAAGCATTAAAAAATGCAGTGGTATAATAGACATTGGTGAGAATTCTAGCAGAAGGCATACATTTTTTCTGATCAAGGGCAGTTTGCTTCTGATGGCACCTTTTCTCTTTGCATCTCACCATTTGTGGGTGTGACTGTCCCTGTATGTAAGGTGGGCAGAATTAGCTGCCCACTATATTACAAGGTGGGTGCCATAGAAAAATGTCTCGTATTGTTTGTATCTGTTATCGGTGGTTGGCACTGAAGATTCCTTTTTAGCATACAATCACATATTTTCACTTGTCACGCAATATGCAAGATTGGGTCAATGAGGCAGGGTAGGGAGCCAGATAGTTTTTTGATTTTTTTTCTTTGGGAGAGAACATAATCAATGGTAGATGAGCGCAAGACTAAATTTTTCTGCAGGTGTATTTGGCACCATATGGAAGAAGTTTGTATGTTTAATGCTACATTATAGGTTTCCATAATTATGAAGCATTGCACTGACTGAAGAGGGTGCTTAACTGGCGAGAAGACACATTTCAATGACTTAAGCGAATTTGCAAATGTCATTTCATTGTGGTTGCAAGGTGTCTAATCCCTTAGGCCAAGTTTTCATCTGCGAACAGTCATCAGTCTTTGCACAAGAAACGAGAAGAATTACATACAAGAGCGAAATACAAGACACACCCTATTGCTTAGGAATGTGAAGTTTATTAAGTTGTTAGTTTGCTTGGTGTCCAATATTAGCCAGCAGTCGTAAAGTAGAAAAATGGAATCCGAAATTGTAGTGGGGGTAGCTGTGTTTACTAGATGAGGTAGTACGACTTTTGTCAGTGTGGGGCTAAGAGAAGCGAGCGCGCAGAAGCGCCCCTGTCGGCCAGTGGGAGAACTACTGTGCAGTTTACAGCGCCAAGATGGCGGAAGGTAGCTAGGCAAGGAAGGATTAGACAGGAGCGAAAAACAAACAGTTAGCGTCTGGGAACTGTGTGTTTCATATGTTTTCGAGTGTATTTCTGTATTTGTGTGCAGCAGGCGACTTGTGCAGTGTTGGCAGATACTGATAGATAAGAAGTGATATGAGTACCCGTAGGTGCTTGCGTCAGGCGTCAGGTATAAATAGTAGCTCCAGGTGCAAGGTTGTTTACCTTTGCGCAGTGGCAATATCGTAACCAATGAAGTGTAACTGAGGTGCGATTATTGCTAGTTGAAAACTTTTACCAACACCCCGCCATAGAGATGTGAAATACCACCTCTGTGGCAATTTTTAGTAGCTCCTAAGGGGGTGTAAGTCTAATGAAAACAATGTTTGAAGGTGTGTTTGTCTGTAAACACGGTGTGCAGCTGTGTAAGAGTTTGGCTGATGGTTGTGAGGGACTGTGCGCACCAGTTAGGCTGTGTTCGCTCAGGGATTGTATACAGTGTTTGGAAGCTAGTGGAAAACATCCTCGAATTGGGTAAGCTGTTGTGCTAGTGTGAATCCCTACACCATTTGTGGACCATTGAAGTGCTGTTCTGTCTAGAGGGATGCAAGTGGTACTCAAGTGCAATGTTTACTGATGTATGTTGTGTTTGGCTATTCTCTGCCAGAAATTATTGAAGGAGACTAGGGCAGTACACAGAGTGTTGATGAAAGTGTGGGAGGTTATCTTGGTTATATAGCAGCGCCCGCATTGTACTTTTGTTGTTTTGTGTTGTGATGGTCATTAGATACATGTTTGTCTTTTATGAATATGGATGTGTGTACAGCTTGATAATTACCACTGATCTCTATGGATTGCTGTTGATAGCAGTAGGAAATGAATTTGTTTACACATTTAAGGTGGCTGATGTGTATGGGCAGTCACATAGATGACAGTCTTGCCTGATGTGTGGTACACCTCACAAGTGTAACTGTAATGTCATGCAAGAGTTTGGTTCACTTTGAGAATACATACATTTCCTGTTCCTGTAGTGTGCAGAGCAGATGGACTGACAGAAGAGTTAGTGCTAGTAGGTGGTTGGATAGCAGCAAATGCAGTCTGTGGTGTTGAGTGAGGTATTGTGATTGCATATGTAGCATACTTGTTTCAGTAACAGGTAGAACATGTTTCTCATGCAGTGCAGAATTGGTCCACTCAAGGCATGGTGTTTTCATTTCCATCAGTGAAATTAGTGTGTGTGTCATAGTATTCCTTGGACTGTGGATTTGCTGTGCATGTGTGACAGAGGCCTCAGTGTAATAGTTGGTGCTTAATGATGGTCCGTTTTGCCATGAGAATGTATGTTACACCATGTGGTTTACTGAAAAGAAAGGTCTCTCGTTGGCTTGTGGGGTAGGATTAGTAACCGTGTCACTGAATATAAACCAATGAAAGCATTAAAAAATGCAGTGGTATAATAGACATTGGTGAGAATTCTAGCAGAAGGCATACATTTTTTCTGATCAAGGGCAGTTTGCTTCTGATGGCACCTTTTCTCTTTGCATCTCACCATTTGTGGGTGTGACTGTTCCCTGTATGTAAGGTGGGCAGAATTAGCTGCCCACTATATTACAAGGTGGGTGCCATAGAAAAATGTCTCGTATTGTTTGTATCTGTTATCGGTGGTTGGCACTGAAGATTCCTTTTTAGCATACAATCACATATTTTCACTTGTCACGCAATATGCAAGATTGGGTCAATGAGGCAGGGTAGGGAGCCAGATAGTTTTTTATGATTTTTTTTCTTTGGGAGAGAACATAATCAATGGTAGATGAGCGCAAGACTATATTTTTCTGCAGGTGTATTTGGCACCATATGGAAGAAGTTTGTATGTTTAATGCTACATTATAGGTTTCCATAATTATGAAGCATTGCACTGACTGAAGAGGGTGCTTAACTGGCGAGAAGACACATTTCAATGACTTAAGCGAATTTGCAAATGTCATTTCATTGTGGTTGCAAGGTGTCTAATCCCTTAGGCCAAGTTTTCATCTGCGAACAGTCATCAGTCTTTGCACAAGAAACGAGAAGAATTACATACAAGAGCGAAATACAAGACACACCCTATTGCTTAGGAATGTGAAGTTTATTAAGTTGTTAGTTTGCTTGGTGTCCAATATTAGCCAGCAGTCGTAAAGTAAAAAAATGGAATCCGAAATTGTAGTGGGGGTAGCTGTGTTTACTAGATGAGGTAGTACGACTTTTGTCAGTGTGGGGCTAAGAGAAGCGAGCGCGCAGAAGCGCCCCTGTCGGCCAGTGGGAGAACTACTGTGCAGTTTACAGCGCCAAGATGGCGGAAGGTAGCTAGGCAAGGAAGGATTAGACAGAAGGAGCGAAAAACAACCAGTTAGCGTCTGGGAACTGTGTGTTTCATACGTTTTCGAGTGTATTTCTGTATTTGTGTGCAGCAGGCGACTTGTGCAGTGTTGGCAGATACTGATAGATAAGAAGTGATATGAGTACCCGTAGGTGCTTGCGTCAGGCGTCAGGTATAAATAGTAGCTCCAGGTGCAAGGTTGTTTACCTTTGCGCAGTGGCAATATCGTAACCAATGAAGTGTAACTGAGGTGCGATTATTGCTAGTTGAAAACTTTTACCAATACCCCGCCATAGAGATGTGAAATACCACCTCTGTGGCAATTTTTAGTAGCTCCTAAGGGGGTGTAAGTCTAATGAAAACAATGTTTGAAGGTGTGTTTGTCTGTAAACACGGTGTGCAGCTGTGTAAGAGTTTGGCTGATGGTTGTGAGGGACTGTGCGCACCAGTTAGGCTGTGTTCGCTCAGGGATTGTATACAGTGTTTGGAAGCTAGTGGAAAACATCCTCGAATTGGGTAAGCTGTTGTGCTAGTGTGAATCCCTACACCATTTGTGGACCATTGAAGTGCTGTTCTGTCTAGAGGGATGCAAGTGGTACTCAAGTGCAATGTTTACTGATGTATGTTGTGTTTGGCTATTCTCTGCCAGAAATTATTGAAGGAGACTAGGGCAGTACACAGAGTGTTGATGAAAGTGTGGGAGGTTATCTTGGTTATATAGCAGCGCCCGCATTGTACTTTTGTTGTTTTGTGTTGTGATGGTCATTAGATACATGTTTGTCTTTTATGAATATGGATGTGTGTACAGCTTGATAATTACCACTGATCTCTATGGATTGCTGTTGATAGCAGTAGGAAATGAATTTGTTTACACATTTAAGGTGGCTGATGTGTATGGGCAGTCACATAGATGACAGTCTTGCCTGATGTGTGGTACACCTCACAAGTGTAACTGTAATGTCATGCAAGAGTTTGGTTCACTTTGAGAATACATACATTTCCTGTTCCTGTAGTGTGCAGAGCCGATGGACTGACAGAAGAGTTAGTGCTAGTAGGTGGTTGGATAGCAGCAAATGCAGTCTGTGGTGTTGAGTGAGGTATTGTGATTGCATATGTAGCATACTTGTTTCAGTAACAGGTAGAGCATGTTTCTCATGCAGTGCAGAATTGGTCCACTCAAGGCATGGTGTTTTCATTTCCATCAGTGAAATTAGTGTGTGTGTCATAGTATTCCTTGGATTGTGGATTTGCTGTGCATGTGTGACAGAGGCTTCAGTGTAATAGTTGGTGCTTAATGATGGTCCGTTTTGCCATGAGAATGTATGTTACACCATGTGGCGTACTGAAAAGAAAGGTCTCTCGTTGGCTTGTGGGGTAGGATTAGTAACCGTGTCACTGAATATAAACCAATGAAAGCATTAAAAAATGCAGTGGTATAATAGACATTGGTGAGAATTCTAGCAGAAGGCATACATTTTTTCTGATCAAGGGCAGTTTGCTTCTGATGGCACCTTTTCTCTTTGCATCTCACCATTTGTGGGTGTGACTGTTCCCTGTATGTAAGGTGGGCAGAATTAGCTGCCCACTATATTACAAGGTGGGTGCCATAGAAAAATGTCTCGTATTGTTTGTATCTGTTATCGGTGGTTGGCACTGAAGATTCCTTTTTAGCATACAATCACATATTTTCACTTGTCACGCAATATGCAAGATTGGGTCAATGAGGCAGGGTAGGGAGCCAGATAGTTTTTTATGATTTTTTTTCTTTGGGAGAGAACATAATCAATGGTAGATGAGCGCAAGACTATATTTTTCTGCAGGTGTATTTGGCACCATATGGAAGAAGTTTGTATGTTTAATGCTACATTATAGGTTTCCATAATTATGAAGCATTGCACTGACTGAAGAGGGTGCTTAACTGACGAGAAGACACATTTCAATGACTTAAGCGAATTTGCAAATGTCATTTCATTGTGGTTGCAAGGTGTCTAATCCCTTAAGCCAAGTTTTCATCTGCGAACAGTCATCAGTCTTTGCACAAGAAACGAGAAGAATTACATACAAGAGCGAAATACACGACACACCCTATTGCTTAAGAATGTGAAGTTTATTAAGTTGTTAGTTTGCTTGGTGTCCAATATTAGCCAGCAGTCGTAAAGTAAAAAAATGGAATCCGAAATTGTAGTGGGGGTAGCTGTGTTTACTAGATGAGGTAGTACGACTTTTGTCAGTGTGGGGCTAAGAGAAGCGAGCGCGCAGAAGCGCCCCTGTCGGCCAGTGGGAGAACTACTGTGCAGTTTACAGCGCCAAGATGGCGGAAGGTAGCTAGGCAAGGAAGGATTAGACAGAAGGAGCGAAAAACAACCAGTTAGCGTCTGGGAACTGTGTGTTTCATACGTTTTCGAGTGCATTTGTGTGCAGCAGGCGGCATGTGCAGTGTTGGCAGATACTGATAGATAAGAAGTGATATGAGTACCCGTAGGTGCTTGCGTCAGGCGTCAGGTATAAATAGTAGCTCCAGGTGCAAGGTTGTTTACCTTTGCGCAGTGGCAATATCGTAACCAATGAAGTGTAACTGAGGTGCGATTATTGCTAGTTGAAAACTTTTACCAATACCCCGCCATAGAGATGTGAAATACCACCTCTGTGGCAATTTTTAGTAGCTCCTAAGGGGGTGTAAGTCTAATGAAAACAATGTTTGAAGGTGTGTTTGTCTGTAAACACGGTGTGCAGCTGTGTAACAGTTTGGCTGATGGTTGTGAGGGACTGTGCGCACCAGTTAGGCTGTGTTCGCTCAGGGATTGTATACAGTGTTTGGAAGCTAGTGGAAAACATCCTCGAATTGGGTAAGCTGTTGTGCTAGTGTGAATCCCTACACCATTTGTGGACCATTGAAGTGCTGTTCTGTCTAGAGGGATGCAAGTGGTACTCAAGTGCAATGTTTACTGATGTATGTTGTGTTTGGCTATTCTCTGCCAGAAATTATTGAAGGAGACTAGGGCAGTACACAGAGTGTTGATGAAAGTGTGGGAGGTTATCTTGGTTATATAGCAGCGCCCGCATTGTACTTTTGTTGTTTTGTGTTGTGATGGTCATTAGATACATGTTTGTTTTTTATGAATATGGATGTGTGTACAGCTTGATAATTACCACTGATCTCTATGGATTGCTGTTGATAGCAGTAGGAAATGAATTTGCCCATACACATCAGCCACCTTAAATGTGTAAACAGTCACATAGATGACAGTCTTGCCTGATGTGTGGTACACCTCACAAGTGTAACTGTAATGTCATGCAAGAGTTTGGTTCACTTTGAGAATACATACATTTCCTGTTCCTGTAGTGTGCAGAGCAGATGGACTGACAGAAGAGTTAGTGCTAGTAGGTGGTTGGATAGCAGCAAATGCAGTCTGTGGTGTTGAGTGAGGTATTGTGATTGCATATGTAGCATACTTGTTTCAGTAACAGGTAGAGCATGTTTCTCATGCAGTGCAGAATTGGTCCACTCAAGGCATGGTGTTTTCATTTCCATCAGTGAAATTAGTGTGTGTGTCATAGTATTCCTTGGACTGTGGATTTGCTGTGCATGTGTGACAGAGGCTTCAGTGTAATAGTTGGTGCTTAATGATGGTCCGTTTTGCCATGAGAATGTATGTTACACCATGTGGTTTACTGAAAAGAAAGGTCTCTCGTTGGCTTGTGGGGTAGGATTAGTAACCGTGTCACTGAATATAAACCAATGAAAGCATTAAAAAATGCAGTGGTATAATAGACATTGGTGAGAATTCTAGCAGAAGGCATACATTTTTTCTGATCAAGGGCAGTTTGCTTCTGATGGCACCTTTTCTCTTTGCATCTCACCATTTGTGGGTGTGACTGTTCCCTGTATGTAAGGTGGGCAGAATTAGCTGCCCACTATATTACAAGGTGGGTGCCATAGAAAAATGTCTCGTATTGTTTGTATCTGTTATCGGTGGTTGGCACTGAAGATTCCTTTTTAGCATACAATCACATATTTTCACTTGTCACGCAATATGCAAGATTGGGTCAATGAGGCAGGGTAGGGAGCCAGATAGTTTTTTATGATTTTTTTTCTTTGGGAGAGAACATAATCAATGGTAGATGAGCGCAAGACTATATTTTTCTGCAGGTGTATTTGGCACCATATGGAAGAAGTTTGTATGTTTAATGCTACATTATAGGTTTCCATAATTATGAAGCATTGCACTGACTGAAGAGGGTGCTTAACTGGCGAGAAGACACATTTCAATGACTTAAGCGAATTTGCAAATGTCATTTCATTGTGGTTGCAAGGTGTCTAATCCCTTAGGCCAAGTTTTCATCTGCGAACAGTCATCAGTCTTTGCACAAGGAATGAGAAGAATTACATACAAGAGCGAAATACAAGACACACCCTATTGCTTAGGAATGTGAAGTTTATTAAGTTGTTAGTTTGCTTGGTGTCCAATATTAGCCAGTAGTCGTAAAGTAAAAAAATGGAATCCGAAATTGTAGTGGGGGTAGCTGTGTTTACTAGATGAGGTAGTACGACTTTTGTCAGTGTGGGGCTAAGAGAAGCGAGCGCGCAGAAGCGCCCCTGTCGGCCAGTGGGAGAACTACTGTGCAGTTTACAGCGCCAAGATGGCGGAAGGTAGCTAGGCAAGGAAGGATTAGACAGAAGGAGCGAAAAACAAACAGTTCGCGTCTGGGAACTGTGTGTTTCATATGTTTTCGAGTGTATTTCTGTATTTGTGTGCAGCAGGCGACTTGTGCAGTGTTGGCAGATACTGATAGATAAGTGATATGAGTGACGTAGGTGCTTGCGTCAGGCGTCAGGTATAAATAGTAGCTCCAGGTGCAAGGTTGTTTACCTTTGCGCAGTGGCAATATCGTAACCAATGAAGTGTAACTGAGGTGCGATTATTGCTAGTTGAAAACTTTTACCAATACCCCGCCATAGAGATGTGAAATACCACCTCTGTGGCAATTTTTAGTAGCTCCTAAGTGGGTGTAAGTCTAATGAAAACAATGTTTGAAGGTGTGTTTGTCTGTAAACACGGTGTGCAGCTGTGTAAGAGTTTGGCTGATGGTTGTGAGGGACTGTGCGCACCAGTTAGGCTGTGTTCGCTCAGGGATTGTATACAGTGTTTGGAAGCTAGTGGAAAACATCCTCGAATTGGGTAAGCTGTTGTGCTAGTGTGAATCCCTACACCATTTGTGGACCATTGAAGTGCTGTTCTGTCTAGAGGGATGCAAGTGGTACTCAAGTGCAATGTTTACTGATGTATGTTGTGTTTGGCTATTCTCTGCCAGAAATTATTGAAGGAGACTAGGGCAGTACACAGAGTGTTGATGAAAGTGTGGGAGGTTATCTTGGTTATATAGCAGCGCCCGCATTGTACTTTTGTTGTTTTGTGTTGTGATGGTCATTAGATACATGTTTGTCTTTTATGAATATGGATGTGTGTACAGCTTGATAATTACCACTGATCTCTATGGATTGCTGTTGATAGCAGTAGGAAATGAATTTGTTTACACATTTAAGGTGGCTGATGTGTATGGGCAGTCACATAGATGACAGTCTTGCCTGGTGTGTGGTACATCTCACAAGTGTAACTGTAATGTCATGCAAGAGTTTGGTTCACTTTGAGAATACATACATTTCCTGTTATTGTAGTGTGCAGAGCAGATGGACTGACAGAAGAGTTAGTGCTAGTAGGTGGTTGGATAGCAGCAAATGCAGTCTGTGGTGTTGAGTGAGGTATTGTGATTGCATATGTAGCATACTTGTTTCAGTAACAGGTAGAACATGTTTCTCATGCAGTGCAGAATTGGTCCACTCAAGGCATGGTGTTTTCATTTCCATCAGTGAAATTAGTGTGTGTGTCATAGTATTCCTTGGACTGTGGATTTGCTGTGCATGTGTGACAGAGGCTTCAGTGTAATAGTTGGTGCTTAATGATGGTCCGTTTTGCCATGAGAATGTATGTTACACCATGTGGCGTACTGAAAAGAAAGGTCTCTCGTTGGCTTGTGGGGTAGGATTAGTAACCGTGTCACTGAATATAAACCAATGAAAGCATTAAAAAATGCAGTGGTATAATAGACATTGGTGAGAATTCTAGCAGAAGGCATACATTTTTTCTGGTCAAGGGCAGTTTGCTTCTGATGGCACCTTTTCTCTTTGCATCTCACCATTTGTGGGTGTGACTGTTCCCTGTATGTAAGGTGGGCAGAATTAGCTGCCCACTATATTACAAGGTGGGTGCCATAGAAAAATGTCTCGTATTGTTTGTATCTGTTATCGGTGGTTGGCACTGAAGATTCCTTTTTAGCATACAATCACATATTTTCACTTGTCACGCAATATGCAAGATTGGGTCAATGAGGCAGGGTAGGGAGCCAGATAGTTTTTTATGATTTTTTTTCTTTGGGAGAGAACATAATCAATGGTAGATGAGCGCAAGACTATATTTTTCTGCAGGTGTATTTGGCACCATATGGAAGAAGTTTGTATGTTTAATGCTACATTATAGGTTTCCATAATTATGAAGCATTGCACTGACTGAAGAGGGTGCTTAACTGGCGAGAAGACACATTTCAATGACTTAAGCGAATTTGCAAATGTCATTTCATTGTGGTTGCAAGGTGTCTAATCCCTTAGGCCAAGTTTTCATCTGCGAACAGTCATCAGTCTTTGCACAAGAAACGAGAAGAATTACATACAAGAGCGAAATACACGACACACCCTATTGCTTAGGAATGTGAAGTTTATTAAGTTGTTAGTTTGCTTGGTGTCCAATATTAGCCAGCAGTCGTAAAGTAAAAAAATGGAATCCGAAATTGTAGTGGGGGTAGCTGTGTTTACTAGGTGAGGTAGTACGACTTTTGTCAGTGTGGGGCTAAGAGAAGCGAGCGCGCAGAAGCGCCCCTGTCAGCCAGTGGGAGAACTACTGTGCAGTTTACAGCGCCAAGATGGCTGAAGGTAGCTAGGCAAGGAAGGATTAGACAGAAGGAGCGAAAAACAACCAGTTAGCGTCTGGGAACTGTGTGTTTCATATGTTTTCGAGTGTATTTCTGTATTTGTGTGCAGCAGGCGACTTGTGCAGTGTTGGCAGATACTGATAGATAAGAAGTGATATGAGTACCCGTAGGTGCTTGCGTCAGGCGTCAGGTATAAATAGTAGCTCCAGGTGCAAGGTTGTTTACCTTTGCGCAGTGGCAATATCGTAACCAATGAAGTGTAACTGAGGTGCGATTATTGCTAGTTGAAAACTTTTACCAATACCCCGCCATAGAGATGTGAAATACCACCTCTGTGGCAATTTTTAGTAGCTCCTAAGGGGGTGTAAGTCTAATGAAATCAATGTTTGAGGGTGTGTTTGTCTGTAAACACGGTGTGCAGCTGTGTAAGAGTTTGGCTGATGGTTGTGAGGGACTGTGCGCACCAGTTAGGCTGTGTTCGCTCAGGGATTGTATACAGTGTTTGGAAGCTAGTGGAAAACATCCTCAAATTGGGTAAGCTGTTGTGCTAGTATGAATCCCTACACTGTTTGTGGACCATTGATGTCCTCTCCTCTGCAATCTTCCTCTTCCAGTACCTCGAAGATGCTTATGACCGCGTATCGCATTCCGGTCTCCTCTTCAAGCTCCAAACCTTCGCCCTTCCCATTAATTACGTCCGTTTGATCGGCTCCTTTCTCTCCCGCCATCCTTCCTGCGTCACCATTCATAACACAGATTCCTACACCTTTTTTCCCTCCGCCGGTGTGCCCCATGGCTCCGTTCTCTCCCTCCTTCTGTATCTTTTGTATACGGCGGACATGCTGCCGCCGTCACCCCCGTCCACCTTCTCCAGTTTGCCGATGACACCGCCTTCCTTGCCCTTGCCCCAACCCTGCAGCTCTCCCAACACCTTCTCCAATTCCATCTTGACCGATTCACCACTTGGTGCAACCAGTGGTTGCTCGAGGTCACTCCCTCCAAATCCTAGGCGATCATTGTAGGCAAAAGCACCCCTTCCATCCGCCTCCTTGATTTCTATCTCACCATCTATGGCCGTCCTATCGCCTTACCCCCACCCTTAAGTACCTTGGCGTCACCCTCGACCTTTGCCTCTCCTCGACGCCCCATCTCTGGACAATCCAAGCCAAGGCACGCTCCCATCTCCTCAAGCTCCTTTCCGGCCGTACGTGGGCTCTGGACCCCTCCACCATCCTCCACACCCATAAATCCCTCATCAGCCCTATCCTCTGTTATGCCCGTCCTGCCTGGAACTCCGCCTCCCCTACCTTTTACGAATCCCTTCAGATCCTTGAACGCCATGCTCTCCACCTCGCCTATCGCATCCGTCTCCCCTCCCCCATGTGGATCCTGTACGATCTCATTCCGTTCCCCCACCTTCTCCTTTTCCTTGAATGGATACGGATCCTGTACACCTCCCAAAAACTCGATCCTCCTCACCTGCTTGTCTCCCCCATCCTCTCCCACCCTCACCCACTTCCGAACCTATATTCCCATGTCCCACCCGGACTCCATCTCTCCACCCTCCTTACCCTCTCTCAAGGTGGCTACTGCCATCTCTCCTTCCCTAATGATGCCCTCCTCCCCTCCATCTACCCCTCCTACCAACTTTGAACCTCCCTCCCTCTTCCTGTGTTTGCTCCTTTAGGCTCCCTCCCTCCCTTCTGTCCCCCCTTCCCTCCCTCCTCCATTTTCCCCACTCCTCCCCCATGTTTCCCCTCCCTTGTTCCTCTACTCCTCCCATCTCCTTAGCCATTGGCATCTTTGTTCTCCCCTGCCCCCCCCCCTCACCCTTCTTCCCCTTTTGGCAGGTCACTGGACTCGCACATGCTACATAGACGTTCGTGTGCCGGAGATTGTCACCATTAGTGTCTCTTGTGTGTCATGTTTGGTGTTCAGTGTTCACCGTCACACTCCATCGTTCACCAGTGCCATCGACATCTTCAGTGTTTGTGCATTGTGTCAACAGTTTGTAGACTGGATTGTTCGAGTGTGAACGGCTTCATTTTTTATGTTCATGTGTCTACTGTTTTTTTACCTGCCATTTTGTTCCAACTCATGTGTCTTCTCTGTTTTACCATTGTAATATCTTTGGCTGAGAGTGGCATATTGTGCTGCTGCCAGCCTACCTATTTTTATACGGGTATTAAAATCACAATAAAGAAAAAAACACTATGGGGGTATACTAACACCATTTTTGGACCACTGAACTGTTGCTCTGTGTAGTGGCAAGTCCTCCTCCATAGCATGCTAGTGATTCTCAAGTGCATTGTTAATTGATGTATGTTGTTTAGCGGAATTTCTGCCACATATATTATTGAAGGAGAATAGGATAGTACACTGAGTGTTAATGAATGTGTTTGAGGCAGGCGTTCTAGTCAACTCATTTAGATAGCACTGCCAAGATTGCACTTTGGATGTGTTGTGTTATGTTGATTATTAGATACATGTTTGATCCATTTTGAACATGGCTGCTGTTGATAGTAATAGGCAATGAGTTTATTGACACTTTTAAGGTGCCTGATGTGTTAGGGCAGTCACATAGAGGACAGTCTTGCCTGGTGTGTGTTACACCCTACAGGTGGAACTGTAATGTTATGCAGTACTTTGGCTCAGTTTGAGAATACATACATGTACTGTAGTGAGCAGAGCAGAGGGATTGAGAAAAATGTTAGTGCTACTTGGTGGTTGGATGGTAGACAATGCAGTCACTGTTGTTGAGGTTTTAAAATCCGAGTGTAGCATATTTGTTTCAGTTACAGGCAGAGAATCTTTCTCATGCAGTGGCCGCATTGCATCTGCTGTAGAATTTGTTTGATCCCAGCAGTAGCATTTGCATTTTAATTGTTTGAATGGTATGTCTTTTGTGCTAGTCCATGAGCTGTAATTTTCTGTGCATATGTGATTAAAAATTTAGTGGGACAACTGCAGTTTGCCAGTATGCATTATGATGCACCATTGTGTTCTCAAAATGTATGTTACAGCATTTGGTTTATGAAATAATAGCCCCTTTACCAGCAGGATAAATTTTGATTGAATTCCAGTTCTGTAGCTGTACTGCCTTTTGGCAATAGACACCGAATCTTGAGTACTTTTTCTTCATGTAGTCCGGATAAATTAATTTTAGTTAGTTAATGAGTATGAGAAGCGAAAATAGTCACTCATAATAGGAAGGAAGTTATTGACTTTTAAATTGTTATGATGTATATAAAGCATAAATTAATGATATTTTGACATTTTCTTTTGTTGCAGGACTGATGATGTTTTCTACGCTTCAGGAAGAAGTGCAACTCCAGGCAGGATCCAAGGAACTTCTTTGATTGAGTCACATCTAACAAACACTGAACAAGTAATGTTTAATCCAACAGTACAGTATGAACCACAAGTACAAAATAATCGTGTCAGTCTTTATAAGACTGTACAGGAGAAATATGATTTCAAGCAAGGAATACAGCATCATGTGCCAGTCCATAACCTTCATAGGATTAGACCACTTATAGCTCATATTTTGCAAACAACGAAGCCACCATCGTGGCATAGTGGAAGTAGCGTTTCACTTAACAGCTATATCGCAATGAAATCAACTTTGAAAAGTCGCTTGTTTTCTTCACCTGTGACTGCTACTGAATCTACTTTACAAGTAACAGATCATGTAGTGAATCAACATTCTACTAACACACCAAGTGTAGGATCTGCTACACCTAACAGTCCGTTGAATGGGGAAAGGGAGAGTATTCTCAGTACTACGGTACCTCATGTTGATAGACTCAAACAGTCAAATGAAGAATTGTCCCGAGACACAGCTATGGGAGAAGTTTCTCTTGCTAATAGCAAAGAGAATTTATCTTCTGGTACTAGATCATTATGTTGCAATAACTTATCACATTCAAGCGCTTCAGAAAGACCTAATCAAAAACATCAGGTTCTGTCTGAGGAGGATCTGAGTCAGAGTGCTGTAGGAAGCAATAAGCAGTTGCAGTGGACTTATACATCAGTTACAAATGTATCAATTACAAACATTAGTTATCCCAGAAAACAAGGTTCTTATACTTACTTACTCTCATCAAAAAGTGCAAAACACCAGGATACAAACAAAGAAAAATTCACAACTAAAATTCAGGAAAGACAGAATGATAATGCTGGGATGAAATCTGCCAATGGTGGAATTAGTGTGACCAGTCTTACCACCAGCCAAAACGACAGTGTGGATAACGTGTTTGACAATAGCGACAGGTCATTGCCTTTGCATGATGTGTCTAAAGTATTTGTTACTTTGTCATCCAATCCTCATACCACAGAGGAAGCATTATTCTTTGATGGTGACAGTGAATATGCACCAACACCTTTGGCTTTGCCATTATCTGGCCTCGAAACAAGTTGGAGTGACAGTGATCGGACAGAACATGTGAGGCGCTCAGTAGAGTCTTTTTTGCCTAATGACTTATCTCCTGTGAAAAATGTACATGAAGATCTTATTGATAAAGGCAACAAGATTGCAGTGGCCAGTCAGAAAAATCCAGACAGCTATATACATTTCCAGGAAGGTGATGGAAATTATGAGGCAGTGAAATCAAAAACAGTCATACTCCTTCCTGAGGGACATATTGGTGGTTATGAGAAAGGGTATGCTATAAACAGCACACCTACCTTGAGTTTTGAGAAATCACCAGAAAGCAGTCAAAGACTTGAAGATGTCAGTGCAAGAAAACGTAATGCACAATTGCTTCTCAGCTATAATGGTAGTTCCTCTGTTTCAGAAGTTCCATTCCAGAGGGATGTAGGTGCAAATCTCAGAGAATTTAATACTGGAAGGCTCGAACGCGCTGTTGACAGGATAGACAGTTCAAAAGCAAAAATTGTCAGTCACTTTGGAGCTGTAACAGAAGATAAAATGCAAGACAGAAATGGCATAGTCGATGAAATTGGATCCAGAAAGATTAATGCCATAGGTAGGAATGAAACAAGCACATCATCAGCCTATTACAACTACAGAGGTGGCGTGAAAGATGAACAAAATGTGAGGACTGATAAATTCGGTCATTCTATACCTCTGGAATCAGTTGGCGAGCCAAGTATTGATGACAGGAAAAGCTCTGAGATTGGTAGCACCACCACTGAAGAAGTGAGCGCTAGGAGAATGGCTGCTGGAGATAAAGCAGAGCCATCTAGCCTGCTGGAGGTAGAGCACATGTGTCATGCCTGCTCACAGGTGTGCCACCACACGACTGCCGAAATAGGGAGTGCGGGCAGAGTGCGCTGTGGCTGTTTCCGCGGCTACACTGTCGCTTCAGATTGGCAGCACTGTGCCGGTAAGGTGCTGACGAAGAGACCTGCATGCTGCATGGGATAGCCCTGAGCGCATGTTGGCAGCGTATATTGACTACCCTGGTGAGTAGAGTACTGTTAGTGTTTACAAATTACAAGCATGCTTGGGATTAACAAGTGCAGCCACATGTAAATGGTGAACTGTTAGAGAAGTGTGCAGTTTAGTAATATTCTTACTGAATCTATTTTTGGATTTCTCAATTCTTGCACAGTATACCTGCTGTTCTTATATAACCTTCTTTTTAGTTCAAAATGATTTGCAGCTTCCCAACATTCTATAGTGAAATCTTATGTGTATATTGATGTCAATGGTAAATATTCTATTGACAATTATATTACTGTTTAGAAATATGGCGGAACTTATTACCTCTTTAACTTGCTTGAGGGGAAAGTATGCCCGGCGGAAATGTAACCCAAACGACCCCTCTGTTGCAGTCATAAGCTTTTGCGTTTGTAATCACAATAAAAATATTTGGGAGCAGTCAACAATAAAATTAACGATATCTCTAAAACATATACAGCGTTCACACCTTATTAACATATATTTTTATATACACATAGTAGGGGATAAGTATAATAATCAGGGTTTTTCTTCATCTAAAGCGCTGAATCCTCATTTTACTCGCATACAAAGTGAGAAAACATTTTACAATGAGTGTAGTAACCTGTGTACTGTTGACTGTAGCATCCATCTTTTCTGCTATTGCTTATGCTTGCTTACTGTGTCTAACGAAAAAATGGCTTAGTGTAATATCTACATAACTTCTCTTGCGCTATTCAAAATATTCTGGAATTTGCAGACCATTACAGGAGAAAAGAGTGGAAAGAAATGCAAACCTCAGAATAAAGTTTCTGCTATATCAGTCTCATCAAGAGGGATGCACAGATTGCCAGTCGTAAATAAAACCTCAGATAATGTGACACACGAGAGTAGCAATTCCCAGCACCCCAGGAAGTACTTACTGTTCTTCTCAGACCTGTTCCCACAGCTGCATTCATTGTTGCCGTCCACACACCACCTTGTTCTGGGTGGTTTTTGCCTTCCTTCAAGCTACTTTCCCTAAACTTCCTTGCAAGATGATAATAGTTCAGTTACAATGAAATTAACTTTATAATAATTACTTTAAAATAATGGAATGCAAGTGTAACTATGACCTGAAACATAAAGTTAATGTTACGCGTATTAGGCCTATGTCATTCTTTTATTTGCAACACAAGTTATCTGATAGCCAGTTACACAGTTTTTGCTTGTTTTTCAGCCTTAATGCCATTTGCCCGATATACAGGGGCAATTTATGAAACAACCTTAAGAGCATCTACTTCTCAACTTTAAAATTCTTGCTAGCATATGCCTTGAGGTGTCTTAGCTCTTAGCTCTGGTGTACTGGTTGTGAGTTTCATGCTTGGCAGGACATCCAGAAGCGCCGTTCCTGACTCTAAGTTCACATATTTGTAGATACAAAATTGATAGCAATCGTCAAGTCTCAGTTTGAGAGGATAACTAATTGTTATTCTTGGTATGTGGTAGGCATAAGAAATGCGTGACTAGAGTAGTCTGAAATACTTCACACAGAGGTAGCCACCATAAACCAGACCTGTTTCTGTGCAAGTAGGGGATCTTTCTGCGGATCGTTCGAATTAAAAATGTAATGGTGTCGATGGAAAGAAGTTTGCTCATTTAATAATCTAAGAGTACCGTGATGACACATATAGGATTTTTTTTAGTGATTTTATTTTGTGTCTGATCTGACACGTTATTTTAATATCGTTTCTAAATGTCACATTTCAAATTTATGCTATTTCTTCCTCTCAGGTTTCCTGTAGCCCTGTTTTCATACTCACATGAAGTGTCGTGCCTAAGACGGACAGCTTCAGAAATATTTACGACACTTTCATATCAATATTTTGTTCATCTGTCTGTCACGTTGCTGTTGATATGGTTAAGAGTTTACAGTAGTTCACTTTGATCGCAAATTACTGTAGGTGAATGAAGTTATATTGTCACATCGTGACCGCAATTAACTCCAAATTAGAAAGCGGGGTCGTCGATTTAGTATAACACTTGTAACTGAAAGGACATTTATACCCGTGCCGCTGAAACATTGCACTTGACGTTTGCGTATGAAGTTGGCAGCGTAACAGAGTAACAAGTGAAGAACGATAGGCGCTAGGCGTTCAGCGTGGGGCGCCAGCCAATCACAGCGCAGTGAGCACTGCTGTTACTCACGTGCTGTGACGTCAAAGTTCCCTCGTTGCCGGCTTTGTTTAGTGCGTGTGTATACAACGTGAGTTGTGTGTTTACCGCGTGTTTTCGTTGTACTGTGTGCTATATCGTTGTGACTTTTGTTACGTTGTGAGTTTACGTACTTGGAAAATGCCACCGAAAAGACTTCGTTCACCTAGTGACAATCCTTTGCGTCGAGGGGTGCCACTAAACAGCCAGGCACTGGAGTTGCTACGCAGAACTCGTGAGTTTTACGAGCAGGAGAAAAACTACGTAAGCATTCATGGACAGCCATCAATTCCTGCCGACAAAGTGGTGGAACGTACGTCGAAAACTCTTGGTATTAGTGCAAGAACGGTAGTAAGTAAGGGAGTATTACTACAAAACTTGGAAGATACTGAAGTGAGCCGTAATGATTCCGAGCTGTCTGGATCAAATAATACATTTTTATCAACCCTGAGAAAGAAGAAAAAGCGGCGAAGTCCTATCACAGATTTAGATTCTTTCCAGACTGATGCAGTTCGTAGGCATGTTTATGCTTACTATAGCAGAAAAGAGTATCCGACTGTAGCTAAGTTATTAATCTCTTTAAAAGAAAGTGAACTCTTCAGGGGTGGTAAAACATCACTAAAAATTGTGCTAAAAAATATGGGTTTCCGTTACAAAACGCTAGACATCGCAAAGTACTGTTAGAGAGGGCACATATTGTTACCGCTCGTAGCATTTTCTTGCACAAAATTGTGGGCAGAGACATTCATTCCATAATTTGGCTAGACGAAACGTGGGTTAATGCCGGGGAAGCTGTCAGTAAATGTTGGACGGATAACACACCCAGCAGTAGCAGCCATCAGCCGACGGGAAGAGGAGCTAGATTAATTGTGGTCCATGCAGGCTCCTCCAGTGGTTTTGTCCCTGACGCATTTTTAGTTTTTAGATCAAAAAAGACTGGTGATTACCACGAAGATATGGATCACGCACGATTTGTTGAGTGGTTCAGGAACCTTTTAAAACAATTTCCTGTCCCTACAACAATTGTAATGGACAATGCTCCATATCATTCGGTGATACAAAACAAAGCCCCAACTACAAATGATCGGAAAGAAGTTATGGTGCAGTGGTTACAGGCTCGAAATATTGCAGCAGATATGGGTATGACAAAGGTTCTGTTATATTCTCTTGTTAAAGAAAATAAGCCTACGACACCTACATACGTAGTAGACGAAATTGCCAAGGAGCAGGGTCATATTGTAATAAGGCTGCCACCATATCACTGCCATTTCAACCCTATTGAGTTAGTATGGAGTGACGTAAAAATGTATGTAAGGAACAACAAGAAGTCCTTAACAATAACAGAGGTGGAAAAGCTGTTGCGTGAAGCTCTTGTGACTGTGGATGCAGCCTCATGGAGAAAAAAAGTAGAGCACGTCGAGAAGCTTATACGAGCAGCACAGACAATAGAAGGCATTATCAGTGGCCATGAACAAATAATGATTTGTCTTGCCGATGACGACGATGAAGACGGTTTTAGCGATGAATCGGACAACAGTGACGATGGCGAGCTGGATGGAATTTCGCCATTATCGCTGTAAATTGGTGAGTGAAAAAATTCTAATATTGGTTATTTATTGCAATCTCGGTTATTATTTATTTTGTAAACTACGTACATTATTGATTTTAAAGTACCAGTCGTCAGATGCTTGTTTTTTGTATTTCTTTGCTCCGTTATCGAAAGGGTGCGCATTGTTATGCTTTTACATGCATTGTTATACGGTTGTTTACTTCCTGTCATTGTAGTACAACTAAAAATGAGTTTTTATATACATTGTAATTGCTCAATCGCTTGCATTTACGAGACGGGACGGAAAACTGTATCGTCTGCTGTGTGTATAGAGGCTGCTGTTGCAACATCGCTATTACAGTATAGCCAACCTAACTAGACAAAAAGCGAACTGTCAAGTGCAATGTTTCGCCGGCGGGGGTATAGAGGGCGTTTATAAATGAATATCGGAGTTTTAATGCTTTATAATATTTATTACATTAAACTTACAGTTATAAATGATATGTCAAATGAAAGAGCAACTCAAATCATTTTACCAAGAACCTTATAAATGTTCAATGTGGGCACCATTTGTCACACGGCATACATCAAGTCCATAAAGTCTAAAGCCGAGTTCTTCCCAAACGTTGATAAGTGTGTCTTCAGTGATTGTACAAGTGTCACTCCAAAAGAAATGCACACTATTTTTGTAAAAATACAGTCATCATTCTGCATGTGTGAAAGTTTTACAGTGAGTTGATACTTCATTCCTGCTTGTCTTCAAACTTAGTTCAACCTGTTCCCGTGAGTGGCGCCATTACGGCATGTCTTCGAGATGGCTGCTATACAGCAACGTGCTGTCATAGAATTCCTGTGCTGTGGAAACGAGACAGTGGGAAACATCCACAAGAGGTTGAAAGAGGTGTACGGAGATGCTGCTGTCGATCGCAGTACAGTTAGTCGGTGGGCAAGCAGGTTACGCGGTGAAAGCGGGCACGGCAATATTGGCGATTGTCCTCACAGCGACAGGCCTGGTACTGCACACACTCCAGACAATGTGCAAAACGTTAAGGAATTGGTGATTGCTGACACACACATCACAGTGGACGAATTGTCACGCTACTTTGGGATAGGGGAAGGAAGTGTTTGCAGAATACTGAAAGTGTTGACGTTAAAAAAGGTTTGTGCCAGGTGGGTTCCCAGGATGTTGACAGTGGCTCATATGCGGCGAACTTTTGGAACAATACGCGAGAATGGTGGAGATGAATTTCTTGGAAGAATTGTGACAGTCGATGAAACGTGGCTCCATCATTTTTCACCAGAGACGAAGAGGCAATCAATGGAGTGGCATCATGCAAATTCACCCAAGAAAAAAATTCAAAACCACACCTTCTGCTGGAAAAGTTATGGCTGCGGTGTTCTTCGATTCCGAAGGACTCTTGCTTGTGGACATCGTGCCAAGTGGAACCACCATAAATTCTGATGCGTACGTGACGACACTGAATAAACTTCAAGCTCAACTGAGTCGTTTTCGACCACATCGCCAAATACTGGATGTTTTGCTGTTGCACGACAATGCGCCGCCACATGCTAGTCAAAAAACCATGGAAGCGATCACAAAACTCGGATGGACAACATTGAAACACCCGCCTTACAGTGCAGACCTGGCTCCATGTGACTATCATCTCTTTGGGAAACTGAAACACACTCTTCATGGAACAAGGTTTGAAGATGATGACTCCCTTGTGCACGCTGCCAAACAGAGGCTCCAACAGCTTGGTCCAGAATTTTACCGTGCGGGTATACAAGCGCTGGTTGCAAGATGGCGTAAGGCAGTTGTGAAGGATGGAAATTATGTGGAGAAATGGAAATATTGTTCCTAAGGGATGTATCTACACACTGTAAAACTTTCAAACATGTAGAATAAAAGATGGATTTTTAAAAAATAGTGTGCATTTCTTTTGGAATGACCCTCGTAGCAACAGCTGCGTCAATCTGGTTTCTTAATTCAGGGAGGTCTGCTGGAAGCGGAGCCACGTACACACGATCCTTGATGAAGCCCCTAAGGAAACAATCTCATGGCGCAAGGTCGGGTGAACGTGGACGCCATGCAAAGCAAGCCCCTTGCGGCCTACTCGGCGCTTAGGGAGAACTCGGCTTTATACTTGTTCCGTGTGACAAATTGTGCTCACACTGAACATTTATAAGGTTCTTGGATAAACTGTTTGAGCTGCTCTTTCATTTGACATGTCATTTGTAACTGCAAGTTTCATGTAAAAATATTATAAAAGCGTTAAAAACCAGATATTCATTTATAAACACCCTGTATTAGGGACACAAACGTACTGACAGAACATAAGAGCCTCCTGCAAGGAGAATGCTGCTGTTTATACAAATACTGAATATTACAGAATGTGCAAACAGCACAAACATATGAAGTTTCGAAAACCTTCCGAAACGATAAATTCTAAATAATAAACAACTACTGACAGCTCGCCAGCCAGCGACGCTCACTGCTACACCACACTGCAAGAAGCGAAGCTTGCAGCACTGCGTCATCTCCTGGAGAAAAAGTTCTCATTTCTACATCTACGTGATTACTCTGCTGTTCCCAATAAAGTGCCTGGAAGAGGGTTAAATGAATCACTTTCAAGCTGTCTCTCTACCGTTCCACTCTCGAACGGCACGCGGGAAAAACGAGCACTTAAATTTTTCTGTGCGAGCCCTGATTTCTCTTATTTTGTCGTGATGATCATTTCTCCCTATGTATGTGAGTGCCAACAGAATGTTTTCGCAATTGGTGCAAAAAACTGGTGATTGAAATTTTATGAGTAGATCCCGTCGCAACAAAAAACTCCCCTATTTCGCGATAATACAAATCGAGCTGCCCTTCTCCGTACTTTTTCGATGTCATCCGTCAGTCCCACCTGATGCGGATCCCACACCACACAGCAAGACTCCAGAATAGGGCGGACAAGCGTGGTGTAAGCAGTCTCTTTAGTAGACCTGTTGCACCTTGTAAGTGTTCTGCCAATGAATCGCAGTCTTTGGTTAGCTCTACACAAAATATTATCTATGTGATCGTTCCAATTTAGGTTATTTGTAATTGTAATCCCTAAGTATTTAGTTGAATTTACAGCCTTCAGATTTGTGTGAATTATCGCGTAATCGAAATTTAGCCGATTTCTTTTAGTACTCATGTGAATAACTTCACACTTTTCCTTATTCAGGGTCAAAAATGGCTCTGAGCACTTTGGGACTTGACTTCTGATGTCATCAGTACCCTAGAACTTAGAACCACTTAAACCTAACCAACCTAAGGACATCACACACATCCATGCCCGAGGCAGGATTCGAACCTGCGACCGTAGTGGTCACTCGGCTCCAGACTGTAGCGCCTAGAACCGCACGGCCAGTGCGGCCGTCATATTCAGGGTCAAAAGCCACTTTTCGCACCATACAGATATCTTATCTAAATCATTTTGCAAGTCGTTTTGATCATCTGATTACTTTACAAGACGGTAAAGGACAGCATCATCTGAAAACAAACTAAGACGGCTACTCAAATTGTCTCTTATGTCGTTAATATAGATCACGAACAACAGAGGCCCTATGACACTTTCTTGGGGAACGCCGGATGTTACTTCTGTTTTACTCGATGACTTTCCGTCTATTACTATGAGCTGTGACCTTTCTGACAGGAAATCACAAATACTGTCGCACAACTGAGGCGATACGCCGTAGGCACGCAGTTTGGTTAGAAGACGCTTGTGAGGAACGGTGTCGAAAGACTTCTGGAAATCTAAAAATGTGGAATCAATTTGACATCCCCTGTCACAGCACTTTTTGCTTCATGAGTATAAAGAACTAGTTGTGTTTTACAAGAACGATATTTTCTGAAACCGTGCTGACTATACGTCAATACGTCGTTTTCTTTGAGGTACTTTATAATGTTCGAATACAGTTTATGTTCCAAAACCCTACTGTAAATCGACGTTAGTCATTTAGGACCGCAATTCAGCCCGTTTTGGATATTGGTGTGACTTGAGCAATTTTCCAGTCTTTAGGTAAGGGTCTTTCTGTGAGCGAGTGGTTGTATATAATTGCTAAATATGGAGCTATTTTGTCAGCATACTCTGAGAGGGACCGGAGGCCTTGCTTTCAGTAAGTGATTTAAGCGGCTTTGTTACACCGAGAATATCTACTTATGTTTCTCATCTTGGCAGTTGTTCTTGATTGGAATTCAGGAATATTTACTTCGTCTTCTTTGGTGAAGGAATGTTTAATAACTCTGCTTCAGTGGCACTGTCATCAGTGACTTCACCGTTGCTATCGCGCAGTGAAGGTATTGATTGCCTCTTGCCACTGGTGTGCTTTATGTATGACCAGCATCTCTTTGGGTTTTCCGCCAGATTTCGAGACAGAATCTCGTTGTGGAAATTATTAAAAGCATCTCACACTGAAGTACGAGCCATATTTCGAACTTCTGTAAACTTTGCCAATCTTGGGGATTTTGCGTTCTTTTAAATTTGGCATGCTTCTTTCGTTGCTTCTGAGACGACAATCTGACCCGTTTTATGTTCCATGGTGGATGAGTACCATCACTTGTTAATGTATGTGGTATATATCTCTCAATTGCTGTCGATACCATCTCTTTGAAAACATTCCACAGCTTTTCTACACTTACATGATCATATCGGAAGGAGTGAAGACTGTCTCTTAAAAAGGCGTTAAGAGCATGTTTATAAGCATTGGAGATGAGTACAGCACCCTGGATCTAGGTTTTGTGAGTGGTCCTCTGTATGGCATCACTGCCTGATCCACGCAACTCCCGTCTAAGCATCACGATAGTTTAGTAGGTCTTCAGCTTCCCATCGGCGATCTGCGCCTCAGGATTGTTGTAAGGCTTCATACAGAGCAAATGGACGACTTCTCTGCCCTGTTGTCTTCTTGACCGACGGTATTAATCCTAGATTTCGTATGTGGCGTCCAACAAGTGGAGAAGGATACGATACGACCCAAAGTAGAGCTTTAATACCTCTCCCGATAGTCCCACATTCCAGACGGCGTAAAAATCCGTACCTCACCACAGGATGTGAACTGGAATAAACACACTGAGGATCTACTGGAACGTTTGAGTTCAGCTACTTATGCTATTAGAGTCATTGCAAATTTTGGCGATATACATCTGAATAAATTAGCTAACCACGCCTATTTTCATTCTCTTCTTTCGTATGGCATCATATTCTGGGGTAACTCATCATTGAATTAAAGATTGTTCATTGCACAAGAGCGTGTAATTCGAATAATTGCCGGAGCTCATCCAAGATCGTCCTGCAGACACTTATTTAAACAGCTAGAGATCTTCACTGTAGCCTCACTATATATATATATATATATATATATATATATATATATATATATATATATATATATATATATATATATATATATTCACTTATGAAATTTGTTATTAACAATCCGAACGCATTCAAAAGTAATAGCAGTGTACCTGGCTATAACACTAGGAGAAAGGATGTCTTCACTACTCAAGGTTAAATCTAACTTTGGCTCAGAAGGGGGTAACAAGTCTTTGGGCACTTACCTAATAGCATAAAAAATCTGACAGATAGCCATATAGCCTTTAAAAGGAAATTAAAAGAATTTCTTAATGGTAGCTCCTCCTACTCATTAGATGAATCTTTGGATGTAGTAAGTGGGTAATTTCCCCAACACCCACAAAAAAAATTAAAAATATTGTCATGTAATATTTTGTGTAATGTAATATCTTGTATAGACACCTTTTATTAACCTGACACGTTCCACATCATTACGAAGTGTCGTATTCATGATCTATGGAACAAGTACTAATCTAGTCTAAATTGATCTATGTTTGGTGTTGTAGTCTTTATCCAGCTGTACTGGGCCTGCATGCAAGCCAGCTTGTTCGGTTCTGGTGGTGAGCATGTCTGCCAACGGCCTATTAAAACTTTCTCTGAGGCCATTCGTGTATGGATGGCAGGCAGTTGTCATTCTGTGCGTAATCTGACATGACACTACCTCTTATGCTCATCTCGACTGGAAAACTTTGTTTGCGGACAGAAATCGTCACTCAGTGTCTGTGCTTCAAAATGACGTTTCCTGCAAGGAACCTTGCAATTTCCAGAACTCTGACAGTCAGTACGGTTTTGGTGACAGTCTACACTGACTACCTCACCCACTACACTATCATCCATCGTTTTCCATTTTTCGACCTCTGGAACCACCACAAGAGGTCGTTTTCCAGTGCTGAGGAGTGGCGCTGCACGGACAGTTGACACCAGAAGCCTCAGAAGTAACTGCAGCATGTGCCTCCATCACTACAGTGGCTCAAATAGAGACCTGCTCAGTTGTACACGTGTCTGATTCTGTCTAAATTATCCTGCATCCTAGGTGACCAGATGTTGCAGTGTCATGGAAACTTCTGGATAGCTCGCTGTACATGGGCAGTCATTTCTACCCCATCTGCTCGTAGTTCCTCCTATACAGTGTTCTGTTTATTAATTCAACTACTCCTTTGGTTAGTTCCTCCTCCAATGCTTATATGGTTTTCAGCAATGCTATATCTCCCCTCTGTTCAGCGGCAATGTCATTTAATGCAGTGATGACTGAGATTTTCTCCACGCTGCTGTGTTGGACGAAATGCAGTTGGAAGGCAGTTAATTTCCTTGTGACTGCATCCATTTTCTTATACACCTGAAGCCTCAGTACCCAACTCGCCAGTCAGTCCAACGTATCCTTCAGGCTAGTCACCCACCTTAAGTAGTGGTGGCCCATCACAACCGTGAATGGTTCGCCAAATAGATGAGACCAAAACCTGTTGATGGCCCAAGCAATTGCGAGGCACCTTTCTCAGTTGTACAGTAGTTCGCATCGGACTTGGATAGTACCCTGGAGGAGTAAGCTGCCACCTTTTGCAGCAGCTTTCTGAGTTTTTACTAGAACTGCACCTATGACAGATGACCTGAAACTTGTCACGGACAGACAAGAAGCGACTGTCATTTGCTTCTTAGATTTCAGCAAAGCATTTGATACTATCGACTTCGACATCTTACTAGCCAAACTTAGCGGCCTAAATTTCTCACCAAGTGCAGTGCAATGCTTTCGCTCATACATGACGTCTCGTCAGCAACGCGTCCTGTCCGGGAATATAAAATCACTATGGCGGCTGATAGTGTCTGGCGTTCCCCAAGGCTCAGTACTAGGTCCCATACTCTTCTCTCTGTGTCTTCAATGATGTCATTGGTTCTGACCTATTGCGAATATCATATATATGCTGATGACCTTCAGTTGTATCTAAGTGCGAAACCAAGCAGTCTTAAGAAAGCTACTCAAAATTTCAATACTGATCTCGATGCACTATCAAAATGGGCACAGGACATAGGACTAAAACTAAATCCATCTAAAACGCAAGCGGTACTTGTTGGTTACTCTTAGCTCATTAGCCCAAAACATCAGGAATCCGTACCATCTCTTATCCTAAATGGAACAAATATTAACTTCACTCCCTCAGCAAAGAGTTTGGCAGTAATAATAAATGAAAATATAAATTGGACAGAGCACGTAACTGCCGTGTGCAAAAAAGCATCAGCATCCCTTCATGTCCTACAAAAATATAAAAAAACCCCTTTCGATCTGAAAAAGAAAATACTCCCAATCATTGACTACAGCGATATTATCCTACAAGGCCCCTCTGAGGACAATTCGCGACGTCTGGAACTGGTCATGAATGCCTGCGTCCGATATATCTGTGACGTTCGACTTTTTGATCACATTTCATCAGCATATGCAAAATTGTCCTGGCTGCGTGCATACAAACGCAGAGATTTCCATACACTCTTGTCTACTGCCTTATAAATGTACACTGTCACTCACCTCTCTCCTCGTCCTTAACGCTTATGTCGGAACAACATGACAAACACACCTTCCCTTCATAATAAAATCCTCTGTTCCACTGCATCGCTCAGTCACCTTCTCCAAGTCCTTTACAGTAGCGGGAACCCGACTCTGGAATAACCTCCCCCGTTATGTTAGAGAACTTAAAAACATGTTCGGCTTCAAAAAACAGTTAATGATGTATCTACTTGAACAACAGTAATGCCTTCCTCTGTACATTAATGCACTTCACCTCATTACTTCCCTCTTTCCCCCTCCTTAAATCTCCCTTCCCCAAAACTCGCTACATTAGTAAACATCTACTTTACACACGAAGATATTAATGTACATCTGCACAAATCTTCATTACTATTGCCAATTTTTCTCATGTTTATCATTATTATATGATATTATTGACTATTATCGCTTTTATCATAATTTGTATGTATAGCACCTGTTGTAAAATATGCCAGCACTTACTTTATTAGGTCTTAGTCATTACTCTTTATTCATATTGTCACTAGAGTAATCTAATTTTCTTATTTAAACCATTGTCATGATGTAACTCTGATGTGTGAAATGCTGCATGTGTGAAACACTGGTCCGATGTAAGAGTGTGCCTGATGACCCTAATCTGATCAGGTTAAATAAATAAATATTTCATAAGCATTAGTGTAGGTGTGAAGTTCTGTTTCAGCATTCTCGTCATACAGTCATAGGACTGAAAAAGCTGTTAATTCCTCCTTAAGGACAACTTGGTCCTTCTTGCAGCTCATTCTAGGAACATTTGGGGCCACCCTGTAGTATTTCTTCCAATGTACATTGGTACAAAAATCCGTTAGGAATCACTGGTGGTCCCAAGTGGCTGTAATTGAAGTGTAGCTACTCACGGATGTCCAGTGCAGACAGTAATTATCGTATGGCAGCGAAATGTGGTATATATCTTCTAATGTGTTAACAGAGAACCAATCTACACTGGAACAAAATTAGTTCCATATTTGGCCATCAGGTGCTAGTGGCGCTGTACAGCATCTCACCTAGGTCTCTGGTGCTCATATTGATAAAACTGTGTAAGTGGCAGGTAATAACATCAACAGCATTATGCTTTTATCATTTATTTCGCATTTCCTGCCCACATTCCCCTCCTAACCCCTTACATGTGGAAACATTTCTATAAGTGTTTCTTGCATTCACAGCACCAAATTTGCACCTGGTGGCCAAAATTTGAATTAGTTATTTTTCTGCATTACCACATTAGGATATCTATTAAGTTTCACTGCCATACGATAATTGCAGTGCACACTGGATCTCTGTGAGTAGATGCACTTTGATTATAACCACCAAGCTATTCCAAGAAATTGTATCACATTACAAATGAACAGAGAAATCGTAAAATCTATGACACTCTGATTTTTCTCTGGATCAGGAGAGACTCCACAGCCATTAACTAGGTACCCTAAGATTTTTATTTCTTGTGCAATGAAGAGGCAGTTTTTCGGATTCAGGTGAAGTCTTCACTTTGAACAAACTCCAACATGGTTATCAGGCAGATTAAATTTTCTCAAAAGTCTTTGAAAAAGTGACAGTGTCGCCCACAGAGCAAAACACGTCATCCATCTAAGGTGTTGAAGGAGGTTGTTCATCATACAGTGAGTGATGGCTGGGGCTTTACGTAGTCCAAATGACGTAACTTTGAACTCATAGAGGCTGTCAGGATTTATGAAGGCAATCTTTCTCCGATCAGCCTAGTCACCCTCGATTTGCCAGTACCGTGTCTCTACGTTTATAGGTTCAGGGATGTCATCTTGCAACATCTTCTCCACTTCCTCCGTGATTATCTGTTGTTCAGCTAAAAACACAATACACGAGAACTGGACAATTGGTGGATAAAACCCAGTGTTGATACAGTCATTGGCCACTTGGTGTGTGTTTTCTCCACTCTGGTATCGGAAGCTTCCAAGAATTGTCACGGAATGGCTAACATTCACTGACAGTGTTCCTCAGTCAGGCCACGTTCTGTTGGCAGTTCAGTTGTAGTTTCCTCCACTGTATTCTCTGTAGTGATAGTAAAGCATGATTCTCCACTGACAGCGCAGTGTTGCCAATCCTGGACTAGTATGGCTGTTACTGTGCATACAACTTTTAGGGATGAGTTGTGGCTGTTTATGGAAATCAGTGGTCTCCACTACTTCTTGATATGGTATATAGATTTCTTTTGTGAGTTCGAGCGTCTTTTTGCAGTCAACAAAAGCTTCACAGTTTAACTGAGTATCTGGATTGATGACCAGAACTCATCTCATTGAGTATGGCAAAAATAACAACGTTTTAAATGTAAGCAAGTATCCAACGTAATCTTTGTTCTGTGTACTTGTTAGAATAACTTCACCAATCTCGAGCTCTGATATTCCCCAATATGACTACTTGTGATGCCTGCAAGAAGTCCCATCCAAGAATAACGTTTTAACTACATTCCATTAAGAAGATAAATTTGAAGGGCTACATTTTGTCATCAGTGATTATTCTTGCAATACATTTTCCTGTCATATGGTAGCATTTCCAATTTAGAACCTTCAGTGGGCTCTCGTTTATATTAAGGGACAATCTTCTTGAGCTAACAACAATAAGTATTCGACACTGCAAACGAAGAAGAACCCGAATCAATTATCAACAATACAGATTCAACATCGTTGATGATGTTGATGACATTCCCCGGCATCTTGGTAACTGTCATCTGCGGAGGCCTCAGATAATAAGCGTAAATGTGGTTGCCAGTCAAATGCTTTTCAGAAATGAAGAAATACCGCATCTACCTGTTTGCCGTAATCCAAAGCGTTCAATATGTCATGCAAGAAATGTGCAAGTTGGGTTTCATATGGTCGATGTTTTTGGAGTCAACGCTGTTTGGCATGGAGAAGGTCATTCTGTTAGAGATATCTCATTATGTTTGACCTCACAATATATTCTAAGAGTCTACAACAGGTGGATGGTAGTGTTGTGGATCTCTTCTGCCACCCTTCTTGTTAATGGGTGTGACCTATGCTATCTTCCAACTACTGGTCACATTTTTTTGTTTGAGGAATCTTCAATGGATTACAGTCAGCAAAAAGTTCAGGATATGATCTGACACCTATTTCATTGGGCGCAACTTTAACGATTTCGGGTGTTTCTCTACACCACTGGCACTGACGTATGTCATTCATCTTCTTAGGTGTACAAAAATTTATTTGGGGCTTTTCTCTTGTGTCTTCCTTTGTAAAGAAGCATTTTAAAATGATGTTACACACTTCAGTTTTTGCCCAATTCCAGTTCTTGTCTTGTCCATGAGTTACTGGACACTAACTTTGATTCCATTAGCAACCTTTATACACACATCAAAAAAGTTTTGCATCACCCCTGTTCCCAGAACTCCTGAAGATAGACATTGGCTATGGATATTGTATCATAGGCACAGTCGCTTTGACTGTTCAGAGATATCACTAAACTCGCCCAAAGATATAAACAACCATGCATGAGCAGCGCCTATTAAACTGAGGGGGTCCGACAGCCGATCAGTTCCAGTCATTGCACCAAGGAGGACATACATGGCTCGTGTTGTCTGTAGTTCAACCATGGCTAGATGGTCAATACCGTGGTTCAATTGCAACTGCATTGTTACTTTGTGCCAGAAAGGACTCTCAACAAGGGAAGAGTCTAGGCGCATTGGAGTGAACCAAAGTGATGTTCGGACTGTTGATGACATGCTTTGCTCGGGCCGCCCAAGGGCTACTACTGCAGTGGATGACCACTACCTATGGATTATGGCTTGGAGGAACTCTGTCAGCAGTGCCACCATGTTGAATAATGCTTTTTGTGCAGCCACAGGATGTCGTGTTAAATAACTCAAACTGTGCACAAGATGCTGCACGATGCGCAACTTCACCCCCGACATCCATGACAAAGTCCATCTTTGCAACCGTGACACCATGCAGTGCAGTAGAGATGGGCCCAACAACATGCTGAGTGGACCGCTCAGGATTGACATTATGTTCTCTTCACCGATGAGTGTCGCATATGCCTTCAACCAAACAATCGTCGGTAACGTGTTTGGAGGCAACCAGTCAGTCACACTGTCCAGCGAGTGCATGGAGGTTCCCTGCTGTTTTGGGCATTATGTGGGATAGACATATTCCACTGGCGGCCACGGAAGGCGCCGTAACAGCTGTACGATACGTGAATGCCATCCTTCAAGTGATAGTGCCTCCATATGGGCAGCATACTGGCGAGACATTCGTTCTCATGGATGACAATTCGCGCGCCCATCGTGCACATCTTGTGAATGACTTCCTTCAGGATAATGACATCACTCGACTAGAAAGGCCAGCATGTTCTCCAAACATGAATCCTATCAAACAAGCCTGGGATAGATTACAAGGGCTGTTTATGGACGACGTGACCCACCAACCACTCTGAGGTATCTACGCAAAGTCGCCGTTGAGGAGTGGGACAATCTGAACCAACAGTGCCTTGATCAACTAGTGGATAGTATGCCACGACGAATAGAAGCATGCATCAATGGAAGAGGACGTGCTACAGGGTATTAGAGGTACCGGTGTGTACATCGATCTGGACCACCACCCTTGAATGTCTCGCTGTATGGTGGTACAACATGCAATAAAAAGGGCATAAATGATGTTTATGTTGATCTCTATTCCAGTTGTCTCTACTGGTTCTGGAACTCTCAGAACTGAGGTGATGCAAAACTCTTTTTGATGTGTGTATATGACAAGAATTCTTTGAGTTTTGTAATAGGTCATTTGATAATAATCTTCTACAGTAGACTCTAAAGGCTTCGTGCATTGGTCTCTTGACAGCCAAACAGTTTCAGTCACAATTTTTCTATCTATAACTCTATGCTTTGTTTTGCTCCTATTGTGCAATAGTCCCTGTTGCTTTAGAAGTTTCTTTACTGTGACAGTACACAATAGAGAGTCTCTAGTGGGCACACCCAGTGAGTGGTCAATTATTCTTTTGAACTTGAGCGATAGCTCCTCCACATGCTCCTGCCCTGCGTTGAAAGTTTCAAGTTCCTCATTGAAATAAGAGTACTGTTTTTTTATCTAATTTACTAAACATATATATGTTTCTGCTTGTTTCAGTTGCCCTAAGTATTTTCGTAGTCATTCTTGCCACAGCCATAGCATGGTCACTGATACCAGCTTCGATATGGACACCCTCAAAGAGGGCAGGTCTGTAGCCATTATATCTAAACTACATCCACTGTGAATGGGGTTCTGAACCTTTTGTTCTGGGCAGTTTTCAGAGCATGCATTTATGTTTCACGGGACGTCTTGTCACGCCTCCCACTATCAAAACTGTAATTTTCCCACTTGATTGTTGGGTGATTCAAATATCCACTGATGATTATAGTGTGATTAGAGAACTTACATATGAGTGAACTGATGTTTTCCCTATAGTTTTTGGTTACATCGGGAGATGAGTCTGGTGGTCAGTAGATGGATCCAATTACCATTTTTTGCCCGCCCCTGGTACTAAGTCTTGCCCTGACAGTCTTACATGCAGCTCCACTTTCCATCTCAGTGGATTTGTGTGTCACAAATACATCACCTCCAAATACTGTTAGCCTATCCTTTCTATATACACCTAAATTGTCACCAAACATCTCACTGCTATTGACTTCATGCTTTAACTAGCTTTCTGCATCTAGTATTATGTGTGCTTCACTGCTTTTCAGGAGCGCCTCAGACTCTGGCAGTTTGTTGCAAATGTTTCGGCATTTAACTACTAGGCTTTTAATATTCTCGGCTGTTGGGGACATCCCTTTAGAACTTACACTTATACTTCTGGGTCTCCTACAGCTGTTGTTACCTGGACTGAATAGAGTCGCCTAATCGAAAAAGAAACCCTTGTGTGCATCTCGCACACAGTCAGCTACTCAGGTACAGCCTCTGATGTGTAGTGCCCATCTGACCCATTTAGGGGATCCTACTGTTCTCAGCCATATGGAGCACATCAAGGAAGTCGCAACCTAGCTTCTCGCAGAACCTTGGGAGTCTCTGGTTCAGTACTTCCACTCGACTAAGAATCAGGGGGCCACGATCAATTCTGGGAACAATGTTGGAAATTGTCTTCATTTAAACTCTGTGCACTAAGCTGGTCTTCTCAACATTCCCTGCCAGTTGCTGAAATGATCCAAGTAAGACCTCATAGCCTAAATGATAGGCATCATTTGTTCGCATGTGTGCCACAATCAGCAGTTGGCTGCATCCTATTTCCTCAATGGCTACTGGAATATCCTCTTCAACCTGTTGAATGAGGCCCCTAGACACACACACACACACACACACACACACACACACACACACACACACACACACCGAGTGCACCTGATGTTTTTTGGTCTGTTGCCGCAATTTTCCTAAGGGGTACCATTATTCACTATACGTTTGAACTGCCAGTGACTTCTACCCTTTTACGTTTGCCTCCTCTTGACACAAAAAGCAGGTTCCCAACAGGTGAAGTGAGTCTCACTGGCTCAAAGCACTTACATTAGCATTTCTATAATCTGAATATACAGCCAGTACTGCATTAATTTCCAATATTTGTAAATGAGCTGCTGTGAACCTAAAAATTAACTTTCACTAATTAGTCAATAATACTTGCCTACACAGTTCTTATCCATGCATCACATCATACATGTAATAGAAACATCACATAGTTTCACCACACAAATTAATCACTATGTACTCATTAAGGTTTTATATACCAAAGTCACACTTCCTGCCACTGTAGCACATCAAACCGAAGGGTCTATAAAAAACGATGCTTTTTAGAGAGGTCTTTGATGCAGTGCATTATTGAAATTACATAGTTTCGTGATATGAACAGAGGGGGGGGAATTAGACTTTGGCGCGAATTGTGCCCTCTTCCACACACCGCTTGGTGGCTAGTGGAGTATACAGGGTGTTACAAAAAGGTACGGCCAAACTTTCGGGGAACATCCCTCACACACAAATAAAGAAAAGATGTTATATGGACATGTGTCCGGAAACGCTTAATTTCCAAGTTAGAGCTCATTTTAGTTTCGTCAGTATGTACTGTACTTCCTCGATTCACCGCTTCGGTGCTTGTGTTGACATGCGACTCATTGCTCTACAGTACTAGCATCAACGACATAAGTACGTAGCATCAACAGGTTAGTGTTCATCACGAACATCGTTTTGCATTCAGTGCAATGTTTACAAATGCGGAGTTGGCAGATGCCCATTTGATGTATGGATTAGCACGGGGCAATAGCCGTGGCGCAGTACGTTTGTGTCGAGACAGATTTCCAGAACGAAGGTGTCCCAACAGGAAGACGTTCGAAGCAACTGATTGACGTCTTAGGGACTACGGAACTATCCAGCCTATGACTCGTGACTGGGGAAGACCTAGAACGACGAGGACACCTACAATGGAGGAGGCAATTCTTCGTGCAGTTGACGATAACCCTAATGTGAGCGTCAGAGAAGTTGCTGCTGTACAAGGTAACGTTGACCACGTCACTGTATGGAGAGTGCTACGGGAGAACCAGTTGTTTCCGTACCATGTACAGCGTGTGCGGGCACTATCAGCAGCTGATTGGCCTCCACCGGTACACTTCTGCAAATGGTTCATCCAACAATGTGTCAATCCTCATTTCAGTGCAAGTGTTCTCTTTACGGATGAGGCTTCATTCCAACGTGATCAAATTGTAAATTTTCACAATCAACATGTGTGGGTGGTTCATGCACGATGGAGCTCCTGCACATTTAGTCGAAGTGTTCGTACGCTTCTCAACAACAGATTCGGTGACCGATGGATTGGTAGAGGCGGACCAATTCCATGGCCTCCACACTCTCCTGAAACTCAACCCTATTGACTTTCATTTATGGGGGCATCTGAAAGCTCTTGTCTACGCAACCCCGGTACCGAATGTAGAGACTGTTCGTGCTTGTATTGTGGACGGCTGTGATACAATACGCCATTCTCCAGGGCTGCATCAGCGCATCAGGGATTCCATGCGACAGAGGGTGGATGCATGTATCCTCGCTAACGGAGGGCATTTTGAACATTTCCTGTAACAAAGTGTTTGAAGTCACGCTGGTACGTTCTGTTGCTGTGTGTTTCCATTCCATGATTAATGTGATTTGAAGAGAAGTAATAAAATAAGCTCTAACATGGAAAGTAAGAGTTTCCGGATGCATGTCCACAAAATATATTTTCTTTCTTTGAGTGTGAGGAATGTTTCTTGTAAGTTTGGGCGTACCTTTTTGTAACACCCCGTATATGTAGATGCAGTTGTAAGATGTAGATGAAGATGTAAGTATAAACATGAAAACTGCTTAGAAACAATATATTTTTCTCAATAATAAAGATTTCTTTTAAAATTTTATATTTGTTGTAGTATTTTTTTAATATTTTAACTTCGTTAACCCAGTTTTGGTAACACTCAATTCATGAAAACAGTTTTACTGAAATTCTTCTGCCACAGCCAGAGATGTGGATTCCCTAACACTGAGAGCTGTCGACTGTTGTTTATGTATAAAGTATTTTGGAAAAGCAAATACAGTGCACTCATTTTTCAGTTTGATAGAGCCCTATAATATTTTGCCAAAAACATCAATATTGTTGGCTGTTTTCAGAATTTAAGGATGAAAACTGAAATTACAGTGTAATAGGACAATCTGCACATATTAACCTATAAAATTAAAATAAGTTGTTTTTTTGAACATTTTCTCATGCTAGAGACAAGTTGAGTACCATTTTTGCACAAGATTCGAAAAGTTTCAGACGTAGCTGTGTAGTAAGTGAGGAAGACATGCCAGGAAAACTTTTTCTGGACAAAGAACTGTTATTTGTAACTTAGCCCATGCATAACAATTTATGGAGCCACATTACTTAGTAATAGCAATATGTTGTCAGACTATTGGACGTATATGGTACATCTGACTACAAGGAAGCTAATGAGACACTAAAAATTTTCTAATATTGGAACAGTTAATTGTTGGTATACTGAGAAGAAATGGCTTGTCGAATAGAAGCTCCTAATACAACACTATTCAAGCATGGCTTGTTGCTGTTATAGTGCATAAATCTAAAGTAGCGCATCTTGATAAGGCTGCAAACAGTTTTGATGTAATGTACCAGTACTTTCATCCAGAATTCCTCGATGTCCACATGTTGTTTATAGAAATGGTCTACCATAATTCAAGAATCTTTATTGGCCATTGATCGTACAGGATGAAATAGGCTTCGATTTTTGCACAAATAATAATAAAAATTTCTGACACTTTTTGCAGTGAATATATAGTTGATATACAAGGAGTTTGTAAATCCCATAAACATTAAGGCTGTGAACATAGTACACATTCCACATTATAGTTAAAAACTTGGTGAACACAATTAACATACAAATGTCACTTATAAACTGAACAAAATCATTAACTTAAGTGAATTAACGTAGTTTGACTCTTTGCCTTGGTGGTAATCAATTGCTGATGCAACTTAATATTCACTGTAAACTGTGCTTACCACATGGTGAAACCACAGCATACTACTAACCTAACAGTCGTGACACTTTGTTTCATTTTTGATACCATTGCGACAGTCCGGTAAAACTAATGTCAGAGAACTGTTTATTAATTTCTTTCTCCAGTAAAAATATTGTTTCAGTTATTTTCATAAACAGAATTTTTTTAAAAAAAGGCAGCATAGAACATGTACACCCGATTGGATGTGGGCCACATGCAGTGGATGTGCAATGAAAAAATATAGAAGTTTTGTAAAACGGCTTCATCCCATTATTTCCGAAATATTTATTCACCATTGATCGTTCATTCAGACATATCAGTAGGCTTTATCATTAATACTCAATAAAAGTAATATTGAGAAGGCAACAAATACAGAATACACCACATGATCGAAAGTATCCGGACACCTGACTGAAAATGACTTACAAGTTTGTGGTGCCCTCCATTGGCAATGCTGGAATTCAATATGGTGCTGGCCCACCCTTAGCCTTAATGGCAGCTTCCACTCTCAGGGGTATACGTTCAATCAGGTGCTGGAAGGTTTCTTGGGGAATGGCAGCCTATTCTTCACGGAGTGCTGCACTGAGGAGAGGTATCGATGTCGGGCGGTGAGGTCTGGCACGAAGTCGGCGTTCCAAAACATCCCAAAGATGTTCTATAGGATTCAGGTCAGGACTCTGTGCAGGCCAGTCCATTACAGGTATGTTATTGTTATATAACCACTCTGCCACAGGCCGTACATTATGAGCAGGTGCTTGATCGTGTTGAAAGATGCAATTGCCATCTCCGAATTGCTCTTAAACAGTCGGAAGCAAGAAGGTGCTTAAGGCGTCAATGTAGGCCTATGCTGTGATAGTGCCATGCAAAAGAACAAAGGGTGTAAGGCCCCTCCATGAAAAACACAACCACACCATTACACCACCCCACCATATTTTACTGTTGGCACTACACACTCTGGCAGATGACGTTCACCGGGCATTCGCCATACCCACACCCTGCCATCAGATCGCCACATTGTGAATTGTGATTCATCACTCCACACAATGTTTTTTCATTGTTCAATTGTCCAATGTTTATGCTCCTTACACCAAGCGAGGCATCATTTGGCATTTACCAGTGTGATGCGTGGCTTTTGAACAGCTGATCAGCCGTGAAATCCAAGTTTTCTCATCCCCATCTTAACTGTCCTAGTACTTGCAGTGGACCCTGACGCAGTTTGAAATTCTTGTGTGATGGTCTGAATAGATGTCTGCCTATTACACATTACGATTCTCTTCAACTGTCAGCGGTCTGTCAGTCAACTGAGGAGGTCGGCCTGTACACTTTTATGCTGTGCGTGTCCCTTCACATTTCCACATCACTATGGCATTGGAAACAGTGGAACTAGGGATGTTTAAGAGTGTGGGAATCTCGCGTACACAAGTGACACTCAAACAACTGACCACATTCGAAGTCCATGAGTTCGGCGGAGTGCCCCATTCTGCTCTCTCATGATGTCTGAGTACTGACGTCACTGATATGGAGTACCTGGCAGTAGGTAGCAGCACGATGCACCTAGTATGAAAAATGTATGTTTTGGGGGTGTCTGGATACTTTTGATGACATAGTGTATTCTCAAAACAGAATTTGATTTTTTAATTGTAAAACTTGGTTTCCAGCATTCGATAAATGGCATGAACTGAGCAGAGAATGGTATTTTCGAAGATACTGAGAGCGTTCACTTTGTGAGAGTTCTTGCATTTGCCAAAGCTCTTGTTATTTGTACAAGCTCTTTTTTTTAACAATAAAATTTTCCCAGGCCACACATTTTGAAGTGTGTATCATGATACAGAGTACAGCGATATTTAAATAGCCCCTAACCTGTTTTGTGTTTTTAATCAAGATTTCATAGTGCAGAGACAACTGTATAAATTATTGCCTTCCATACCGGTAGCACGGTGAGGGTTCTGAAAGGATTCTGTTGGTTCTGGTGCAAAAATTCGCATCAGACTCCCATTGTGCATAGTACAATGAACTGAGATCCCAAAAGACACAAAATATAATCAAACAAAACCTAATCGGTAATCATCCACCTCCTCTACAAATTATGGTTATTGAGATTCAAAGTTTGAAGACTTCTACATCTACATATATACTCCGGTAGCCACCAAGCGGTGTTTGGCGGAGGACACAATTCACACCATAGTTATTTCCCCCCACCCCACCTACCTCTGTACCACTCGCGGATCGCGCCAGGGAAAAACGACTGTCTGAATGCCTCAGTACGAGCTCTTATTTCCCTTATCTTTGAATGGTGATCATTGCGCGATTTGAAAGTTGGTGGTAATAATATAAGCTCTACATCATCTGTGAAGATGGGAGTGACAGCTCCTTCTGTTTAACGCACCATCTATCTGCAAATGTCCCACTTCAAACTTTCTATGAGATTTGAAACGCTCTCGCGATGGCTAAATGTACCATTCATGAATCTTGCTGCTCTTCTTTGGACCTTCTCAATCTCTTGAATCAGACCCAACTGTTAACTGTCCCATACAGACGAACAATACTCCAAGACTGGACGAGCTAACGTATTGTAAGCTATTTCTTTTCTTGAAGGACTGCATCGCTTCAGGATTCTACCAATAAACCGCCCTCTAGAGTTCACCTTGCCCGTTATTTGTGTAATCTGATCATTCCATTTGCGATCATTTTGAATAGTCACACCCAGACACTTGACGGACTTTACTGCTTCCAAAGACTGGGCATTTATTATGTACTCGTATATTAGTGGGGATTTTCGCCTTGTTATATAATGGTAAGACAGAGATTTAGGAACCAGGTTTTCAATTGTAAGACATTTCCAGGGGCAGATGTGGACTCTGACCACAGTCTATTGGTTATGAACTGTAGATTAAAACTGAAGAAAGTGCAAAAAGGTGGGAATTTAAGGAGATGGGACCTGGATAAACTGACTAAACCAGAGGTTGTACAGAGTTTCAGGGAGAGCATAAGGAAAAATTGACAGGAATGGGGGGAAATAAATACAGTAGAAGAAGAATGGGTAGCTCTGAGGGATGAAGTAGTGAAGGCAGCAGAGGATCAAGTACGTAAAAAGACGAGGGCTAGTAGAAATCCGTGGGTAACAGAAGAAATATTGAATTTAATTGATGAAAGGAGAAAATATAAAAATGCAGTAAATGAAGGAGACGAAAAGGAATACAAACGTCTCAAAAATGAGATCGACAGGAAGTGCAAAATGGCTGAACAGGCATGGCTAGAGGGCAAATGTAAGGATGTAGAGGCTTATCTCACTAGGGATGAGATAGGTACTGCCTACAGGAAAATTAGAGAGACCTTTGGAGAAAAGAGAGCCACTTGTATGAATATCAAGAGCTTAGATGGAAACCCAGTTGTAAGCAAAGAAGGGAAAGCAGAAAGGTGGAAGGAGTATATAGAGGGTCTATACAAGGGCGATGCACTTGAGGACAATATAATGGAAATGGAAGAGGATGTAGATGAAGATGAAATAGGAGATACAATACTGCGTGAAGAGTTTGACAGAGCACTGAAAGACCTGAGTTGAAACAAGGCCCCGGGAGTAGACAACATTCCATTAGAACTATTGATGGCCTTGGGAGAGCCAGTTCTGACAAAACGCTACCATCTGATGAGCAAGATGTATGAGACAGGCAAAATACCCTCAGATTTCAAGAAGAATATAATAATTCCAATCCCAAAGAAAGCAGGTGTTGACAGATGTTAAAATTACCGAACTATCAGTTTAATAAGTCACAGCTGCAAAATACTAACGCGAATTCTTTACAGACGAATGGAAAAACTTGTAGAAGCTGACCTTGGGGAAGATCAGTTTGGCTTCCGTAGAAATGTTGGAACACGTGAGTCAATACTGACACTACGACTTATCTTAGAAGAAAGATTAGGGGCAGGGAGACCTACATTTCTAGCATTTGTAGACTTAGAGAAAGCTTTTGACAATGTTGACTGGAATACTCTCTTTCAAATTCTGAAGGTAACAGGGGTAAAATACAGGAAGCGAAAGGATATTTACAATTTGTACAGAAACCAGATGGCAGTTATGAGTCAAGGGGCATGAAAGGGAAGCAATGGTTGGGAAGGGGAGAGACAGGGTTGTAACCTCTCCCCGATGTTATTCAATCTGAATATTGAGGAAGCAGTAAAGGAAACAAAAGAAAAATTTGGAGTAGGTATTAAAATCCGGGGAGAAGAAATAAAAACTCTGAGGTTCGCCGATGACATTGTAATTCTGTCAGAGACGGCAAAGGACTTGGAAGAGCAGTTGAACGGAATGGACAGTGTCTTCAAAGGAGGATATAAGATGAACATCAACAAAAGCAAAACGAGGATAATGGAATGTAGTCGAGTGATGCTGAGGGAATTAGATTAGGAAATGAGACACTTAAAGTAGTAAAGGAGTTTTGCTATTTGGGGAGCAAAATAACTGATGATGGTCAAAGTAGAGAGGATATAAAATGTAGACTGGCAATGGCAAGGAAAGCGTTTCTCAAGAAGAGAAATTTTGTTAACATCGAGTATAGATTTAAGTGTCAGGAAGTCATTTCTGAAAGTATTTGCGTGGAGTGTAGCCATGTATGGAAGTGAAACATGGACGATAAATAGTTTGGACAAGAAAAGAATAGAAGCTTTCGAAATGTGGTGCTACAGAAGAATGCTAAAGATTAGGTGGGTAGATCACATAACTAATGAGGAGGTATTAAAAAATGGTTCAAATGGCTCTGAGCACTATGCGACTTAACTGCTGTGGTCATCAGTCCCCTAGAACTTAGAACTACTTAAACCTAACTAACCTAAGGACATCACAAAACACCCTGCCATCACGAGGCAGAGAAAATCCCTGACCCCGCTGGGAATCGAACCCGGGAAAGCGGGCGCGGGAAGCGAGAACGCTACCACACGACCACGAGATGTGGGCTGAGGAGATATTGAATAGGATTGGGGAGAAGAGAAGTTTGTGGCACAACTTGACTAGAAGAAGGGATCGGTTGGTAGGACATGTTCTGAGGCATCAAGAGATCACAAATTTAGCATTGGAGGGCAGCGTGGAGGGTAAAAATCGTAGAGGGAGACCAAGAGATGGATACACTAAGCAGATTCAGAAGGATGTAGGCTGCAGTAGGTACTGGGAGATGGAGCTTGCACAGGATATAGTAGCATGGAGAACTGCATCAAACCAGTCTCAGGACTGAAGACCACAACTACTGCCAGTCATTACAATACACATTTATTTTCTGCAAATCCTCGTTGATTTGTTCACAACTTTCGTGTGATACTACTTTCCTGTAGACTACAGCATCATCGGCAAACAGTCTAAGGCCGCTGTCAATACCATCAGCCAGATCGTTGATGTAATTCGTAAAAAGCAGCGGACCTATTACGATGCCCTGGGAACACCTGAAGTTACGCTTGTTTTTGTTGAAGTCACTCCGTTCAGGACAACATACTGCTCCCTGTCCGTTAGAAAACTTTCTGTCCAACTTTATATGTCATCGGATAGACCGTAAGTGAGCACTTTTTGTAGCAAGCGACAGTGCAGAACTGAGTCGAACGCCTTTCGAAAGTCGAGATATATGGCATCAACCTGGGAGCCGGTATCTAGAGCCTGTTGTATATCATGCACAAAGAGGGCCAGCTGTGTCTCACATGACTGCTGTTTCCTAAAAACGTGCTGGTTTCTGCAGATGGGACCGCGCAGGTTTCTGCAGATGAGCTTCTCATAGTCTATAAAGGTCATTATGTCTGAACACAAAATATGTTCCAAGATTCTACAACGAATCGATGTCAGTGTAATTGGCTGGTAATTATGTGCGTCCGATTTTCTACCATTTTTATAGATTGCTATGACCTGGGCCTTCCTCCAGTCCCGTGGAACTTTCCGCTGTTCCAGTGATCTGATAGATGACGGATAAGAATAGTGCTATATTTGTAGCATAGTCAACGTAAAATCTTACGGGGATACCGTCTGGGCCAGACGCCTTCCTGGCGTCTAAGGATCTTAACTGTTTTACAATCCCAGATACACTAAACACTATGTCACTCATCCTTTCGTTTGTTCGATAATTGAAAGGGGGGAAAAGTGCTGCAGTCCTCTATCGTAAACGAGTTTTTGAAAGCAAGGTTTAGAATTTCAGCCTTCTGTTTATCATCATCAGTTACATTACCCGTAGTGTCAGCAGAGAAGGTATTGAATTATTTGGGAGCGTTCATAGATTTTACGTACGACCAAAATTTTTTGGGGTCCTTTCGATGGCTGGCTACATTGGTGAAGGTGGCCTCCACCTCTGGAGGAGTGTAAGCCAAGCTGATGATCTGCAGCATTGTACCCAGGGTAGACTAGGGTCCCCTGGTTTGGAGTCAAGTGGAGAATCTAAACCAGAGGCTACGTCGACTCTGTGACGAAAATGGTTGCAGATTCCTCGACCTATGCTATGGGGTGGAAGGTTGTAGGATGCCTCTCGATAGATTGAGGGTGCACTACACACAAGAAGCAGCTACATGGGTAGCACAGTACTTGTGGCGTGCACATGGGGCTTTTTCAGATTAGGTTCCTCCCCATGGGAAACAAACCGCTGGCTTGAAAAATTACCAGTTCACGACACTGGTGTGAGTGTGCCAACTGTAAAAATTATTAGTTCGCCTAAAAAGGTCTTTCCAGAGGATTTAAATATGCTTAATCTCATGTTAGTAAACTGTCGAAGTGTCTGTAGCAAGATCCTTGAGTTTTCTTGTTTGCAAAAGCAAATAAAAGTGTCATTAATGAATATCTTCATAGTCAGCTACAAGCATTCACCACAGGACACAAAGATATTGAGCATCTTTGGTCGGAATTTAAAGGTATTGTCCACCATGTGCTAGAGAAGTATGTGCCTAGCAAAAGTATGGGGGAAGCATCCACCTTGGTACAACAAACATATTAGGAAGTTGCTGAGAGAGCAGAGAATTTTGCACAGTCGTTTTAAACGTAGTTACTGCCCAGTTGACAAACAGAAATAGTGCAAAATGAAAGCAGCTGTCAGAAGTACAATGAGAGATTCTTTTAACGAATTTAAAAGCCATATTTTATCTGGTGCCGATATGTGCAACAATCTGCAGCTGGCTGCATCCCACACGCTCAATAGCTGCTGGAAGACCCTCTTCCACATCCCGGACAAGGCCCCCCCAGCAAGCACACTGTGAATGTTGGACTTCTTCCCCGCCCTACCCGCTATGTTCCTGAGGGGCTCCATGACCCGTCTAACATTGGAGCTCCCAATAACTAACAAACCCCTACCCCACGTGTCTGTCTGGACCTTGCTGAAGGAGCGGCCACTATCCTAGTAGAAGATTCATTCTGATCCGGCTCAGCCTCCCCTCTCAGCATCAGATAGCACACCGAATCTAAAATCAAAGTGCATGGGATTTGGCAGGAGCCTGTGTCCCCCATGCAGCCTTCGTCTTGAGCCTTGAGACCTTGACACAGTCTGCCACCCCACTCTTTGCTGAACGACAAGTTACAATGGTCATCGTAAACAAGCCCCCTCACTTGTGGCACATAAATAACAGTTCTCATCTGTTGGACTAAAAATCAGTTATTAAATATTAAGCAAGCAATAAGACACAAAAAACAGCTTTTTATTATAACAGCAGATGCAATGCCCCCCCCCCCCCCCCCTCTCCCTTTTTCAAGCATACAGCCCAACATCAGTGGCATACACTTTGTACATCAATACCAAACAAATGGCACCTGCGCATGTGTGAACTATGAAATCTTTATGATGTTAAAATAGATGTAGATCTCTGTGGTACACAAACACATGTATACATTATTGCTATCAAACACTATGCTGCCACTATTCCTAGTCCTATAGGTCATTAATATATTTACTATAGACATGCACGATTATGACACTGATGATGGGACATATGGCTGAATACTGGTATGGCAGTTAAATATGTGTATACATGGCTCACAGTGTACCGTAAGACTTCTTTTAACAACTGTGAAAGTTTTCTGCCCTAAGGGTATCTATGGAATGAATAGACTAGAACTGTATATACATCGTGAGTGTAATAAAGAGGGCAGCTATGCCACACAACCAGCATTACACATATTCTACATTTACAATTCTTTTTTAAAATAGTGATGGTATTAAAATTTTCTCTACATGTTGAACCAATATGAATGAGCATTGCAAAAGTCAAAAATATGCCACACAGAGACCATCAACCCATTCTCTGTAAAAAAAAAAAAAAAAAAAAAAAGTAGGAAACCCATGGTACATCTTTCCAGACAGACATTTCAAATAGCATTTCAAGTCAATATGAATTTATAACAGTCTGACATAGTAATTTCCATATTATGTGGCAGTTCTGATAGCAGCTATTGAGTTTTCTATAGATCATCAAGAAATTTTACTGGTGAAAATCTATTGATTTATGGATGAGTATAAGTGGTACACAATTACCTGCAATATTTTTAACCAGACTTGATTTGTAGCATTTATTATAAATTAAAGTTCGAAATCTATCCTCTTGAGTTTTTGAAGGCTTAGCTCCACATTCCTGTAATATCTCCTTCATTTCTAACTAGAGTGTTAACATATTGTCCGAAGTTTATCCAATGGGGGCACATTTTTGCTTTTTGTCTGTTTTGAGCTGTATGACCATACTTAGAGTACTACTGCTTTATTTTCAGTTATATCCCCATAAATGTTTGTTTTTAGTCATATATTACCAGAGATTATCAAAACACATCCACTAAAACTTCATCCCACTTGTTTTTTGAAACAAAATGCTCGTGGCTCTCACTTTGATATTCACTTAATAGATATGAGGTAATCCCGTTCCAGTGAGTCCTGTGTTTATTCTCTGTGCACCTCTGTCATGTCAGCTAGATTCCCACAGTCTAGTAATACATCAACTAGGCAGTCTCCCTCCCATTTCTCACTCTATGCAGGATATATTCAAAGTGTTAATATAAACTTTCAGGAGCACAATTAATGGACGGAGTTGTAAGTTTCCACATTGATTGTGAATTGATGTTTCCTAGTGACATGCACAGAAGTGAAACATCATAATCTGAAATTGTGTTTGTTGGTAATCATACAGTTCAGTGATGAATGCAACAAGCTTGAGTTAAATGTTTTACAAATCCACCATAATTCAAGTAAGTCATTTACATTGGAGTAAATCTAGCACAAAAGGTCTTGTTAATTTTCATCCAAAGCAGTGCCATTTAGCAACCAAGTAGTGTCTTTAATTCTTGACATTATGAAAAACAACAGCACTCAGTGCTATTTAATTGACACAGCCCACTCCTGTTATCTGCACTCAGTTCACTTGTACATAACATTACTCCGCAGTCCGTTGAAGTCACTCTCGACATAACAATAGTAACTTTCCTTCAAAAGAAGTTCTGTATTTAGTGACAGTGGACCCAACTATCTTTCAAATCACAGTTAATCAAAACAAAACCACAAATCATTATATTCTGCATGCACATACCCTGTTATTCATGATAAAAAAGTTAAGATACAAGGCACTTGTGGGCTGTAATAAACATTACTGCAGGCACCGATCTTCATTGACATGAATAACATGAAACTGTTAATGTGATCAATAATTGTGAATGCATTTTCATTGGGATGATTTGACATTAGTGGTATGCACTCTCTCAAGAGAAGTTCACTGATTATGAGACACACAAGTATATTATACATAGGTCTTTTCACATCAAATGCTAGCTGTGTGATTTCTGGCTGCTGACTGTTTTAACACACAAACTTCCATGGAAATTTTTCGCAGTTTACTGCCTTGTGCAGACCCTGGACGTTTGGGAGGGGACAGATATTTATAGATTGGCATAATGGTGGCCTGTTCTCTTGAGAATTACGTTATAATTTGTAAAACTGCAGGGTACAAATTTAATAATGTAGATGACCATTCAGTTCCAATAATGATATGGTTCAACTCAAAGATAGTGAAAAGTTGTAAAACTTCCCAGTATTTTTTGAGTAGCAGGTTGCATCCCTATGTGGTTTTATGAGTAAATTATGTTAATTTAGTCAAATCTTTAAATAACAGCTTATTTGAACAGTCTGGTCAGGTAAAATTAGGTCAACAAAAATACTAGGCCAAGAAAAATACAATGTAAAATCCTGGAATCTCACAAGCCTAATGGCTCAAATGGTGAAAATAGTTTTGGGCATAGGTAATCTTTAATTACAGACAGCTTTTAAGTTAACTAGCTTTTGGAAAATTGAAATAAGTTATTGAAAAGAATGAAACAAGTGCTTTCTAATGAGTGGTGTCTGGACTCTCAAATCTACTGTCTACAGCTTGTGGTCTCGCGGTCGCATTCTCACTTCCCGAGCACAGGGTCCCAAGTTAGATTCCCGTTGGGGTCAGGGATTTTCACCTGCCTCAAGATGTCTGGGTGTTTGTGTTGTCCTCATCATTTCATCATCATTCATGAAAGTGGCAAGATTGGGTTGAGCAAAGGTTGGAATTTGTACGGGCACTGATAACCGTCCAGTTGAGCACCCACAAACCAATCATCATCATCATCATCATCATCCCAAATCTACTGATTGAAATTATTAATACAGCATACTGAGCGAGGTGGTGCAGTGGTTAGACACTGGACTCACATTCGGGAGGATGACGGATCCATCCCACGTCCAGCCATCCTGATTTAGGTTTTCCGTGATTTCCCTAAATCGCTCCAGGCAAATGCCAGGATGGTTCCTTTGAAAGGGCACGGTTGCCTTCCCTCCCTGTCCTTCACTAATCCGATAAGACCGATGACCTTAGTGTTTGGTCTCCTTCCCCAAACAACCCCAAACTAGAGCATGAAATGGTAAAAATAGTGTGAGCCAGTCTCAGTTACCCTTCATTAACACAGTTTACATTCGAACTAACTATACAGTTGTAATCTGTGGACTGAAAATTACAGCCTGAATTATGTAGGCTTACTCAAAAGTCCCTTGATATTTTGGGGAAACACTTTTATTCACAAAATGGAAGTTACAGCTTCATTACACACTATATGGGGGACATACATCAATAGTTTGTGTGGTGACCCTGCAAGTCTAAGTACAGCTCCCATCTCTCCTGTGTGATACAAAACACCGTCACCAACATGTCTTGTGTCATTGCTCCTGCTGCATTGGTTATTCACTGTAACAACTGGTCTTGGCTATTGATCCTTACCTGTTACAGCCCTGACTTTATGATATCCCGAATAAAGAAGTCCAAGGGCATCAGGTCAGCAGAGTGGGCAACCCGAATTATGATTGCAAAGTGCAGAGGTATGCCATCTTGTTGGAAAACAGCAGTCTTTTATCCCATTGCTGGCCGGGGTGGCTGAGCAGTTCTAGGCGCTACAGTCTGGAACCGAGCAACTGCTATGGTTGCAGGTTCGAATCCTGCCTCGGACATGGATGTGTGTGATGTCCTTAGGTTATTTAGGTTCAAGTAGTTCTAAGTTCTAGGGGAGTGATGACCTCAGAAGTTAAGTGCCATAGTGCTCAGAGCCATTTGAACTATTTTTTATCCCATCCTGTTCCAATTGTGATTCCAGATACTGTCAAAGTATGTGTTGTTAAATTGTTCCTATAACTGTCTTTTCAGCAAACATTAAAAGGCTGTATATCCTTGTTTCGGCTACTCCCATCCACACATTTACTTTAAGGATGTTGATTCCCAATCCTGAAGTACATTTGGTTGCTCATCTACCAAAATGTGACAGTTGTGCCTATTCACCTTGCCGCGTATGTGAAATGTTCATTCTTAGCTGAACAGAATGTTTTCTGTTACATTTTCATACTTGATTGCTTGTAGCAGGTCTGCACAAATGAAACCACAATCAGCAGTGTCTTCAGAATCGAGGTGGTGCACAGTCTGGATTTAGTATGCACAATCGTTCAACGTGCATCTCAGTCTCTAACACACAGTAGTTTGCAGGGTTTCTAGTTCCCCACTGAACCATCAAATTTAGGTGGTTGGACTGTGGTTGATAGCATTCTGTTTGGTGTCTGTGGTCTCTGGTGATGTTAATGGCTTCCCATAATGTACTCCATAGGCAACACATTCTGTTATTTTAAACTTATTTACTAAATTCCTGATAGCTTGTCTAGACGTATCTGGCTTTCTAAACTTCCTCAGGAAATCTTGCTGAATCTCTTAGTAAGTCATACCTCTCAACCAAGCCAAAACAACAGCCATTCTTCCTGCAACTGTGAGCATTCTTCAGGAGTATCTGCAAGACGTAGACATTGGTTAGTAATTTCGAGGAAATGTCAAGGGACTTTTGAATCACACTGTAAATTAATGAGAAAGCGTTTTGGCAGCTTAGAATGTATATTGTATATACACAGTACATTTAGTCAGATAAATTTGAAATGTAAAGAAAAAAATTATTATTCAACAGGAGTAGAATAATTTCTGTTGGAAGAGTTTCAGCTTGCTGTGATTACAACAGACTATACAGTTGAGGTGTTGAGCAGTTGACAGGCATATAAACAAGACTGAAAATCATATCTTCCTTCAGAACTAACTTATACAGAAAACACACACATGCATTCACTGTCACATTGCTCCAGCTGACTACATTGTCACAGTGTCCCACAGCAGACTGTTAATGAAGATCTGAGCAGCATTCTCTAAATGTAGAAAACATGAGTTAAAGGAGATGATTAGGAAATAAAATCCTGTAATGTTTTAATATGATGGTGGTGGTGTGCTGTTTGACACAGTCACAGCAGTTAAATATGCATGTGTGATTGCAAAATGATATGAAATGAAACAGGTGTTGTGGGCAGTATGCTTACTGAATGAGCTACTGTTGAGTGGTACATAAGATAAGTAAATAAATTAGTGAAATCAAACTGAAGTAGAAATTAGAAAATAAATGAAAAACTTGGTTTAGTTTAGAAGAATTACACATTGGCAAACAAAGGACAAAGCAGCAGTGGGAACGGCCAGCGCTTGCAAGTCAGCATAGCACGTTCAGGAGAAGCTGTCAATTCAGCCGTGAGAGCATCGCCCGACCGGCTCACGTCAAGAAGATTCTTAGAGAAGCTTTTCACGTGACGGAAGAAGCCATCGCCCTCCCCACATAAGCAGATGCTGTTGATTCAGCTGTCAGGGCATCGCCCGACCGGCTCACGTGTTTCTCAGTTGTCACATGTGGGCAAAGGCCCTCGCCTACATTCCAAGAGCCAATGACCGACGTTAAGAAGATTCTTCGAGAAGCTTTTCAACGTGACAGAAGAGGCAATGACTGTGAAGTCGTTCACCTCCAATGAACTGAAGTGAATAAATATGCGAGACGCAGTGGGCCCGACAGACGAAAGAGAAAAGAGAAGAGAGTAGCAGTAGTTTTCAGTCAGTTTCGGTGCTGAAGACCGTCATGCAAGAAGAGACTACACCATACACAGACGCACCAAGTCCGCTGCTGTAATGGAATAGCAAGCAGCAGCCTCGGAAGCAGAAGACAGAAGTTAAAAGGCATTTGAAGTCTGATTTTTACGTACCACAGTAACTCGTGAGGACGGGAAGGAGACGGCCTCACATCAGCAGTCACCTGTGAGCTGGGATGAAGATCTGATAGCCGAAGACTGGCAAGCGAGAGTCCGTTGTTCGAGTCAGAGACACTGGCCTTACCCCCCCACGCCACTCCGCTGCCCGATGCACAACACACGCGGCCGCTTAGAGAAGAGAAACACTGGGACGCCACATCCAAGGTATTACCATCCGATGCACGACTTTGCTCGCAATAATTAAATGGGCCACCTCGCACTGTGCATCTCCAGTCAACTGGGCGAGACAGCAACATGAGATACACACTGCCACGTTTAATCAGACGCCGCCGCTGCCACAGCAGAAGGCTTCGCAAATGACACAGCTGCCGTTTTCCGAGCCAGAACATCGAGTAAGGAATCAGTTGTACAAAACTTGCAATAAAAGTTATCTTATGTAAAAATTCTGTTTCATTCTACCTCATACCTGAGCCAAGGAAGAACCCACCCTGCCCACTTGTTGTTAAGAGAGAAAAATTAATTTATTTAGTATTTTCACCCTGACATAATGCTTTAGAATCAAATGCCCTTTGCAGTAATGCTCATCCTGACAATTGCCTAGCATCAAAAGAGAAAACCCAGTTACATTTAGTAGCACAAGTGTTACATTTAGTGTCAGAACTGTTACACTACCCACGCACCAAGTTGTGACAGTGTCATGAATTGTCTTTGGACAGAACATTTGGCAAGAACTTTGCTCCATGAAGGCAAGATTCTAGGTTTGAGTCCTAGCCTGACACACAGTTCTGATTATGTCAATTCATCATGTGTTTTTCAATCTCTAGTGAAGATTAAGCTGTGTATACTGACATTGAGAAAATTTAGATACAAATAGACAGTATAGACCTGTGCATAATCAAAGGAACAGAATAAATACTGAATATGTTTCTAAAAATGTTATGCATTGCACTTCAAGTGATACATTTACATCTACATGATTACTCTGCTATTCACAATAAAGTGCCTGGGAGAGGGTTCAAAGGACCTCCTTCAAGCTGCCTCTCTGCTGTTCCACTCTCGACTGGCATGTATGAAAAATGAGCACTTAGTTTTCTGTGCGAGCCCTGATTTGTCTTATTTCATTGTGATGATAATTTCTCCCTATGTAGGTGAGTGCCAACAGAATGTTTTTGCAATTGGTGGAGAAAACTGGTGCTTGAAATTTTATGACAAGATCCCATCACAGCAGAAAACACCTTTGTTTTAATGATTGGCACTCCAATTCATGTATAGTGCCTGTGGCACTATTCCCCTATTTTGTGATAATACAAAATGAGCTGCCCTTCGTTGTACTTTTTTTGATGTCATCCATCAGTCCCACCTGATGCAGATCCCACACCATACAGCAATACTCCAGAATAGGGTGGACAAGCTTAGAACTGTTGCACCTTCTAGGTGTTCTCCCAATTAATCGCAGTCTTCAGTTTGTTCCACCCACAATATTATCTATGTGATCATTCCAGTTTAGGTTAGTTGTAATTGTAATCCTTAAGTATTTAGTTGAATTTACAACCTTCAGGTTTGTGTGACTTATCGAATAATCGAAATTTAGCAGATTCCTTTTAGTACTCATGTGACTAACTTCACACTTTTCTTTATTCATTGTCAATTACCACTTTTTGCATGAAACAGATATCTTATCTAAAGCATTTTGAAATTCATTTTGGTCATCTGATGACTTTTCAAGACAGCAAATGACAGCATCATCTGCAAACAATCTAAGATGGCTACTCAGATTGTCTCCTATGTCATTAATATAGATCAGGAACAATAGATGGCCTATAGCACTACTGTGGAGAATGCAGGATATTACTTATGTTTTACTTGATGACTTTCCATTTATTATTACAAACTGTGACCTTTCCGACAGGAATTAAAGAATCCAGTCGCACAACTTGAGACGATATTCCATAGACAGGCAGTTTGGTTAGAAGAATGGTGTTGAAAGCCTTCTGGAAATCTAAAAATATGGAATCAATATGACATCACCTGTTGATAGCACTCATTACTTCATGAGTATAAAGAGCTAGTCATGTTTCACAAGAACAATATTTTCTGAATCCTTGCTGACTATGTGTCAATAAATCATTTTCTTTGAGGTACAACATAATGTCTGAATAAAGTATATGTTCCAAAACCCTACTGCAAATTGACATTAGTGATACAGGCCTGTAATTCAGCAGATTACTCCTACTTCCCTTTTCGGGTATTGGTGTGACTTGAGCAATGTGCCAGTCTTTAGGTATGGAACTTTCATTCGATGAATGAGTGGTTGATATAATTGCTAAATATGGAGCTATTGTATCAGCATACTCTGAAAGTAACCTGACTGGTATACAATCTGGACTGGAGGCCTTGCCTTTATTAAGTATACAAAAAATGGTATCACAGTTATCAGTCTTACAGTAATTTTACTGCAAAATGACAGGCATTGAAAGAAGTGATTATGGGTTAGAAAATTCAATGAAATTGCAGAATAGAGGGAAGGATACAGGAGCTGATAGGGTACTTATAAGAGTCTAGATAGAGTACGCATAAGAACTTGCTCTGCCTCAAGCAGCTCTGTGCTATAGGTCACTGGAGGAATGAAGTGTTCAACGTGATAGGAAAAGCACACAGGTCATACCTGTTTTCAAGAAGGGTAATCAAACAAATGCACATGACTGTAGACCTATACTGCTGACAGCAGTCTGTTGCAGAAATTTAGAACATGTGTTATGCTTATTAATTGTGTCCATTCTGGACCCTGAAAATCACCTGTATAGGAATCAACATGGATTTCACAATGATAATAGGAAACTCAACTTGCACCATCCATCTGTTAGATGCAGAAGCAGTAGATTCTGACTCCCAAGTTGCTGTATTCCTCAACATTCAGGGCACATTTTCCATAGTTCAGCACTGTTGCCCGATTAACAAAATATGAGCGTATAAAATATCAGACTGACTTTATGAATGTACTGAAGAGTTACTAGCAAACATAACACAGCAGTTCATTTGTAACTGAGAGAAAACTTTAAACATAAAAGTAGCTTTAGACATACCCCTAAAGACTGTTATAGGACCATTATTGTTCATAATATATATAGGGTTTCAAAAATCTGATGCCCAAACTGACAGATATTGTGACAGACACAACAGATTTATTTCATTAAGCAACCTAGTGTCAGGAATGCGCACTGGGGGAGCACCAGGCATGCTTAAATATGCCAGTGATGAAGGAGATAAAAAAGTACCTTTTTCACCCATCACTACTCCAAGGTATCTTTGAAGTATATAGTGTTGTGATGTCCTGACATTCACATTAAGCCAGTAAACAACATGTAGCACTATAGTTCTTGGCCAACAGTCACTAAAAAAGCATGGAGAGCTACATATGGAGAGAACTGAGAGGCGTGCACCGTGTAAGACCTAACATCTCTCAAAATACATAAAATAGAAGTATATTCTACACCTAAGGGCTCAGAGCAAGAGAAATTTCTTGCAGTGGTCACACACATACAGAACATGCCTCACATTTACCACTGAACATTGGTATTGGCTCTGCACTGAAGTTAATGGTGCTTATTTTTGACATTTATTGTAACACTGATCAGAACAATAAAGGGCTGAAATATTTAACATTATTTTATTCTAAATAACACCTGATGACAACCTGGATATGCCATACTCACAGAGATGCATTTCTGGACTTGGTTCTATAATGAAATGTATTCGTTCTTGTCTCCATTATCATATATGTCAGTTGGGTCTTTGTGTTTTTGAATACCATCTGTAAATGACCTAGCAGATAATGTCCAAACCCCCATAAGGCTGTTTGTGGTTGATTCTGTTGCATACAGAGAAGTCAAAAAGCTAGAAAATTGTTATGAAATGAAGACCTGCAGAGGGTTGGCGCTTGGTGTATGGATCGGCAATTGATCCTCAACATAAGCAAATGTATAACAAACTGCACATAAATAGGTGGAATTGCTCCTCTTGTATCATTGCATGATTGCCAAACAGTCACTTGAGGCAGACTCCTCCATTAAATATCTGCAATTTAAAGTGTAATGAGTACATAAAATTAATTGCAGCTAAGACAGATGCACTGAGACTTGTTGGGAAAATCCCTAGAAGTAGCAGTCCACCAGAGAAGGATGCAGCTTGCAAAACCCTCATTCAGCCAATACTTGACTATTCCTTATCAGTCTATGGCCTTACCAGATACGACTGCTAGAGGAATTATACAAAGAAGAGTTGTGCATTTTGTCACATGTTCATTTAATAAGCATGAAAGTGGAACAGAGTGCTCATTGAATTCCAATGGCAGACACCACAAAAGAGATGTCGTGCATGACAGAGTCGTTTACTGTTAAAATCCTAACAGCATTCCTTTCTAGAAGAGTAAGCCAACATATTGGTTCCTCATATGTTTATCTTTGCTAAGATGGAATTAGAGAGATTTGAGCTTTCATGTAGATTTATCAATGATCCCTTTGCAGCACAAAATAAGGTAACTTGTCAGTTATAGATGTAGATTTCTGTGGTATCTTCAGTCACATAACTTCAGAATTGCCTCAGTTAATTGATCAGGAGAACTGAAACAATAATTACCATCATAAATGTTGACTGCCATAGTCAAAATGAGCAAACTGCTCCCAGAAGACTTGCTAAATGGTTCATACAGTGGCTTGCATGCAGTCGGTGCCAAAACCTAAAAGATTTTTTTTAACACTAAAGAAAGTCCTCCTTGTTATCTCATAGTTTGTGTGCAGAGTAGAAAGTGCTTAAAGTGCTTCTCAGATTTCAACAGTGAGGCAACATGTTGTAAAGAGAAAGTCCCAGCTAGTATATTTCTAAACACACTCAACAATATGGCTCTTCTCTTTGTCGTATTTACATTGGTAACTGTCCCAGTCTTCATTGTAGGTTATTCACTGATATTTATCATTATCTACAGTTATGTTTCCTTGTAAAATGGATAGTATTGATGGGAAGCTTAGTGATGTCAAATTTGAACATGACTAAATCAGTATCAGACAAATTTTCACAAAAATATTTGAATGATGTTTAGCCAACAAACCATCTTAAACATCAGGTTACCTACCATTAGGAAAGTAAGTGCACTCAATGACTGTTATGTAATTTATAAATGATAGAGCGCAGCAATCAGTCGTCACCCCCTGCCCCCTCTCCCCCATTTCCCCCACCTCCCCTTCCAGGTTTTATTAAGCAAATCCAGATTTCGGTTAGTGCCTAGCCATTATGAATGTTAAAAATACAAGAAGTACATTTTCAGGTGATACAATAAAAATTTATAGCTCATGGCATAACCTATATGGCTTATATATTAGGTTACATACCACCATTTTTAATCTTGATGCATGTTGGTTCCCTGCTGTTCAGGCGTCAGTCACAGTTCTTTGAATACTACTGTAGAAAGAAGGTAGTCTGTGTGGAGAACACATTGATTAGTTGTGTGGCACTATGTATGCACTACGTATATAACATTTAAAGGAAAGTAAAAAAAACTTCAAATTTGCATGGGAATTACATAAAATAAAACATAAGTAAAATAAGTTTACTGGAGAATGTGAAATAAGTCAGTGATGTAAAGATTTTTGCTTATGTTTCATTTTATGTAATTCCCACACAAATTTGATTTTTTTTACTCTCCTTTAAATGATATATATGTAGTTTATATAGAGGGCATCATACAATCAATCAATGTGTTCTCCACAGAGCCTGCCTCCTTTACAGAGTAGTATTCAAAGAGCTATGACTGACACCCGAACAACAGTGAACTAACATGCATCAAGATTAAAAAATAGTGGTATGTAATCTAATATAAAGGCCATATAGGATATGCCATGAGCTATAACTTTTTATTGTATCGCCTGACCATGTACTTCTTGTATTTTTAGAATTCATAATGGCTAGGCACTAGCCAAAAACTGGATTTGCATAATAAAACCTGCAAAAAATAAAGTAAAATGTAAAATAAAAAAAGGATGACTGATTGCTGTGCTCTATCATTTATAAACCATCTTAATGTGAGAATTCAAATGACAGTGAACACAATGAAGATAATCAGATTCTCAGAATAAAATTTTTGCTCTACAGTGGAATGTATGCTGATATGAAACTTCTTGTCAGATTAAAACTGTGTGCCAGACTCAGAGCTCATGACATTTGCCCTTTGCAGGCTCCGGCTATGCCATGTCTGCGCTATATTCCTTCTTCCAGGTGTGTTAGTCTCACAAGGTATGCAGGAGAAGTTTGGAAGGTAGGAAATGAGGTATACTGTTGAAAGTAAAGCTGTGAGGATGGATCATGAGTTGTGCTTGGGTATCTCAGTTGGTTGAGAACTAGCCCACAAAAAGCAAAGGTCCTGAGTTTGTCTCGATCTAGCACAGTTTTAATCTGGCAGAACGTTTCATGGTCAGGTTTGGCTAATGGCAGGCATTACTAGTGTGACTGTGATTTGTGGAGTGAAATTTCTCACATTCCACCTGTATTTGTGTTCAGCAAGAAGCTGGGGTTCAGATCTTTTTCTCCTCTCTCTCTCTGTCTCTCTCCCCATGCCCTCACCCCTGGCAAGTGCTATGTTAACAGAGGCATGTATATGATGACCAGGAATCGGAACAACATGGGAGGAGAAGATCTACCAGGCTCTCAAGTTGGAGGAATAGAAATTTTGCTGGAGTGAAAATGTTTCTGGGATTTTTGCTGCACGTGGTTAGACCTTGTTGTTTTCCATATATATAGCATTACTGTGAATCCATTGCAAGCAGAAACGTATTCCAGATATCGTCACTTTTCAAACAACTAATTGCTTTCCAGTAATGAGACTAAAAAAGTAGACCAGTTTTTTACGTTTCATTAGCACCATGAGTAGTAATTACATTCGAGACAATAAGCTATGCAATGATGACACTCTTAATTTGTGGTGTGGTTTTCTGTTTTTCATGTAGTTTTTATTGGAAATGAGAAATTCAAGTATGGTGTGGAACTACATGAATTCTGTGTAATAAGTGGTTCAGTTATCACATTAAAAATCTGCTGTGGCAAGTCAGAGGAATGGGCAGAAATGGAAATTGTTTCACATACAATGGAAACCTAATTGAATAAAGGATATTTCCTTTATGAGGGCAATATTAATAAGTGCTGTTACAAAACTGTTATCTACTTATAGAACATATGTTCATAAAAGTCATGTAACATCATAAAGAATAACCAAAATACTAGGTGTGATGAAAGTGAGGACAGTTTGAATGGAATCAAAAAGAAGACGTGAAGTCATTTGCAAGTGGAGGGATAAAAATGAACTCATCACAGTTTCTAATATTCACTGTTCTGAAATGCTTGAAGTACATGATCGAAATAGTAAAGTTTCCTGTACACCTAACATAGTGGCAAGTCAGGGCTACTATAAATGGTTCATATATTACCAAAGCTCTACATTGTCCAATTATTATATGTACAAATATGTTTGATGTGTGAATCAAACTTTAAACTCTCCCAGTTTGCATTGTATACACCAGTTGGCATTACAAGTGCAGTGTCCAAACAAAATGGTGACAAAGCATTGCTCGATTAGAGGCATTGGTGGTGATATGACTCTGTTCACCCTCCCTCCAGCTCACCTGACATAATGCCCTGTGACTTTTTCCTTTGGGGATATATTAAGGATTGTGTTCCTGTACTCCACTGCCAACAACACAGGGCAGCTTAGAGAACACATCAATGCTGCTGTGATGGCCAGTGACAGGATTTTTCTACATAAGGTGTGGAAAAGACTTGACTACCACTGCATGTGTGTCGTGTGACCATAGGGGCACTCAGAACATTTAGGAATGAAACATGCAAACTTGGTGAGTTTACTGTTCCTATTTGTGCATCAAGAATATTTGCACATGCAATACTTCAGAAAATATAGAGCTTTGAAAATGAATGAATCATTTACAGTAGCCATGTACAATAATAGCATGTCAGTCTGCACAACATGCATTTGATTTGCATTCGAGTGACTGTGGTGTACACTACATATCAATCTTTTAGAGGAGAATTAGCTCAAAGGAAAATTAAAACAAAAGACAACTTTTATTATTTAGAGGCCACACCTGCCTCTGGAAAGAAAGAATAACCACCAGTGCCATGCAGAATGTGAACTTGACAGATGTGAATCACACTATCATTGCCAGATTTATTAAGAATTGCAGAAATTTATACATTTATCATCAAAAACTGTATTACCTGTATGCACTTAAGTTACTTTATTCCCAGTACGAAAATAAAAAATATATTCTGTCATGCCCAGACAACATGCCATAGCTGTATCTCATGATAACAATATGTATTTGCAATCAGGTTTACCTACCTGGCTTTACATAAGCTAATTTTTTCAGTTAATTTTAAATTGATGCCAGCAGTCAAATCAGTAGGTGCAAGATAACTTGCAGTTTGCAATCAGTGTATTAATCATTATATCTTTGCCACTTTTTGTTTTTGTTAAGCTGTGGACATTCTTGTTCCATGCTGTAGTATTTGAAATAAAGAGTGGCTTGGTATTCTGTTGTGGCAATTATGCCGGATCAAATACCTCCACAATTTTACCTGATCTGGATCTCAGTTACCTTTCTGGTCCCTGTTCTTCCCATAAACTTGATTGTAGTTTTGTTTATTCTTCTGTTGCATGTGTATCTGCCAGCAGATGAAATGCTTCATTAACCTACTCAGAAAGCAAATTTAAGCTGTGGTGTAACATAGTTATATGGTACTACCTGTTAACTGCTTGCATCAACAGTAACTACTGATACAGCTGTATATTACAAGTAATCATAACTTTTACTGGCTGCGTAACAGCATGCTTATACTGTACTGAACATGCCTTTTGAGGATATATCTTATTTCTAAAAAATGCTGTATATTGTAGAAGTTAGCAGGTTTTTTTGATGTACTTATTAAAAATTGTTGTACACTGTAGAAATTTAACCATTTTGGTTGATATTACAATTAGTAAATGTTACATTACTTCAGTGATGTATACACGGAATGTGTATCATGTTGTACAAATACTTCTTTTTTTTATTTCCTTTGCACCAAGGAGTAGATTGGTCTGTTGGAGGTTCTTTTTAACCAATTACATTATTGCTAACTGGCACAATTTATAGTTTTGCATACACAACATGTGTGGCAAACTGCCTTAATAATTTATTTTTCTTTGCAGAATCAGCCTTGAGCCATACCATGGATATTTATTTTCTGCGCATAACAAAATTAGACTTAACACTGGTTATTAAAAGTGCTTAAGGACTCCACCCAGTTGTATGTACATTCCAGTCCTTGTTAAATGGACAGCTTCTAAATATATTGCCAACACATCAGAGAAAATTTGCCTGTGACTCAGTGTACCTGTTACATCACAGCAATGAATACAAATTGTGCTGGTAATGTTTGACCTTTTCTAACTTATACAAGACAGAATTTTAGCAGCCATCACTCTGCCCCTTTGCACATGCACCGTGCATATGTCTTTGCAAGAGGAAACCATATGTTTTCTCTTCACACTGATTCATTCCTCCTACTGCTTACTTTTAATGCAAGTGCATTCGCTGGAACATTGTAGCTTCCATACTGATATAAGAGATAGGGACATCAGCTGATAAACTTTTCATGGTGGAAAATACATACAATTTATTCCCTTTTCATTTCTAGAGATAAACAGCTGTATTTATTACCTTTCTCTTAAATGTCAACTAATTCTGAAGTCAAAAAATTCCATCTTTAAATATCTGGATACAAATACAAGTTCAGTGACAAATAGTCAACGCCTGAAATTTTGTATTATCTGTCTTGGCAAATAACCAGAGAGTATGATGGCAGAGAACAACCTTTATTCATATTAGGCTTACAGTAAGAAGTACATAGTTTTAGTGACTAGTTGAAACGTTTTTAAGGTTTAGTTAAAACAGTGTAGACAATCTGCAACTTACCAAACTGAGTCATTCTACAGAATTTTTTACAATTTGTATCAAATCTTGATAATTGGATGTCATTTTTCATAAAGATAAAGATACATTGTACTTATTCGATAGAAGAGATATGGAGCTGCCAATAGGTATAGGCATGAAAAAATAGACGATTATTAATAGAACCTTAAGACAAAATCCTCTTTTAGAGACCCATATGGCATGTGTGCATCAGCAGAGAGGTGTGCACCAGGAGACAGGATATAGAAAGAATTTTCACTCTGCAGTGGAGCATGTGCAAATGTGAAACTATTCATGATCTGTCCTTGCAGCTGTACTTCTGGCAATAACTCATTTCCTACCTGCCAAATTTGACATAAATTCTCCTGCTCTAGTAGCTCAGTTGCTTTACCAATTTCCTATGAAAGGCAAAGGTCCCGAGTTCAAGTCTTGGTCTGGCACACAGTTTTAATCTACCTGGAAGTTTCAGGAGACTGAAAGTATTGCAAATTCCGTGGCAAAGTGGAAAAGGAACTGCTCAACTGTAACACTTGATTTTTGTTTATTCAGTGTGCTTACTCATACAGTTGTATTCTTTGCAAATTTATTAAGGCCCATGCACCTGATTTTGAGGTTCTTAAGGGGAGTTGGAACACCCTATCCCAACAAAGTTAAATTTAATGACTTGGCTTCCCTGTATTTCAGGAGCCACTGTATCCATTGACATGAAACTTTTATAGGACATTAAACTGTACATTCTGAGTCTACTGAACTACAATAATTGCATTTCACCCACTGCTTTTGGAAATACAATTTTTTAATTACATAGTTAAAATTTTTTTAACTTTTTATGTATGCTATCCCAAATAATTTTAATTATACATAACATTATGTTATTCTTTTAGTTCAATAGACTCAGGGTATGTGTGTTATTACTCCCTGAAAATTTGAATACTCTACTTAAAGTGGTTCCAAAGATTTAGGGAAAAATGCAACAGAAAATGTAAATTTTCAAGAACGGCTTTAAAGTTTCAAAAGACTGTAGCTCACTTAATATATGCTTAATTCTTTTTATTTTCAGTTACTCAAAAGCACCATGCACTGTACTGTGTTTCATCCTGTTGATCTGTTTCCAAGTTTTTTTCTTATTTCTGTACTCCTTAGTGGCCAACTGTGCTGCATACTCTGCTTTATCAATGCGAACCTTATCCACCTGTTCAAGTTCTCTGATGCAGTTTTCTCCAGGATTAATTCCCATATGACATAGCACTTTCACCTTACCAATGTTGCCACCATTAAAAACAATAACAGCATCGCTAACCGTCCACTTTAGTGTCTTCATTCCAACAAAAACATTTTTTGTTAAGTGAGTCCATATAAGATTGTTGAACGACTCATTGGGATTTTGAGTCTGACTGTGACAACACATCTTCAGTAATTGAGGATCTGTAAATGGGTTTTATGATATCCACAACTGCTGCTGGAATGGAATGTTTATGGCTGTATGAAATGTTTGAGTACTGTGCATTGTGGTAATTGCACTGTGAATCAGGTCCAGGAGGGCAAAGGTGGTGTACTAGTTTTTCATCAGTTGACAGTCTGTGGAAGAAGGTAGCCCATATTGCCTGCTTCATTTTCAACAAATCCTCAGTATTATTTTTAATAGCCTTCCTATAATACTGCTGTAGTTCATCAATCATTTTGTCTGTCAGCCTGCCTCTTATGGTTTTACCATCAGAAAGGTTCTTGTCTCTCAAACTTTCTTTCAACTTCTTCAACCTGGTGCCCATCCTCTCTTGGACGTGACCATCACATTCCAGATTTGTGATAATCTTCTCACCACAAGGCTGAGCAGCTACTACACTGTTACATGCTGTTGAGTCTCCGTCACCTAAGAACTTAGTGTAACACACACTACATGTTGAAAACAGTGTTTCCCTTTATTCGAAAATTTATTACCATGAAATCCACATTTCTTAAAAACACTTTGTTTTGGTGTCATACTTTACTTTTCGAGAGATTTACCAATCTATTCATCACTTTTCCTTGGAAAAACATTAGCACTTCGACATACAATGCGTGTCTATACTATGAAACAATATGATACTGTTTTTGACATTGCTACCAATACAAACACGTACTTTGACCTTTATAACACAGCAAGCTACAGCCTTCTATTTTTTAAAAAAATAAAAATGTTACTGATTATATTAGATGAGGATGACAAAGGAATTTGAGTACTCTGAACTCAACTGAATGTAAGTTGAAATGTTCCTTCTGTCTCAGACTCTCAGATCCTGTGGCCTCACATTAAGTCCGAGTTGTGGACACAGACAGATCTCACACTCTCTTAGTTATGTCCAATGCATAAGACACACTACATGAAATATTGCTCTACAGATTTACTCTGATACATTTATTGGTGGACTCGGATTAATCATCTGAATTACTATGATATTAAATGAGTTTCCAGCTTTGCTTTGACCTGTGAGACATACCCAAAACTGGCATAAGACCTTCATCAATAATAAATACCCTGAAGCAATCCAACAACTTTCAGACTCCCAGATCTGACCAATAGACTGGAAAATGTGCCCCACAAAACACTCAAAGTCAAAAGGGAAATAAATCATACAAAATACACCAAACAAATGTAAGTTATAGGCCCAAATATATTTGATTATCCTTTGCAAAATCCATCACTTTTATCAAACACCACCTCCAGTTAGCCAGTGGCTCCACATTCTGATATGAGGTTTCTCCCTGACTTAACACTCATTCACAACACCAGACTTTGAAGTAGGTAAGTTTCACATACACACATAAAAAAAAGGTTTCCATCACTTCAGTTCCGAGAGTTCCAGAACAAGTACAGAAAATTGGAATACAGATCAACATAAACATCATTTATACCCATATTATTGCTCATGAAAACCACATATTGCATGTTGTACCACCAAACAGCGAGACCTTCAGATGTGGTGGTCCAGATTGCTGTACACACCACTACCTCTAATACGCAGAAACACATCCTCTTGCATTCATGCGTGCCTGTATTTGTTGTGACATACTATCCACAAGTTGATCAAGGCACTGTTGGTTCAGATTGTCCCACTCCTCAACAGCAGTTCAGCATAGATCCCTCAGTGGTTGGTGGGTCATGTCATCCATAAACAACCCTTTCAGTCTATCCCAGGCTTGTTTGATAGGGCTTGTGTCTGGAGAACATGCAGTACACAGTAGTCAAGCGAAGTCATTATCTTGAGGGAAGTCATTCACAAGATGTGCGTGATGGGGGTGCGAATTGTTGTCCATGAAGATAATGCCTCGCCAATATGCTGCTGATATGGTTACACTATTGGTCGGAAGCTGTCATTCACATATTGTACAGCTGTCAGCACCTTCCATGACCACCAGTGGCACACATTGGCACTATATAGTGCTACCCAAAAACAGCAGGGAACCTCCATCTTGCTGCACTCACCAGACAGTGAGCCTAACACGTTCAGCCTGACCGGGTTACCTCCAAACACATCTCCAACAATTGTTTGGTTGAAGGCATATGTGACACGCACCATTGAAGAGAACATGATGCCAACCTTGAGCAGTCCATTTGGCATGTTGTTGGGCTCATCTGTTCCGTGCTGCACGGTGTCGTGGTTGCAAAGATGAACCTCGCTATGGATGTTGGGAGTGTAGTTGCACATCATGCAGTCTATTGCATACAGTTTGAGTCAAAACATGATGCCCTGTGGCTGTGTAAAAGCATTATTGAACATGGTGGAGTTGCTGTCAGAGTTCCTCCAAGCCATAATCCTGGGTACTGGGGTGATGCAAAACATTTTTTGATGTGTGTATGTGCATGAGAATATACTTTCAAATTCCTGTTGCCTTCCATACCAGCAGAATAACTTTATCAGACACTCACTTCTGGCTTCAAACACCTGTTAAACTTAAAATATCTTCTCAATCTAACACGGCTCCCAACTCAATTCTCGTAGCCCCAAAGGCCACCTACTGATGCCATGGTTTTGCTAATTATGAGCAGCTTCATGAAAAGTGTTTTTATGATTCAACTTTTCTGCCAATTGATGTAGGAATAGAGTGCAGTTTCATTGGCCATTTCCCAGATGTCACTAAACCTGTCCAAAGATGTAAAGAACCATGCATGAGCAGAACCTGTTAGATGTAGGTGGTCCGACAGCCAATCAGTTCCAGTCATTCCACCAGGAAGGCGACATGCACCTTTGTTGTCTGTAGTTCAACCATGCTTGGGCGGTCAACACCACAGTTCAATCACATCTGCATTGTTACTTTGTGCCCTGAAGGGCTCTCAACAAGAGAGGTGTCCAGGCGCCTTGGAGTGAATCAAAGCAATGTTGTTCGGACATGGAGGAGATACAGAGAGACAGGAACTGTCAATGACAGGCATCGCTCAGGCTGCCCGACGTATACTACTGCAGTGGATGACCACTACCTACTGATTATGGCTTGGAGGAACCCTGACAGCAACACCACCAATGTGAATAATGCTTTTCGTGCAGCTGCAGGATGTCGTGTTATGACTCAAACTGTGCCCAATAGGCTGCACGATGCACAACTTCACTCTCGATGTCCATGGCAAATTCCATCTGTGCAACCACGACACTGTGCAGCACGGTACAGATAGGCCCAACAACATGCCAAATGGACTGCTCAGGACTGGCATCACATTCTCTTCACCGATGAGTATCGCATATGCCTTCAACGAGACAATTGTCAGACATGTTTGAAGGCAACCTGGTCAGGCTAAATGCCTTAGACGCACTGTCTGGTGAGTGCAGCAAGGTGGAATTTCCCTGCTGTTTTGGGGTGGCATTATTGGGGCCAACATACACCGCTAGTGGTCATGGAAGGCAGCGTAACCACTGTGCGATATGTGAATGCCATCCTCCGACTGATAGTGCAATCATATCAGCAGCATATTGGCAAGGCATTCATCTTCACGGACAACAATTTGAACCCCCATCATGCACATCTTCTGAATGACTTCCTTCAGGATAACGACATCGCATGACTAGAGTGGCCAGCGAGTTCTTCGCACATGAACCTTATTGAACATGCCTGGGGTAGATTGAAGAGGACTGATTATGGACGACATGACCCACCAGCCACTCTGATGGATCTATGCTGAATGACTATTGAGAAGTGGGACAACCTGGACCAACAGCGCCTTAATGAACTTGTGGATAGTATGCCATGATGAATACAGGCATGCATCAATGCAAGAGGATGTGCTAGTGGGTATTATAGGCATTGATGTGTACATTAATCTGGACCACCACCTCTGAATGTCTCACTGTATGGTGGTACAACATGCAATGCATGGTTTTCAGGACCAAAAAAAAAGGGCAGAAATGATGTTTATGTTGATCTCTATTCCAATTTTCAGTACAGGTTCTGGAAATCTCAGAACTGAGATGATGCAAAACTTTTTTATGTTTGTATTTTATATTCCATTCCGGATTTTCCATTCGTATATATTTAAGTGAGATCATTCTTCAGTATTTTCGATGCTAAATTTAATTTCAAATAACATCGTGTTGAGTGTTTCAGATGTGGATGAGTGTCTGGTCAAAGACTCTGTCTGCCAGAACGGTATCTGCCTCAACACCCTTGGGTCCTTCACGTGCCTCTGCCGACCCGGTTACCAGCAGATCGGCAGTGACTGTTTCGACATTGACGAGTGTGCTATTGGAGCAGCTTGTGACCAGCTCTGCATCAACTTACCAGGTATTTCTCACTGCTGTGCTTCTTAAAATGATCAGTCTCTGTTCCAGAAATTCCTTGACTGTGAATAGATACCTTTCTTTTTATCAAGGAAAGTGAAAATACTTAAGAGAGAAACTATAAACAAACATGAGGAAAGGCAACCACTCAGCTGTAGCTGAGGCACAGTGCACAGAAACACGTAAAACACATAACACCACAGAGACTTGATTGGCTTTGAGCTATGCGGGTGAGTGGGGGAGAAAGAAGGTAAAATAGGTATGTGTGAGACTGGAGTGGGACCAGAGAAGTGCATGGAGGCAGTTTGAGAGCAGGGACTGTGAAAGGTTACCTTCATTAGTCTCCATCTTGCACCCATCGCTGGGCACTTTCCACCTCCCACTCCAGCCTCACACATGCCTTCTACCCCTCCACTTCTCCTGCATAGCCCTTCTCCCATCTCTTCTTCTTTCCTCTCTCCCCTTCCCCTCCTTCCCCCACAGTGCACCCTCTTGTCTTGTCTTGTCCCTGCCACATCCCATGTCCCTGCATTGTCCCACAGGCACCCAATACAGCATCTCCCCCAGACACCTACCCAACTTTCCCTTCACTTCCCCATCCCACATCTCTCCTGTATCTGCACTACCCACCCCACCCCAGCTGAGATGATTGCTCACTACAGTTTTGGACCTGAACACCTGGAGGCAATACCTTGTGTGTGTGTGTGTGTGTGTGTGTGTGTGTGTGTGTGTGTGTGTGTGTGTGTGTGTGAAGAAGGACTTTCTCCAACAGATTAATTAACTTTTACACATGCCTTTACGATGCTCAGCTCTTCCTATATGTGGTGAATAGCAGTCTATCCTGATTCAAATTATTGTTATTGTTGTGGTTGGCAGGAGAGCCAACACCATGTTACTAAGGAGGCCGAATTGCATGCGTTTTAGCTCACACGGGCTGGCGTGAGGTCTGGAACATGACAAGGGAATTAGAATTGAGAAAAACGGACGTAGCTGGTGGAATACTTAACTTTAATCCATTAATGATTAACGTCGGTCTGGATGGTACATATTTCACAATATCAATAATATGGATGATGGCGCCTTGCTAGGTCGTAGCAAATAACATAGCTGAAGGCTATGCTAACTATAGTCTCGGTAAATGAGAGTGTAGAAGTCAGTGAACCATCACTAGCAAAGTCAGCTGAACAACTGGGGGAGTGCTAGGAAGTCTCTCTAGAGCTGCCGTGTGGCGGCACTCGGTCCGCAATCACTGATAGTGGCGACATGCGTGTCCGACGTATACTACCGGACTGCGGCCGATTTAAAGGCTACCACCTAGCAAGTGTGGTGTCTGGCAGTGACACCACAGTTATTCCATCCCAGATTTTGCATTATAGTTTCAGAGTCATAGCTGTAAACCCAGCTGTCATTACCAGTGACAACTTTTCAAAATTGTTTACATCACCCTGAAGCAATTGTTTAAGTCTTTCACTTGATATTGTTTCTGATCATATTGGAATTGTCGGGTTACAAGCTTTGTTACAGTCCTCATTTTCAATACTTCTGACTGACTACATTCACTTGTACCGCAACTTATTCCCGAGGTGGTGTAGAAGTCTCAGATGGTTTGTGAATCAGATCCCTCAGTTTCTGAATATTTTCTAGTCTGACCACTGACAGGAGCAGTTGTTGTCAGCACTTTATGTCTGCTGATTTTTGAAATGGTTGTATACAAGTTGTAAGTCAGTGCTGTCTCCAAAAGCTTGCTTCAAAACTTGGTGTGTTTCAGTAGCTGTTTTCCCCAAGTTTTAAATGAAACTTTGTGTGCACAAGTTGATTTTCAGCCAGCCATTGCAAAACCCCAAACTCAGGGAAACGTTATATTGAGAATATGCTCACCAGCAACTAACCGGATCTCTCAATTCACGGCTAGTTCCCACGCTGCTTTGAGAAGAATTCATGGGGGAACACCTAATGGTATTTTAGTGTACTTGTAGCTGTTTGCTCACAAAATTCAAAATTTTTTAACTTTTGGACACCATCTCATATAAGCTTTCTGTATGTGGGATACACAACATTCATTCTCACATTAGAGGTTCTTAAATTTTCTTTTAAAGCACCAACTTGGGATACACGTAGAGGGTGCACTAGGCTCAGATTGAATGTGCCTTATGGATTAACCAGCTTAGTGTTGTTTTTAGGCACTTTTCCACGTCCACCTAAGTAAATACTGTGCTGGGTACTGTACCTGCCTCAGACATGGCATATGCAAACACTGTAGCATGACATCACATTTTATCATGTGATTACACTAGGTACAGACCCAAGTGGTACATCAATTGCGAGTGGCAACCCCATCATAATAGTAGCCTGTAAATAAGTTTTCCAAGAAATAGGTGAATTGACCATTTTACAACTCCAATTTGCAATTGACTACTACAGTACCTAGTCCTGCCTTCTGAAGAACGTAGAATATTGCACCAAAACCCAAAAGATGCCAAAAACATGTATTAAGATTTTGACCAGACAGCAGATGAAACTCATGGTAGGTCTAATGACTCACCGTGAGAACTTCAGGCAACAGCTGCACACAATGGGTATAGAGAAAGAAGTCTTCTTTGTAAATGCAAGCTATTTGGCACAGAACATGAAACAACGCAACTTTTAATCTAAAGTATATTACTGCATGGCTTTTCTAAAATGTTGAAGAGAGATACCGCACAATAAACTTAGTTTCAGTGTTGGCAACAGGGCGCTAGTACCAGTGTTGCTTGTATCCCCAAACATTAATTTTTTTATTCATAACAGGCAGTAACTAACACTACTATCTGATGTTTTAACCAGTGCATTAGGGGCCAGAATTTTGCAATTCACAGAAAAGTGTAATGTATTAAGTACTCCTAAACAGAAAATACTCTTGTGCTTCAACTTAAAGCTCAAATAAGCATTTGCCATACATGTACATAAGAGGATATTAGAGCCCCTGTTCTTCCTGGAGAAAATAAAGAAGACAATTTTTATAATTCAGTAAGAATAGTGTAGCAGCAGTGAATATATTGTCAGATTTTATGTCATTATTGCCGCAGCAGGCCTGGTCTTTCTTTACATCTCCATTAACTGAGTAATCTCTGGGAGCTTTAATTTCTCTCATACCGGCTATAAAGTCTTTTTGCCAATATTCTCTTTAAAACAAAATTTTTGAAAACTATGTGTCTGACTGTGATCTTTAATTTTTCCTTTTTTTGTTTAGTACACAATTAGATCATATTTTTCTAACCTTTTCCCATTAAATAGACTAAATTCAGGTAGAATATGATACTGAGGTGAGTATCCATAAGCCAGCTTATGAAACCATGGAAGTTCCGTTTGTTTTTTGAGGCTAAACTTGCTTTAAACTGTTCCTTCCTAAATTGTAATTTCAAGATCTTTTTATGATGTATATTGCTGTTTAGTGATTATTGTTTATAGCTCATTTATTAATGATGAGTGTCCTATTAATCACTGTAATCTATAGAAAAAAACTACTGAAACTTCACAACAGCTGAGAGTTCTAATGTAACCGAAGAAGTAATTATGAGAGTTATCGAATACTTACCTCCTCAGCAGACAGACGTAAGTTCTCCATCTGAACACTCCAGAGGAAATCTCAACCACTCGGCTTGAGTAAAGCTGAACAACTAACCAAAACCAGTTTTATACAAAATGAACAGCACTTTCATTGTCTCTTTATACTATTCATAATACATAATAATTGTAACTTTCGAAGCTGGTGACTGGACATATATTGTTCACTCTTTGAGTGCACTGTTTCTCAGTCAACTCATGTTTTGCTGTAAACTTCCCATTCTGCAAATTTTGAGGGTCATCAGCAAATTACTGGAGGCACCATACCTCCTCTCATATATCAACAAATTAAAACAATTCCAGTTACAAACTGTACACTACATAATGTCAATGCACAATGTGTCTTTACATATGTAAGATAGCAAGATATTTATAATCGCGATGTTTTTGTACCATCACAAACTGTGTATAATTTGCAGGGAGCTACCAATGCTGGTGCCGGCGGGGCTTCACACTGTCGACCGTCAACCGCCGCCTCTGTGTCGACCTCGACGAGTGCTCACTGGGGGTGGCACTCTGTGCCGGGAACTGCCTCAACACTTTTGGAAGCTTCATCTGCCGCTGTCCCCCAGGGGCTACACTCCATGCTGATGGCAGAACCTGCATTGCCAAAGCTTTGGTCAGTAAATATAGATACGTTTCTCGCTATCATTGTCATCTTGTGCCACAATTCACACTGTACTTTCTAAATTTTCATTTTTGTTCCCAATTGCACAACTATATTCAATAAGATGTGTACTTGTATGTGGGGTAAGGAAGGGGGCATGCAAGGTGGTTTTTTAAATGGTGCCTATGTTTATTGATAGCCACTTCTTGGGTGTACTGCACTAAAGAATTTTCCATATCTTAGTAATCATTGTAGCTTTGTATTTTTGCAGAACACTTTTTTGAAATCTGGTTTCCAGGGCTGGCAGTATGAACTTTTGGGGACATTATCAGAACTAATGCTCCTTGATTTCTGTTTCTCATTGTGACAAGAATGGTACAATATGTTGCAAATCCATACAAAATTAAAAGAAAGTTGAACCATATCTGGCCTGTCACTATTCTGTGAAATCATTTATGGCCTACATTCAATGTCTGAAAACTCATATTAGCAGGATAAATGTCATCCATTGTAAATGTGCCTCTATCTTTATATCAAGCAGATAGATGTTGAACTTTGAAATTATGACTGTTTGTACCTAAATAAAAAGTGGGCTGATAAATTCTCGTTCTTCTTCTTTTACTTGTGGCTTTGTTCCACATCTGCTTAGGGTCAGGATGATTATTGATTGATTTGGCATGGTTAGTTTAAGGAGTGGCCAGATAGCCTTCGTGTCACCACCCCGTTATCCCCTGAAACAGAATGTATGTACCCCAACTGTCTATTTGCAGTGTGATTTATGTGCAACTGTCCAAAATTTTTTGTAAATGTTTGTGAATTGTATAACTGAAGTGATTTGTGAGCACCAGCCTAGTACTCACATTAGTCGGATGTGTGAAACTGCCTAAAAATTACATCCAGGATGACTGGCACACCAGCGTTAATCTGTTGGGCAGCTTCAGTCTGGGGCCAGCACCATGCCTTGTCCTGGAAATGGTGCTTCAACATGCACGGCTATCCGGGTCCATCAGATGCTAGTAACTGATCAAGCGATAGTTTTTGTTATCGTTTTTGTTGTTGTTTACGTATGAACCCTATTGGACCATGCAGTGCTTATAGATTCATTTTGTGAGTCTCATTCTCTCACCATGAACTATTTTTCTTCTTTCTGTCCACTTGGTCCACGGCGTTTTTGGAATCTTGTGTTCTGGCTTGTGAGCGTACAAGCTGTGGCAGGATATTAGAGTGGCAGTTTCCCACCACGGAGCATGTGGCTGACAGTTGCTACAGTGCTGTGGCAAGTGGCTAGCGTGTACACAGCCTTGGAAAAACCCGAGTGGATGCTTGGCAGGGGCGCATGTGGCTGTGTTTGCACTCTTGGAGAAATTTATATGCCACAGAAGAATGGATAAAAACAAAACTTAGAGTGACACGGAGGCATGAGTTGGCACTCATGGACAGAAAAATATGTAAAGCTAAATTATCTAGATATGCCACAAAAATATGTAATAGTTTAAAAGTTACTGTTGTCTTAGAAATTGTAAATTTATGTAAGTTCAAAAGCTAATATCTCTGCACTGCTTTGGCCAATTAATATGAACAAATTGTTTACAGATGCGGCTAGTAGAGCTGCGTCAAGCAGTCATAGCCGATTTTTGAGTGAGAGGCTGGAATATGGGATTCAACAGAGAGAAACTGTGTTTTTGGTGATAAATAAATTTAAAGAGATGAAACTAGTGGCAGGATTCTAAAGTTTAAAACGGTAGATGAGTAATTATGTATGTATTTTTATTTGTTTACTTATGTTTAGCATCAAAAATCCGCGAAAAGCAATATCATGCCATAAGAACATTATTTGTGAAAAAACAGTGGCAGATACAGAAAATTGAACTTTAAATTATTGTCGCCTGGTAATTTTCCATATTTTTCTCTGTATCATGTGTTTTTGTGTTTAGTTTTAGAAAATTCGTAATTTTTTGTCAAACATTGTTTTGAGTTGGGTAGTAATTTTGAGTGTGCATAGGGTGGCCATCTTTGATGACTGGGAAGTTGATTTTGAGCGAGGCTGGGGGTGGTAGATGGTTTTGAGCAACACTAAGAGCTAGGCGTGCCACACGTCTGGGGGTATTGTGTGTTGGTAGCCACATTCGGGGACAAGTACGTATGTAGCGACATTTGAAACTGATCAAGTGGAGCAAAATATAGTGATTTAGGAAAGCAGACAACAGTGTATTTGTGAACTGTGAACAGGCTCGAGTGTCATGATCGTGACATATGAATTTTGTAGTGAACTGTTGTAGTGTAAGTTATTAATGTCTGTCTATATGTAACAGCCCCTCAGACTGCATTTTAAGTGTTAAGTGAATTTATTGAGGAAAAATAAATTACTTGTTCAAATTATAAATCAACATGAGTGACTCAATATTTTAAATTTCACCACAATACCTGCCTGCATTGTTTTGTTATATTTTATTTCAACTTTAAAAATTGAGTTTGCGACAGGTTCTAATGTGTTTGATGACTAAGAGTGTGTGAAGTGTATGTGCAAACTCCCTTTTCTCCTACATGAGTTGACTTACTTTGGAATGCGCAGCTGATCTTCTTCTGTGGACAGCCGGCTTCTGGAATCTCTCCAAACTACTTCTCCATAGAATGATGCTAGTCACAGGAACGTTTAAGACTTTATCTCTCTCTCTCTCTCTCTCTCTCTCTCTCTCTCTCTCTCTCTCTCTTTCTCTTTGTGAAATGATGAGGTCCTCGAAGAATACTTTTCAACAACTATCGGTCTATTTGAACTTCCACAAAGAACAAAATTCACACTTCTCATGTAAACCATTGATTCTAGTAAGTAACCCGTGTTGTCTCACATTAGAAACAATTAAGTTACATTTACAACAGAGTTCTTTTGATAACCATAACTCTATTAACAGGAACATATACATGTCTTGCCTCCAGCAAGTTAAACTTAAAAGTTACTTAAGTCTTCTCAACTAAAATGTTCTTTTGTCACTAACAATAGTCACAGTTATAAAATAGCACAGAATAAGACAGCAGTTCCTCGGTTCTGCCAACTTCCATGGCGCGACCGACAAGTACTTGTCGGTGCTGTTCGACCGCCATGTCTACTGTCTTCTCACTATAAACTTCAGACCTGCACACACAGACAGGTGATGCGCAGTAGATAAGGTTCCTTTCTCCCACTCACATCTAAAATATCGTGTGTTCGAGATGGTGGAAGGCCGAGTGGTTCTAGAATTTATGCAGAAATTCTTGAAACGGTACAAGATGTGAGCTGGCACCCTATGATGAAAAGCATAGCCAAACATTGAGACCATCCACATGTCTGGGCCACTCAATTAAGCTGAGTGTAACTAATATATACAGTTTCATGCCGTAGCACGTGTGGGTTCAGGCCGTACTATTCAAACTTCAATGTGTAGTGCCCAGTACCATCATAGGTTGTACCTTTTGACTAAATAGATTCCTGTCTACTATTTCCACTGTTTCTTTTTAGACTTTCTTGAGATCCTTTTAACTTATTGGATCTATTAATTTTACAGCATCCTGTGTCATAATCTAGTATTAGCTTCATTCTTGAGAGTCACTGAATATATCCATAAAATTTCAGTCTTCATTTTCCAATGTCTGGTATCTAGTTTGGCAGTTTCTCTGTTGCTTTACTGGATTTCAGTCTGTATTCATCGCCCATTTTTTTTATGGGCCAAGAATTTCCCTCACAATCCATTGTTCTTCCTTCAAGATGTTTCCCAGACAACTTTCTCTGTTGATACTAAAAGTTTCACTCACATACAGAGCTTCAGGTTTGATCACTGTGTTGTAACATCTAGCCTCTGTATGTGTGGACAAGCAGTTTTTGTTGCAGGTAACTTGCATACTTTCATACACACTCTTGCATTTCTAAAATCATACTCTGTGCCTTCTTTTGTAGTCTCTTTGGCATTACAATCTCATGGAGATAATTGAAGTATCTGTCCCTTTTGATTTATCCATATTAGTGTTTAATTTTTGAATATTAAATTTTGTGCAACTGAGATAAGCTTTTGCAGCACATTCGTTCAGGGATTATGTTTATTTGCTGTGATTTCACTCTTCACCAGTATCCCAAGGACAAAGAGATATTATTGCAATCTTTTGTTCATCCAGTTTGATTAGGCTTCCAGTGATGCTTTTAATTTTTTTTCCTATGCCCTAATGATTTTTGTCTCGGATGAGATGAAAGAGTCCTGGCAACAATCCATCTCCTTGATAAACACATTTTATTTTCTAAAATTTTAGTAAAATTTGACTTTGTAAAATTTGACTTTGTATGTATGAGTGTTTGCTGGATTAGGCTCACTGTCTTTGGTTCTAGTCTCTGCCCTTCTAGGATGTCAAAAAAAGACTGTTGGTCAACTGAGCCACATGTCCTTTTCAATCAGTGAAATTTTTTTCACATGAAGCGAGTGACAGCTGTGACAATGAAGGTGCAACTGGAGGCTGATGCATTTGATATGAACAGAGTTTTCTGTGGGACTACCTGCGAGGGAATGTTGCTTGGTTATCTGAGAATGACTGGCTGAAGTACATTTAGGACTGGATGTTGTTGTTCTGGAGGAAACAGCAAAGATTGTCCTATTCCTGTACTGATTATACTGTAATATGACTTTAATTTGTAATCATCTAGATGCTTTTGTTGGTTTCCAAGTGATATCCTTATAAATGTAACACATTTCCAGACCTAGTAATATTTCCAATTTCATATTTTGATATTAGAAGTTCATCTCTTTTATCTTTGAGACTTTTTACGATTGGATGTAGGACACGAAATAAGGGCTCTTTTTTCAGAATAACAGTTTTATTCATGGTTCCATCTTCTGTTTTCCAAGCAGTTTCAACTGTAACTATATTTTGTCTGTAGCTCTTTCAGAAAAAATAACTGTAAAAAAATCAAACTGAAGGTGTTGCAAATGACTGAGACGGCGTGTAGAGCTGTTTGCTCAGAATTTCAACACATATAAATAGATTAGGGCTCATTTTTATGTTCGGGTTTGCTGCCACTGAGAAAAAATGGTGCTCTATAGTGGCATTCTATTACACACAAACAAGTGGGTCTGTCACTTCAGCTATATTCATTGGTGTTGCAGGGCATAATTGGGTATGAAGCTGCCATTAATGATGCTTGAGGAATACTGTCTTGTATTATATAATGCTGAACTCTGCCCTAATCGCTTTGTCATGCTAAACCTGAACAGTGTTTAGCAGCATTTATTGCTTATTTGGTGCATTAATACTAATTGTGGAGAGGTTCATTATAAACTCAAATTATATTTAGCTCAATCAAGGATGATTTTTTTTGCCCTGGGATTTTAGTGTGCGAGTAAAGATGCAAATAAAAACATTTATGCTTCATGTACTTTCAGGCTTTTATTACAATAACTCATTAAATCACTGAAAACCGAACATTATATAATAAGCACAACAGTGTGCTCAACTAATAATGAGCCAAACAAAATTGAAGTAATAGATAATAAGCCATATTGTCACAGCAGTGATGCTATTTTTAATCTTTCAACAATTATTACATTTCTTGCTTTGTTGAAGTTTGTTCTTTCAGTTACATCTATTGTAATTAAACAAAATTTTGACAGGGTAAATATTACAAGCTATTCAGTGTTCCTCATTAAATGGGTCAGCATCAAATCCTTTTGCAAAATTTGCCTCTCTGATACAAATTTCAGTTTTGTATAAATTTATACCTGTCTTAAAGTTCATTGAATGCTTTAATGTATACAGTAACTATACCTTACATAGACTTATCGAAGCTCTGTTTCATATCAGTTCCTTTTATTTTTATGTGACAAATTGTGGGTTTACTTGACTTAAAACAATGAAGTATCTCTCTACCCTCATATTATTGTTATGGTATTGTTGTTATTATTATAGATTGTAAGATATGCAGCCTTTGATATTTGAATTGAGGATGAAACAAAATACACAAATTATTAACCAAATGTGATGACCACCTACTCAGAAATTGTATATTATTATCAATATTTTGAAATAACAAATTATAAGATTGAAATATATGAGCATACCAGGATCTTTATTAAAAGTATAGATTGTATAATATACTAATAAAAATCTAACAATAACAAAGAACCATAAAGTTTACTTTCAGCAAAGATCTGCAATTAAAAAAGTGTAGACATTTGTTCCAATGAACATAACAACAGTAACTCTTTCAAAGAATGTAACAAATAAGGAGGCTTTTGTACAACAATTATGTCTTCACTGTACACTCTGTGAGAATCAATTGCTCCTGCAGATTTACATTACTTTATATAAGTGACACTATTTTGGCCTGCCTTCCACACAGGAATCCAGAGATCACTCTCCACACATTGTGCTACACAGGGGATCAACAGTACAGCCACCAGGAGAGCAGAGTATGTTGGAACTGCCCACAGCACATGCTGGTAAGTCTTGAGCAGTGCCTTACTAGCATAATGACAAACTGGGTGGCCTATAGCCAATTGAGCAGATCTCTGCAGTTCAAGAGGTGTGTGGCTCTATCCCTGGCCAGTCTTAGGGCTTTTTTGTCTCTTACTATTTCTTTCACCCTGGCAATAATTTGTTAATGTAAAAAATTGTGAGTTGGAATCCACATTAAACTGTAGATCCCCTTACAATATAAGCATAATAAACGTGGTTTATCACAGCTACTATGAATAAGTTATTAGGTATGATGTATTCTTCTGTGGAAATTTAGCCAACAGCATTAGACTCCTAAAAAGAAAAACTGTCAGGAGTGTGTGTGATGGAGATTCATGTCACCCCCTAGTAAAAAAAATTGAAGCAATCAGATGGGGAGGAGGAAAGGAAATGAAACTTCATGGGTCGAGAGGGTATGTGATGTTATTTCAATGGTGACAAAATCAAGTCACATTTACAAAGAACTCGGCAGCATGAGACCGCATATCAATACCTCGTTGCACCCCCTCTTACCACAATTTGTGCACTGGTTTGGTTGTGGAGGTTCTCATAAAGGCACTGTGTGTTCTCCTGAGGCAAGCTGGCCCAAAATTGCTGCAACCAGTCCTTGACATCCTGGATCTGGCACTGGGATGGAGTTGACATCCGATCTGGTCCCAGCATCAGGTGGGTGCACATTATCCTGTTGAAAACTTGCGCCATGATGCTGTCGGAGAAGAGGTAACATATGAGGATGCAGGATGTACCACCGTGAAATCAATGATTACCATCCATGAACTGATGTCGTATCCCATGGCTCCTCCAACTGTGATGCCAAGAGTAACAATACTGTGCCTCTCTAGAACTTTGGAAACAACAGCACCTCTCTCCAGATCACCACCATACTTTCTGATGGTGGTCCTCCAGAGTTGCACAGAACTGTGATTCATCACTTGACACAGTGCAGAGCCCTTTGTCAACAGTCCGTGGTCCCATTCACTGCACCACTCCAAATGCAGCCATTTGTGTCGTGGTGTTATTGGCAGACTACATGTGTAATTCCTTAGTCCAGCAGCTTCTAGTCTCTGACCAGTGGTGTGGGATGACAGAGAAAGTTGCAGGGAATCCATTACTCATTTTCAGATGACGGGCACAGATGTGATCGGATTAGATGTGCTCAGTGCACATTGCAGTGGTCCTCCCCTGTGGGGGTCAGAATAGTCAACAAGAATCGTGAGAACAAGTACATTTGCCCTTGTGTTTCATGTTCCAACATAAAGTCACCATCACATCTGAACACCCGACATATCTGATTATTGAACGATTCGACCAGTGTGCCGAATGGAGACCCACACTGCTGCCTGTCAGCAGCTGATAATACTGCCTCACAAAAGTATGTAGCTTCTCAAAATGTCCTTCACAGTGACCGCTCAACATCTGAAATTTTTCACACCTCTTATATACCCTCCCATGCTCTGTAACAACACTCAACAGAAAAACAGTACCCAATCTGATGGCTTTCTGATTCTCATAGAGAATTGCAGCTCTTATCAATTACATATTGACCAATGATGCGCACACTATCAAAAGTATCCAAACACCCCCCAAAACACATGTTTTTCACATTAGGTTCATTGTGCTGCCACATACTGCCAGGTACTCCATATCAGTGACCTCAATAGTCATTATATGTGAGAGAGCAGACTTTGACTGTGGTTAGGTGATTGGGTGTCACTTGTGTAATATGTCTGTACCCAAAATTTCCACACTCCTAAACATCCTTAGATCCACTGGTTCCAATGTGATAGTGAAGTGGAAACATGAAGGGACACGTACAGCACAAAAGTGCACAGGTCGACCTCGTCTGTTGACCGGTAGAGACAGTTGAAGAGGATTGTAATGTGTAATAGACAGACATCTATCTGCACCACCACACAGGATTTCCAAACTGCATAAGGATCACTGTAAGTACTATGTCAGTTAGGCGGGAGGTGAGAAAACTTGGATTTTGTGGTCGAGCAGCTGCTCATAAGCCACACATCACACCGGTAAATGGCAAATGATGCCTCACTTGGTGTAAAGAGCGTAAACATTGGACAATTGAAAAGTGGAAAAATGTTGTGTGCAGTGATGAATCACGGTACACAATGTGGTGATCTGTTGGCAGGGTGTGGGTATGGCGAATGTCCGATAAATGTCATCTGCCAGCGTCTGCAGTGCCAACAGTAAAATTCAGAGGTGGTAGTGTTATGGTGTGGTTGTGTTTTTCATGGAGGAGGCTTTCACCTCTTGTTTTTCCTGGCACTATCACAGCACAGGACTACTTTGATGTTTTAAGCACCTTCTTGTTTCCCACTGTTAATAAAATTATAGGTAAAAAGATGAAGAAGCAAGCCAGGTCCCCGCTGTCCCCAATGAAAAAGAAAAACAAACTGGAAAAGAAATAGTGCAAATTACCTTTCATACGGAAAACATCAAATAGCATAAGTAACATATTGAAGGCAAAGGATTTCTCTGTCCCACAGACAATAGGTACATTCTTGTTCAATGCAAAAGACAAACAACCAGATATCACAAAAAGTGGGGTTTATAAAATCACATGCTTTGAGTATCAGTCTTGCTACATTGGACAGATGGGGAGGTCAATCAGTACCAGGCTTAACGAACACCTCAGAAGCTGGAGATTGAAGAAGCCTGAGTCAGCATTTGCAGAACATTGCCTGAACAATAACCACAAATGCACAATACATATACAAGTCCTACACACAGAGCAAAAGGGGGCCAACCTCAACCAATAAGAAATCTTAGAAATTGAAAGACAGATGGGCATATCCCCACACCTATTATTAAATGAGCGAACCCAGTTCAGTTATTCACCTCTTTTAGATGAGATCACAGCCCCATGATAGAAGCAAAACTTTGGGCTCCAGTCCATCATAGTTCGAGAGTTCCAGGCTGATGCATAACTTTAGTCTGGTCATTGTTGTGTAATAGTTGAATGTATAATAATGTGTGCAATTTGTTAAAGAATGGTCATTGACATTATTGCACATTAAGCTATGGATCGATAACTTAAGAAGTTGAGATGATTATCTTTGCCTGGTCATTATGTTTATCTGTGTATTATCATCTTTGGAAATCAGTAATGTACTTGAAAATTGGCTTATAACCTGAAACCTAGGTTGTGAAATAATGCTAATAATAAAATTGTGAAACAAGGCCAAAAACAGTGTTTGCTTAGTTAATAAAATTAAATTTTAATGGGCAATAGTTAAAAGAAAAAGTGGAAGATCACTTGAGGAATATGAAAACTTTTTACTAAAGAAAACAGCCAAATACAAACAACAATAGTTAGGTAACCAATAGATTAATCACTTTCTGAAAATAGAGCAGAAGATTGGCATGGACAGTTCTCGGAGTAAGGCAATAGAATACATGCAAGAAGCCTTGTCAATGTAACAGACATACAGCCAAATCAGCTACCCCATCCTCTGCCAATGAAATTAAGAATGTACTTAAACCCGTCTAAAGCAAAAATTCTCAAAAATTGGATAATATTTCAAGTACATTTCTAAAACATTTTTCTTCACCTGTATGCATTGTATGAAATACACCATTACCATTTCTACCTCTGTTTATAAGTGGTTCTGACAATTCTCTGTACTATACCTCTTACATGTCTAAACCTCCTCATCTTCCTTCTCTACTCTGAGCTATTTGTAAAGCAAGCTGCAGAACCAAAATTTACAAATTCATCTTTTTGACTCTTCTATGCTGCTTCAAATTTATGCAGCTGATAAACATTTATCTGACTGAGCATAAGTCACATTTATCTTTAAGAATATTTTTCAGTTTTTTGTGATAGCTCTGTAATGTTGCAGATGGTAGTGCCCAATCAGCACTGGAGAAGAGGAAGCTCCACTTGGAAACACTGCACAATGTGGCCACACTCAGGAGCTCCACATCCTGGATGAAACAGAACAAAAGGCCACTCAAGACAAAGATATCCCATCAGACAACTACAAGAAGACCAAACCCTAAAGATGGGGCACATGACGAGCACAGAGACACTGGCTCCGAGTCAGTACCTCCTGCTTTCAACACTGGCAGGTCTAGTCCTGTGCGAGACCAGGGACAAGTTCAGGACAGTGAGGCACATGACAGAGAACACAGTCACTTGTATGGTGCAAATGGTGTTTCTGCAGAAAGAGGCCTGTCAGCAAGTTCCAAGAATATAAGGACTGGTGACTTGGGTACCAGATATAATGGTAATGTAGGTAAGCCACAGTTCACAGATATACTGGGACCAACAGTAGTAGTGGCAATGAAAACAGCACAAGAAACTGAGGCAGCAGATATGTTTCACATAAACAGAGTCCTATCTGAGTCTCAAGTGACTACTGAACTTCCTCTTCAAGCTACTGACCTACCTACAACAAAAGTATCTGGAGTCGGATCAGCAAAACGGAGTCATCAGCCACAGGACGAATTACATCAGACACAAGACGAATTACATCAGAGCACTCAAACATCGGCCTCTGTTGGAAATACAGTATTCGGAATTTACTCGAGGCAAAACAAGCGCCGGAGCTGCGTCCCAATGTGCAGGAACGGAGGAACGTGCAATACTGCAGCTGGAGCATGTACCTGCCTGGCAGGCTTCCGTGGCCGCTACTGCCAGCTGGGTAAGTCACTGAAAGTGAAATCTTCTGGGTGATTAAACTGTGTCACTTTCCTCAACAACTTGATGGTTCATATTTTAAATTCTTTGTTGGAATCTGCTTCAGGAGTCTTCTGGTGTCTGAATGCTGTGATTTTTAAATTTTATAGCTCCCAAATCCAGACACTCAAGGACGCGACAGAAACTGAAATTGGAGGAGGGGTTAGCAGTGCAAAAGCAAATACGTTAAACTCAATTTCAAAATGTTCCTTTATAAAACAAAATCCAGGAGCATTGTCCCAATTTAATTCTTAGTTCAAAGATGAGTGATCTAGATATGGGTGTTCAGAAACAGTTAAAATTAGCAAAACTGAAAAGCTCCAGTGCCAGGCAAAATCCCTGTCAGATTTTATACTGATTTTCAACTGATACAGCCCCTCTTCTAACTATAATGTTCCATAGTTTCCTCAAATAAAGAATTATACCCATTAGTAGATCTTTATTCGCACGAAGTAATGGCCGCTGTCGACAGGGGATCTCAAGTTGATTCCTTATTTCTAGATTTCCGGAAAGCTTTTGACACCGTTCCTCATAAGCGACTTCTAATCAAGCTGCGGAGCTATGGGGTATCGTCTCAGTTGTGCAACTGGATTCATGATTTCCTATCAGGAAGGTCGCAGTTCATAGTAATAGACGGCAAATCATCGAGTAAACCTGAAGTGATATCAGGTGTTCCCCAGGGAAGCATCCTGGGACCTCTTCTGTTCCTGATCTATATAAATGACCTGGGTGACAATCTGAGCAGTTCTCTTAGACTGTTCGCAGATGATGCTGTAATTTACCATCTAGTAAGGTCATCCGAAGACTAGTATCAGTTGCAAAGCGATTTAGAAAAGATTGCTGTATGGTGTGTCAGGTGGCAGTTGACGCTAAATAACGAAAAGTGTGAGATGATCCACATGAGTTCCAAAAGAAATCCGTTGGAATTCGATTACTCGATAAATAGTACAATTCTCAAGGCTGTCAATTCAACTAAGTACCTGGGTGTTAAAATTACGAACAACTTCAGTTGGAAGAACGACATAGATAATATTGTGGGGAAGGCGAGCCAAAGGTTGCGTTTCATTGGCAGGACACTTAGAAGATGCAACAAGTCCACTAAAGAGACAGCTTACACTACACTCATTCGTCCTCTGTTAGAATATCACTGCACGGTGTGGGATCCTTACCAGGTGGGATTGACGGAGGACATCGAAAGGGTGCAAAAAAGGGCAGCTCGTTTTGTATTATAACGTTATAGGGGAGAGAGTGTGACAGATATGATACACGAGTTGGGATGGAAGTCATTACAGCATAGACGTTTTTCGTCGCGGCGAGACCTTTTTACGAAATTTCAGTCACCAACTTTCTCTTCCGAATGCGAAAATATTTTGTTGAGCCCAACCTACATAGGTAGGAATGATCATCAAAATAAAATAAGAGAAATCAGAGCTCGAACAGAAAGGTTTAGGTGTTCGTTTTTCCCGCTCGCTGTTCGGGAGTGGAATAGTAGAGAGATAGTATGATTGTGGTTCGATGAACCCTCTGCCAAGCACTTAAATGTGAATTGCAGAGTAGTCATGTAGATGTAGATGTAGATGTAGTTGGAAGAAATGACAGGTCACACAGGTGTATAAGAAAGGTAACACAATTGATCCACAAAACTGTTCTCCAATGTTCTTGACAACCATTATATGTCGAATGCTAGAACATAGTCTGAGCTGAAACATAATTATGCATCTTAAACAGGATGACCTCCATGGCAATCAGTGCAGATACCCAAAACAAGTTGTGTGAAACCTAACTTCCCCATAACACCCTGAATGTATATAATGAGGCAGTCAGATAGATGCAGCTATGCATCACACAAGTAGTCAATCGCGACTTCTGAGAAGCATTTGAGCTATGCTTATTATAAAGTACATGATTATATGGAGTGTCACTGAAATTTGTGACAAAACTGAGGATAGCATGGAAGGGATGACACAGCATGTTATAGTGGATGGCTAGTCATGGATGGATGTAGACGTAACCTCAGATGTACCCCAGGAAAGTGTGTTGGGACCCTTGCTGTTCACCTTGTATATTAATGATGTTGCAGACAGTATTGATAGCAACCTTAGACTTTTTGCAGATGATGCAGTTTTCTATAATGAAATATTACCTGAATATAGCTGCACTAATATTCAGTCAAATTTTGATAAGCTTTTAAAGTGGTGCAGAGATTGGCAATTTGATTTAAGTATACAGAGCTGTAAAGTTCTACACTGCACAAAAGGGAAAAATATATTCTACAAGAGTCATTTCAAAAGTTCTGCACACTGTAAGATAAAATTGAAGAAAATAATTTATTTTACAAAATACCTTTAGAAACCTTCAACATAATGTCCATTCTTGCTTATGACAGCTTCACAATTTTTTGGCAACTTCTGTATTTTGTATTTGGCTTCATTGTTGAGTTACTCAGGTTACCTCACTGAAAGCTTCATCAATTGTTTGAAAACGTTTTCCACAGTGCTGTTCCTTCAATTTGGGAAACAAATTTAAGTCTGATGAGCTCATATCAGGACTGTATAGTTATAGTGGGTGAAGAAATATTTCCCACCCATATTTTTCAAATGTTTCTCTCACTGGCAGGGCAGTATGCAGTCATGCATTATTGTGCAAACGGGAACACGAGCTTCAAACATGTCAGGGCTTCTTCAATGAATTTTTGGATGCATAACATTTTGCAGAATCAATTTGTAGCATGCACCTGTTACTGATGGTCCTTGGGTAGTATGTATGTAGCTATGACTCCATTCATGTCAAACACAAAGATCACCATCAGTTTCACTTTTGACTGTTGGCATCAGAATTTTTTCAGGTTTGTAGAATTAGAACTTTACCTTTGTGATAACTGAGACTTCAATTCTGGCTCAAAATCTCATTTCCAGGTTTCATCAAGTGCAACAATCCTTTTCAGAAACTATTCTCCTTCTGTTTTATAACAATGAAGCAATTCTGTGATTCTTCTGTGATCTGCTATCTGCTCTCCATTCAGATCATGCAGAACCCATCTGGCAGCAACTCTTCTCATCTTTAACTTCTTGCTTATTGTTCTGTAAATTTAAGTGACAGACATTCTGGCCTCATAGGCAACTTCCTCACATGTTTTTTTTTTTAATCCTGTCTCAAGCCATTATCAATAACATGAGAGGTGTAGTCTTTTGCAATTTTGTCCTCAGTGCTTACTGGACTTTCAAAGAAATGAGTAGAGCACCATGAAACTGTGCTGCAATCCACTACACTACAGTAGATCCTACACACCTCTCTCAAAGTGTTGTAAATCTCCATTGGATTCTTTCCATGTAGGATTCAGTTATGATGTAGGAAGGTGGTCACTATGTGTAATCCAAACTGGCTTGGTTTCAGCCTCCATTTTAAAACTGAATTACTCATGATGCAGTCACATGAACCAGCAAACACACATAAGACCATCACGCCCAAAGTCTCACTCACAGTGACACAAATTTCAACTTGTTCATTTCACTGTAATGATTGCACATGAACAGTGCGTAGGAATTTTGAAATGGCCCTTGTATGACTACAGAATGAATGTCACAGTTATAACCTGTCAACTTATAAAAGTACTTGGGTGTAACACTTTGTAGGGACTTGGAATGTTCACATTGGCACTGTCACAGGTAAAGCAGGTGGTAGACTTCAGCTTACTGGCAGAATACTAGGGAAATGCAATCAATCTACAATGGGAATTGGTTACAAAACACTTGTGTGACCCATCCTAAAATATTGCACAAATGTTTGAAGCCCAAATGAGATAGGAATTACAGGGGATATTGAACATATACAGAGAAGGGCAGCGTGAATGGTCACAGGTTTGTTTGGCCCATGGAAAAGTGTCTCAGGGATGCTAAAGAAACTGAACAGTCAGATGCTTGAAGATAGATGCTATTTTAGGAAATGCTACTTGTGAAGTTTCAAGAGCCAGCTTTAGATAGTGGATCTAGGAATATACAACAAGCTCCTACATTTCACTCCTGTAGGGATCGTGAGGGCAAGATTAGACTAGTTACAGCATGCACAGACATTTAAACAATCATTCTTCCTGCACACCATAAGTGAATGGAACAGGAAAAAGCCATAATAACTGGTACAATATGAGATACCCTCAGCCATGTAGTTCAGTTTATGGCTGTTGATGTAGATGTATAATTATGACACTGACTTTTTTTAAACTGTATACTTTTTCAGTGGACTTGATAAGACCCTTTGGTGAGGACTTCAGTGACATTACATTGTGGGGTTTCATCAAATACTAACAGGATAACAGCAATGCAAACCATTGTTTCATCAGCAGGAGAAGAAATCCCTGAAATGTCTGTCCTACTGCACCTCTAAGCAAACACATAACTCAGATGCAGCTCATGAGTTGACCTGAACACTTCAGTTTGTGCCTTAGATTGTAATTATCAGACAACATGTTCTTAAAGGTGTTCAGACATTCATAATGTGTACAACAGTAAAGAAAGTGCATATGCTTTTTGTTTATGCCAAATGTTGCCAGACTGTTAGAGCAGTGGTGAGGTTGTAAGCTGAAAGATATCCTGATCTTGCCAAGACCTCACATTCTTTCTTTGCAGATACTATTAAAAATGTCAAAGAATTGGAAGTTTGGAGGATGAAATACGCCAACAAAAAAGAACATCAGCTGATGAGAAAAATGCAACTAATATTTCAGCTACAGTAATCAACAAAGGGAGCTTGAATGTGTGAGTGGTATAAGCCACTCACACATATAAGTGCTTTTCGTGTCTACAACATTCCAGTGCATTTCATACTTTTCACAATCTGCTTCAGCAACAGATTCATGGCAATGTCTTTTCAAAGCAGTCACAGTATCTACAAAAACAGCAAATTGGTGCAGAGTTTCTATGGAAGATTTTGTTTATGGATGAAGCATTTTTTGAAAACCGTAGGCAAATCTGTCTTCGATCAGTTGATATCCACATTGACCAGGAGAAGTGGATATACATCAACCTTGTTCTGTCAATGAGTGGTGGAGGCTTTTTGAAAATTGCATCATTGGTCTTTGTTTTATTTATAGAACTATAAATAGGCACTAGTGTCTTCCTAACAATATACTGCCACACTTATTGGAAGACACCCCACAGAGCACATGGCAGACCTTATGGTTCCAACATGATGGTTATTGCATTCATTCTGCACCAACAGTTACATACCTTCTTAAGCAAATGTCTGGAGATTATTGCATCAGTCATTCATGAAATCCAAAATGGTCAGCAAGCTCACCAGACTTAATATCTCTAGATTTTTATCTGCAGGGAAAATTAAAAGGAATGATCTACTAGAAAATTTTGGTGGTCTGTGCTGCTTTAAGTCCAGATCAAATTCAACATGCATTATTGTTTGTTCATTTTATACCATAGTCTGATGGCGAAACAATGGTTTGTGGTGCTGTTATCTCTGATAGAGTTCCACAAGTGAACTAAATAAGTAGAGTAATTTTTAACACAGGTTTCTGCAGTGCTGTGTTGAGATTGTCTGGCAGACCCTGGGAAATGGAACAGCGACAACAATTTTTTGGTGTTCTTTCATTTTCTGCTGCTGGAATTGTGCAACAGAGAAGTAGACAAGATCAGGAATAATGTATGGTGAGACTTGCCCTTTTGTGCTCAGGTTAGCCAATAGTACAATATACCCTCCCAGCTTACGACTGTACGTCCTTTCTTCTCAGTCATCAGTTGAGAAGGCGTCATCACGTTTGCATGTTGACAGTTACTGCTGCATTGCTCAGTTGCTACTTCCCTCATCATGTCCACAGCCAAATTCAGTATCTCCCTCTCAGGGTGAGTGTATCAATGCCAGTGTCACACTTCATCGGTGAGCTGCTCAACTCTCTAGCATCTTCCCCCACTTCTGTCATTTGTGGACTCTATCAATTACTCACATACTGCCCAGTTCTGTGTCTGCTCACTGCTGTCTTTCTCTTCCAGTTTAACAGTTCTGACCCCACCGTGTTTCTTCTAAATGTGTGTTTTTGTAATGCCCACTTGTCCTTCGTCCTTGTCTTGGCTGATTTGAGGAATTACAACACATTCCACATAAGTTGCATTCCAACACAAATCTGTAGTGCAACCATTTTGGTTACACATTTGTAATTGCAAGTTATTGTTTATCATAGAGTAATACACAGGAAACCAATGTATCATTTGTTTTGGTGAAACAAAAGTCTGATAATGAATTGCGAAAAATTCAAAACAGGTAATGGTGCTTTTTGAATACATTTGTGGCTGTTTGCAGTACACCATCAACAATTTATCTTTAAATGTCATTTTTTACTGTACAAATGTGACTTTCTGCAGCCCATTCTTCACCTGGATACGGTTTGCAATATTATTGTCCTGTTCTGTGAAGTTGTTTCTGGAGTTTCTGATCCACCCCACATTTGCAGTGTCCTCCAGCTCTCATCATATTGCTCAACATTTGTCAATCATGTTTCCTTCTGTGACCTTCATTTTTCCTTTGCCAGATTTTGTTGTGTTGTCTATTTGCCACTGCCATGCAACAGCTCTGCTTAGTTGTTGCTGGAGCCGTGGTTATTCTGCATGTTTTACTGTCCCTGATGAGATGTGTCATTAAACCAAATATCACACTTGAAAAATGTGACATGGCTCTATAGAATGGAGACACAAAATTCAAACTAAAGAAAAGGTTTCTATCAAGAAACAGCCACCGTTTTTGATGACAGTGGGCATTGCATGAAACAACTGATGAGCAGTACTTGTTTGTGTTTACTACACTGACCGGCACCAGACAAGTTTGGGAATGACTTCAGAACCAGTGGTGGCTGGCCAAGTGGCCGAGAGTTTTGGCAGTGAGTCGCTAGAGAACAACAGGTGGCCAACACGAGAGAATGATGGGCAATGGAGATGCACAGCACAATAATCTGTGACGCACATCAGCCCAAGTTCAAACAGAGGTGCGAAGGTGGTACAGAAAATCATCGAGCTCCTGGAAGGGAACTGCATTGGAGATGACCTGGAGCTCACTAGTGATGGAGAAGGCATCGAGACCAAAAACGTTGCCAGCTGAGTGACTATCAACAACAGAGTTAACAGCTGGACTACCTGTTCGTATGTAATTTTTACCGTGATCTGACTCTAGAGAGGAGTTGAACTGTCACAATAGGTGACCACTGTATGGGTGGGTGGGGTTGAAGTCAGGGACAGCGAGATGAGTATACATATGAAGGTTGATGAAAGGAATTGAAGCTTCTGTGTCCACCTGGAAGCAGACATCTTGGGTTGCAATTTTTAGGATGATAAACAACTTAGAGAAGGAAGTACCAACCTCAGAAACAACTGTCTGAAGTTCACGCACCATTCTGGGATGCATATGGGGAGGGGGGGGGGGGGGGGCAACTGTGTGGAGGTTGACAACAAACTGTGCCCATCTTTCCAACATTGGGTGCAGTGTGCCCAGAAATCCATACAGGACATAACACTGCTTGTATCAATGGAGCATGATGAGCTGTTCAGAGGTCATGGAGATGTCCAAATTTGATGAACCATGATGCCATCACTGGGAAAAAGACTTATGGGAATTCCACCCCCAACACAATGTCTGGAGTGCTGCGACCTGGGTGGAGCCATGAGGTGTTAGTTTACAGTTTGTGTGATGTCGAAAGAGAGCATGATGTTCAAAATGTCATTTAAGGAAGAGTTGTAGAGTTTTAAGGCTGCAATACAAACTTCTGGATTGGGACCCAATTACACCACAAAATTGCAGATCAGTGAATCTGCACATCAAGTTATGCAAATGGGGTTTGTTCAAGTTAAATAATAATGTCGACTCAACCATTGCAAATCCGTCACCCACGGGTGGTTCAACTGACCAGGTTGCTTGTGGTATTGATGGAATTCAGGGTGTGATGCAAGCACATGGAATCATTGTGAATAATAATTGGACACATCTTGTCAAATGTCAGCACAGCCAGATTTGAGAGTGGAGCCAACTTCTTTAGCAAGACAAAACTCTCCAGGGAAGCCCAAGAAAGGAAGGGTAATTGATGGAGAAAAACCTGAAAAGCAGCGAAGTGCTGTTTCAGCCACTGCAAATATGTGTCCCAAAACTCATATGCATCGTTACATGGTGGAAAAGCAGGTGGGTGGTCCTTCACTGGGGAAGTGACCACAGTCTGGATGGGTTGAGAACTCTGAACCTGTAAACGATCTGACAAAATTTGAAATTGTTTTTGGAATTGTTGTTGCTGCTGCTGAAACAGCTGCTAGAGTTGCTGTAGCTAAGATTGCTGCAGGAGCAGCTGTTGCTGTTGCTATTACTGTTGCTGTTTCAGGAGTTGCACAAGCTTGGCATCCACGAAATGCCACTAACCTTTTACCTCATCAAAAATTATAGTGACCAAAATTGGGCAAGTCTGGGAGGGACTTCAGAACCAGCAGTAGTTGGCCGACTGGTGTAGAGAGGTGACAGAGAGACAATGGAATAACATGACAGAACGACAGACCACACAGACAGCACAGCAGAATATTGAGGCCAAAGGGTGAGCCGACATCAAATACTAAGATGTAGTTAACTCAGAACTGACACAATAACGTGTAGCGAGATCTATACAGTTATGCAGAGAAATAACAAGTAATAGGCAAAGTGGCCATGCAGCTGGCTTTGCAAGGCAGCCATGAGCTGTGATAGGCCAGCCAGACAGACACAGTTGTGGTGACACTCAATTAGTGACCACAGCACCAGCAATTGCAGCAGTGCCACCCAACAATTACCACGGATGTCTGTACCATCTGGTGGGTATCTTCATGAACGTGTACACCAGTTAGCTGTTTCTCAATAGTTCAATTTATATTGCCTTTCATACTCTCTTTCCCTTAGTATACAGAATACATGACCATAGTCTGTAGGCCGGGATACAATATTGACTCTATCCACGCACTACAAAAAATTAAATTGCAAATACATGGCAAAATGCCAGGGAAAATGCATTTGACAATTCTTAAGAGAAAGAGACCCAACATATAAGTAGTGAGTGAAATCTTTGCTTACATCACTAGTGCACATCATTTTACATCTATCAGAAGCTATGCAATGTTGATAAGAGATGTAGGAGATGTCAAAATAACGTTGCTTGACTGTGTAACTGAACAACCTATGAAAGTTTGAAAAATGTCACGATTCACCACCAAGAATTGCTGATAAAAATTCGTTTGTTTTGGCCTACAGACTATGGTCATGTATTCTGTATACTAAGGGAAAGAGAGTATGAAAGGCATTATAAATTGAACTATCGAGAAACAGCTAACTGGTGTACACATTCATGAAGATCTCACATAATAAGATAGCACATACAGCACATACCATATTTAAACCCTTAAAAGGCAACATAAAATCAATGACATCAAACAACATAAAATCCATAACTCAGTACTGGAAATAAAAGAATGACAACAAGGTAACATAACAGACTGTGTTAATAAATATTGCAAAATACTTAGATGTAGCTTGTATTTATACAGTGTTACCTGTCATCAAGCAATATTATAAATTAAATTCTTGTTAGTACTCATAAAAATGTACCAGACACTACATTCCTTCATGTTATAGAAGGCATCTCAGGAGGAATGGTCAGTATTCAGGGATACAATGGGAATGATCATTCGATGCACAAAAAAAAAAAAAAAAGTCCAGTAGACAGGGGCTCTAAAAGCCTTACCTTCAGAGCTGTGAGCACTTCTTCATTTTCTATACTGTGAAACAAATCTCTTCTACTGGAAGCTCTCTGTTCTCCATATTTTGAGAGTGGTAGTATGGACCAAAACAAGAAAAAGCATCCAGTAAACATGGCCTCTAAAGTGTATACTTCAAGAGCTTTGAGCACTTCATCTTCACTACTGTGAAACGCGTCTCTTCAACTGAACGAGTGGTAAACTATGCATTTTAGAGCCAGCATTTACTAAACTTTTTCATTTCGAATGATTGTTCCTGTTATATCTCTCAATATGGGTCATTCTTTCTGGAACATCGTGTGTTAACAATGAGCTTACAACATTATGAGCAGATGCACTTTACATACTTCCAACTTCACAGCTGATTACTGTTTGCAAGATGAAGCAAAGATGGTCCAGAGGTTTCCATACATTAATAGCTACTATATGATTCCAGTGACTAATATCTCTATGATTATACATGCTGTGTGTCACATATTACTATGAGCATATGTGACTGTCACAAGAGTTTCATGTTCCATTTGTTGTATGCAACAACACATTGTATGTGTTACAAGAACATTAGCATTTACACTAGTAAAAAGTAAATGAGTAATGACTTATAGTTCTACATTTATATCTGTGTGAAATAAGCTACAGCTATGATTAGTATGTGTATTATTTTTATTTTTTGTGATCTTGTTGTTTGAAATTGCTTTTGTGGTGTATAACACACAAATTATTTAAGACAAAATGTTGCTGCTACAGTATAATTTCAGTTTTTGTTTATAAAAAACTCTTTTTCCTCTGAGATGTAATATAGGCAGCTGGCCATTAAAATTTGCAACACTGGGGAGGACAGTAACTAACAGAATTTTATGTATTGGGTGTATAGAGTATAGTAAGAAGAACATATTATTAAATTTGCAGCTGACTTATGAGAATAGAGGGTGTAAACATTAACACACAGAGCTGCCTCCTCTGTCAACAACAACAGCTGTAATGCAGCTGGGTGTCAAGTCACAGCTTGGAGAAAAGATACAAGTTTGTTATTCCACAGTTCTTCAGCTCTATTCAAGAGTTCATCAGTGGGAGTGGCTAGGAAGTGTCGGCATGCCAGTCTTTTGGCATCTTGTGACAGGATGTTTTGAGTATGTGCGGGATCTGTAGAAAGTGGTGGCCAGGGAAACGGTTGAATGCCCTCTGTGTTGAGGCAGTTCGTGACAGAAAGGGGAATGTGCAGTCTTGCATTATCTTACTGAAGGTATCTCACAGTCACTAGGAAGGTAGGACATGACCACTGGCCTTGACACATCACAGATGTGATTACTACTGTCCAAGTTACCAGCTGTGTGAACCAGAGAACATGTTGTGTACCTAATGGCACCCCAAATAAACCCACCTTCATGATGGCGACGAACGCAGTTTATTCTCCTTGGAGCCTCCTCACACAGATACATCTGTCATGACAGGATAATGGGACTGTAACTTTTATGAAAAGACAGTGTGGTGCCATTTCTGTGTCCTGTGTTATCACTGGCCCTACTGTAGCACACCTCTCTCTGCTGTTATGTCGAGGAAAGCCGCAACAGTGGTAGCTACACTGTCAATCTGTGGTGTTCCAGAAAGTGTACACTGTCCGTGTGTGTGTGTGTGTGTGTGTGTGTGTGTAAATAGCTGGATGTTGGCACATGCCTCAGAACCCAGGAGAGAAATATGTGAAGTAGCAAGGCAGAAGGGTTGCATGTAGAAGAGAATGTGACACCCACCAGTAGCCGAGCTAGACACAGCTGAATGCTGGCAGATGGGACACACACGAGGATGAAATCAAGACAACCTTTGTAAACAACAAAGTGCAAATCAGAAATGTTTGCCACAATGATGTTGGCAGGCTGAGAGTAAAGAGAGATACAATCCAAATCTCGACCAGAGAGAAAGATCAAGTACCAGGTGAGGTTGTTATCTGATAGCACACGGTACAGCGATCATGGTAACTGATAATATCAGATGCAGAACTGATAACCATTCATTGGGCTGCCGTATTTATATCTTGCTGATTCAAGGCATTATGTTGTGGGATGGTAGTTCTGCAAGTGTTCAGTACTGAGGAAATAGGATATTTTTTGTTTTGTTTTGCCCATATTAGATGCACGAATGTGTAGTGTCTATTCTCCTGGACATGTCGAAAAGGACATATATCGTGCATAATCTGCAGCTGGGATACATTATCTGTAAACTGAAGGTGGAGATGTGGAGAAAGGAAAGGAAAAAGAGAGGATTACTGATTTCAGCTACTTTGGGACAGTTGCATTGATATACAATTTTAACTGCAGTGGTTACTGGTTTTAAGCTGACATACCAGTTCTCAAACCACACACCTTGTTATTAGCCCTAAGTAGTTATACAATATGGTGGCAAAAGGCACAAATAGCTTATGCACAGAAAGTTAAACAGTAGGCAACAAATACTCTCATTGACATTAGCCCTTTTATCGACTGTTTAACCTGACTGACACAACCGGTAATGTGCAACACTAGACACAAAGGCCAGTGTCTATGAGAATACTTGTTTCCCACAGCTTAACTTTCAGTGCAGAAGCTACTCTTGTCTTTCAGCACCATATCTTATGACTAGTTATGGTTAAACACAAGGTGTATGATTTGAGAATGGGTGTGACAGCCTGAAACCGGTAAACACTGCAGCAAAATACTGTATATCAACGCAACTAAGAGGGACAAAATTTAAAAAATATCCAGTTTCCTTCATATTTATATCAGCTGTGAGGAACACCATGGCTATTGTATTCACGACACAAGTCAAGTAGCGTGCTCGTGCTTCAAGGGCAGCACTGTGGTGAGACTGTGCTCTCAAACAGCCATCTTGGTCCAGTACTTCTGGTGGAACCAGGTACCAGACAGACCATCCCATTTCCCTGCTTAAGATATGTGTTGTGACTGTATGATCCTGAACAGATGGAGAAAAAAGATCTCTCTCCCTTAAGGGGCCAATCATATCTGGCAGATGTGATCCTCCAGGGCTTTGGGAAGTTTTCCATGATTTCCCTAAATTGCTGGGGTGGTTCCTTTGAAAGGTCATGACCAATTTCCTTCCTCATCCTTCCTTAATCCTATGGGACCAATGACCTCAGTGTTTCGTCCCCTCCCCCAAACCAACCAGTCAACTCTTACATACTTTGTGCCATTGTAGTGAAATATTAGAAATATTAGTCATTTTCATCCCCAAGCACAAAGGTCACTTTGTGCCAGATTAGCATTTGTTACACGCCGCTCTCACAGTGTTGGTAGGTCTGATGGCCAGCAGTGTAGGTAACTAAAAGACCTTTATTGCCCACAGATCGCAATGAGTGTATAGAGGAAGATAGACCGTGTGGCAGCCACCTGTGTGTGAATGCGTGGGGCTCATACCGGTGTCTCTGCCCTGCCGGCTACCGCACTTCGGCAAGTGGGACGTCGTGCATCCAGGAAAATGCCTGGCGCGATCTCCATGTCGCGAACATGGTCATAGAGGATCGGCAGCCGACCCCTCTGCCACCGCCTTCTGCTGAAAATGTAACAATTCTGCAACATTTCAGCATTGCAACTGAAAGAGAAAAAAGTGTAACTGAGGTGACCACTGTCAGTCCTAAACTGGGCACTCGGGAATGGCCACTGGAAGAATTGGTGAAGAATGGAAGTGTAAGCTCAGAAAACATTGCAGATGGAAATATCTCCAGCAGTAATTTAAAAATATATGGGCCCTCTCCAGCTATTTTGCAGAACAACACTGACAAGTATTCGAGTATACTATCAGAAATGCTCACCTACAGTTTTGCACTATACACCAATCCTGGCTCAAGGGCCACGACATTTGCCACTACTTCAGCAGTTACAGAAGGAGCTGTTGGTAGCAATTCATCCAGCAGCAGCAGTCAAGCAAAGAAGCCCACAAAAACAACGCCATTAGATGATGTTTCTCAAGCAGTCACTTATACTGTTGCTGTTGTGCCTAAACTTTATGAGCATAGATTTTCAAATGTTTCTTCCGTGGGGTTAGTCAAAAACATGAAGAATGCTAGAGAGTCTGTTCAAGAATATGTATCTGGAGAGTACACACAGTCTAACAAATTGAACACAAATGTGCACAATTCAGTACCTTTGATAAATAGTGCTTCTAACGAATTGTCAGAAAGCTTGGATGCTTCTACACTAATGGAACATTCAACTACAAAGAATCTTAGTGACCCAGAGATAAAAGTTAATGTATCACACACGGGTAGAAATAGCAGTTCATCAGTTACATCTAATGTTTATGACACTCAGTCCGGTTATGAGCCTAAATCGATAACAAGTGATGACAGAAATTTAAATGCCAAGGAAAATAATGCTGTGAACAAAACCACTATTCAGAGTGACAAGCCTGGGGAACACAATTTGACTGAAAAAGATTCAGCAGGCAGTCTACAACAACCTGCAGTTTCTTATGTGGCAGAGAACAGCATAAACACCTCAGATATCGGGACAGCCTCGAGTACATCCGGACAAAGTATTCTACACACAGATCATAAATTGGTCGAGCACAGTGGAGCGGATATGTTATGTACCACGTTACCTTCAACTGACAGTGAAGCTCAAGATTTCACCGCACTGCCAACAGTCACACAAAAAATGGAACTTGTGAGAGAAGAACAAGATACACTGGAATTAAAAATTGAGACACAGCATATTCAGAAGCCAGATGAAACAAAATTCAAATCCATAAAGATGAAGAAAGTCAGGTCCAGTGTGGAGAAAATGAATAAACAAACAAAAAGCCAAGAAGAGAGAAGTGGAGAGATGGGAAGAGGGCGCATGGCAGCTTCAAGACCGCCCGAGAGTAGAATGGTAAGTCACATTATAATTACTCCTTCTGTGTTGTCTTTTGAACTTAAACATGTGGAAAATGAAGCTTCCTGAAGTTTCATTATAGTGCCCACTCCACTGCAAAGTGAGATACTCATTCTCAAAAGATTTCCTAGGTATCGGATTGTCCATTGTTTCTTAAACTGTGTTCCATTAATTCTGGCATTCCATATAGATCACTGAAGTGTTCCATGAAGTGACATTCCTTTCTCGCAACGTTCAGGAAAATAACTTAAAAAACAATAAAAATCAGCACCTCTACAAAATTAAAGAAAGAGTGTGGCAACTAGATATTAATTTGGATAGTGAGTATGAATGTGACACTGACAGTAGATACAGCTGTATTTGTGTGAGAGCAAACAGCGACCTTGCATATGGCAAACTCAATGGGGAATGACTCCACAAGGCATGATTGTAGTAGGCCACAGTTCTCTCTCACAGTGCACCTTTATCCACTGCCATCCTCATAAAGGTGAACCACATTGTGATTTGTAACCAACTTGCTTGCCAAAAGCTGCTTTAAAGCCATACTGTAGAAACAAACCAGGGATTCCACAATAAAAGTGGCATTAAAAAGGGTTGCACATATGGAAAAGATTAAGAAATGTTGGGCTAGTCCATTATCCATCATATTTTTCCCAGGACTGTAAGGTGGACTTCTGTAAAGCTGGGCAGAAGAGAAGAGAGAAACTACAAGACTAAGACAAGAGTGTGGCTTGTGACACATCTCTAGATGCCTCAGCCAGTAGAACATTGCCTGCTAAAGCAAAGCCAGTATCAAGTCCTTGGCCAACATACAGTTTGAACCTGTCAAAAGATTTTCTTGGATTTTTAAATTTTTCCAGGCTAGATCAATGGTACATAGCTTCTTTGCCCACACTGTGCTCCATGTTAATGAACTACCATATTTTTTGAATCATGAGTCAGAATTTGCCTTTTTCTGCATACAAAATTCTTAAGTTAAGCACAAAAACATCAACAGGGAATATATTAAATAATGTTATTTGTTAAAATTACTAATCAGTTTTGCACTTATTTACTTTCTTCAAAATATGAAAAAAAATAAAGAGAGAAAAACTTTACACAGTTCATCTGAGTTCTTACAGTCAAAAGCACCCCATCTGTTACTAACATAATGTACCACAAAATGAATAATAAATAGAGCAGAAAGTTCAAAGTTCTTGGGTATGCACATACATGAAAACTTAAACTGAGGAAACCATATAGTAGCTTATATCTGCTACAACATTTAGTTTAGCTACTTTTGCCATATGAATAATTATCAACTTTGTGAGCTTAAAAATCAGTAATTAACATATTTACCATGTTTTATTAAATGGGATAACATACTGGGATAAATCATCAATTAAGCAAAAAAGATTCATCACACAAATGAAAGTAATAGGAATTATGTGTACAGTTTACTTATGTACTTCATGCATACTCCTAATTAAGCAATTGAGAATATTAACTACGTGCTCAGAGTGTAATTATTACCTGATGAAGTTTGTTGTCAACAATCTAGTTTAGCCACAGACAGTGGTGAACTACTTGGATGTAAAAGTGACTTTATTTGTTTGAAGTGAAAATTGAAACTCATAACTGTACTTCATAAAATAAAAAAAAATTTTAATTTTCTTTATATTGGTTGGAATTCCCAATTTCTTACATTTGTCTATCTGGGAACTTGGTTGAATATCTGTGCACCCAAACACAGAACTCCATTCTCAATGCTAAAGAAGGGAGACAAAGCCTGAACAAAAAATAATTTGTTGATTTACAGATCACAACACACAAATTAATTAATTAAGTAAGTAATTAATGTTCTATTACTAGTAGTAGAGTATGTAATTTGTCAAACAATGGAAAATCCAGTGTGGAATGTAACAATATCCTTTTCATAGTAAGTAATTTGTCCTATTTATGCTGCCAGTTTCACAGGGAATACCTTATACACTTGGCACTCTGTCACCTACATCATCTTTAACAAGATGTAACATATCTGAAATCTTCTGAGTGGGACAGAATACCAATTTCAACTCATGCCTCTGGAATAAGTATACTATTTTGCTAACAGTCATGCACTATAAATGTAATGCTGTCACTTTGGCCAAAGAAAAAACATATTGGGATTTTGTTGTAAAAGAGCAAGCTGATATTTCATTACAGCACAATAACAATTGGTATAAGCACATCAGGACACAATTTGGACTTTGAGCAACAACAAAGAACAACATTCAGTGTCCATAGAAAAGCAGATATAGCACTTTTTAAGATGACAACAGCTCCTTGCACTATGTAGTGTCATTCAGCCCAGGTATAGGTTGAATCTACCATGCCCTATTTGACTTTTCCTTCTCGTAGCTGTGTAAATTGAGTCAACTTTTGAAAGATGCTGCACTTTTTTCTTTGTGCTTATGAGGAGGACATCCAACCACTTCAAGCAGTCCACAATTTGTGTCTCCTAAAGACAATCACAGGAAGAACGGTGGTAAGATTGTGAATTAGGACACAACTGACAAACCAAGAACATCATGCACAGTCAAGCACTGAAAAAGATCCTGAAAAAAACATGGATCAAGTTCCCCAAGATCCTGAAAAAAACATGGATCAAGTTCCTCCAGAATCATATGTGGATCTTCTTAATTCTGGACCACAAAGTTTAGAGGCTCTGACAACACCATCTGACAGTGGCAGGTGGACTGGCTTTATGCTATACAGAATTGTCAGAGCCATAGATCACATAGAGTTTTGTAATCCTAATCATTCATCTGTTGTAATGCAACTATCTGTGTTATAAAGATTTTTCAGTTACTTGTGTCCATCATGGAATAGCCATGTTCTCCTTGAAATATACACTGACTGGCACGAAAAATGCAACACCAAGTAAATGATGTGTAATCATTGTGTAATTATCAGTTTAATCGAAGTGAAGCACTTCAAGAAATTTTTTGAGATGGGGTATGTTATTGTTGTTTCTTTGCAAGTAAACAATGAAGTATTGATTGTTTACTGCACTAGCCTCAATTGTTGTTTCTGCCCAGCCTGGAAGACGCATCACTAAATGTGAGTAAATAATGTTTTTCTTCTCTTGTAGCGCTTATTGTTGTATAGCGAATTGTTTCCCTTTCAATCACACGAGTTTGTAGGATCTTTGTGTGATTGCCGTAATCAGCTTTCTAGAGTAAACATGCCATTAAGCCTTAAATAAACTGCAAAAGCTGTTGCTTTGGTGGAAGACGGCCGCAGCATGCATTATGTTGCAGAAGTGTTGAGGACTTATACCTTCCATGATTTCCAGAACCGCATGAAGTTACAGAGCAACTGGAGGCTTTGGAAAGAGACCAGCAATGGGCCCCAAAAGTGCAACATCTGAGATTGATGACCTCTTCTTAGAACTTCCAGGTTCTCTACAGCCATCACACCACCACTATTGAAGCACAAAATTGACTCCACCAGGTTCGAGGGCCAATGTTAGTGAGAGAACCGTTCTAAGAAGACTGGGAGAAGCTAACCTTCAGTCCAGAAGACTTTTGCTACAGGTCCAAAACTCCCCAGAGAGCATTGCACAGCTCGACTACGTTTTGGAAGGGAACATCTGGGCTGGACAGTACAACCATGGAATCAAGTGTTGTACACTGATGAGTCGCAATTTGGCATCTGATCATCTGACAGATGAGAGAGAGCCTGGAGAAGACCAGACCCTTGCACATTCTCATCCAGGATGCCTTTTGAGGGTGGTTCTGTCATAGTGTGGGTAGGAATCAATGCAATTGCAAGGATGTATTTGGTATCTGTGGAGCATGGGAGTCTTACCGCACATCAGTATGTGGAGGAAATCCTTCTGGAGCATGTTGTGCCATTCACTCCATTTATTGGTCATGATTTTAGACTAATGCATGACAATGCATGCTCACATGTTGCAAGAATTGTGCAAGGGTTCTTGGATGAAACATGGAGTCATGCTACGGGTTGCCCTGCTTGATACCCTAATTTGAGTCCTACAGAGAGCATTTAGGTCTGACTGGAGAGAAGAGCTCATCAGCATTATCCAGAGACCCTACAGGACCTACAGAATGCCCTCCTGGAAGAACGGGATACGATTCATTAACAGGACATTACCGCACTAATCAGGAGCATTCCTGAAAGGTTGAATGCAAGAGGTGGCAGGTGGCAATACACACATTTGAAGATGTGAATAGATATCTCTGAGATCGTGTCTGAGATCTATGAAGTAAAGTGTAAAGCATATAACATCAAAACAGATGTGCATTACCTTTATGAGCTTACTCAAAATTTCCCCGAAGTGTGTGTCTCTGTCTTAAATTGTTAAATTTGGTTATAATCATCTTTCTTTTTTCACTTTTGGGGACTTAGTTGGGACTGTACCACAATATTCCATCATAAGATTGTGGATTAGTGTCATAAATTTAAAATAAATTTCAGTTTTTGTAAGAAACTGAATTGTTGCATTTTTCGTGCTGGTCAGTGTAATACAAATTGTGGAGGCATAGGCATAGATTGGAGATAATGTCTTTGTTTTCTTTAATGTTTATTGGTTGCAAACAGCTTTTGTGTTGCTACTTTAAACCAGGTCTCTCACGTCCTTCAGTTGTAGAATTTTGGAACACGTATTTTGTTCGAGTATAATGACTTTTCTGGAGACTAGAAATCTACTCTGTAGGAATCAGCGTGGGTTTCAAAAAAGACGATCGTGTGAAACCCAGCTCACGCTATTCATCCACGAGACTCAGAGGGCCATAGACACAGGTTCCCAGGTAGATGCCGTGTTTCTTGACTTCCGCAAGGCATTTGATACAGTTTCCCACAGTCGTTAAATGAACAAAGTAAGAGCATATGGACTATCAGACCAATTGTGTGATTGGATTGACTGAGGAGTTCCTAGATAACAGAACGCAGCATGTCATTCTTAATGGAGAGAAGTCTTCCGAAGTAAGAGTGATTTCAGGTGTGCCGAAGGGGAATGTCATAGGACCGTTGCTATTCACAATATACATAAATGACCTGGTGGATGACATTGGAAGTTCACTGAGGCTTTTTGTGGATGATGCTGTGGTATATCGAGAGGTTGTAACAATGGAAAATTGTACTGAAATGCAGGAGGATCTGCAGCGAATTGATGCGCGGTGCATGGAATGGCAATTGAATCTCAATGTAGACAAGTGTAATGTGCTGCAAATACATAGAAAGAAAGATCCCTTATCATTTAGCTACAATATAGCAGGTCAGCAACTGGAAGCACTTAATTCCATAAATTATCTGGGAGTATGCATTAGGAGTGATCTAAAATAGAATGATCGTATAAAGTTGATCGTCAGTAAAGCAGATGCCAGACTGAGATTCATTGGAAGAATGCTAAGGAAATGCAATCCAAAAACAAAGGAAGTAGGTTACAGTATGCTTGTTTGCCCATTGCACGAATACTGCTCAGCAATGTGGGATCAGTGCCAAATGGGGTCGAAAGAAGAGAGAGAGAAGATCCAACAGAGAGCAGCGTGCTTTGTTACAGGATCATTTAGTAATTGCGAAAGAATTACGGAGATGATAGATAAACTCCAGTGGAAGACTCTGCAGGGGAGATGCTCAGTAGCTCGGTACGGGCTTTTATTGAAGTTTCGAGAACATACCTTCACCGAGGAGTCGAGCAGTATATTGCTCCCTCCTACGTATATTTTGCAAAGAGACCGTGAGGATAAAATCAAAGAGACTAGAGCCCACACAGAGGCATACTGACAATCCTTCTCTCCACAAGCAATACGAGACTGGAATAGAAGGGAGAAGCGATAGAGGTAGATGCAGATGTAGATGTGAAGTCTCAGGATTCACAAATGAATGATACCTGTGTAAATTAATGATAAAACAAATTTCATGGTAGCATAAAACAAAAGCTATCATTAATCCATTAGCACAATAAATAAGAAATTTCAGCATTTTACAACAGTAAGTATAATATTTTCCTTCATAGGCTTTAGTGAGAAATTTGTGAAGCTCGTGTTCTAAATGAAATGTTCTCATGCTTCCAGTTCCTCCTGGAGCCACTGCCAACTCTGACCCCGACCACAGCCGGTACACTGCCACCGTTGCCTACTCTCGGAGCCCCACCACAGCCTGGAGCTGACTGCTTCTTCAAGTATCGCAGGATCCCATCAGGCCAGAGCTTCTACAAGGATGCCACAAACTGCACTAGTTGCATATGTCGGGTAAGTTTTGGATGCGCCCAGTGAATCTAATGTGTGGCATCTGCAACAATTAATGGATTAATAAAGGAAAAAATGCGTAACAATTGGAGCACGAGAATAACCTGCCCATTACATAAGAAAGGCGACAAGGCAGAGTGCAGCAATTATTGTGGAATTACTCTGATAGATGCAACGTATGAGGTGTCTAGTAAGATTTTAGCATCTCGACTAGAATACAAGATGCGACTGGTACTAGGGTTTATCGTGCTGGATGGAGGAGTAATAGATTCACACTGGACTAAATATTTTAATCAAGATGTGTGATAGAGGCACTTTATGAATTTGATGAGTAACTGCATCTGTTATGTTGATAACATGTGAGCTTTCACAGCCGGCATCTTCATTAATTAAAACTTCCGGGCTAAATTGCCATGGTCCATATTTAAAACTTCTTCTCCTTCCTAAAGTTTTGTTGCCTCCTGCGGGCAACATCTTCTGAGGTGAGTCAGCGACTGGCTGCTAGTAGCTGGTGGTCCCACTTATATAGAGCGCTTAGATGGCGCCACCACTCGTCACGTGCTTTCGACTTTAAAACTATCTCTGGCTAGTGCCATCTTTCTCAATTACAGGTAATCGACTGTCACTTTGTTTGTCTTTTCTATTAAAATTGTTTCCATGCTTGTAGGTCTCTATAGCTTCTCTATAAATCCGAGTATAATAATGTGAAGTCCTAGCTATCACATTTGTCTCACTAAATTTTATTTTGTGATCACCGTCTTTTTCGTCACGTGCTTTCGACTTTAAAACTATCTCTGGCTAGTGCCATCTCTCTCAATTACAGGTAATCGACTGTCACTTTGTTTGTCTTTTCTATTAAAATTGTTTCCATGCTTGTAGGTCTCTATAGCTTCTCCATAAATCCGAGTATAATAATGTGAAGTCCTAGCTATCACATTTGTCTCACTAAATTTTATTTTGTGATCACCGTCTTTGAAAATGTGTTGCACTACAGCTGACCTGTAGATTGGGACAGATTGACAAATCAGCTGTAGCGGAACACCTCAGAAGATGTTGCCCGCAGTAGGCAATGAAACGTCGGGAAGGAGAAATAGTTTTATATATGGACAACGGCAATTTAGCCCGGAAGTTTAAATTAATGCGTCTGTTATGCATTGATTTTCTACAAGCATACAACAGCCTACATAGGAATAAAATTCTCCAAAGTATGAAGGTTTTTAAAATCCTGTTAAAATTAATGATGGCAGAAATTACAACAGTTCTATGTGGGCAGAGGGCTGCAGCTGAGAGATGTGATCCCTGCGCTACTCTTTAACTTAGCACTAGAGAAGGTAATTTGACAAATCACAAAAAAAAAAACAGGAGAAACAATACTCAACTGGCATGTCCAAGTGGTGGCATACACTGATCAAGTAGCAGTAATTGCAAGGAACATCAGAACATTGAAGGATAATTATGCTGCATTGGAAGGAACAGTGCAGAAGTTGAGACTAGGAGTGAATATAGGTAAAACAAAATACATGATAGGAGATTCTGGTGGGGATGGATGAGTGACGTGAATAAAGATAAATGGGAAAGAGTACCAAAGAGTGGAAACATGTAAAAACATTCACTTGAAAATAACAAAAGAAAATAGGACAGCAGCAGAAATCTAAAAAAGGATAGAAAGTGGAAACTGATGTTATTATCCCTTACAGAATATATTCATGTCCAGAAATGTTAGTTGGAATTCAGAAATCCAAATGTATTTGATTATATTAAGACCTACAGAAATGTATGGTTCGAAAGGGTGGGTGATTACGATGGAGGAGGAAGGCTGGCTGTTGAGATGGGAAAGGAAGATCGTAAGAAAATTATTTGGGATGGTGAGAGGCTGGAAGCTGGAAAATAAGGATAAACACAGAACTGCAGGCACTTTCTGGACAGATGAATATTGTAGTGAAAATCAAACAAGGAAAAATAAGATGGGTTGGACATGTAGAGAGAGTGTTTGATACTCAAAGTATTAGGAAAATATTTACAGGAAAGCCCAAAGAGAAAAAGAGAAGAGGCAGATCCAGGAATGTAAATAAGTAACAGTGAATCCAGTCTCCTTTAGACAGCTCTGAACAGATTGACATCCTGTGTGTGTCTGAGCACCACATAACCACAGGGTTAGATAAGTTACTTATAAAAGATAACACTCTAGCAGCTTACTCATTCAGAACTAATACGGGAAAAGGAGGAGTTATTCCATTATCAAGACAGAACACAAGTTTACCACCACCCCCTCGCACACTCCACCCGATGCAACTTCTCATCCCAGTTGAACTGCAGCATCATCACAGTGTAGTCCACTGGGACAAATTAGCCATACAGGTGTTTGTGAACTCTGTAACTCTGAAAAAGATTTGTGCAAAATATAATAGCATTGTCAGTCTTGATAATGTGCCTATTGACAACTCGGCGTGTCAACTGTTCGGTGACTTGGCTAGTTATTAGTTGTGAGGTATATTTGTTGAACAGTATATGCATAAATGATGAGATTCTCAATATGCTTTTCTTAACATACAGAGTGATTATGTGAAGATGTCATAAAAATTCAGGCATGATGGTGAAGGGTAAAGGTATCCATTTGAGGGAAGGGACCCTAGTCCATTAATTACAGAGTCAAAAGTTATAAGCTAAAGTGTAATACATATACCTGTGCTGTTGTTCCTAGGGTAGGCAACTTTCAGAGGTAGTAGTAATAAGGAAAAAAATTCTAGTAAACATGGGCTCTAAAAGACATATGTTATAAGCTATGAGCCCTTGTTCATCTTAGCTACAGTAAAACAAACTCTTCTACTGAACCAGTGCCCATAGTTATAAAGGTGTGCATTTTAGAGCCCATATTTACTGGACTTTTTCTCTTATTTTGGTTCATCTTGCCTCTGAAAGTTACCTATCCTAAAATCTTTGTAACACCACCAATATGTGTATTCTATTGTCAGAAGTACCACAATGATTTTCACTTCTAGCTTTTGCCCAGTCATTCCTGCACCTGGGTCTCTTACTTCAAATTGATATATTTACCCTTCTCTATTGTCTCTGTAAGCTTGTAACATCACCATAGAATCACCGTGTATAACTAATTCTAGAGTACAAATGGAATAAAATGGTAGATTATTAAGTTCTTTTCACAAAATCCAATTGTTGAATACATTTCTGTACCTGATTCTGAAAAATAATTGTTCAATTATTTTTATTCATATTTCTATTACTTAATAGTGGTTTTGTTATTGGGTTTTATCATATAAATTTAGCAAGCCTCTAAAAATCTGAAAATTCTCAATATATTACAAACTGCTGCTTGTGTATGCTTGCTTAATGGGGATAGCTAAGGGATAGGAATAATAGAAATGATTTGTGTTTGCTTTTCGTGTTAATGCTGTGTGTGGACTGAACAGTCGTCAGCTGCTTGTAAGTCACATTTTCCGTGTGCAGGACAGTGAGGTGAGATGCGAGAAGAGGCAGTGCCCTACAGAGCCGCTGCACTGCGAGGAGCCAGTGGCCGGCCGCTGCTGCCGACACTGCCCACAGGACTGCGTCCTGGAGTCGGGTGATGTGCTGCTGCCGGGGGAGACGTGGACATCGGCTCTGGATCCTTGCAGGGTCTGCCGCTGTGCTCCAGTAAGTGTGTACAACATGCTTACTTGTGATGCATATAGTGTGGATTCTTACTGATATGATGAAACCTGACTGTGCTATATTTGAAAAATTCAAAAACACTTTTCTAGTATATAATCTACCATATGTGAAATATTTACATCTTCAATAGCTCTGTAAAATGAATAATTTCCACTGTCGACCAAAGGTTTCATCATCAGTGAGGAATTAATAGTGCACATAGCTAATCTGTATATTTTGTCATCAAAGAAACAATACAGCCTAACTTAGTCTGTGCATGTTTGTAAAAAATGATGTGAAAATTGGCAGTTGACCTTAAATAACGAAAAGTGTGAGGTCATCCACATCATTGCTAAAAGGAATTCATTAGACTTTGGTTATTTGGTTACACGATAAATCAGTCAAAGCTAAAGGCCGTAAATTCAACTAAATACCTAGGAATTAAAATTACGAACAACTTAAATTGGAAGGAATACACAGAAAATGTTGTGGGGAAGGATAACCATGGCTGCTTTCTATTTGTTTTGTGTTTTTTTTTGGGGGGGGGGGGGGGAGGGGGGCAGGACACTTAGAAAATGTAACTGATCTGCTAAGGAGACTGCCTACACTATGTTTGTCCATCCTATTTTTGAATACTGTTGTGTGGTGTGGGATCCTTACCAGATAGGACTGACAGAGTGCATCGAGAAAGTTCAAAGGAGGTAGCACGTTTTGTATTATAGCGAAATATGGGAGAGAGTGTCACTGAAATGATACAGGATTTGGGTTGGACATCACTAAAAGAAAGTCTTTTTCATTGTGGTGGAATCTTCTCACAAAATTCCAATCACCAACTTTCTCCTCCAAATGTGAAAATATTTTGTTGACACTGACCTACACAGGGATGATCACCATGAAAAAATAAGGGAAATTAGAGCTGGTATGGAAAGATATAGGTGTTCGTTGTTTCTGCACGCTATACAAGATTGGAATAATAGAGAATTGTGAAGGTGGTTTGATGAACCCTCTGCCAGGCTATTAAATGTGATTTGCAGATTATCCATGTAGATGTAGAAATAGATGTGGTTATTTGCCACGGAAATGCAAAGGCATGTGAATCCACAGTTTACTGCTATTACTTGTTGCATATCTCTCTGTATTGGGAAGCAGTTCTCAAGTCAAAGCTTCATTTGATGATAAAGGACAGCGTTTCACAACATTATCTTTCCACTGAGAAAGAAATTATTGCTCACTTGAAAGCAGCATACAAATGCAGTGGTTTGGTTTTGACTGTGACTGACAGCTGATGGCCAGTACTTGAATCATTGGGTATCTGCAGATCTTCCTGCAGTTCACTTCAGACTTCTAGAATCACAACCTTCATACAGACAACAGCACTGTCCACAGAAGTGCCTTGTGGAGTTTCTGATGCTCCAGATATATTCTCATGCAGTTATACAGAATGTACATCTTGTTTGCCTTGTTTGATGTATGTAGTGTTCTTTCAGCTTCGTTTTTATTAAGACACAAAGGAATTACAGACATTGGCTGCAACTAGGCATTGATTTAAATCAGTGGCAAAAGTTCAAAATTTGTCAGAGCAAGATTCAAACCCAGGTCTCCTGTTTACTAGGCAGATGCTCTGAACACCAAGCCATTTGGTCAAATGATCATTGCATCTGCACAGACTACCCTAGCATGCCTCCTGGCGCTCAAATTCATTCTGAACTTATCCACATGCTATTCGTGTGCCAGTGACTGCACAGTCTGGAAAATCAGAAAGTCCATTTTGTGTTTTTGTTCTCTCTCTCTCTCTCTATCTATCTATCTATCTATCTATCTATCTATCTATCTGTCTCTATTTGTATAGATATATATCTCTGTGTGTGTGCGTGGGGGGTGGGGAGTGTCCTCATCATTTAATCTTCATTGACACTCAAGTCACCAAAGTGGGGTCAGTGGCTAAACTCTCCAGAAGGGGATAGTGAGCTAAAAATGCCACCACATTTTTATGACAACTTGAATTCCAAAAGGATTGTCTTTATATCAGAGCATTTCTTTATTTCACTATGGGCAAAGTATAAACCCCATAAATCTTTCTTTGACAACTGCAGATTAGAACTTGGTAACTTCAGGTGCACTAATCACAGCTTTTTACTGTTACCTCCGTGGTGCCAGTTAATAGGACTGGATGTATATTGCATAGGCTCAGTCATGGGTAAAACAGGTTGCAGACTTCAGTTCATTGGTAGGGTAGTGGGACGATACATTAAGTCTGTTTACAAATCACTTGTGCATCTCATATTAGAATATTGCTAAAGTGTGTGGGACCTTTACCAGATAGAACTAACAGGGGACATTGAACATACACAAAGAAGGGAAGTATGTATGGTCACAGGCTTGTTTAACTCACAGGATAGTGACATAGTAATGTTGAAAAACCTATATTGGCAGGTTCTTAAAAGATAGATGCAAAGTATTCTTTAAAAGCCAAAATACAAAACTTCAAGACACTGTACGAAGTGAAGAATTTAGACTTCTTCAGCCTCTTACACATCACTCCCACTGGTACCAGGAAGATAAAATTACACCAGTTACAGCAGACACAGAGGTATTTAAGCAGGAGTTCTTTCCACGCTCTGTACACGGCTGGAATGGAAAGAATCCTTAACATGTGGTACCGTGCTAAGTTTCGTCTGCTATGCTGTTCAGTACGGTTTACAAAGCATTTATGTAGAGTAGATAGTTGACACTACAAGAAATGGGCTGAACAGACTGCCAAAACTGCTCGTACACATTTATGAGGAACTTTCTGTGATGTCTTCTAAACTGGCCCTATACCTCCACAGTTCTGCATGCTCCAGCTCATAACATGAAAGTTATTCTTGGAGGCAACCACTGAAGACCCTATCAGCAAAATAATATGAATAACTGAGCATACTCTCCTTCTTATGTCCATCTGTATATCTTCTTCTTCTTCTTCTTCTTCTTCTTTCTGTTCCCTGTCCTTATCCCATGTCTTTACTGGGCCACCATTTCATATTGAATTTGGCAATGTTAGTGGTAGAGGATGGCTGGGTGCCATCTGTCACCACCCCTTCCCTTCTGAGGCAGAATTTTTGCACCCCATCTGTCTGCATGTAGTGTTATCCCATTTTAAGTGTGTGAGCATTTTCCAAATGTTTGTGAATCAGTAATTGAGTCAGGATGTGGATACCACCCCAGTATTCATCTACTCAGATGTGAGAAACCACCTAATAACTCAACCACACTGGCCAGCACCTCAGCCCTCATCGTTAACCCACTGACTGAATCTGATCCAGGGTTGGCGTGCCTCCTCAAATCCCAGAAGTAGTGTGCTAACACTTGTAGCTTTATGGATGGCATAAATCCAAATACTCGTTATTTACATTCTGTATTCTCTGTGTCTTTGCCTTTGTTCTCTGTCTTTTTGGTGTTATGTTAATTATTTTCAAATTGGCACAGTTTTAACCTGTCTCAAACTTTTATCTTATTTTCCTTTTCGTCATTTTCCTGTGTGTCTCAGACTAGCCTTTACACTACCATTCTTCTGCCTTCATAATGGATCTCTCCAGTTTCAGCATTTTTGTCTGAGCTACCGAATGTTCATTGTTACCTCACTTTTTAATTTATTCTCTTTTACACCTTGTCATTCTTCTGATCCAGGGTTTTCTTTTCTATGAACATTAGTATATCTTTTTTGTATATTTTCCTGCTTTTTTGTTTTATTTTACTATTCAAAATTCTCCTACTCGACTCCCCCTCTTCCCCCAGAAACAGTTTAGTATCTCCCAAAACCAAAGATTACAGATTGTCTCATTTTATAGCATTCCATCTGTAGTTTGACACACAGTTTTTTTCTCTCAACAGCAAGTTCCTTCTCTCTATGCCCTACTGGACCTTCCCCTTTTCTTAATTCCCTTCTCAAGAAGGGATGCTGGATTCCAAAACTGCAGTGAATGGGATGGGATGTGTTTAATTTTGAGCACTAAACAGCAAGGGCTTGTGGCGTCAATAGGTCGTATTGACCACGATTAACACCATCTTTGGACTCTGATTGCTCTGCCGAGCCTCCATGTTAGTTTTTAGTTCTGTTCTGTATCGTAAGCTGTGTACACATATATGACTTACTGAGAAATATATCTCTATGTAGAATTTAATGGGGATAGTTACTGCATTCAACCGATAATTGTATCCTGTTCCCATAGTGGTGACCCCAAAGTTTCTATATCTTCCGCGACTTCCACACCAGGTGTTTTAAATCAGCAGGTTACACGCACAATGCCAGGGCTACCTCACCCAACACTTTGTTTGAAGATTTGGAAGCACAACAATGATCACCGGACATCTTCATTCCTTCACCAATGACAGTGGTTCGTGATCTCCAGCCATGTTAACTTCAAACTTTGTCACTCTACAGTGGCAAAGTGCTAAGTTGTTGACACAAACAGTGGACTTGGGTTTCATGTCGCTGGACTGTGCTCGCCAACATGTGAAGTGTGAAATGAATAATATTCAGAACTGTGTACCTACTGATTGATCATATAATGCTCAAAGTGATCTACATTCTCACACATTCTTTGACTCTCAAGGGACCGTAACAACAGTTACTGTCATGTCATGTGCAGCACCACCACTATTGCAAAATAAATCTGGCCACCATCAACCATGACCTGTTCCGGTTTTGCCTCATTGGTAAACTAATTAATAACATTTTAGTGTGCATAATTCGCACTTGCAGGAGGCCCTGGTATTGGTCTCTCAGCCACTCTCCTCTCCCACAGCACCGCCTCTGTCTACCGCGCCGGCCTTCCGCGTCCTGTCTGGGGTGGGTGAGTTCAATTCAGTACCTGTAACCTCCGGTCCAGTTTACGGGACCCCCGCACGTATTGTGCAGCTACTTGTTCCCATGGTACTGACCATGCCAGCCACATCATGTTTTCACGACGCATCAAGGGCAATGCAACCCACCATTGCTATTGATGTGCTTGCCAATAACACATCCACGACTACTGTGCTGGTCTGTTCTACGGCCTCTCCTACCATGGACCAGCCAGTTTTCCAAGGTACAATGAAGCCACCTTCGTCCCCTCCCCCTGGTCATCTGCTGAAGCTGCCTCCTCTATGTGAGGTCAACCCTGTATCACGGTTTGCACTTGTTGAGCATCTTTTTGAGTTGCATCATGTGTCCGACGACAACTCTAAATTTCTGTGTCTCATCACACACCTCCATGATTAATCCTCTGCTACCACAGTCACCACCACCACCACCACCACCACATCCAGCTCATCCATACTGCTGGTACCACAAGGTTTTTGGTGATAATGCTAAGAAGTGCCGGTTACCTTGCCAGCACCCAAGCTGACCGCAGGACCTAAAAGACGCCGAGTCCTGCAGGGAACCTCACAAGCGTCCCCATACATTGCACTCCATCCACTTGTTCGCCTGGCCGAGCGGTCGTTTATGTGCGACACATTTCATCATAGCTCATTTTCCTAGTTGACACTGGTGCTGACGTGTCTATCATACCTACATCAACGGCTCCCCCTGTCTTTTCACCGACGAGGTCACTTCTGCGAACTGCCAACGCATCAAAGTTACAAACCTCTGTCTCTGTCAAAGTTACAGTGCATCTGTCCCCTTCTTTATGTTTTCCATGGACTTTCTACATTGCTGACATTGATGAACCAATTCTCAGTATGAATTTTTTTTCCCATTACAAACTCTCTCTGAAAGTGGTCCAGGGCTCGGTGCTACACAACCACACCAATACTCAGATACTGTGCTCCTGCACTTATGTTCCACGTTCTGTTTCTCTCGCGACATGTGAGTTAGTACGCTAGTGCTTCACTCTCGTGGGTGACGTTGTGACCTGCATCACTAACCTACTGTCAGAATACGACTCGGCGGCACAACTCCACCAGGAAAACAACGAGCTGAAACAACGAATAGCACACACTTACAATGAGCTCGTCGCAGCTCGTACCTCATTTGCTGAAACTGCAGTCCACTGTGCTGCCACCTAACCTTGTTTTTCCAGCAGACACCAGCTCGGACACTCAGCAGTTTAGACCAAAAACATTAATAGCGTGTGATGATTCACGTCTGGCAGACACTTGCATCCCCGATGCATTCACAACGTTCAGTACTATGTGTTTCAAACAGTGCTTCCAATGACAGTAACACATGCACATGCAATACGACAATGCCCACCACACAGGCAGCCACCCAGCATGTTGATAAACATTCGCCCTCTCACACGCGTCAACCACGTGACTCGGTGGCCATCGCTGTTTCCCGCGTGACGTCAACACCTCTCTCGCCCACGCCGGTTACCCAAAGCAAGGCTGACAACAGACAGTCACTGCACATCTCGACCTCTGCAAACAAGCACATGCTGTTCTCACATAATAGGCTTGTAACTTTCATGCTGCCTTTTCCCACCCGCACTAACGGTTACTCCTTGTTGCACCACATTCATCCAAAAACTTCATGTCAGGATGTTACTCAGTCTCGTGTGCAGTTCTCAGTTTCTTCTGTCACTGATGGAATGACACACAAGATAATTACAACTACCACCCCCTAATAGGCACTGGGTTAGATGCCTCAACCCCATTAAGTTGCACGTGGGCCGGCAGCAAATTAATGAACTTTTGGAGGCAGGTATTCTACAGTCATTGGACAGCAACTGGTCTTAACTGATTCAGCTCGTCCCCAAACATGACAGTTCTTTTTGAACGTGCAGTGATTACAGATGCTTAAATTCTCGTACCATCATGGACAATTACCCCATGCTGAAAATAAACAATTTCACTCATATGTTATCAGGTGCCACAATCTTCAGTGTGATTGACTGCAAACATGCCTATCACCAGATTCCCATAGTGCTGGAAAATGTTCTGAAGACAGCTATTATCACACTGCTCAGTTTGTTCCAATACAGCTTCATGCCGTTCGGCCTGAAAAACGTGGCACAAACATGGCAACATTTCATCGACTCAATCTTATGACAGCTCAAGTTTTGCTTTGCATATCTGGATGACATACTTGTTTTCAGCAACTTGGCTGAGAAACACGAAAATCATTTATACCAGATCCTCCAGACCTCAAACTCCAATGGCGTCTAGGTCAAAAAGGGCAAATTCCATTTGTGCCAGTCCTCTGTCACATTTTTGGGTATCATCGTCACAGGTGGAATACAGCCTCCCAAATCCCGCATGCAGGCCATCACATCACTGCCACCTCTGCTACTAACAAAGAACTTCGACGTTTCTTGGGTACAATAAATTACTACCATCGGACTCTGCCTTCTGCTGCCACCGTGCAGGCCCCACTGACAGACTCGCTGTCAGGCAAACAGCCATCAGGCCTTAAACCAGTTCACTGGACTGAACCTATGCTAGAGGCTTCCAAGGCTCTAAAAACTTCCTTACCTCATGCCGTGACACTTGCCTGTCCCAACCCGTCGGCCGAGTTGTTCATCACTACGGACGCCAGCGACATCGCGATGGGGGCAGTACTACAGCAACGCAAGGGTGACATGATTTCTCCCCTTCATTTCTTCTCTAAAAAACTGTCTACAGCTCAGAAGAAATATTCCGCTTTTGATAGGGAAATTTTGGCTGTCTATAAAGCCGTCAAACACTTTCGCCCCAATGTCGAGGGCCACTCTTTCTCCATCCTCACTGATCACAAACCACAAGCAGACACTTTCTGCAACCCTCCCAAGGACCCACCCCCTCAGAATTTCTGCCACTTTGATTAAGGCTCTCAGTTCACAACAGACGTTTGCTACATCAAAGGCACAGAAAACATCCCCACTGACTATTTTCTCATACATCATCAACTTATCCAACCTGGCCACTATCCAGGACTCCAACAAGGAATCTCAAGCTCTCCTCATGGATCCTCAAACATGTCTTGTGTTTACCAATGCCAAGTTCCCCGGCATTTCGGATGAGGTGTGGTGCTATTCTTCTACCGACAACCTGCGGCCGTTGCTCTCACCCACAATGCGCCGGCTAGTCTTCGACACCTTGCATAAGCTCGCTCAACTTGGCGTCTGTGCCACTACATGTCACATATCTAAGCATTTCATTTGGAAAAATATTAAATGGGACTGTCAGACCTGGGCACACAGCTGCATCACCTATCAATGCAAAAAAATCGGCCAACACACCACCCCTCCACTAGGCAAGTTTGACATTCCACAAGTACGATATCGTCATGTACATATCGACCTTATTGGTCCACTACCACCGTTGGAGGGCCACAGATATATTTTCTCCACAACTGACTGCTTGTCTCTCTGGGTGGAAGCTGTTCCTTTACACAGAAACTGTGGCCTAGGGTTTCGTCTCCTCATGGATTGCCAGGTTCAGTTGCCCGACTACCATCACCATGGACCAAGGTTGGCAGTTTGAATCTGCCCTGTTCACCATTTTATCTAATATCTGCAGCGTTAAAAAAATTCGTACAACAGGCTATCACCCACAAAGCAGTTGAACGGTGGCACCGCATCCTCAAAACTGCCCTCAGATGCCACGACTGCCTCTGGTCTAATGTGCTTCCATGGGTGTTACTTGGTCTCTGTTCGACCTTTAAACCAGACTTACAGGGAACCATCTCTGAATTCGTTTTTGGGGAGAACCCAGTGCTTCCAGGGGAACTTAGCCTGCCTTAAGCACCCGAGGATTTTCCCCCCTCCCCCCAAATTTCATTAGTCACATACACACCCACTTCAAACATGCATGGCTACACCCACCTATCAGCCATTCTCCACCAGACACTTATGTGCCATTTTGTTCCCATGTTATGCTTAGGGATGATTCCGATAGACAACCCCTGCAATCACACCACCTTGGCCCCTTTAAAGTACTCCGGCGGGGTGAGACAATGTTCGACATTATGGTTAAGGATCGTCCCAAAACTGCTTCATTGCACAGGCTCAAACCTGCTTTTGTGGACTCTGACGTCCCTCTGCCATCTCAGTCGGACCCTCCTGACGACTTTTCCACCATGGAGCCTGAGAATGCTTTATCTCATCCCACAGTGCTGTTTTCTCCAACCCATGATCCGTCATCACCATTCACATGTTTTCCAGGCTTGTCGCCATCCACCCCATGTGCGTGTTTTGCCGCCACTTCACCGTCTGCGGAGACTCACTCTTCCACATTGAACCTGTGCTGCAACATGCCACCACACTGCCTGGATGATGTATCAATCATCCCCTTCGATGACTGTGTGCTCGTGCTCCTAACAGACACTGCAGCCTCGTCATCTGACGGGCAGTTAAATGTCAGTGTGGTGCATAGCCTGTCCCTCCCCCGCGAGTGCGACCCATCATAAATCTGCGTGTTCATCTCATCAGAGGCTCGATCTGCATATGGGGTTGACATGCCTGCACCACAACACAGCCCATTCCACACACCTGCTCTCACGCTGATTGACACATATTCCGCCCCCGCTGGTTAATCGACTACAAGGTAGACCTGCCGCCAGTCACTCCGCCTCTGCACTCCGCCTCGACCGAGATGGAAATCCCAGTTGTGTGCCTGTTGACTCGCATGATTACTACCGATGCCAATGACCACGTGACCTCCGCTCAAGCCTCACCAGTGGCACTCCATACTGCGGGGGTAGCTGTGTGTCATCGTCGATAGGTCGTATCGACCACGATTAACACCATCTTTGGACTCTGATTGCTCTGCTGAGCATCCATGTTAGCTTTTAGTTTTGTTCTGTATCACAAGCTGTGTACACGTATATGACTTACTGTGAAATATATCTCTATGTGGAATTTAATGGGGTAGTTATTGCATTCAACCAATAATCGTATCCTGTTCCCATAAGTTCATCACCCATTCTCAGTATTGTGGTAGAAGTAGCCACTATTATTCAAATTGAAAGTAAAAGCTGTATTTACAAACTCAGTGATTAAAATGCTGAACATGCATACAATGGGATCTCTAATTCTGCTGTTGTCATATATTTACAGTATTTATAAAACAGTTTGGTGAGTAAATGTGGCCAAATGGTCATACAGTTAAGTGGATGAAACAGTCATCTTGGAATATGTTTTTCTGTGCTATGCATTGCTCTGCCTTAGGTGAGTGGTTGTTTTTTCCTTATTTTATGCAATTTTCTATCCAAGAATTTCCACTATTGTTATACTTTGCTTATTCCTATCTTCCTTCTCATACCCTTTTACCTATGGTACTGTCTGTCTTCATTTATCTACAACCTATTTGTCTGTTATTTACTCCCTAATATGTCTATACTTTCTTCTCCTCTACAGTATCTGCCTTTAAAACACACACTTACCACCCTCTGTTGCAAAATATAAACAACTGCTGTTGTAATAGCCCACCACACTAATAGGTGCTATACTACATCTCCCTGCTCTCACAGCAACAGCCCCTTTTCAAACATTTAATTCCAGTGCTGTTGTTAACACACTACCTATTATCAACTCTTGCTTCTAGACTTGAATGTTAGTGCACCAGGCATATTTATGTACAATAGCATTGTGCGAGTGTGTGTTTATTTACAGTTGCACATGTCAATTTATGATCAAATATATATATTTATAAGTGCATCTATTACATCCTGATTCTTTAAAACTTTTTATTACCTTTCTTCTCTCTCCCTACATAGCTCTTTATACAATACGTACTCCTTACCCTCTCCCTTAAAACCCACATCCTTTTGTCTTTCCCTCTCCTTCCTGAAGAAGTAACCATCGGTTGCGAAAGCTAGTAATTCTGTGTGTGTGTTTGTGTGTTTTGTTCATTGTGCCTGTCTGCCGGCACTTTCCTGCTTGGTAAGTCTTGGAATCTTTGTTTTTAATATATTTTTCCCATGTGGAAGTTTCTTTCTATTTTATTTACTCTACCATTTCTTTTGTTATAATACTCTGGCCATAGTTTTTACCTTCTCATTTTCAAAATTTTCTGACTATTTCTTCAGTGTTCTTTTAATCTCCTGACCATGTAATCATCAATCCTTGTACTTTTACCTCTACCAACAAATCTTGTCTCAGACATGGTATCCTATGTAATGGGCTTACCATTAAAACTGGGATCTTGGGCTGTCATCCATCATACCTCAAGGACCTTCACCTTTTCCAATTCCATCAGTCCCTCACCCTCACCAATCTTTCTTCCCAATCAAACAACCCAAGCTCAATTCATACTTCAGAGCCTCTACTCCTTTTGAAAAATCCTTTTACTTTATGACCACAACTTTCTTAGTACTATCACTGCAATAGAATTTAATATAACAAGTCTTGCCATTACTGCACAAGTGTATGTTTGGGTGTCTGTGTGTGAGAATGTGTGTACTTTTACTACACTACTGGCCATTAAAATTGCTACACCAGAAAGAAATGCAGATGATAAATGGGTATTCATTGGACAAATATATTATACTGCAACTGACATGTGATTACATTTTCACGCAATCTGGGCGCATAGATCCTGAGAAATCAGTACCCAGAACAACCACCTCTGGCTGTAATAATGGCCTTGACACACCTGGGCATTGAGTCAAACAGAGCTTGGATGGCGTGTACAGGTAGAGCTGCCCATGCAACTTCAACAAGATACCACAGTTCATCAAGAGTAGTGACTGGCATATTGTGACGGGCCAGTTGCTCAGCCACGATTGACCAGACGTTTTCAATTGGTGAGAGACCTGGAGAATGTGCCGGCCAGGGCAGCAGTCGAACATTTTCTGTTTCCAGAAAGGCCTGTACAGGACCTGCAACATGCACTCATGCCTTATCCTGCTGAAATGTAGAGTTTTGAGGGATTGAATGAAGGGTAGAGCTAGGGGTCATAACACATCTGAAATATAACGTCCACTGTTCAAAGTGCCGTCAATGCGAACAAGAGGTGACAGAGACATGTAACCAATGGCACCTCATACCATCACGCCTGGTGATACGCCAGTATGGCAATGACGAATACACATTTCCAAAGTGTATTCACCGTGATGTCGCCAAACAAGGATGCTATTAACAGAACCTGGATTCATCCGAAAAAATGACATTTTGGCATTCGTGCAACCAGGTTCATCATTGACTACACCATCGCAGGTGCTCCTGTCTGTGATGCAGCATCAAAGGTAAAAGGTGATGGTACACATTTCTCCTCCTTACACGAGGTATCATGACAACATTTCACCAGGCAACACCGGTTAACTGCTGTTTGTGTATGAGAAATTGGTTGGAAACTTTCCTCATGTCAGCACGTTGTAGGTGTTGCCACTGACGCCAACTTTGTATGAATGCTCTGAAAAGCTAATCATTTGCATATCACATCCTTCCTGTCAGTTAAATTTTGCATCTGTAGCATGTCATCTTCCTGGTGTAGTAATTTTAATGGCCAGTAGTGTAGAAAGAGAGCAAGAACTTAAAAGCTAGAGTGAATACTGTTTCCTGTTGTCTATTTCTGTATGCCATGCATTGGTCCATTATAAAATCGAGAGGAAGACCCTCGGTAGACCAAAGGCTTCCTTCTAATCAGCATATAAATCCCAAGATGTTAAAACATTATCATTGTGAATGTTACTGTCAAAAAACTGTATTCCGATGTATCTTCTACTCAAAATGGGTGAGTCAGTATCTTGTATGAATGCAAGTGAGGACCACTTGAAGAACCCTGCTTTGAGAAGTGGGTAATAGTCAGTTCAACTGACTACAGCTTGTTGTCTGTAACTTCCTGCCACTGTCTACCCCACTTTTAGCCATCATCTGTTTTGTTGCCCAGGAGACTACAGCAGCCTGTGAGAGGGGGAGGGAGGGGGCGACACATTATAGTGAACAGCTAGATTTTCACGGTAGGCTGCATTTGTTGCTGTCAGCTACCTTTGTTACTTCCATTCCAATCTTTGTAGGTGCCTAGCAGTATGCCACATTCTTTAGCAGCCTTTATAGGAGAAGGATAGTGTGTTGCACCATCTTGACTGTGTTTGTTTGTTTGTGTTTTCAATTTTATGGCCTTCATTGGACCACTCTAGCCAACTTTATACAAAGTACTTATTCATTCTCTCGGACCTCATCCTTCTTTCTTCATCAGAAATCACCCTTCCTATTGTCTGTTAATTCTCCTTTGCAATCTGGTTTGTTTGTCGGTGAATTTCCTGATTTTTGTCAGTTTTGTTTCTCAGGTCTTCCAATGTCATCTGTAGCTCATCCATATCTTCCTTGATTTCTGTAATCCACTTAATGTTGCACTTACCATTCCACACTTGCGTATGTTATTTCTGGTTGAGTGACTATTTGTAGTGTTTTAATTTTGTTGCTATTGACAGGCTCTTTTTGTTGTAGGTGTACTTGGTGATATATTGTGCTCTAGTCAATTTGTTTATTCCGCTACGCCATGTTGGCTTTTCATTGAGGTTATCTGTTATGATTTCTCCCAGATATTTAAATTTATCTACAACTTTGATTTCTTGGTTTCCTATGGGGAATTTTGTGTATGAGTGGTGGGTCAGTTAACATGATGACTGTTTTTTCAATGGATACTCAAAGACTAATTTTCTGTGTCATTTCCTGTAGTGAGATGATTTGTTGTTCAGCTTCTTGAATACTGCAGGACAAGAAAGCTAGGTCATCAGCAAATCCTAGACAATTTAAACTTATGTTGTGTTTGCATCTTCCAATTTGGATGTTCTTTGAGTTAGTCTTCTACCATTCCCTCATTATGTATTCTAAAGCGCAGTTGAACAGCAGGGATGCCAAGCAACCTCCTTGTCATAAACCTGTTTTTATGATGAACGGCTCAGAGAGTCCCCCCTGAACTTGACTTTTGATACAGTGTTAGCTAAGATGAGTTCTATCAGCTTGATTAATTTTATATCGAGCCCAAAATTTCTTAAGATTTTTAACACTGAAGGCCTATGGATATAGTCATATGCTTTTTTAAAGTCCACAAAGGTTATTAAAAGAGGTTTATTTCATTTCTTGTAATATTCTATGGATAATTTTAAAGTGATGATCTGTTCTGCACAGCTTCTCCAAGGTCTGAAGCCTCCTTGGTATTTACCTAATTCTTCCTCTACTTGCACTTTGATCCTCTTGTATAGGATTCTGGAGAAAATCTTATATGTGCAGTCTGTAATTATCTGGGTTGCTTATATCTTCTTTCTTATGGAGTGGGTGGATTATGGCTGTGGTCCAATGTTCGGGAAACTTTTCTGTTATTCAGATTTTTGTTAGGGCTACATGTAAGGATATTTGAACTGTATCACTGGAATATTTCCACATTTCTGAAAAAAACTTGGTCTTCTCCACATGCCTTATAATTTTTCATCTCTCTAAGTGCCGTTTCCACTACTTGGATTGTTGGAGGATTTATGAGGACTATATTATATGTTGGGTGCATTTGCTGAATAGTGTGCAGAGCGCTGAGGGAGTCCAAGCAGACAATAAAGTTCCCTCCACCCAGAAATCTCATCTCTTCCAGAGCCTTCTTGATCAGCCACAGCTCTGCACAGTACACTGAGACTTATTACCTTTTTTCTCTTAATGTTTATAACATACATCACCCTCACTACAAGTGGCATGTAATCATCCTTAGTTGTTAGTGTCCCACCTTCCTTTTAACTTTCCCCTTCCTATCTCTCATCCTACCTGAGGATGGAACAATTAGTTTCAAGAGTGAGGTAGTGTGTCACTTTTATACTGATTTTCAGAGGGAGCATTAAGCAATTTGGGGGGATATGAACACAACAGAAGACAAATGAATAGCTTTAAGATCTGAAACAGTGAAGGCAGTAGAGGATAGAAAGGTAAAAAGGTAAGACGTAGGAGAAATCTTAAGAAAAATACAAGAATAAGTTTATGGAGTGTGGAGAGACTTGCCACCAGCAGGTTGGCCTGTGGCCACACATCACCTGACCAGAGGAGCAGCATCAGCTGGGGATCCGTCAAGGCACTGATCCAGCAGCAATGGCTGCCCACGGTGCGTATGGAAGACAGCCCGGTTACTCAGGGCGTAATGTGTCGAGGCACTCAGAACCGCGCCAGTGTCTGAGCATTTGTGAGATGTTTTTCAGCTACAATGCCAACATGTGCAAGTGACAGTGATCAGCATTAATGTTTGCCCACCTAGACGAGATGAGCGAGCAGCTGCACTTCCCCAGGCTCGAACTCTAGGCTGCTGAGGTAGGAGGCTGGCAGTGCGTGATGGTTTACCTGCAGAGGTTCACTACCTGGAAGGCAGGAAGTCAGCAGCATAGGACTTAGCTCAGCCGGTAGGCCCACTGCTACTAGAAGTAGGATCCAGCGGTGGCAGCTCGCAAACCAGTGTCGGCACTTACGCTGGCGTAACTCCCCCTAGGAGATGGTGGCTGGCTAATTGTACACATCTATGTAATAATGAGGTGAAGTGCCGGCAGACAGGCACATGAACAAAACACACAAACACACACACACAGAATTACGAGCTTTCGCAACTGGCAGTTGCTTCGTCAGGAAGGAAGGAAGGAGAGGGAAAAATGAAAGGATGTGGGTTTTAAGGGAGAGGGTAAGGAGTCATTCCAATCCCGGGAGCGGAAAGACTTCCCTTAGGGGAAAAAAAGGACAGGTGTACACTCGCGCGCACACACACACACACACACACACACACACACACACACACACACACACACACACACGTCTGCTTGTGTCTGTGTATGTGCGGATGGATATGTGTGTGTGTGTGTGTGTGTGTGTGTGTGTGTGTGTGTGTGTGTGTGTGTGTGTGTGTGTGTGTGCGTGTGTGCGAGTGTACACCTGTCCTTTTTTTCCCCTAAGGGAAGTCTTTCCGCTCCCGGGATTGGAATGACTCCTTACCCTCTCCCTTAAAACCCACATCCTTTCATTTTTCCCTCTCCTTCCTTCCTTCCTGACGAAGCAACTGCCAGTTGCGAAAGCTCGTAATTCTGTGTGTGTGTTTGTGTGTTTTGTTCATGTGCCTGTCTGCCGGCGCTTTCCCGCTTGGTAAGTCTTCGAATCTTTGTTTTTAATATATTTTTCCCATGTGGAAGTTTCTTTCTGTTTTATTTACATAATAATGAGGTGAGTTACATTGGCTCAGCTTACCCCTGTTATGCCACATTGTTGATTTCTATCCTGCAACCTATAACAGTGTCCTGTGTGGTAATCAGGGCACTGACACTACAGTGGCCCTGCTGTCTATTGTGGCACTAACTAACTGGTCAGTGCTGTGGTCCTGGTTGTTACTGCATCAACAGGGTGGGCCCATTATAATTTTGTCTGGCTGGCCCTCTTCCACCCTCCTTCTGAGGGCTTCTCACAGTAACACCGGGCAGTGTCTTTGTCTTACTCGAGGATGCAAATAAAATATTGGTGGTGCTACAGAGAGAATGGATTAGGTAAAAATGAGATTTGCAGGAAATGAATAATAATGAAGCAGAAATGACTATAGAAGAAATGCAAAGATGTTGACGCACACGTAACTGGGAAAGATAGATACATCATATAGGAAAATTAAAGAAATGTCCCTGAGAAAGAAATTATTACTTCTGAAAGCTAGGACAATGCCATGTACTTTTTACATGTCTGTAGACAGTATTGCACAGTTCACCTCCAGAATATTAATACTGGTCAGCAATTCTGTCACATGACTTATTAATCATATGTAAAATAATTTCCATAATTATCAGTGTGAGTATATTAATAGGTTGTGAGAACACTTTAAAGAAGTAGTCTGCACTGGCTGCTTTTGCCTGTTACTGTATAATGTGACTCATTCAAAAATTTGAAGCTGTGCACTAAATAAAATATGAAAACTTGGTATTCTATGACTACAGTATCAATGTGTCACAATGGTAATTCAGCAACTCATACAGATATTTGGGTGTAAAGATTTAGAGGGATATGAAATGAAATTAGGTGACAAAGGCTTTTCAATTGTGTCATCTATTCTTATTCTGTCAGTGCCCTTCAAAACCTCTGTGTGCTGAACACCGCCCATCCCTTAGTGCAACGGGTCCAGGAAAGCTGTCACTTGATCACTCTTGATAGAGCCACTGTGATTTTTATGCAGGTTCCTGGTCATGTCGGTCTGACAGGAAATTTGGCCACTGATGCTGGTGCCAAGGTTACAGTCCTCGTATCTCAGCCTGCTAGTTCTTACATTCCCTCCGATGATCTCTGTGTTGCCGTCTGTCAGCAGGTGGTGTCACTTTGGGATCACCACTGGTCTTTCATCTCCCAGCAGCTTTGACAACCTCCTCTCAGCCCTCTCATCGTGAGGAGTTCATTTTAGCTAGGTTGCATATTGGGCACTGTCTTTATAGCCATTGCCACTTGTTAAGTGGTGCTCGCCCACCACTTTGTGCTGAATGCACTCAACCTTTGACGGTCCCCCATTTCCTGACAGAATGCACTTTTTTTAGCCACTTATGTTCTTATTTGTGTTTGCCGTCTGAGTTAATGGCCGTTTTAGCAAACGATGTGCAGGCTGTCAACTGTGTTTTAATTTTTATCCATTGTAGCCATATAGTGAAGGACACTTAATTTTTTGTTCAGGATCTCCATTTCTCTATGGTGTATTTTATAAATCTTTCTCCATGCCCCTGATTTTAGTTGTCTTCTCTTCCATTGATTAGAATTCATGTGTGGGTTTTTTTAACTCCTTTCTTTGTATTTGTGTTCTACAGTTTTGACATGGGTGCCTGTGACCCTAGTTGTTTTTGTGCTCTAAAACAAAACAAAACTGGATAATTTGAGTCAAAAAAAAAAGAAAAATATTGGATAGAAATTAAGGTTCACAGAGAAGAAATAAAACTTTGAGGTTTGCCAGTGACACCATAATCCTGTCAGAGACAGCAAAGAACTTGGAAGAGCAGTTGAAAGGAATGGACAATGTTTTCAAAGGATGATGTAAGATGAAAGTCAACAAAAGCAAAACAAAAATAACAGAATGTAGTCAAATTAAATAAGGTGATGCTGAGGATTAGTTTATGAAAGAAGACACTTAAAATAGTAGATGAATTTTGCTGTTTGGCCAGTAGAATAACTGATGAAGGTCAAAGTAGAGAGCATATAAATGCAGACTGGTACTGGTGAGAAAAGCATTTCTTAAGAGAAATTTGTTAACATCAAATAAGGATGTGGGCCAGGAATACTTTCCTGGAAGTTTTTGAATGGAATATAGCCACATATGGAAGTGAAACTTGGATGATAAACTGTTTAGACAAGAAGAGAATAGAATCGTTTGAAATGTGGTTTTATAAAATGAAGCTGAAGATTACCTGGGCAGATCTTGCAACTAATGAGGAGGTGCTGAACAGAATTGGGGAGATGTGAAATTTGCAGCTCCCAGATGGTATGACATATTCTGAGACATCAAGGTATCATCTGTTCAGTAATTAGGGAAGTGTGGTGGGTAAATATGTGGAGGGAGACCAAGAGATGAATACAGAAGCAGATTCAGAAGGATGTAGGATGCGATAGTTAATTGGAGGTGAAGAGGCTTGCACAGGATAAAATAGCATGGAGAGCTGCATGAAACCAGTCTTCTGACTGAAGACCATAACAACAACAACAATAACAATAACAGCATCAACAACAATTTGAGGTGCAGTTCTGCATAGCAAACTGTGAACTCAGTAGTGATAAAAGTGGTGGTTGTGGTAGCGATTTGGTGATGGTTGGGATGCTGATGCTCTAAGGTTCATGGAAGTTTTGTTTGAAAGTCCTATTCATTTTATTTTGCTTTGTAAATCTTTCATCTAATTTATAATGCATAGTACATTTTTTCTTTAAATTTTCTGTTGCAGCAATTTCTTATGAGAAGATAGTTTGTGGCTGTTTTTCTGTGTATCCATGTCACAACACGTGTGTGTGGTCTACAGTTTTCGTGCCGCCATTTATTGTGACTGCTGACACAGAATTGGTGTGCTAGGGGAACCCTGGGCGCACTGTCTGCCACGATGTGGAGTGCCCGCCCCCTGCGTGCCCAGCCCGGGACGCGGTGCTGGTGGCAGGCGAGTGCTGTCCTCGCTGCCCACCCTCGCCTGGCTGTATCCATCGAGGCCGCTTCCTCTACGAGGGCCAGCTGTGGCTCAACCGTGAACACGGTTGCCACTCCTGCCTCTGCAAGGTCTGAATGTGTGGTGTGCATTTTCGTGTCATGTGTAGTTTGTGCACTCTGCAGATCGTTCAGCTTCTACATGTACGTCAGTCTCCCGGAACGCGACATGCACACGTCATGAAATATTCTTGTCAAAACCTTGTTTGCATCTTCATTATTTTCCATATCCTCTTTTTCTTCTTCTGTGCAGCTCATTGTTAGCTTTTAGCACAGAATCACAATTACAAGGGTAGTCTGTAGAGTTCTTTGCCTCGCCATAGATTACAGCGCCAGATGGATGATTTTTTTCCACAGAGGTCGATACAATTTTCTACATGCTCTGTGTGAAAGTGCAAGTTATTCTATCCAATAATTCACCATAGACAGCAGTTTGAACAAACTGCAGTACCTGAAATCTCAGAAATGGTGAAAATTGAGTATCATATAGTGATAAAGTTTTTTTGTAAAAGAGGGCTTGACGCCAGCTGAAATTCAATTAAGGCTCATAAATTTGGACAATGAATCTTCTTCAATTTACACTGTGAGCAATTGGGCTGCCAATTTTAAATGAGGCCATGAAGGTGTTCCAGTTGATCACAGTAAAGACATCCAGAAAGAGTAACAGCATCAGATACTGTTGAAAAAATGCACAATATGAACTTGGAAGATCAGTGTCCGAAGGCATATGATATTCCCAAGGTTATTGGGATTTCAAAAGACTGAGTCTGCTTCATTTTGCATGAAGAATAGCACATGAGAATGTTTTGTACAAATGGGGGATCAGAAATGAATTCACATTTTTGTATATTTTTGTAGCAACCAAGTGATACAGTTCCAAACTAGACAAAGACAATCTTATCAGCAGGGGAGATCATGGCACTGAAATAGTACTCCAGAAGGACATCTACTGTTACCACAGTAATGCTAAGTGTCAAAAATGGACATTAGTCACTCTTTTACTGGAGTACGTAGATTAGAGATTATGTTCCAAGCAAAAATTAAATACAACTGTGCTGCAGATGACATCTAGTATTAATAGCAACTTCCAGATTTCTTGTGGCAGCCAAAGGGCATACACAGTGTAAAAGAAAGTTAAAGTACATATGTAACCTAAACAACAAAAAATCTGATGTCAACATAGTATATACACTGAAGAGCCAGTGAAACTGGTACTCCTGCCTAATCTCATGTAGGACCCCCGCAACACACAGAAGTGCCGCAACATGACGTGGTGTGGACTCGGCTGATGTCTGAAGTAGGGCTGGAGAGAATTGACACCATGAATCCTGCGGGGCTATCCATAAATCTGTAAGAGTACAAGGGAATGGAAATTTCTGAGCAGCGGGTTGTAAGGCATCCCAGATGTGCTCAGTAATTTTCATTTCTAGGGAGTTTGGTGGCCAGCAGAAGTGTATAAACTCAGAAGAGTGTTGCTGGAGCCACTCTGTAGGAGTTCTGGATGTGTGGGTGTCACATTGTCCTGCTGGAATTTCCAAAGTCTGTCGGAATGCACAATGGACATGATTGGATGCAGGTGATGAGATAGGATGCTTACATACGTGTCACCTGTCAGAGTTGTATCTAGATGTATCAGGGGTCCCATATCACTCCAACTTCATGCCCCACACTGTTACAAAGCCTCTGCCAGCTTGAACAGTCCCCTGCTGACATGCAGGATCGATGGATCCATCATGAGGTAGTCCTGTACCTGTACATGTTCATCTGCTCGATACAATTTTAAATGAGACTCATCCGACCAGGCAACATGCTTCCAGGCATCAACAGTCCAATGTCAATGTGGATAGGCCCAGGCAAGGCATAAAGCTTTGTGTTGTGCAGTTGCCAAAAGTACATGAGTTGGTCTTTGGCTCCTGAAGCCCCTATCAATGATGTTTCATTGACTGGTTTGCATGCTGACACTTGCTGATGGCCTAGCATTGAAATCTGCAGCAGTTTGTGAAAGGGTTGCACTTCTGTCATGTTGGATGATTCTCTTCAGTTTTTGTTGCTCCTGTTCTTACAGGATCTTTTTCTGGTTGCAGTGATGTCAGAGATTTGATGTTATACCAGATTCCTGATATTCACAATACACTCATGAAATGGTCATACGGGAACATCCCCACTTCATTGCCACCTCGGAGATACTGTGTCCCATTGCTCGTGCCCTGATTATAACACCACATTCAAACTCACTTAAATCTTGATAACCTGCCACTGTAACAGCAGTAACTGATCTAACAACTGCTCCAGACACTTGTTGTCTTATATAGGCATTGCCAATCACAGCACCGTCTTCTGCGTGTTTACATATCTCTGTATTTGAATATGCATACCTATATCAGTTTCTTTGGCACTTCAGTGTATTTTCACAAATGCCATACACCAACTTTCTCTGCTGAGTGTAAAAATACTTTGTTGACTCCCACTTGCATAAGGTAAATCAGAGCTTGCATGAAAAGATTTAGGTTTTCATTTTTTCATGTGCTAGTCGAGAGTTGCACAGCCGAGAAAGAGTGTGAAAATAGTTGTATTAATCTTCTGCCAAACAATTAATTGTAAATTGCAGAGTTATATGTAGACATAAATGCATATGCAGGCAGTCGGCCATGTCCTTGTTGAACGAACCATCTGGCATTTGGCCAAAGTTATTTAGGAATACCTAATGGCTGGACAGAGCACAAGCCTTTGTCCTCCTGAATCTGAGGGCCATGTCTGAACAAACTTACCACGTCATTAGGTTATATATATTTCTATTACATTTGTACTTAGTTTGAATAAGTTAGCTTTTTCTGTTGCTAACATAAAAAATACACTGAAGTGACAAAAGTCGTGGGATAGCAATATTCACATACGGAAAGCAGTGGTTTTGTGTACACAAGCTATAAAAGGGCAGTGCAGTGGCGGAGTTGTCATTTATACTTAGTTGATTTGTGTGAAAAGGTCTCCAACATGATTATGGCCACAAGATGGGAATTAACAGACATTAAATGCAGAATGGTAGCTGGAGCTGGATGCATGGGACATTCCATTTTAGAAATCGTCAGGGAATTCAATATTCCACAATCCACAGTGTCAAGAGTGTGCTGAGAATTCCACATTTCAGACATTACCTCCCACCACAGACAACATGGTGGCTAACGCCCTTTACTTAACAATCGAGAGCAGCAGCATTTGCTGTGAGTTGCCAATGATAAGAGATGAGGAACACTGTGTGAAATAACTGCAGAAACCAGTGTGGGATGCACAACATACTTATCAGTTAGGAATTTGCAGCAAAATTTTGCATTACAGGCTATGGCAGCAGATGACCTTCATGAGCCCCTTTGCTAACAGCATGACATCACCTGCAGCGCCTCTCCTGGTCTCGTGACCATACTGTATCAGTTGGACCTTAGGTGACTGGAAATCTGCGGCATGGTCAAATGAGTCCCAGTTTTGGTTGGTAAGAGCTGATGGTAAGGTCTGAGTGTGGCGCAGCCCCTATGAAGCTGTGGATCCAAGTTGTCAACAAGGCACTGTGCAAACTAGTGATGGTTCCAAAATGGTGTGGGCTGTGTTTACATGGAATGAACTGGATCCTCAGATGTTCGACCATTTGAAGGCCATTTGCAGCCATCCAAGGATGTGATATTCCCAAACAAATTTATATATATGTGTGTTGTGTCACTGGGCTACAATAGTACGTGATCGGTTTGAAAATGCTATGTCCTTGACTGTTACCTCCACTGTGGCCATGGTCTTGAGATGGCTTTGCCATCTTTCTTCAAAGGGAAGAGGAATGCCCTGTACCTCAAGTGCTCAATATTCCGGCATGACACCACAAAGCAATGCTCTGCGTATTGCCGCCACACCAGGTGCCTGCAGCTGACACTGTTGGACTTCACTGTGCCATACGCTGTTGCAGGGAGGGTGCCGCGATCACAGGACAGCTGGCACTATTTTGCATCCATAAAGCCACTTGACATCGGCTATTTCCAAATACCCCTATGCCGGGTGGCCTATATAGGACTGCCTCCTGCAGCTCTCCAGGGGTGTGAGCTCATGAGTGTGCTGCCAAGTAAACAACAAGTCACCAATACAGCACTTCCAGGCGAAGACAATGCGAGTGCACCACCAATTGGGATCACAACTGATTCCGACCTTGGAGAGCAATCGATGGTGACAGACTGTGTGCTAAGATCAGAATGATCTCGCTTGTTCTTTGTAGGTATTCAGTTTCTGTTGTCCATATTTTCTTGTTGCTTCATTAGAGAAATAAATTTTGTAGTTCAAGGCTACCTGGGAACTGCCCTCTTTCTACATGCACCATCCCACAACAGGACATATCCAAAAACATTCTGTACTACTCAAATGAATAGTTTGGCCACCCAAATTACCCAACATGAATCCCATCGAACATTTATGGGTGTAATTGAGAGGTCAGTTCATGCACAAACTCGTGCAACACTTTTGCAATTTTGGTCGGCTATAGAGGCAACATGGCTCAATATTTCTGCAGGGGACTTACAGTGACTTGTTGAGTCCATTCCACATAGAGTTTCTGCACTACATCAGGCAGGAGGAGGTCCGAGATGATATCATGAGGTATCCCATGACTTTTGTCATCCAGTATAATTATACGCTGTCCATTTAGTCTCATCATGTTTTTTGTTACTGCACACAACCACACACACCTGCAAATGACATTAAGACCAGGTCCATACTCCCATTTATCTGTTATCTATGCATGTCTGTGTCCATATCTTCATTTCAGTCTGTGTGACAAATAGTTCAACATCTAACTCTTCATGAGGGGCTGCTGACTGAGATAAAGTGGTGTGACTTTGGTATTATGCTCTAGAATCACCGGTGTGATTATTATTATTATTATTATTATTATTATTATTATTATTATTATTATTATTATTATTAACCTCAACTCGGAGATCTCTAAGTAATCTTTCACTGTCAGCTATGCAATTTTTAAGACATAAGGTTTGACTGCCTTTTTAAATAAATGTAGTTTCAGCAACTCTCTCATCTCCTTGGCAATATGTTCTTCATTTTTATCTCTGATAGGAAATGCTGTTTAAAGTTCTTATGTTTGTTTTTCCTTCCTGAATATAAATCCAAGGTTCCTCTTGTGCCACAATTGTGTGCACTGTATATCTATTGGTAATGTACTTATCATTGTTTCTCCTTATGTGCATAATAATAATTCATTTAACACAATATGGATACCCATTTTTTTTTAATATTTATTTGCAGTGAGCTCGACTACTGCTGTTAGTTATTATCCTTACAGGCCTTTTCCCCAGTTTGGACAATGTATCCATGTTTTGTACATTTCATCCTTAGAAAAATGTCTCACAGCTATGAAATGAATGTACATAGGAGTAGTATGTCACCACAAAGCCCTGACTTTTGCACTCTGATGATAGCATCCAAGGGCCATAACATGCTGCTCACAATCTATTTGCCAATATCTTTGTGTTCATTCAATGTCAGCTGAAAATCAATACTCATCACTAAAAACTAGAGTTACCACATTTAAAAAGATAAGTTGTCTTCTGTGTGTAAGCTGAAATTCGTGCTGTTTCTTTTATATATATTCATTGTTAATTTGTTACATATTGTCTAACTGCACACATCCTGTAGGGTTCCATATGTCTTCTAACCAGGAGATCTGGTGTTTTACCAGTGACTATAATGTTGTCATCAGCAAGTCGAATATTTTCTATGTGTTTTATATTGTGTGAAAAGTCACTGATATACACTGGCTCTCTGAGTGAGGTGGCAAAGTGCTTTGCACACTGGACTCACATTCGGGAGGACGATGGTTCAATCCCACGTCCGGTCATCACAATTTAGGTTTTGCGTGATTTCCCTAAATTGCTCCAGTCAAATTCCAGGATGGTTCTTTGAAAGGGCACAGTCAACTTCCTTCCCCATCCTTTCCTAATCTGGTGAGACCGATGACCTCGCTGTTTGGTCTCTTCCCCCAAATGACCCAACCCATATACACTGGCTGTTGATAAAAGTGAAGCACACTGGAGGAGAAAACGAAATTCCATGAGTCGAGATATTTCAGCGATTACAATATCTAGCAAAATTTACAAGCAACTTGGCACTGTGACAATATTTATCAGTACGATATTGCATAACCTCTGACCTGGATGTGTGCACTGAGTCAGTCAAGAAGTGTGTCATGAAATCATTGTAGACTTTCCTGAGGCAAGCTAGCTCACAACTGTTGTGCTGTTCCTCACTATCATGAACACTGGCCCTGGAACGGAGTTGACATCTGAGCTGATCCCACATATGTTCTAATGGGGACAAATAGTGATAACTTGCCAGTCACGGGAGTACCTCACCATCATGCACAGTTCATAGAAACACGTGCCACATGTCGACGAGCACTGTCCTCCTATTGGAAAATTGCACTGCGATACTGTCACACGAGAGGTAACATGTGAGAATGCACAATGTCTGACTGTACCATTGTCCTGTCGGAGTTTCCCAATCTCTACCAGCCGAGACACAAAGTCACACCCGGTAGCTTCCCACATCACGATGGCAGGAGTAATGTGTCTGTGCCTACCCAAAATGTTGGAAGAAATGGACCTTTCCCCAGGTCACCACCATACCCTCTGATGCCGATCATCAGGAATAGTGCACAACCGTGATTCGGCACTGGCCCCAGTGTGATACCGTTGCACTGGCCCCGTGTGATACCGTTCACCAGCAGTCCGTGCTTCCAGATCTCGACACCACTCCACATGTAGCCATTTGTGTTGTGATGTTAATGGCAGCCTATACGAGAGACAGTAATTTCTTAGTCGAGCTGTCGCTAATCTCCAAACAGTGGTGAGAGATGACACGGACTGTTGCAGGGAGTCTATTACTCGTTCTCAGATGGCAGGCACAGATGTGGAGGGTTTACAACACACTCACTGCACATTATGGTGATCCTCTCTTATGGTGGTCAGACTCCCAGTGAGACCCCTTTCAAACTCTTCCAGATGCCAATAATACTGTCTCTCATGAGTGCATAGCATTGCTGTGTCCTTCAGTGACCACTTGACATCTGACACTGCTCACACCCCTTTTATTCCAGTCAGGCCTGTTAACAGCACTAAATGTGACTAACAAAAATGCAGTATAATGGCTGTTCTACTTGTTACAGAGAATTGCAGCTCCAACCATTTACATATCTGCCGACAGTGTGTACATGTGCAAAGTTACATTGACTTCCGACCATGTCTTCTGGGTGGTTAACTTTTGTTTGTCAGACAGTGTATATTAAAAACAGAATTAGTCCTGACATATTCTATTGAGAAACATCTACGGTAATATCTTCAGGGTATGATAATTGTTTCAGTCAAAATTGAGCATCATTTGAAGTGTAGAGCACCTCTAACCTTATGTACCATATTTTCTAAGAGTGACTGGAACCTTTCATTAACTAATTCTCCTATACCTAGTGCTTCTAGTTTGTTTAGTAATATTTGATTTGATTGTCAACCATGTGAGAACTCTTTGATAAATCTAAAAATATACCTATTACACAGTCAGTATGAATTGTTTGGAAATTTTGTGGCAGGTCTCGAACACAAAACCTTTCCTTTTGCGGGCAATGTTCTTACAAGTTTAGAAGGTGGGAGAAAGGTAGTGACAGAAGTAAAGCTGTGGGGGCAGATCATGGATATTGCCCAGATAGCTCAGTTGGTAATGGTACTGGTCGTGAATAGGAAGGTTTTGGGTTAAGTCCCAGTCTGGCACAAAATTTAATCTGGTAGGAAGTTTCAAGTGAAACACTAATTACTGTATTTCTCTGTAGTCATCCAAGAAGGTAAATTTTTCGGGCCAGACTTGTAGAGAAGTTATAAACTCTATTGTGTCATAAGAAAAACTAGAAGCACTGTGTCAGTGTGTGACTGGCAGATTTTTTTCAAATATGACTGATTTTAAACTTATAAATAGTTTACCTTACAATCTGTTCTTGTTAAACTGTAGCTCCTAAACTGATAAGTTACTTTGAGACAATAGGAATTGTTTATGAATCTTAAATCAGCCTTACATGAAAAATCTTTGTAATCTCAATCTGCTAAATAAAAATCCCTCATTCAGACATGTAAATTAATGGTCAGGGTCTTACATTTTTTCAGTTAATGTTCACTGTGTCTTCTATTGTCAGATGTTCACTCTGGATGCTGTTATTTCATTTTATGTAACATTCAAATAGTTTCCAAAATAAATTTATATATCTTGAAATAATAAGTTGCCTACTGTCTTTAACAGTGTGGTATATTAGTTCAACAGTATACATCAACCTTGTTGCCCAAGATCCTATTAAGATTTCATATTACTGTTCAAGATATATTTTTGAAGCTCTATGCATGAATAATCTTTACAATAAATCTTTCAAAATTGGCCTTTAACAAGTGGCATAATTCTGATCTTTTATGTGGAGTGATGCAGATTTCACAGAGTTATCATAACTAGCAAGGTCTGCACAAGCAGAAATAAGTGGGGCAAGAAACACTGTGTATCATAGGTGCAGCCACTGTCAGTTGTTTCAGCCCACCCAGAATTTCTTCTGTATGAGACAAACCATGCAATACACGCTTCAGTAGAATTCACTCTCACAGAGTTAACACATAGAAACATGACAAACATGTCCATTAACTCCTTTTGTTAATTTTACCCTACAGAAGTCCATTTTACATTGGTCAACAGTAGAGGATCGTTTCACTACATGCTACACATGCAGTTCATAAATAATCAGAAAAGCTTTTATCAAACATGTACCTGAAAAGGAGAGGCAGTCTGAAGTCTTGTGAAAGATAGGAAGATTAAGGTTTAAGATCCCACTTGGACTGTGTTTTCTCGAAACAAAGCACTCTGGAATTTTCCATGAGCAATATAGAGAAACCATGGGAAATGTAAATGTGGAAGGCTGGATGGGGATTTGATTACATATCATCACCCCTTTATTTCTTTTTTTCAATTAAAAATAAAATTATTTATTGCAGCATAAATGAAGAGAGGAATTTTGTGTACATCACTATTGGTCGTAACACTATTTCGTGTCTGCCCACAGTACAGTGGAACAAAAAACTGCAAAATAAAACATTGTGTTCCAGAACGGCCAAGTGGAATGCAGCCCTGTGGAGTGCACACTGCAGTGCTACCACCCACAGCTCACGCCTGGTGAGTGCTGTCCCCTGTGCAAGGGTTGCCAGTACGGCAGCCGCACATACGACGATGGCCAGCTGTTCCCGCACCCATCGCTGCCCTGCACCACCTGTGTCTGTCAGGTATGGGTGTGCACACATCTGCTTCACTCAGCTCAGAACATGGCAAAGATGGTTCTGGTGTCTTTCCTAGACTAAAGACACGCTTTTTTGCCAGAATTCAAAAGGCAGTTCACAGAGTGGCGATATTTGAACTCTCCTGCAAGTAAGTTAAAGACAAAGCCATCTGCAGGCAAAGTGATATGCACTGCCTTCTCGGATACAAATGGTATGGTTCTTTTCAGTGTCTCCAAGAGTAAAGTAAGTAAAGCAAGCCTCAATAACTGTCAGTTCAGAACACTACACTGCCACACTGCTTGGGCTGGAAGCCTGAATTTCCAGTGTCAGGCATAAAAGAAGACAAACTTCCAATCAAAACACAATAATGCTCGGCCCCACAACAGTTTTGTGACTGTGGAACTCATTGCCATATTTGACTAGAGTCTCTGACCACATCCACCATACATTCCTGAGTTGCTGTCATCAGAGTTCCATCTCTATGGGCATGCACAAGATGTACTACATTGCCAACATTTTCCAGACTCAGATGCTGTAACTGGAGCTGTAAGGCAGTAGCTAGCCTCAGTCAGTTGAGGTCTTTATGAGTGCAGTGTGCAGTCTCTTCTTCATCATCGGCAAATGTGCATAATGAATGGTGATGACCATGTGGAAATGTGACAGTATGTTGCTGAAATACTTCACTATGCAATTGTGTTCCTGTCATTTCTACAACTTTTGTAGTTTTTGTGAAAATAAATGGGAGGCACTAGTTTTGGAATGACTTTCACACTTTCTGATAACATTTACCTTGTAAACATCACAATTAATTAAGGCCTTGCTTTCAAAATTATCATCATTCAGACAGTAATTAATGTCTCGTTAATTCCTAAGGTGTAGTTAGTATGAGGGTCACTCCAAAAGAGATGCACACTATTTTTTTTTTTAAATCCATCTTTTATTCTACATGTTTGAAAGTTTCACAGTGTGTAGATACATGCTTTAGGAACAATATTTTCATTTCTCCACATAATTTCCATCCCTCTCAACTGCCTTACGCCATCTTGGAACCAGCACCTGTATACCACCCACACGGTAAAATTCTGGACCAACCTCCACTGATTGCCTATTCGTCTCTGATGAAAAATGATGGAGCCATGTGTCATCACCTGTCACAATTCTTCCAAAAAAATCATCTCCATAATTCTTGTACTGTTCCAAAAGTTCACTGCACACTGTTTTTATTGCTTCTTTGTGAGCCACTGACAACATCCTGGGGACCCTCCTGGCACAAACCTTTTTTAATGCCAACACTTTCAGTATTCTGCAAACACTTCCTTCCCCTATCTCAACATAGCATGACGATTAGTTCACTGTGATGCGTCTGTCAGCAGTCACCAATTCGTCAACTCTCAGCACATTGTCTGGAGTGCGAGCAGTAAGAGGCCTGCCACTGTGAGGACAATCATCAGTATTGCCGTGCCTGCTTTCATCATGTAACCTGCTTGCCCATCGACTAACTGTACTGCAATTGACAGCAGCATCTCCATACACCTTTTACAACCTCTTATGGATGTTTCCCACTGTCTCGTTTTCACATCACAGGCATTCCAGGAATTCTATGACAGCATGTTGCTTCTGACGAATGTCAAGTTTAGCAGCCATCTTGAAGACATGTTGTGATGGCGCCACTCACGGAAACAGGTCGAACTAAGTTTGAAAACAAGCAGGAAGGATGTATCTATACACTCTAAAACTTACACACATGCAGAATGAAAATTGTATTTTTACGAAAATAATGTGCATTTCTTTTGGAGTGATACTCGTATTACTGGGGAATTTAAATGCATAGACGAACTTGATGTGTAAAATAAATGCTTGTGCCTTAAAATTTCAACCACACTCAAAAAATTTTGCTGGAACATTGACCTACACTGATTTGAAGTAATAATGAATATGTCATGTGAACTGAAACTTTGTGCAAGACTGGAACTCAAATCTGGATTCCCTCTTTATCACAAGCAATCACATTCACCGTTAAGCTATTTGATCACACTTCCAGGCTTCACTCAAACTTTCATTGTCACTCAAGCTTCCATCACAACCAATGGGATGTATGGGATTATCTGTATTGGTGGGACAGAGCCAGTGGAGAATTGTTGCTCGGTTGCCACAAGGAATATACAGGATGAACCAGAACTTGACCGACAAGCTTTCGGAGGTGATAGTATGGACCGAAACGAGAAAGAAGTCCAGTAAAGATAGGCTCTAAAGTGCATACCTTAAGAGCCATGAACACTTGTTCATCTTTGCTACTGTGAAACTTATCCCTTCTATTGAACAAGTCCTCATAACTCATAAGGTTGTTGGACAGAGGCACAATAAAAAGAAAAAGAAAAATTACATCCACGTAACTGAGGTGAGTCACATAGGACACCTATAAAGTATTTTAAAAATTTGGAAATTTCTTTTACGTTCAAATGCTTATTAATGTGTCCCTGTGCCTTTAATATTTGTAGCCATTTGTAGTTGTCATATTCGTTTTGAGTTTCCTTATATACGATTCTCAGTCAGTGATATAACCGTTGCACAAGAGGTCGCATTTTGACACAGTCTCGTTTTTATGTAGATCGTTTGTGTAGACTTTTCTGCTCTCACCCAGCAAGGAAACATCACATGCTATCCAGAGGTGTGTCCAGTGGCCAACTGCTCACACCCCCTGCTGGCTCCCTCTGGGGGCGACAACAGCGGCAGCTGCTGCCCCCGCTGCCTGCACTGCCTCCTCGAGGGACAGAGGCTGCTGCACAGCACCTCCATCCTCCTGCTGTCTGCCAACACCACCTGCCACAACTGCTCCTGCTATGTAAGTGCACAGAGGTACACGTATCTGAGTTAACATAGATGCTTTGGGTTTCATATTCTATCTTTTACCTGTGTCCAGTCCTTCTGAATATCTCTCTCTCTCTCTCTCTCTCTCTCTCTCTCTCTCTCTCTCTCTCTCTCTCTCTCTCTCTCTCTCTCTCACACACACACACACACACACACACACACACACACACACACACACACACACACCCTTCCCCTTCCCCTTCCCCTTCCCCTTCCCCTCCCCCTCCCCCTCCCCCTTCCACTGCCCCTCTCTATCCTTGTCCCCTTCCCCCTCCCATTCCTCACCCTCTCAAGCACCCCCAACCCAATCCCCATCCTTCACTAAACCTCCCCACACCCCCTAACCACCCACCACCCTTCCCCCACTCCTAAACCTCTGTCATCATTCTCAACCTCACCACTTTCTCTGTTTTTGACACGAGGGGGAAAAGTTGTGGAACTATTATTTCAGGTCATCAATGGCCTTATTTTGTTGAATAAATCAGTTCTCACAAGATCACAGAAGTTAAGCAACATCGGAGTTGGTCAATATTTGGGTTGATAACCACCTGTGTACCCCACATGCTGGTGGCAGCTCGCCATTTTCCCTACAGCAAAGGGTAGGAGAAGTGGTAGCATACTGTTTCTTATCACAAGACTTTGTGCCAGTGTCCTGGAACAAATTCCAAAGCTCTCTGCAGTGTCTGATGATATGAGGGCATGCGGCACTGTCATTGTGGTCTGTCAGTCGGATGGGTACGTTAAACTCTGTGGCCCACTAAAGTGCTGTTCGAGAAGAGTAGGATACGTGCTGGCAGTGGGTTTCACCCTCTTTCTTCTCTCATCATCATCATAGTCTGCCACAAACATGACATCACACTACACATCAATTAGTGTCAGCTACACTTATCAGGTACATTTACACACACAACTCTCCCACTTCACAAAGTAAAGGTGCCATTGTGTGTGAAGAACAAAGAAAAGCTTTCCACTTAAGTGGCTACATCTGCTCTTTTAAGTCTCCTAGCCAACAACTTTGCTGTGTGAGAATGGCTGAAAGGTTGGCAGTCAAAACTTAGGAACATGAATTAAAAGTACACAGGGTTTGCATCTGAAAAAGATGGGACTTTAATTTGAAGTTGGTGTCAAATCTCGGAAGGCCTAATATAATTCAGTTGCATCAAACAGTGGAAAGTCCAGAGTGGAAGAACAATAATATTATGAAAAGGATAGGTTGCTAAAAAAAGGACTTTCAGCCAAAAGCTTAGATTTATAGCAGTCCTTTCATTGTGCCTGTCTGTGTCTCACGGTGTCCTTTTTCAGGCGAGTAGCAGCCTATCCCATTTAATTGCATCAAAAGTTCACTTGAGAAAACTAAAAACAATGTGAGACAGCATTGCTATCCAGTCCTTACCTCCAACTGGCTAAATGTTTAGTACTGCTGAAAAAAGTATCAAAGTAAAAGTGAGACACTACCTAACTTTCACAACAAGAGTTTGACAAGCTGGGGATGTTTGGAAGGACTCAGACACCAGAATGAGAGGGAGCCACCTATAATGAGATAAACATAAATAAAGAGGGAGGAGTGAGAGGGAGGAGGAGGCCAAAGTATCTGTCTGCTCTCTGACAAAGCACTAATCATTCTAAAAGCTAGGGCTTAGGTGTGGGTGCATCTGTAGTACTAAATATTTTACCCTTTAGTGGCCAGCTATTGTGTCTAATATTTTTTAATACACTCCTGGAAATGGAAAAAAAGAACACATTGACACCAGTGTGTGAGACCCACCATACTTGCTCCGGACACTGCAAGAGGGCTGTACAAGCAATGATCACACGCACGGCACAGAGGACACACCAGGAACCGCGGTGTTGGCCGTCGAATGGCGCTAGCTGCGCAGCATTTGTGCTCCGCCGCCGTCAGTGTCAGCCAGTTTGCCATGGCATACGGAGCTCCATCGCAGTCTTTAACACTGGTAGCATGCTTCAACAGCGTGGACGTGAACCGTATGTGCAGTTGACGGACTTGAGCGAGGGTGTATAGTGGGCATGCGGGAGGCCGGGTGGATGTACCGCCAAATTGCTCAACACGTGGGGCATGAGGTCTCCACAGTACATCGATGTTGTCGCCAGTGGTTGGCGGAAGGTGCACGTGCCCGTCGACCTGAGACCGGACCGCAGCGACGCACGGATGCACGCCAAGACCGTAGGATCCTACGCAATGCCGTAGGGGACCACATCGCCACTTCCCAGCAAATTAGGGACACTGTTGCTCCTGGGGTATCGGCAAGGACCATTCGCAACCATCTCTATGAAGCTGGGCTACGGTCCCACACACCATTAGG